>NC_138542.1:58655823-59354124 GCF_964234715.1 Podarcis melisellensis
GTAGAATATGTCCCTATTTTCATTTCAGGGATGTTGTAGGGTATGTCACACTGCTAAGCAACACTATCAGTTTGCTTCTCTTGTTAGTGATGCTGGATGTTGACTGATTCTGCATTTGCTATGCACTCTCATCAATACGAAATGATTTATTTTGGGAAGGGTAGGCAAGCAGAGTAGGGATTTTATGCTGTAGCAGCATCTTGGCCTAGATGTGGGGAACCTTTGGCCTTCCAGATGCTACTGAACTACAATTCCTGTCAGCCCTAACAAGCATGGGAAATGACCAGGTTGGATAGGACTTAGGGTCCAGCAAGATGGCAGCTGGCAAAGTAAGTGGAAAGACCCATATGAACCCTCAGAAAAAAGGCTGGTAGGGATGGGAGGATTAGAGGCCAGATACTTTTTTCTCTGTCCTTACCCTCTTCCCCCTGCTGTTTGTTTGGTTCTGTCCTGGTCTTGCACTCATCAGAGGGCATGTGGCTTTTTTTTTTTAAAGCAAGTATCATTAGATCCCCCCTGGGAGTGGAGACAGTCTGCATTTAGCATATTCCCTTTCTTCCCATCTGAACATTATATACAGAGCTCAAAGCCAGAGCTAAGTCTGCCATCTTCACGTATGTTTGCATCTACTTTATTGCTGTGTTTATCCATCTTATGCTCATAGCCATAGCAGCCTGACCTGAGATGACACATGAAAGCATTAAGTGTGCGTTCATTACCCTAAATGGGCAGATGAGATACTCTTCTTTCCCCTCATTCCCCTGTGCTCCCCCCTTCTTCATGCCTATCAAGCACTCTTGGCACTTACTCTGTAAAATTAAAATGCATATTGAAAGCAAATGCCAAGAAAACCTGCAATATTAGTGCAGATGTCCTGGATATTACTGGAATTACTTATTTAGTTAAATAATTTACTTAAAGTGGGAAATGGCTGTGATTTTCTCTATGTAAGACTTATTGGCCAAATCCAAGGTGTTGCTATTGGCATATAAAGCCCTTAACAACTTGGGACCATCTTGCCTATGAAATTGTGTTGCCCCACATGTGCTCACTTGACTGCTTTGATCAGCAGTATTGGCACTACTACCATGCTATGTGATACCTGTTCTGCATTTGTAAGAACTTGATCATTGAGTGGCAGCACCTACACTTTGGAACTCCCTGCTTATTGAGATCAAGCAAGCTCCTTCACTGTACTCCTTCTGGCACCTGCTAAAAACATTCTTGTTTAGACAAGCCTACCCAGATGCTGAGAAAGTTGGGGTAGTTTTAATCTGTTGTAGTATTTTATCTCTTGCATATTTTAAAGTATGGTTGTGATTTTTTCTTGATTTTAATGTTTTAACTTTAGTAAGCTGCTTTGAGGGTTGTTTTTTTACAATCATTTTTTTTAAATAAATAAATAATAATAATAAAGACTTCCCAGTTCCCTAGCATGCCTAGATGGATAGAACATCGTGCCCCTGCTTTGCATATTAAGGCTGCTGGTCAGCCATTCAGCCCTGGGGGAAAAGGAAGAAGCAGATTGCATGGAAGGAACCCCAACCTCTGTTCTTTCTCCCAAGTCTTCTGTTCCTCAATGCTGAGAAGAAAGAAGCGGAGGAGAAGGAAGATGGGAGCAAGCACTCGGATTTTATTAGGCAGAGGCCAAAGATCTACTGTTGAAATGGTACAACCAAAATAACAGTTCCGTATCAAAACAGCAGTAACCTGCTTGCACAGAGATGCCCACTCTCAAACCACTCTTAGCCCACATTGGGGGGTGTTGTCAGGAGCAGGCATCGTTGGGTACTTGCCAAGGCCTACACTCCTGTAGGGTGGGGGGAGCAGTGTTAAGCCCCTTGGCCTCTTTCTCCTCCTGCTTGTTGCTGGCTGTTTACCTACCCTTTCAGAGCATGCAAGCAGTGACAAAGTGAGAAGATGGAGCAATTTATTCCACTCGCTTTGCTATCTCCCCTCTGTGACCATTTTTTTGGTGGGGGAGGCGCTTGGCTCAGCAGCTAAAATAAAAGAAACCCTCTTAACTTGTATAGCTGGCAACATGGATCTGCACAACCAGCATTGTGCTAATGTTTAGGTTTTGTTTGCTTTTGTTTTAAATTCATGGAAAAATTTGCAACATCAGAGCCGATTCAACGTGTGCATGTGAGTGATCACGATCCAGCATTCAAATTTATTATATTTGTTTGACAGGAGATCAGTCATGCATGCAAATTATGCATCAAAGTCATGAAAAGAGCTAAAATGCAACCAAAAACTCGGTTTTCAAAAGTTGAACGTTTTCAGAATTGTAAAATTCTCTCTGCCTAGGACAGCACTTGGTCTAGGGCCAGTCTTCCATATCCTACTCTTTCTCCTTTACTATTCAATATTTAGTGTTCTCAGTCAATTTGTGTCTCGGCATTCATTGATCTAGACAGCTTGTTAATTTCATTATTATTGTTTTATGTTATCACAGTCAATGTGCGTGCTCTTCTGTGCTTACAGAAGCTTAAAAACCTACTACGTAATTGCGGCTATCATTTTTTGAGGCACACAGCTTCCTCTGGAAATACATCAGCATAGGCCCTTACTCAGTTACTGAGCCATCCTGATTTCAAAGCTTTTATAGGAGCCAGGAAATATTGCTTGACCAGCTGTGCTCTATTGTTGTTAACAGGGGTCTTTGTTTCTCTATGTGGTCTGTCATAGCTCAGTGGCAGAGCACATGCTTTGCACGCAAAAGGTCCCAGGTTCAATCTCAGGCATCAGTAGTCACGGGCTGGGAAAGATCACTGACTGAAACCCTGGGAAGCCACTGCCAGTCAGTGTAGACAGTACTAAGCTAGATGGACCTATGGTCTGACTTGATATTAGACACATTCCTATATTTCTAGGCTGAATTGATGCCTGGCACCCCAGGTTCAGGACCCACTGTGGATACTTGTCCTGACAGTGAGGGACAGCCATGGAAAGAAATACAATTTACAAGTAGTATCATTGTGTCAGTATGAGGTAGCTTAAAAACCAGAATCCTGGGTCCATAGACAAGAATTCATATACTGCAAGGCATGGCTTGCAGAAGACAGTATTCTCTGAAGAAGCTTCTCAGCTAACTCTACCTCTGAGTGCTCTGATTGGTTCCTATAAATGGTTTGTAGTCAGCTTTACCTTAGCAACATAGCACTGCCAGAGTAAGCAAGGCTGGAAGCTTCTTATCCACACACTGGGGGCTTCGGTGGTTGCAGAATCTAGGGGAGAAATAATATTCTCCCTTCGATCAAACATAGGTCATTGGTGCTCCATGACCTAATCTGACCTGGTATATACATATTTGTACATAGATCTTCACCTTATCTTGCTTCTCTGGTTCTCCTTTTGCTCTATTGATGCCAGCCTGTGTTTGTTTGCCAGCTCTCGACCTGTGTGCCACTCACTTCCCTGTATCCCATGTTACAGATAAAACTGGTAAAAGATATCTTAGACCCAGAGGTACCATGAGCCTCTAATGACAAAGATTTATCAAGCAGTACCCCAAGTTATGTGCCTGCTCCTTTAAAGGGAGTGTGACCATGCCCAGAACAAGCAATTGTCTATCGTCTGGATATGGGAGCCTCTTGTCCACCAAGCCTCTATCTTTCCACATTCAAGCTCCGCTTATCCAGGCTCTGGTCCAGGGCTTGCACAGCCACTCCTGATTCAAATGTTATGGAGAAACAGAGATGTGTATCACCAGCAAATTGATAACACTATTCTCTGAAACACCCAGTGACTCTTCTCAATGGCTTCATGCAGATGTTAAGTAAAACTGGGGACAAAATGTGCCCCATGGAACTCCATGGCACAAGTGCTAGGGGGCTAAAGAGCACTCCCCCAGTGCTGCTGTCTGGACTTGTCTGCACAAGTAGTGCCCACTGTAATAAAGTGCCTTCAGTGCCCATCCTGAACAGTCACTCCAGGTGGATATCATGGTAAGTGGATCAAAAGCCATTGAGGCATTGAGTAAGAGAAATAGACTTGCTCTGTTCCACACTGTCCAATAGAGACAGAGCAGAGAGCAGGCCCTGCCCACACAGCACCTGAGGCGAGCCACAAAATGGTGTCCTCCTGCCAGGTCTCCTATCCACCAAGAGGCAGATGCCAAGGAGGGGGATGCCAAGGAGGCAGCAGATCCTGTATCCAAGGAGCTCACCACAGCTGTTGCTTCTGCTATGGCAGGGGCAGCAGCAGCGGGGCGAAGCATTCCTTGGAGGCTGGATCTACTGCCGCTGTGGATTTTGCCACCCAAGGCAATCACCTCACCTTGCTTCATGGGTGGGCCGGCCCTGCTAGAGTCTCCAATGCCAATTTCAGGACTTGGGCAGGTTCATATAGTGGTCCTTACAATATTCATCCATGCTTCATGTTCCCAGCTTCCCTTGGGGGGGACTGTACACCCCATGTTGAACTCTGGTGACAGTTGGTTTTCCACTTTGAGCTGTTAACCCATTCAACCGATGCCTGGACCTTGCCAATCCCTGTTACAGTCTTGATCCCGACAATTCCTACAACTCATTACACTCACACACCTTGCTCACAAAGTGCTGAAGAAACAGGGAAAAAGTTGGCATATACAGAAACTGCATACTCACAGCACATAAGAGAGCTTGTTATGATACCACTGAAACTCTGTGAATCTGGGTTGCCAAGGGAAACAAAATGCTAACTTTTTTTGTCTGTGGGGTGGTGGTGATGGTGAGCACTAATTAAGTTGCACTGGCAGCCAAAGAGGCACACATAGCAAAGCAGTGCCTGGCAGATCCAGCAGGTCTCCCGTGCTCGCCAGATTTTGTGTAACCCCCTTTTTATTTCAGCAGACGAATGTCAAACCGAAAGAGCAGGTCACTAGGGAGAACCGATCTGAGGAATGAGTCACTGCTAAAGGACTGGATGAAGTTGTGAAGATTTTCCACTCTTGTGCTATTTTATATCTGTTATTATGTTGCTGGAGGTGGGGAAATGAAGCCTTTTCTGTGTAATGAGACTGTTAACTTGTGAGCAGTGATTCCACCAAGGTGACTGCACACAGCAAGATGAAACTCTTAATGAACGAGCAGTGGCAAAACAGTTAAGGAAGCACCCTTTTCTTGGTTGAGAAATAATTGCTCTATGTTTGTCCGCATGCACTTTCAGAGGAGGAGCAGGGCTCCCCTAAGTTGTGTTTTTGTAAAATACGTATTACAAATGAGTAAAACGAATCATGGACTCAACTGCCACCCTCATAATTACTTGCACGGCATCAGCCTCCAGAATTTCCACTTTCTTGAGGGCAGTATCCAACAAAGTAGTTCCATTATCACAAGGACCTTTGGCTATGCAACAGAACTTCTCCTTTCTACTTCCTGTGAGCCTCCTATATTTTTTCTGGAGCAGATTTGGGGACAGCACAGGACAGGGAGTAGAAGTGCCATTGTGCAAGTGGACATCCTTGCACTAACAGATCTACTTCATTGGATACCTCCATAAATGAATAAGATAAAATAACATTGGGCCAATCAGAGTATCTTTTGCTTGCAACCAAGCATGATGGGTCAACACTGTAGCCTTTCTTACTGTTAAGAGTCCTGAATAAGGATCCTTTCCATTGCGTCTCCTATGGAATGTCCTGACTAGGCAAGCTTCTGCCAATGGAGCTCAAGGACACAAGTTCAAAACATGATTCATATTGCAATGCTCTAAGCAAGGGTAGTCAGTGTGGTGCCCTCCAGATGCTGTTGGATCCCAGCTCCCATCACCCTTGATCCTAAATGAGGCCAATGCAGAGAAAAACAAAAGGCCATTTGGATGGAAAGTCCATAATTATGCTATCCATAATTGCAACTATATAAAAAATAATAAAAAAATTGACCAGTAGTACCTTAGAGACCAACTAAGTTTGTTCTGGGTATAAGCTTTCATGTACATGCACACTTCTTCAGATACATGCACACAAAAGCTTATACCCAGAACAAACTTAGTTGGTCTCTAAGGTGCTACTGGACAATTTTTTAAGTTATTTTGACTGCATCAGACCAACACGTCTACCTACCTGAATCTGCAACTATATAGATGCCTAAGTCCACGGACAATAACCCTGTAACTGAAGGCAGAGACATGATTCTAAATATAGTGCCTTGGCATGCCCTGACTTTTGTCTCCTGTTTAGGCAAAACAGATTGTCTCCCCATCCTACTACGTCTGTCTGATGTTGTAACCTGTGCATACTTGCCTAGGAGTAAACTCCACTGAACACAGTGAGACTTAGATCCAAGTAAACAAGCATAGGATTGCTCTATTAAACTCATTAATATTTTCAGGGGTGTCAAAAGCAGCAAGAGCATTAATTACAGTAGAACCACAGATGCATTGTTGGTCAGTGACGGGAACTATGTGAATGCCACTGTATTTGGAAGATGAGCCACATTAAAGGACGGTGGTGTTTAGTGCTCAGTGAAACAGCGTCATGGCAGAGCCAGTAGCTGCAGTCGCAAATCAGCGTTGCCTCATGAGACTCATAAGGCGTTTGTGTATTCAGCCTGAAAAGCCTTACATAGAAAAATGTTGCAATCTGGTTTCCTGTGCATGTAAAATCTGTTCTGAATTACATCCATCTGTGAGAGAAAGATGGAGGCTGAACAGGCTTCCAATTTGTTCTAATTGGCTGTGTTCCGTTTTAGAGGTATGCTGAAATCCCCCCTCTCCTCCCCAGGCTTTAATTTTGTATGGCAAGACAGGTAGGCAGCCAGCCGGGTTAAAACACATTAAAAAGAAAAGGCCTAAATGAAACATTGCATTCATTAATTTGATAATCGTTACTGCACTCCCTTTGCTTTGGGTGTCTGTTTATTTATTATTTATGCACATAGCACCATCACTGTAGATGCTGCTTTGCAAAACAGTGTAAGTGGGGGGGGGGGAATAGAGACAAGGCTCTGCCCTGTAGTTTGCAGTGTAAGTCTTGACAATAAGGGTAAAGGGAGAGCAAGTAGTCAGAAGCTCTCTCTTTCCTTTATGTTACGCAGAGAGGCTCTGTTCTCATATTGGTGTATATGAGGTTGTTCATTTGTTATTTGTATCAAATTTCTGTCAGACCTTGCAGTTATTAAGTTGCACAGATAACCTATATTAAAAACAGTAAGCTAAACTATTCAGGACTTGTTAGCTGCATTTTCATGGTGTTTATTTTTATGTGAAATTTGCCATTTTGAGGGTGCAGAAGGGTTCAAGAAACATCTACTTTGCATTCTTGTGTATATATTTTGGAACCTGTTCCCCACATCTACTGCTGTGCTGTTCTTTAAATTTCAAAGCACTTTCTTCACTAGATGTTCCCAACCAGTCAGGGATCGTGAAGTGAATATGATGGCTTAACGGAACTATGTAGCCAACCAGATTTGGCTTGGCATCACTGGGGCAGAGGCAGTCCTCAGATCAGAGAAGAGCAAGAACAAGGCTTAGAAATAACTACATCAAGCAGATTAAAGAGGATACAGATTTATGCTGGCCTAAAAAAAATATTACAGGAGACAGAGAAGAGTAGGGAGTTGTTGGAGACCAATCTATAGACTGAATCACGAGAGAGAGAGCAAGACAGAGAAAGAGTGAGTACTTGCCTTATGACAGAGATTCACATGCACTTGGACTATGAAAAAGGACAACTGTGTTGAGCCCATGGACTGATAACCAGGCTTGATTACGAAGATATCTTGAGGTGAGATGGCAAGCGAAGAGCATGACTCTTGCAATGGGCAGCCTCCCCTAAGTGTGGGGTTGCAGAAATGCAATTGACAGGTCAAATCACATCTAATGCATCCAAATTACTTAGCATTTGCGGAGGCTGATGAGATGGACTGGAGGCAATGTCAGCGTAGTA
Organism: Podarcis melisellensis; assembly: GCF_964234715.1. Classification (NCBI taxonomy): domain Eukaryota; kingdom Metazoa; phylum Chordata; class Lepidosauria; order Squamata; family Lacertidae; genus Podarcis; species Podarcis melisellensis. The sequence continues at coordinate 58,663,694 of NC_138542.1, forward strand.
ACCATGCAGAAACATATTGGAAAGCCTTCTCTATAGGCATGCACTTTGGGCTGACACAACAGTCATGAATTAATTAATTTTGGCTAACTGGCATGGTAACCATTCTTGTGTGGCACCCCAGCATACAATTTGGATTTGGTTTGCCTAAAAGATTTTCATTTCATTTCCATCTTGGCTCCTCTCCTTTGGCACAACAGCAAATGTGACTACAACCTTTTCAGATACCTCTGCTTATGCCTAGTGTACAGAAAGTGAATAGAGCTGAATGTTGGTGGATTCAGGATAGGCAAAAGGAAATACTTCACACAGCACATATTTTTCTTATCTCTCTCACACACAGCTTTATTGCGTTCCATAGACCCAAAATACACAGTACAATAATAGTGTGGAATTTCTTGGACTGCAAGATGTGGTTATGATCACATAATGGTTAGAGTGTTTGACTAGGATCTGAGAGACCATGTTTCAAATCCCTACACAGCCATGAAGCTCACTGGGTGACCTTGGGTCAGTAGCCATCTCTGAGCCTAATCTACCTCACAGGGTTGTTGTGAGGTTGAAATGGGGAGGAGGAGAACCATGTATACCACCTTGGTATACCACCATGTATACCACCATGTATACCAACTTGGTATATATATAAAGTGGCATATAAATGTAATGAATAAATAAAATGGGATTAAGCAACCCCATGAAGGATAAGTTTTTTTTAAAATATATAGACAGTTCATACACCAATTACAATAGTGTCTAAATGGTGTAGAAGGAACGTAACATTCAGTTACTTTCAGAAGGAAAATAAAACTCAGTTAAAACAATCAGAATTCAGTGAAAATGCCTATTGGAAGAAGTTGCCAGAAGTTCAGCAGGAAGGGTGCCTGTCTGGCCTCAACTAAAAATGTATGGGCAGCCAGTGCAAGCCTTTGAAAACCGGAGCTATCTGCTGGCAGCAGTCTGTCCCCATCAACAGTCAACCTGCAGCATTTTGCACCATCTGGAGAGTTCAAATCAAGGGGAGTCCCACACAGAGCACATCACAATAATAATGTCTTGAGGTTACCAGTGTATGAATCACTGCCCAATTACTACTAGTAATGATGGCTATATACCACCTCCAGGATCATAGGCGGCATGCATCTGAATATTAGTCTCGGAGAAAGCTATTGCTCTCATAACTTGCTTCAGGGCTTCCAAGAGGCAGCTGGATGTCCACCTTGGGGAAAACGATCCTGGAATAGGTAGAGCTTTGCTTTGATGTAAACAGGGCTCTTCTTATTTTCAAAGGCTGGAAGAAGTCTCACATTTAGCCTTCTTTTTGAGGTCTGGCACCCTGTGAGAGAAGCATAATTTCTCTTTTCTTAACCTTCCCTATGAGTTGCAGAGAAATCTGTTCTGGAGATTCAGGTTTCAATTGACACTCCCTTCCGGTGGGACTCAAACTTTAATTGCCTGGTTTGTAATGCTCTACTTGTCTTGCCAAGATCAGTTTCACCCTGGAAACCTGTTCTCTGTACCAGCAGCTCTTTTTATGTAATGCATTTTCAGAATTAGGCATTCCTTGGTGGAAACAGTCCTTGTCTTTATGTGAAATTTATAAACCCATTACTGATTTTACACCCAAACATGCCTTTATAACAGGGGTACTAGCAGGAGAAATGCTTCCTTTGCAATTGATAGTACACAGTATCCCAGCTTGTCGCTTTTAATAGTTTGTATCAGCCACAAGCAGTGTAGGATTTAATATGCTGGCTGCAGGACTGTGTTGTGGAGATATGTGGAAGGTCCAGAAAACTCTCATTACACAGCAAAGAATTGCAGTCTATCCGTTGCTACGCAAAGTGGCAAAAGCAAAAAGATTTCACTTTGAAGATGCTTCTTCCAGCATGATATGCCTTTTGTTGAAGCTGCAAGCTTGCACTGAGAGTGAATGTTATCCAGATCTTAGATTTGGAGAGGGTTTCAAAGTCCTGCTCCATCATCAGCCCACTGGGTGGCCTTGGGCAAGCCCTGTCTTTCATTGCAACTCATTTAAATCAATTTCAAACCTGTTTATCTATCAGTGGCTCCCAAGCAAGGCATTTGGGGCTTGTAATTCCCAAAGGGTCTAAAGATCTCTTGGGCAATAACTCCTGTCAGCCTCAGGACATACTCACACTGCCAATTCATCCCAGTTTCATACTTGGTTTTATGTCATTGAGTCCCAACCAAGGAACTCTGAACTTGTATCTCTATGAATTTCAAGGCAACCACACTCTCCACTTGAAGATGTAACTATACTACATATAGTTTAAATCAAATATGTCAGCAGCTATAAACTACATGTCAGTAGAATGAATGGAGGACCCACAAACAATGAATACTTGTGATCTTCACAAGCCCCTTGAAAATGTGTAAACATATGTGGTATGAATACACTTTTAGGTCCCCCTCTTTACAAATGGGATTTACCATGTGAGGCTGATATTGCTGGACTATGTCTGCCATTATCTCTGACCATTAGCTGTGCTGACTGGTACGGATCAGAGTGAGGAGTCCAGCAACATCAGGAGAGCCCCAGCTTTTCCATCCTTGATGTAGGGTGTACAAAAACAACATTTTAAGCTCTTTTTCCTCATAAAGCTATGGTAGTTCTTAAGTTCAACACAGCTCTCACAATCAATTGTTCAGTTTTGGAAGCTGCTGACCTGCTATAAATGTATATTTTCTCATTGGCTTTGGGAGCTGTTAAATTAGTACAAACTATAAAGAAAGCCCTTGTTCTATACCATGTTTCTGTAAACTACTGTTTTGGATTATGGCCTTTATGCCTAACTGTATACAAGAGAAAATACTGGTTTAAAATGGTGGCAATTCTCAAGTCACTTGCATTGCTGAATAGCGCTACTCCAGAAAAAAATGTATTCGAAAGATGCAGGTAACTAAGTTTTATTCAAAGAAAAATGGCAGGCAGTATTAGAAATTCAAATCTTCTATTGGCTGTGAGAGTAGCATTATTGTCTTCAAAGAAAATGATGCGTAACTGAAGCCAGGCCACAGTTAAATGGAAAGAGACACTTGGAGGCTGTTTGAGGAATTGCTTTGATCCTGTCTCCCACTTACTTGTAAAAAGGTACAAGATGCTGAAATAAATGAAAAGGATTAGAAGTGTCATCCACTTGATGGAGGCTGGTAAAATAGAAGATCATTGTGGATGCATTCATGTATGACTTAGGCTTATGCCTGGTAAACATAAAGGATATTTTGGAAAGACTTATTTCATTTGCTGATAGAATTTTGCCTCACTGATTTCTTTGTCCTTATATTGGCTGAGGGTTGCCTCACCAAATTGTGTTCAGCCAGTTTTTTCTCCTTGAAATCTTGTCATTGTGGTCATAGTGTTTTAACCCACCCTGGGACCCTCCGGTGAAGAACAGGTGAAAAAATCCAATAAATAAAGGGAGTAGAATAAAACATTGAAGCACCAGATTGGGGAAAGTTGCCTTTAATAAAATTTGGTAGCGACTTTCTTCCAGGTGATACCAAGTATTTGCCTCTTTCTGTGAAGTTTCTTCATCAGCCCTATATTTCCAGGTGAATATCTGATCCTGGTAGAAGCTCCTTATGTAGAGGAAGTGCACCTTTGAATGTCAGTCAGTAGGAGATAGACAATGGGGACGTTCACTGCCTTTGCTCCCTGCTTCTGGGCCTCCAGAAAGCGTCTGACCTGTTATGCGGTAAAATATAGCCCTTCAGTCCAGTGGCGTAGCGTGGGTTGTCAGCACCCGGGGCTAGGCAAGTAATTTGCACCCCCTAACCTGTGGATTTGCGCCCCCTAACCCTACCCCCCAGATGTTGCGCCCGGTGCGGCCGGCCCCCCCTGCACCCCCACGCTACGCCACTGCTTCAGTCTCATCTGGTAGGATTCTTATTGGAAAGCAAATGGCCATATTTGACTGACACACCTGCACTGATGGTTTATACATGGTAGAGTTGTGTGGAACCTCTACCCCAGAAAATGTATACAGCGGTACCTCGGGTTACATATGCTTCAGGTTACATACGCTTCAGGTTACAGACACCGCTAACTCAGAAATATTACCTTGGGTTAAGAACTTTGCTACAAAATATGATACCTAATTCAGGCACTAATATCTGCATAGGGCTGCAAGTGTGCAACCCAGAATCTCCCCCTTCATTTGTCACTGAATTTGAAGATGAGCAGTGGCTGCTCCTGCTTCTTCTGCAGTTTCCACTACACCCTATTATAATGGTACAAATTAGATCCTGTTTGTTACAGCTGGTGGGGGTGGGGAGGCAGCCAAAAGGAGTGGAAGGGTAGCGAAGGGTAAGGAGAAGACTGGGGGGGGGGGGCAGGGGCCGGAATCAGTGGCTGTAATGACCATGTGTACAAGCCCTGTGAGTTGTATGTTTATATTTTAAATTTTTCTGTTATCATCCCATGCCCCGATCCTTCTGTCTCGGTAGTGCAGAATAATTTGCAACAGGAAACTCATTCAGAGGACTCATTTCCTTCTAACTAGTCATATTTTATGAAGACAAATGGGAGTCTCATGTATGGCACAAAGAACAGAATGTCTTTATAAAGGCATTCCATTTTACGTTTTGCACATCTTTATGGGAGTTGCTAACTGGCACCACCATATATGCAGTTATTTGGCTGAAGCTAAAGAGGCCCTAATTATGTTTTAGAAATACAATTTGGAAAGTGCAGTCTAAAATAACCCTCTTCAAACTTCAGCAAACATTGTATCTCTGGAAACCATCTACTAGATGGATATTTCTATTTCCCAAGGGGATCCAGCAAGGAGAAAAGGAACATCAGGTATTTTTAGTGTTTTGAGACCATGGCTTCTTTTAAGGCGATCCTTGTTATTCGAAAATGCCACCCGTTGCCTTCTGCCTGCAGGAAGACAAAAATCAGACTCCAGACTGAAATCAGAAATGGCAGCTATTCTAAGTTTTGTTTGATTTAACTATTATTGTTTAAAGTACTCTTGTACGATACTTATGAAACACACTCTGTCCTCTGCTACCAGCAAGGGCACCAAGGGCCACTGGGAGGTTGCTTCCCACGCTTCTGGGGAAAACATAATGGCATGTAGAAGGCCAGCTTGGCTCCAACCGTTGGTCAGATAATGAGCAGCTGCAAGGTGTTTGCCTTCTCCATTTCTGGCAGAGAAAAACAGTTGGTTCTAGCTGTCCTGGGGTTCAAGAGCAGAAAGGAAGCATACTCTGGCCTCTGCCACCAGCCAGGGGAGCAAGGGCCATGGAGACATTGCACCCCCTGCCTTCTGGGGGGAGGGGGGAAGCAACACCTTTATGGCAGAAAAATAAGCAACCTGCCCTCCTCAAGGAGCAGTTGCAAAAGCTTTGTTTCTCCCCTCCCTGGCATAAAGAGCAGTCTGCTTGAACTGCTAGTTGGATTGTAGAGCAGAAAGATAGCACACTCTGACCATAACCCTCACCCAGTGGACTTAGAATTGCAGGGTTGTGTGTGAGAGAGACAGAGCATGATGGGTTGGGGAGCTGAATTATTGCCTACTGTTTGTAAGCAATCTTGAGATTTATGAGATTGAAAAGTGAGGTATAAGTAATCAAAATAAATAAAGAAGCTTTCCATGGCAGATCAGGATAATGCCAGAGAGTGATAAATGCCAAAGTGGGAGGTGAGTTAAAGGAAAGGCTCTACTTTTTAAAGTTGTTCCTCAAGTCAGCAGGCATAAGCAGTTGTGGTGGAGTGTTGTTTCCTTTAGTAATCTTCAATTAAATTTTACTCCCACACCCACATCTAACTAGTGTCTTTTTGATACAACCTGCCTCAATCTATTTTGCAGAAAAGATCCCTTGGATAGAACTTCAGTATCACTGAATTGGTGTTATAAGGATATAGACATCTTTGGGCACAAGAATGGTGTTTCCATTTTATCGGGGCATGCATTAAGATCTTATCATAACATTAGTCTTTCTAAAGTATATATCTTCCATAGCTGCCCATGAAATGCCTCAGAGAGGGCTTAACTCTGTGGATATATTCAGTAGTGAGAGCAACATTTTTGGCACAAGAACCACATGTGGGCAGTTGGACCGCATGCCTGTAAGGGGGAACAGAACACGTGGTGATCCCCCTTGTTATTTCCTCTCACACTTAAACACACATTCTTTTCCATTCTTTCTCAAAACAATTCTGATACCTCAGAGGAGTGGCCAGAACAAGGCAGCAAGGAAGGTCACAGCACCATGAGGAGCTCCTTGTGCAAGCGTGGGGAAACTTTGCTCTGCCAGATGTCACAGAATTACAACTCCCATCATCCCTGGCCATTGAACATGCTTGATTGGGCTGATGGGAGTTAGAATCCTAGAATCATGGAACTGTAAAGTTGGAAGAGACACAGAGGGTCCTCTAGTCCAACCCGCTGCAATGCAGGGATCCCTGCTAAAGCATCCATGACAGATGGTCGTCCAACCTCTGCAGAAAATCCTCCAATGAAGGGGAATCCACAACCTCTCAAGGAAGACTGTTCCACTGTTGAACATCTCTTAATGTCAGAAAGTTCTTTCTGATGTCTAGTTGGAATCTCCTTTCTTGTAACTTGAAGCAATTGGTTTGATTCCTACCCTCCAGAGCAGGAGAAAACAAGCTTGTTTCCTCTTTCATGTGACAGCCCTTGAGATATTTGAAGATGGCTATCATATCTCCTCTCAGTCATTTCTCTTTCAGGCTAAACATACCCAACTCCCTCAACCCTTCCTCATAAGGCTTGGTTTCCACACCCTTGATCACCTTGGTTGCACTCCTCTATACACATTCAGCAATGTGTAGTTGCTCTGTAGGTCAGTCACCTGTAGTTTAGCAACATCTGGAGGGCCAAAGGTTCCCCACAGCTGTCCTACTGAGTAACTCGCTCCAACAAGGATTGGAAGTGAACCAAGACCTTCTGAGGCTCTGCCTCCAATCCACGTCTCCCATTTGGATAACTAAAAGCTCTTAAAGGGCCAACTGTCTGATATGAAATGGGTGGAACCCCCCCCCCCCACTGCTTGGTGGGCTGCATGCAGAGTGGCCAAGGACTGAATACCAGCTGCAGGCCAGAGACAGAGAACAGTTCAGAAATATTTCTTTCAGAACATAATTGAGGAAAAGGTCAGGTTGAATTTAAGCAGAGCTGAAACATGAAATCTAAACACAGAACAGAAAGCAACACCTTGTGAGACCCCTTGCACCTATGGATATATTTCTTCTCTCAGTTCATTCCCAGACATCTATGAGGTAACAGTTCATGGAAATCCATTAGCCACAAGTGTCTAGGGAGTGGAAGCAAAGGATTTGAAGGCTCAGCCTCTGCAGAGGGTCACATCCAGCCCTCTTTGAAAGCTAGGCTCTTTGAAAGGATGCTGAAAGGTGACAGAAAAGATTAGTTGTTTTCTATTTTCTCCCCAGGAAGGCTGGTTGAAAGGGGAACATTCCGGGGAGGGCTCTGAGAAGGAGTAATATGTGTTCTTAGGCGTAATTACATTGACTGATGGTAGGAACCAAAGCATTCCACAAATGGTTATATGGAGGAAGCTGTCCTGAGGAACACTAAGGAAACAACAAAAACCTAGGGCAGTGGCCATTTCATATCATTGCTAAGAGTTTATACTCTTCGAGAAAAGCTCATTTGTCATACACTCCCGACTTCTGTTTACATCATATATAAAGTTTACAGAAGCAAATATGCAGTCAGTTTATTTATAGGCCATTTTTCAGCCACAAGAGCCCTCAGAGTAGTTATCATAATGAAGCATCATGAAACAGAGCCTTGATCACAGGGATTGGGCCCTATTAATATTGCCTTCTCTTAGGACACAAACATCCCCTCAAGGAGCTTGCAAACCCTAAATATACGGAAGTCACAATGTTGTTCAGCTTTGGCCTCACCATGTGGTACTCACTGAAATAACATTTCCCCCTCTTCAAGAGAAGCAAACTACTCAGGATATCTTAAATAGCTAAGATTGATAGGGAAAGAAGTAAACTAACAGCCCGAATGGACCAACGTGTTGCCATTGAGTCTTTCTTCCAATTTAGTATGCAAATATAGGAAATCACAAAATTCCAAAACGGTAATCTGAATATACTTTAGAAAATTCAAACTTGTACTAGATTTAAACTGATTGAGACTGACTGTTTTTGAGTCTTCTCAAATGTCACCAGAACAGAAATGGAGAACCAGTTTGGTCTGATGGACTGGATCTCAAAGTGGCCATCCCTCTGTAGGCCACCTTTGACAGGTAGATGGGCTTGCCCACCTGTTATCAGCTGACATTGTTTGACATCAGGTAAATGCAGTAGGGCTTGCATTAGGTGCTGAATTCAATTTGCATCATATGCAAACCCCATGGCAAAGGAACAATTGGGAGCATACTCTTGGCCATGTGCTTCTGACTGCTGTGTGGCAGCTGGACTTGCATTTGGTACTGCTCAAATTTGGTGTCAACTGCAACCCGCATTGAGATTGTTTCCCTTTGGGAACTTCAAGTCAGAGGTTCTGACTGGAGAAGATCCCTAAAGAATGCAAACCCTGTTGCTTTCGGCAGGTATGATCCCAGTGGGGTTTGCATTAGGTACTGAATTTAAATTCTACACTGAATGCAGGCCCCTCTTCTTTCTTTGGGAATTAGCTCCACTCAGCTGCTCCAAAGTGCCATATATTTTAGACTGTGAGTCTGTGAGCAAGGACTGCCTTACTACTGATTTTTGTAAGCTGCTCTGGGAGTCCTCCAGGCTAAATAGCAGAATAAGAAATGTTGTGAGTAAATAAGTAAGTAAATCCAATAATCATTTTTTTCCTCCTAGATATCCAAAAGAACACTTAAGTGCCTTGTAGGTCACATCCACACCATATATTTAAAGCCCTGTTATACCACTTTAATTGCCATGGCTTCCCCCAGAGAATCCTTGGAACTGCAGATGTTAAGTTGCTGAGCGTTGTTAGGAGATCCCCATTCCCCCCACTGAGCTACAATTCCCAGTTTAACAATCAATCCCTCTTCCAATGGACCTCTGGGAATTGTAGCTCAGTGGGGGGAATGGAGTGGGTGGGTTACCTAATCACTTTTGGAACCCATAACAAACTAAATTTTCCAGGGTTCTTTGAGGGAAGCCATGACTGTTGTTTTATTTTATAATTAAATTTGTATACCGCCCTTCATCCAAAGATCACAGGGCAGTTTACAACATAAAAATACAAAATAACACAAAAAGTGGTATCATAGTGCTTTAAAAGATGTGGCCCTAATTGTGTAGTGTAGCCCAACCTCAGCCTTTGCTTCCTGGTTCTGTAATAGCTATTGGGATTTCTATAGCAGCATCCATAACTTAACCTCAAAGTCACTTCCATAGTGTAAAAGAGCTTAATGTACTTGCACCCTTCTCATCTTTAATGGAAAGCAAACTGTTCAAACACCATTCCTTTACATATATTTTTTTTCATATTTTTACTCATCACCCTTTCTTTTTGGCTCTGAGAAGAAATTTAGAGAGTTCTATTGTTAGAATCCATATGTCTAGAGAATTGAGATTGGTTGTTATTATTATATCCCTGAAGAAGAACTTGTGGTGTTGTTGCTCAAAATGTGTCTAGATGGTGATTTTCTACAAAAATGTTGACCAGCACCAGTTTGTTTTTTCCTGACTTGTTAATCTCCTGATTTCTCAAATTTAGAAATATTTCTAACTTGCCATTTTCTTTGGTGATGTAATCTATCTACTTTAATCCCCAAATGGAGCTCTTGTAGATGAGGCATGGGAAAGAGTGGATAAGGAAGCACTGTGGGGGAAGGATTCTAATGGTAGGGACCCCTGACATTTGCTCCCAAGATGCAAGGAGTCAGAACAGCAAACTCTCTCTTTCCCAAATTCCCCCAAATGCTGTGGCTTGAGGCCATGGCAACAAAAAAAGCTGTGCAAAGGCCCAAAGCCAGAAAGGGTGGTTGAAAGGAAGCAATTTGTCTATTACTACTACTACTACTACTACTACTACTTCCTCTGTGGTGGATTTGGAGCTGAAGAGGGATTGAGCTTGCTCCTTGCTTCTTAGAGAGGGCACATGTCCTACTTTACCAATGACTGTCATCTATTAGAAGGATTATACTGTGCCTTGAACTTGCTCATCACCAGCAGTTAGCACAGGACAGCAGACCTAGCAAGCATATAGGTCTCTTGACCCCAGTCTTCCCAACTATGGGGAAATGTATTGGGTCCAGTTTATGCAAATATATGTCCTCTTTTGACCACTTTTTTGGTGTTGTGTAAGTGACTACTATCCATTCCTCTGTCCTGGACTCAGGACTTTAAATTCAAACTATGTGTGTGGCTTGATTTGTATCGATCCCCGAGTCCAGGGAAAGCTACCACAATGGGGGTCAATGGAGCAAGCTCGCCCTGCTCTTCTACCCTGACTTACTGTGAGGGTTAGGCAAGAAGACTTATAGAAGCCCAGTAACAGAGTCCTCTAAGGACATTGCACTAGAATCCTTAGGGTACCTTCACATGCCAATTTTTATGAGGCCATCCACAGGCATGAAGGACCAGATGAGAGACTAGTGAAATGTCCCTGCTTTCCCTCCTGCAAATTCCTCCCAATTCCCCCACTGGCATTTATTTTTGGAAGGGCCATGACTCTCCTTCATAGATGGCTGGAGCAATAGTACAGAAACTTTCCTTTAGAGTGGGGAGGGAAAGGAGAGGGAGGCAATAATTATTTTTCTTGTTATACAGGGACATCTATATGGGTGGTGGGTTGTTTTTTTTGTTTTTTTTAAGCTGCTAGTTTTATTTTTAGGCTTTGTTAATTCTCACTCTTCTCCTAGTTCCCTGCTACCTGGCAACAGCTTACTGTCATGGCAACACAAATGTTAATGAGTGAAGCGCTCGGTGTCTCTGTTTTATCTGGCTCTTTGTGATATAGATACAAAGCCATTATGTATCTTTGCGGCCATCACAGGCCATAAGCACATTTTGGGTTTCTCAGTGGAGACCTACAGGCAGAACTCTGAGGCTAGGGCAGGCAAGGAGTGGCTGATGAAGGAAGTGTGAACGTATTAACAATCACTTTTTTTGTACGCGAGGTTTAGATACAGTTTTGTTGTACAATATCAGCATTGTACTCAGGTTTTTATCCTTTTTTCCTTTTGAAAGCTGAATTTTTGGACCTTGATCTCTTGCACAGATTTGTCATACTGCAGTGTGCTTAGTCTATAGCAGCCTTCATGAACCTTTTGCCCTCTAGATGTTTTGGACTACAACTCCCATCAGCCTCAGCCATGGTTCATGAAGGCTATTCTGGAGTGTTGTTGCCATGTTGTAGAGAATGAGCACAGCAAAGTCACCCAATCATTTCCTGTCTCTCAGATAATGTAGAATATGGTGGGGGAAATCACTTGGCTTTCTGATTTGCGTTTATTCATCAAGTGAACAATAGTTGATGGCAAGATGTGTGCTCTATGCTCATGATAGGACTACAAAAACTATTTACAGTTGGCTGCTTATCTAGCCTCAGTCTGGAAACCTACACCTGCTCAGGTGTATCTAAACCGGCTTGCAGTGGAAAAATATATAGAAAGGAACAAGAAAAGAAGGAACAGAAGGTGTATATGTTTTGGTGGCTTGCCCACTTCTTAGTCACCTGATGCCGCAATGATGTCAGTAACTCTCTTTTTTTTTTTGTAGTGTAGCAAGCCATGCTACAAGGTAAAAACCAAGACCATCCAAGCACAGTCAGAAGCAATCACCAATCAGCTGAATGGTGCAGATCTGCTTTCTGCAGAGGGCAGCTGCTCAGTGAAGTGCCCTATGGGGAAGTCAGTAGTGCAGCTGATCCCAGTAACATTGAAAGCAGTGCCTATCAGCTAATCGACAATGACTTGAGGTTCTGCTATTTGTTGTGATTGGCTGCTCTGTGGAATTCCCCATGGGAAACTTAGTAGTGTAGCCAATCCCAGCTAGCTTGCTCTTACCACCAATCAGCTCATTGGCAGTGACAGCAAGCCTCCCTTGCCAGTGCTCAATTGGAAATGCACTTTGTGGCTCCTGTTTGTGCACTGACAACCTGCCCCTCATATATGATGTCATGTGAGGGGCAGGTGGCCATGTTTCAAGGCCCAATTCAGACCCATGTCAAGCCTAATTAGGCCCATGAGCCAGAGGTTCCCCATGAATGTTCTAAGAGAACTGCCACATGGTATTGGAATAAGAATTGTTTTGTAAGTAAAAAGATACATCCTCTTTTCATATCTGTGAAGAAGTCAGCACATTGAAACATGTTCAGCCGATACCACATACCATAGTCTTCAACACTGCACAATTTACAGATGAGAATAAGGAAATGCTTGTAACATCCACACATGCCTAGCCAGGATCATGGTCCAAACCTCCTCCACCACCACTTTTATGCATTGCTGAAGACTCTGTTCTGCTATATGCTGTATTTGTTTACTCTGCAGTAGACTATCCCCCGCAGTTATAAAAGTCAAAAGAGGATGCTTATTCTTTTGCCTAAAGGCATGCTTAAAAACCATAACTGTCTGTATTATGTTATCAACAGTTCAGAATATACCTCAGCAGCTGCAGTTCGTGAAACATCATACTGTGCACTGCATGGCTTCTTAGACTGTGTTTGCATTCCTGTTTATTCTGCATCCACTGGTTTGGGAAATGGTGCACACACAACTTTAGCCACCACCTATATCTATCTTGTATTTACCTTGTCATTTCTTATGAAATGCTGCATCTTGATGCTTTCCCCACCAAACCAATCTAGCAGCAGATTGTGATCAACCTTATGCCTACCCCTGCGCTAGAGACAAGACCCATCCATGACCCATTCTTTACTCATTTTTTTTTTCTTTGCAGGGATTACAATAATTATCTGCCCTGAACTGTTCTCTTTGCTATAGTACCTAGGAAATAGCTCAGTTGGTACAGCATGAGATTCTTAATCTCAGGTCATGGGTTCAAACCTCATGTTGGGCAAAAGATCCCTACATTGCAGGTGGTTGGACTAGGTGATCCAACTCTGCAATTCTATTATTCTATGATTTAATTTCCTTCATTCTCACCTCCATATTTTACTTGCAAATCCTCTCTAATTGTCATGTTACTTTACATAATCTAGAATGTTGGTGGTGCCAAATACTTGTTAAACTAGCTGCCCTAGTATTACTGGTATGACTACCACGTCTTTCTATTAATAAGCTCGCATACCCAGCAGCCATACTGCATGATTTTACTTCAGGAAAAGGTCCCATATGCTGTTTTCTGCCAGATGGCAAAAAATATGGTGACATCACAGTTCCCCTTTTGACAATACTCTCTCTTCCATTCAGCAGTTGGTGAAAATGGTCTGCTGCAATTCCAGCTGCTGGGGAATGGCACAGGTTTTCACCTTAGACTGCCTAATCAAATCTCTCTATTAGAAAAGGCTTGTACATTCTGCTGCACCCACCCTCCTCCCGTTAGATAAATACATAACAAAATAAAAAGCATAGATTAAAGCATGGGGAAGCATTTATTAAGTGCATTTATTCCAATTGAAAGTAGGATGGATTTACAGGCCAGATGCTAAACAAGCCGCATTTACTTGGAAGCAAAATATTATTATGTGTGTGTAGGATTGCAGCCCAAATCTCAAATCAGTTACACCAGATGGATCTTTGACTCAAGTGGGGTTAAGGGCTGGGTGACACAATTAGCAGTTCTGTTCTGCTTTGGTTTGAATGCTGCACCATAGGCAAAGAAACAACCTTTGTGTAGACAATTATTGTGCCAAGGAGAAGTTCCTTCTCCAACAGGTGCATTTCTCTCTCTGTGTGTGCAGCTATCTTTCTCTATTTTGATATGGGACAATAATTCCCATATGTGATCCCCATCTTGCAAACTCAAGTAGTACAGTCCAGCAACACTTTTAGCATATGAACTTCCGTTTGTGTAGACTACCTTGAAGATCCTGACAACACCATCATGTCAAAAGCCGTGAAATGTAATCTAGGATAATCTGGCACAGGGAAGCAGAAACCAGGGGCTGCATCAATCATTTGTCTGTGTTTGTATCCTTTAGGAGCTAATTGGCCCCTTCCCTCCCCCTTTCAACCCTTTGGGGCAATTAGCTACCAAAAGAGAAATAAGATAAGCAGAGGTTAATAGTTCCAGTTACAGATAGGTAGCCGTGTTGGTCTGCCATAGTCAAAACAAAAAAAAAATTCTTCCAGTAGCACCTTAAAGACCAACTATGTTAGTTCTTGGTATGAGCTTTCGTGTGCATGCACACTTCTTCAGAGGTTAATGGGGCAGAGAAAGGTGGCCAACACCACCTGCTTCCCTGTGCGATTCCTTTTTGTGATCCCATCCAGCCTTTAATGTTTGGCTGTCTCCCGGTTCAGAAGTTTCACAATTCAGAGCTTGACGTAGTCATGATAATTTTGATGTGATGAGTGCAGTGTGTGGTCTGTCAGCCAGGCTATATTGCCTGTTCTTTAACATCACCAGGAAAGGCTTTTGGTGCCCCTCCCCCCAATCAAGGATATATTGAGTGCAGGGGCTTGCAGTAGAGCCCTCTCACAGGCAGCTCCACAAGTCTGGCATGACCTTTCCATGGAGGTGTGTCTTCCTCCATCACTGCTTTCATCTCGGAGATAGGTTGCAATTCTTGCCTTCCCCCGGCCTTTGATGGAGAGCAAGTATGATACAGATACAGGTATTGTGGAATTATGTAATTGTTGAAACTGCTGCTGGTCTGCTGATACTGTTGTTGCAATTTTAATTTGTTGTTTTTGTTTCTAAATGTTTTATATTATGCATTTACAATGTTTTTAATTTGTAAGCCACCCTGTGGATGTTTGTTAAGGGTGATATAGAAATTGCTTAACAAATAAGTAAAATAAGTAAAATAAAATAATGCTACCTTCATTCCCAGCACTCCAGCTCAGATGGATTGTGGATTGCTGTCTGAGAACTGAGTTTGACTCATAGGTTTGTGCCCAGCACACTATTAATTTGCTCAAAGCCTATCTTTAGAGATCAAAAAATAGCTATGCCAGTCCAAGAAATACACCAAATATCTTATATTTATACTAACAGGATGCAAGGTTTCAAGTTGCTCAATCTTCTGTTTAATATGGCCTCACCTGTTCATTGTTTATGCAACACTGTATGAAATAATAAGACGAGTAAAGAATGCCTGTGAGTTTTGAGTGTGCATGTGGCATTTGATCTTTTTTGACTATTGCAATTGAAATCAAATAGCACAAGAATCTGTAAAAGCAACTCTAAAGCCTGTATGTGAGTTCTGTATTGCCCCATGCACAATACAATTAATTATTCCAGCTGTGCACAGTGTTGCAGCTAGAACCCTCTTCTTTCACAAATTAAGCTAAGACAAAAGCACTATCTTTGAAAAGAACACCTTTGGCAGTATCCAACCATACCTTGCTATTGTTTTTGAAAGTTTTCCTGTTCCTTTACATTGAACATCTTACTGAAAATAAAGGCAGCAGGTGTGGGGTGGGGACCTTAATAGGAGCCAACTAGTATTACCGTATTTATCAATTGCCTTGTATTCAGGTTTCTCCCCCCTGCCTTTATTTTCAGTAGAGAGGGGCTTTCCACATCACTCAGTTACACAAAAGCCCTCATGATAAGGTTGTTAAACAGCAGAAAGAGCTGAAGAAAAACACTGAAGATATTATGGAGCACGCCAATAGCTGAAGAGGACCAAAATGAATTGCTCTACAGTACACCCCCCCCTTTCTCTCAGCAATGTCCAAGATTTCACTGTCTGCAATAATCTTCTCTGAAGAATTAAATGAATTAAGAAGTGAAAGTGATAGTCCCCCTAAGCATGAGGCACCAGTGCCCTTTGTAATTATTTCATTTATACAGAGGGAGATGTTGGCTGTTTATGCCATTCTATGGAATAACAAAATGACATGCCAGTATACAGGAGATCTGAAACTTTGTTAGGTAAAATGCAGTGAGTAGGGGTGAGAAGGGAGAGGAATATCATGATATTACAGTTACATATATGTTTTGCCCATGTATTTTGATTTGTATATTTTCTAAAAATATGAGTAAAGCTGCAGTCCAGTGCCTTAGTACTTGGGAGTTGGGCTGCCACATTTTCAACTGGCTTCTGCAACTATGACTTCAATATCAGCTTCATCTACTGAAGCTTGCCGGGGATGAGGTTTATCTCCATGCTGTCTTAAAAAATTAAGCTAACTCTATTCTGAATATTGACCCTCTCTTAAAGGCATAGTTACAGAGGAGAGTAGAAAAGTTTGTCATCGTAGCTTGGAGTTAGCTCCACTTAAATCAGTGCCAGATATTTTCAACTAAATGTGGACAGGGTTAGAATATTAGTATGCCAGCTGTCTAACAATTTTTTGATAAGGTGAAGCTATTATCCTATTAAAAGGAAAATAACAGTACAGTAGTACCTAGGCTGCTGTGTGTTTCAAGAGAAAAGAGAACAGGAACAATAGGCTCATGTGAATGGTTGTGATCATGTTAGTAAAGGTGAACAGTATTATATCTGGAAGGAACAGAAGAGAACCATGCAAGCATTATGTACAGGACCCAAACTTCTACCTTTTTCCTGCAAATGGGATCCTGTTTATTGATAACTTGGGGGGATCTCTCACATTATAAGATGTTGGTTTTGATCTTTAGTATATCACTGTCCTTGGGAATGAAAAATAACCTATTTGAAATAAAGATATGAGGCTTATGAATTGATCTCAGTTATTGCTGTCTAAAACCAGCTCTCCTTATGGTTTGAAATGGTTGAAATGTTGAAGAACTTAAGGTCTGAGCTACATTTTCAGAAAAAAGCATGTTGTATAGTTCTGCAACTGTACCATTTAAATGGTGAAGGGAGGTGCCTTTTGTGTGTGGGGGGGCATTTAAGCATGATTCCCACCCCATGGCCTGAAGTAGTATAATTAAGCAAAAGCACCATCATCTGACTCTTCTGATCATGTAGTTCAGGGGTTTTGCATAGATTTAAATATTCTTATTTGCCTTTTAATATTCTATGGATTCATATTAACACACATACTTAATTCCTCTACTACCTTAATCTCAGTATCCAAAGGCCAGCTCGGATTGAATGTTCTTATGTCATTTGGAGATTTGTTCACACATTTGGCTGATCGGACATCATGACGAACTTCCATAATGATGAACTTTAGAATAGAACTACAGAACTAGAAGAGACCTGGAAGTCATTTAGTCCAGTCTGTTGTCAATGAAGTATCTGTAGCGCAGGAAACTACATAATCTCTGATATATGGTTGTTCATTCTCTGTTTAAATACTTCCAGGTTCCAATGAAAGAAAGCTCTTTTACCTGTCCCTCATAGGATTACCAAACCCTTGATCACCCTGGTCACCCACCCATAGTGAAATATTACTTCCTGTGATCTAGCCACTATGCTCCTGTTAGCACAACCTAAAACTGTTTTGGGTTGCCCCCTCCCCTTCTATAAAAAATATTTGGCAATATATAAAAACAAAGCAAAAAACATTACCAGCTGACAATGACAATAAAAATAATTCATTGATCCCAACTTAAATACAGATTAATATAGGCAATGCATATGTCTAAACAGATATATAAAGGAGATTGATAAACAATTTGTTCAACTGTAGGCAGCATTAGTTTTTAGCAGCTGCTGACGTTCAGCTTGTGATCAGCTATGACAACTAAGATCCTTTTCACACGTACTGCTGCCAAACCAGGGCTCTCCTATCTTGTATTTGTGCCTTTGACATTTTTCACCTGAATGCAAGACTTTACATTTATCTGTTGAATTCCATGTTGCTGGGTTTGGCCCACTGTTTCAGCCTGTCAAGATAATTTTGAATCTTGATTCTATCCTTTCCAGCTTTGTGTCATCTTCAAATTTGATAAGTATTCCCTCTACACCCTCATCCAAGTCATTTGTGAAAACGTTGAACAGCACAGAGACTAGGGCAGTGCTCCATGGCAGTTCACTTGAGATATCGGTCCAGGTTGATTCAGAGCCATTAATAAGCACTCATTGGGTATGGGCATTCAGCCTGCTATTTATCCTGTCATGTCCCCTGAGGGTCCCAGCGTTGGCTAGAGGAAGTCTCAGATTCAGACAACTCACCAGTCACTTCACTTCTGAGGGATCTGTGAGCAGCATTTTCTCCACCACCCCGAGGACATGGCTTTCCAATCACCCACAGACTCCCCTGCAGCTTCTCCTGCTCCATGACCACTTAGGAGAATGTGACAGCCAAATCAGCTACAAGCCCTTTAAATATTGCATACAGTTTTCTTAAGCCACTGGAATGAAAGGCCCTACCAGCCATCAAATGACTCTGGTCCTTGGTTTGAGACCAACATTTTTTCATATCTCAGCCAGCAGGGTCTGTGGGAGCTGCCTAGGGCCCTGATTTGCTTTGGCTTACCTGGAACAGACTAGAAGCTGCTCTGGTAATTGCTACCACTTCCACTGTGGCCTTAAAATGTGAGGAAAACAGGATAGGCTCATCTTCACAATGGTATTGTCCACATTTCTCCAGGGTGCCTCTCTTTCACTTAGCTCCATCTTCTTTCCTTCCTGGGGAGTTTTCCCTGTTGAAGCGGGAGGGGAACTAGGAGTAGCAGTGAGGGTAGAAAGAGACCCTTTCTCATGTTGCCACAACTGCAGCTACTAGAATATGGTCAGTAAATGGGCTAGAGGGTGGCAAACCCATCTCCTTCCACCCATCCCTGCCCCCATCTTGAATTGTAATTTGAAAGAGGGAGGACTGGGCTTGGTTTGGAACACAGGTGTGCATTATTAGCTTGTCAAATTCAGATTCTGAACCAGGTAATTAAAAGGCTTGGCAATTTCACTAATAGAGTTAAGTAGATCCACTGATCTCTTTCAGTGGAGAAACAGTCTAATGAGTTTCATTAAAGAGAACAAGCAAGCAGGGTTTTTACTGCTATCAGATATATAGCAGGAAGATCAATGTTAAGGCTTGTACGACAATTCTGCATCTGAAATAATAGTCAATACTAACATGAAACCATCTAGATACACAAAAGCACAAATGTTTAACTCTCTGCTCAGGCACAAACTATAGCATCTGCCTGCTTTGATGTTGATAAAAGCTGCTTGTGATTGCTGACTGTATTAATCATAAATGCTGATATCTGATCATAAATCTAATGAAGTAAATAGCCATGGCAAAATGTGAACTATTCTTAGCCTAGATGATACCATTATGATCTGCTAGATTTTGCATGCTTAAAAATATGTTTTTGTTTTGTATCTTTTTTATTTTTTTTATTAAGGCACACAAATTGGTCTATGCATATTCCCTTCTTTAGATCATTTAAGCGCCAAGATCATTAACAGGCTGCACTCTGCTTCCTTTTAGAAGTAAGGCTGCCACTTCTCCCAATCATTCTCATAAGTAGTCAGAGTAAATAAGGCACTGGAATAAGTGAAGTAAATACTTTACACATAATTTACATAATGTGCATCATTTGCATCTCTTAAACAATCGATGGCATAGACATATGTGAGCTGACATTGAAGATTTGGCAAAATAATTTCAATTATTATCATGTTCCTCTGTGGCATGGATCCTACAGCCTAGATGCACATTGGTGCATGACTGGTATCTAACTGTGGGAATGTTGTGGGTAACAGAAGAGGATATATTGATTAATATTATCCTTCCTAACTCACGTTAGCAAGTTTCTTCATACAGCAGAGTGCATTCCCGTATTACACAGCAGGGACCTGGTTGCAGACTCGTGTGAGTCTCTTAAAACAATAAGCAATTCAATCTGGCTTGCCCAGATTGAGATATGTTCTGTTATTCCTGGTAAGACCCCTTTGATCCTTCCTAAAAAAATAAAGACAAACAGTCTTATTCATAAGTAACAAAAAGTAGTTCTACTCACGATCAGGCAGAGCACAGTGTGATCCCTGAAGGCAGGCTTTAGGCTTAAAGTTACAAATATGTACAAACAGGTTTACCCCATATGGGAGATAACCTAGGGACTGCTGGCCAGCATTGCAGTCTAGGTGAAGCAGGAAGCAGGCAGGACAAAAAAGAAGGGAGGTGGCTACTTGACTTGGCCTTTCACCAGTTCTGGAAAGGTCACACCCACCTACTAGTCACATGCAAAGGAAAGGATGCTCCAGACCAGGTGTAACAGGAAGTTCAACTGGCTGGCCAACATTCCCCTGCATGTCCACTCTATGCAAACAGGAAGTGTTGTACTTGACTGTTCCAGTGGATTACATCCCACACTAACTGGCCTACTACTGATTGCATAGGTCAGATTCCAAATCTAAAGCAATTGACAGTGCTCCAGGATTTCAGATGGGGAATTCTCAACACTACCAGAAGATCTTGGGGACTGAACCTGGGACCTTCTGCCACAACCCTTCCCCATGTGGGAATGCAGATAAAATGGGAATGCGGTTTACATGGGAAGTGTCAGGATTGAAGAAAAGTATAAAAACTTGCCATTTTATGTGCTGCTGAATTCTTCTTGGATCAGGTTCCTCTGTAATTTCCATACATGGTTGTGCATTCTTATCCAACTGGAAGAAAAACAAATTGTTTCAAGCACTAGATTTGCCTCATGCATATTATAAAGATCAAGGATGAGGAACCTGTGGCCACTCATACATTGTTTGACTTCAACTCCCATCAGTTCCTGCCAGAACAACCAATGTTTAGTGATGGTGGGTAGTCCAACAACACAGGGTCAGCCCTACCATGAAACAGAGCGAGGCAACTGCCTCAGGTGGCAAATGCTGTGGGGCAGTGAGGTCAGCCCCCTATTCCAAACCTTCTGTTGGATGACAGAGCTGTATGTGCTGCATCCTGTTTGGCTAGAGGCCTCAAAAGATTGAATGACCCAGGCCTTTCTAGACCTCTGAGAGGACCTGACTGTGAACACCAGTTGCCGTGTATTCTCCTTGATTGAGTTTGTAACTTGTAAAATGAACTGTAACATGTAAACAACTTCCAAAGCTTTGGATATTTTATTGTAAATCATTCAGAGATCAATTGCTGAGTGGGAGGCAGGTGATATTATCACAGGTGAATATTAAACTACTTTGTCAAGGTGTTTTACAGTTTATCAATTGTTTCCTGTGAGTGTATGTGTGAGTGTGCTCTGTGTGTATATATTTATGCATGAGGAATTTCTGGCCTTGTAAAACAAATCATTTTCCTTGTACTTAGATAAGCATTCACAGCCATGCATTGAAATCTGAGAGCAACCTGATCTTACATAAAGATTAGATTATTCTTAGTAAACTGATAGCATCTGGGATTAGAAGTGCTTTTTCATTCATAGGAAACTGTAAAAGAAATACCCCCTCATCATCAGCGAAGATGGCTGCTGTGAGTCTCTTTGATATATTGCCAAGCTGAACTATTAAATAAATCCATCAGAAATGAATCTAACAAAACGATGTGTGGCAAATGTTTCCAGCAGAGAAGAGGACCCGTAAGGGAATGGGTTTTTTTCCCCTAACAGGAGCACATGAGGTTTTTATAGGCTGCAGGACTTAGGATCCGAACTGTAACCATATTTGGTTATTAAAACATGCACACAAATAGAACAACTGAACAGATGGATGAAATATCATAAGTGGCTTTAAGGCTGATGGCTGTTGAAAATCAGTAGGCATACTTTGCAGCCTTTATTGCATATATTGTTTAGGCCTAAGAGACTGCCTGAGGAAAAAATACTAAGGACATGGAGGATTTTTATGCCTTTGTATGTAGGTTTCACTCTCTGCCTTTCAAATTCCATGAAGGATAAAGTTATCAACAGCTACTAGCCATGATATCTGTTCTACTGCAACTGTTGGAGGCAGTATGACTCTGCATACCAGTTGCTGGGAATTAGAAGTGGGGAGAGTACTGTTTTACGTATATGGTTGGCCACTGTGAGAACAGGATGTTGGACAAGATGGCTTGATCCAGTAGGGCTCTTCTTATGTGGAATATGGAGAAGTGGAATCTGTCATACCATGCAGGTTATGTTCCCCATTTCCAACCTTTGGGTGGCTTTAAAAGAAAATTGGACAATCTCATGGAATATAAAAGCTATCAACGGTGTCGGATAAGCTAAACAAGCTATAGCTTAGGGCCCCACTCTCTTGGGGGCCCCCGATTTTTCCCCACTGTTAATATACTTCTTCTTAATTGTATTTCAGTTCAATAATTACTTTGATAAAATGCATATTTTGTTATGTTCAAATGGCTTTAGATACCTATTAGGTCCATAAATTACCAAATAGCATATATTCAACACAAAAAACAGCGACAATTTGTTGTTGACAAAGGACAGCTGGACATATAAAGGGCTCCATTATCTTCAGTAGCTTAGGGCCTCATCAAACCTAAATCCAGCCCTGGCTATCAATGGCTACTAGCCCCCAATGGCTGTGCTCTGCCTTCACAGTCCAAGGCAGTGATGCTTCTGAATGTCAGTTGCTGGAAACTGCAGTAGGGGAGTGCTCTGGTGCTTGGGGCCTGCCTGAGGGTTTATCATCTGGTTGGCCACTGCAGGAACAGGATGCTGGACTAGATGGGCCATTGGCTTGATCCAGCAGGCTCTTATGTTCTTAAGTTTACTAAGGTATTAATGCTCTTCTTTTAAGAACCCCATCTGAGGCAAAGGGATAAGAGATCCATGGCTTCTGTTTCCCAGTTTATTGATGACCAGTCCTCTTTCTTGGCTGCTGGGTGGCAAACCTGGTGTCCTACTCTCTACAGCAGGTAAAACAGAGGAATGATCAAGAGAGCTAGAAAGAAAAAGTGATGGAAAAGCTATGGCTGCTGCATCTCTTACTTTGGTATATAGTAATGCTAATCTCTGGGTTGCCATATGGCAACCCTGAGAAGAAGGGAGCAAAGCCCATATTAAAAAGTTACGCTGAGTTGAAGGCTTCCAGTTTGTATATTTGAAGAAAACAAAGTACACTCATGGAGAAGGGAGTGTTCATGACAATTTTTTTCTCACTTGTTGAAGCCAGCTAGACCCTTTTACCTAGCGATAATAAGAACACTGGAACAATACTTTAAAAAACATCAAAATAAAATAATAGAACAGCTATCTAAAATGATCAGCCCATGTCACCCTGGGATGTTTGGGTCTGTAATCCATTTTGAGTCTTTCATAGAAAACTATTGAAGAAACACTCTCTCATCAAACTTGTTTCTTATAATTATACATTAGTTCCAGCCTCAAGTTGCCATGTTGTACAGTGAAAATAACAATGAACTTCCACGCATACTTTCAGGAAAAGGAACAAGATAATTGGAAGTGGGGGAATGGGACAAACCCTAAATATGCAGTATAACATTATCAAGACAAGCACATATGTTGTCAAAATAATTTGATTTGGCTTCTCTCCATCTTGTCTGGCTAGGACCAGTAAACCTTTCTTTTAAATACTATTGTTATCCCAACGGACTAAGGGGGAATGCCCCGCGGAAAACCTATGCCTCTTTGGTCATCACTTTGGCCAAATTTTCCGTCACTGGGTTATATACTAAGGGTGTTCTCTGAGCTCTTTTTGCTCCTTCCTCTCTGTATTTTTAAGCTTCCTCAAATACGTCATGAAGTTTAGCTTCACCACAACTATTCACCAGCTATAAAAGGTTAAGGGAGCTTCCTTTAGAGCTCTGTTTATTTGATTCAGTAATGCTCCTGTTTTCATCACTAGCTGTCATTGCTAGAATAAAGCTTTGCCTCTGGCGACTGGAGCAGAGTGTTCCCTCCTCTCCTCCTGGCTCCAACTCCAACTTCCTTTGTGGATTTTGGACATATCTTTTAACTTGTTTGCCCTTTTGTGTGCTGGAGATAAAAAGTGTCTTTAGCTCTTATCTTACAGAGGTTGTGAAAGTGAATTTAGTTAATGCCTATAAAGTACTTGGGAAAGGTAGAAATCTAATGCACTCATCTTAAAACTCACAACCGCTTAGTGTATACCGAACACTATGCCAGCACATCACCGTAAGGCCAGAAGTAGCACACGCAGCTCCAGGAATTAGAGGAAGCAGGCAAAATTGGCTGAAGGTTAGTGAAGGCTGCCAGTGTAGCCTTTCAGTTCAGGAGAACCTTAGTCTAAGACAAGGCATCACTGGTTAAATGTGACACAATTTTCTGACTAGTGTTGTGTGTGGTATGGCTCCATTTCCATGCTACACTGTTCTCCATCACATCTGTATAAATCTTGGAGCACTGGGCATACCTAGGGTCGGCCCTGCCATTAGACAGAGTGTGGCTTGCCTCAGATGGCAGATACCAGGGTCAGCAGCAGCATTCCCCATATGTTCCTTCTAAGTCCCTGTGTGTTGGTCACATGGGCGGGCACTCCTGAGCAACCTAATGTAGCTTGTTGTAATGTAGCCTGTGTGCCTGCTTGGTCTGCTAAATTTTGTTGAGCAACTTTAAGGCTTTTGCTGCTCTCTTTCAAAAAGACTTGGATCAGACAGTTCTCCAAGAAGAGGATTATCCTCCTGCCTCCTCACCCAGGAGCAATTAACATTGCTTCTAGGCAAGCATCTAAATGCACCTCTGCAACAGAAGATTTTATTTATTTATTTTTAAATTGCATTTGAGATAGTTGAATAGTTAGCTGCTGAGTGTTTCTTCGTTTGAAGAGCAGAGCTCACGATAGTAAAAGAACAGGCATTTGAGGGCTGTTTCACAACAGACCTTTGACAGACACATAACAGAATGACGGGGGAGGGGGGAGAGCAAAGGCTGTGGGGCAAATATATCGATGTGATCTTCCTGCAGCTCTGAAGGCTTATCCACATATTTAAAATCCAGGCAAAGAAAGCACATTGATTTATGAAACAGCAGTGCTGCGCATGAGCATGGACGGCTGGCTCTCCGCCAGCCACTGCCAGTGCTGTAATTAGTCCGTGTCTGCTAAACAGCCGTATGTGGCATCCCTTTAAATCAATGCTAAGTCTTGCTCTTCTGGAATGGCAGGTGGCAGCAAAGAGCATGAATGAAAAGTGTCAGCTGCCTGGATTCTGTAAAAAAAATCCATATGTGTGCGTGTTCATGCCTCTCTGTCTAATCTATCTATGTCACGTGCATCTTCCTGCCACCAAGGGGATAAATGGCTGCATGTTAGGCTTTTATTTCCCACTCCAAATGTTCCCCACGAGAGCATAGCTAAATACAGGCATTCCTGTGTTCATGTTTAAACCTTAATGAAATAGATGTTTGCTGTAGTATACCGAGTGAATAAATCAACATAATATATATTACTCTCTTGCTCTAGCTAAATACAACTGACATTGAGAAGTTCCTTCTTTACTGATAACTTAGTGTAATATCAAACTATGTAAATCTCTCTGTGTGTATGGATGTATGGTTGGTTGGATGGATGGATAGATAGATAGATAGATAGATAGATAGATAGATAGATGATAGATAGATGATAGATATATTCACAATCTATGCCTTTTACTGTAACAATTTCTGCCCCAAAAGTAAATGCAGAAATTTTGAACAACACAGGCAGACTCAGTACAAGTTCAGAAGGTTTTGTTGCCTGTGTCCAACAATAGTTGCTTTCATTATTGTCATCATAACTGTTTTCTGCTTCTTTTTAAAACATGATCCACATACATGTTTAAATTAAAATATATCCACATTCTCTGCCGTTTGAATTGTCAGCCAGATTCTGCTTGGTCTGGAATAGTTATTCTAACTTAATAAGAAAAATAAAACATATTTCTTAATTCCTGCCATCCATTAGGGCTAATTTGGAATTCTGACTGAAATTTATATTGTCAGAAAACACGCAGTAGCCAAACAAGGTCTTTATGATGTGTTAAAAGATTTTTCACTCACTATTTGGGATGGCCTGGCCACAGTAATCCACACTCTGTATCTTCTGATTAGACTAAGACTATGCACTCTATGTATTCTTATAGATGGTCCAGAAGTCGCAGTTTGTGTTCAGTGCAGCTGCCAAGCTTCTACGTGGTACAGCAAAATGAGATCAGATCAGACTGATTCTTAAAGAGCCGCACCAGCTTCCTATATGCTATGGTGTCCAATTCAGGGTGTTGACTTTCATCCTGAATGACTTTGCACCCAAATACTTGAAGGATTACCTATTTCAATAGCTGTCAGGTCAAGCTTCAAGATCTTTGGGGGATGCCCTGTTTGTATTTGCTGGTGGGTGGTGCTTGGGATGCAGTGACATTGCACAGGGCCTTCTTTGGGGTGGCATCACAGTTCTGGAATTCCCTTCCTTTGGAGGTGTGTTTGTCCTCCACATTGATGGCCTTTTGGTGCCAACTTAAGACAAATGATTTCCTTCAAGCATTTGGGAGATAGTGGACAGTTGAGCATTATGTCTGTGGCTGCAGTGCAGTGCAATGCAGTGCAAGGTAATATCTAGCATTTGTGTTGCTATAGTAATGGCTTTGAAATTTGAATAATTGTAGTTGTAGATTGGATTTTATTTGATTAATCTCATGTGATGGGCGTGAACCTGTTGGATTGTGCTTCGGTCCCCACCTCACGAAAATGAAGGCAGGCATGACATCTTGGAAAGCTAGCACTCCCCACCCCCCGCCAAATGTGTTTCAGATAGGTGACAATCATATTTTTGGTATAACAACAATAATAACCACCACCGCCTCAGGGCATGTTTTCTGTGAATTATGATGTGGGTGGTGCTTCTGAACAAGTATTTGCATTAATTATATGCCTTCATCTGCCTTACAAATTAACAACTAATACAAACATTTTGAAACTTAGATGAAGCATCCCCTTAGCAGAATTTGATAAAAATCTACTGGAGATGTTTATTCATATATCAAACCTATACCTGATGGAGTTGAGACTGAAGCATCAATATGTCTTGTTATCTCCCTTGCTGATCTGTGCTGGCCACACAAGCTCTGTCTCTGTTGAAAGATGATAGGGGAAGAAGATTGGGTAACAATTAGTCTGCTTCCTGCATTCTGAATGGCATAGACTGTGTTACAGATGGGCCAAATGGGCTGGGCTGTACATAATCATGTGTAAGTGGGGTCTCACATGACTGAATGTTCCTTTGGACGAGAAGTCCCCACTGCATAAAATAATTGATTTTGAGGAGAACTTTTATAATCTAGCTTTTACCTCATATACATTTTCATAAGCAAGCCTTTCTATGTCTGAGTAGCCACATGCAAGTCCACATGAATTGCTACAGCCCAGCTCAGTCTGCACTAAGCCCTGGTACAGGCAAATCCTTGTAAGACATGCACTGAACTTAAGAAACTGCCTTATAAATATGAGCATGATCCTTATTAACAGTGGCTCTTTTCTGGTTCCCAGCCTTTCCCATTGCCTTCCTCTTAACTGGAGATGCTGGGGATTGGACTTGGGAAGTTTTGGGTGCAAAACATGTGCTTTCCCACTGAGTTACGACCCCTCCTCATTTGATTAAAATGGCCAAGATCCAATGAACCATGCAACTAGTTACATGGTTGAACAGCAACTCCAACCCCACCCTTGTTCCACAGTTACCCAAGGGAGAGCTTCCAATGTATTTTATGACAGTAGATCTTGCTGTGTGCATGGGGCAAAAGCAATATCCAACAGGCATGCCCAAAGTAGTTAATTTGGATCCAGGCCAGTATAGCTGGAATAACATTCTAATTTTTGCAGCTGCAGTGCTGAGCTGGCAACAGGAATCCTTGTGTGGCAGGAAGATCTTCACCTGATTTCCTATTCCTAGATAAAAGAACGCTGGCTTTCCTAACAGCGTTTAGAATGAATTTTGGAGCCTGATTTGGAACCTGATTCAGCAAGGGCAAATCCACCCAGAAGCAGTTTTTGTATATGTGACTTGATAACACTCCACTGCATATAGAAGACCAAACTCCTGGACTAAACTGGGACCCACTTTGGGGCTTAGTGGGGAGGTGAAGGGTGAAGATATAGGAATACTTTATCTTGTGCATGGTTAAATCAGCAGTTGAGTCAAGGTGGCATGGCAATGCTGGCACGAGGGGAGATGGGAAGGGGACAAGCTGCTTCTGTGGGAACTAATCAGCAATCACATTGGGTCCCATGGAGGGCAGGGCCTGCAGGCAGACTGGAAAGGAAGACTGGCTTTGTAGTATCCATCAGCAAGTTATTTAAGCAGCCCCACCCCTTCCTCCTTTCTCACACTTCCTCCTACAGCTTAGCTTAGATGCGTTGATACTTAGTTCTTGGTTCTCCTATCCTTGCCATGGACATTCATTAGTCACTGTTGTCAGGGCTAGGAAGGCTGTTTTTGCATATAGGATGATTCCCCTGGTCCTACAGGGTTCCCCCCATCCTTAGATAAGGATTATTTCCCCTTTTATTAGTCACAGCTTTTTGGTGAGAATTAGCAAAGGACAGGATCTCTGACTGGGAAAGCAGGGCTGGTTCCCAGCTTCCCATTACTGTATTGGGGATCCTCTTGGGATGTAGAAGCAAGGGGAAGCTGTGTGCCCCTAGTTGGCTCTGGGGCCTTCCTAAAAACTGTTTCACCCCATGGGGGGTAGGGGCTATTTTTGGGACAACTCTCCACAGTGGCTTATCAGCACATAGGCTTATTACACAGCAAGCAAGCTGTGCACCCGGATCCTTGCCCTACGCCAAGCCAAGCTCTTTTTGGCTGCTGTTAACCAATAAAAGTTATGGCTTTGTTTTCATCCATCCAAGTCTCTTTTCTTGTTATTTCTCCATGGCGTCTCATTGTGCCTGGGTCTGCAAGAGATTGCTATGAAAGCGTAGAACGTCTTGCAAACAGGCTGTCCACATTATTTCTAGCAACAGGTTGCTGTTCTCATGAAGTCTATCTCTAACTTCAGTTCATACATTAAAACTATTTATTTTGGCATGCCTCTATACAGTTCATATGCCACTTGTTCGTGGTATGTTACATAATGGAACAATGAATCCACAGAAAAAATATTGCATCAATTCATTCTCCTTTCTCAAATGCAAAAGAGAGAGAAAATTATCCCCTACTCTTAAAACATTTATTAGTTTCAACCTTTTCCTTATTTTTACTCCTGTGGATAAATGCACAAAAATGTGCAATAGCAAATCATGGGGTTGTAAGAAAATATGCCAAAGTAGAGACTCGGTGTTATCCAACAGTTAACTTGTACGTCTAAAACATCTGCTGGATTTTTTTTTAAAACGTCATTTCTGATAAGGGGGGGAGGGGAGGAATAACTGGAAGAGTTCTAGGTGTATGCAAGAAAAAGAATAATTTATTTAACCCATTTTCATTATCAAAACATGCATTTGTTTTGTTAATTCGTTTTCAACTGACTTAGTACTAGTTCATTCTTTCTCTTTATTCCCATTTAGTTTTGTTTGCTGTTGATTTAAATGGGAGACTCAGCCAGTATCACCCTGCTTGTAATTTTGGAGTTTTTCATTCATGTGCAAATGGTGGATTTTGAAAAGCCCTGAAAATCAGTGCTTTTAGGCAGTGCTGTTTTGCATGGAGGTAGGCAGAGCAGGATTCAAGGCCCATGATATTGCATTTCCACTTTGGTGAAAGCGGCCCGGGGGTATTAACAGTCTCACTACACTTAATAAAGAATGCTCCAATCCTCCAGGCCCAATTTAGTCAATAGTAAATCCGGATTTTTAAAAGCATTCCTTTTTAATGGTTGGAAAAGGACACTCCTGGTAATGTTTTCAATTTATTTCTAATCTACAAGAACACAGTCTGGAAAGTCCTTAGCACCCTCAATTTCCATTGATTTAAGTGGCAATCAGCACCCTACTGGAAGGACCTGCAGAGAACAGTACAGACAGCTGGAGCAGAGAGCTGTAATCACAAGGCTGATGAAAGCAATAGGTGCTTCCTGAGAAACATGCTTTATGTTATTGAGTTTGGCCTCGCTCTCTGAGCTTAGCCTTGAGATGCAAGAGGGATATATTGGTTGTTGCAGAGCTCGAGCAAGTTACAGGGTCTGGCATTTGGGGGGTAAGGGTTAAGCTAGCTGTGTGCATGTTGGTGTGGGATTTTTAAATTGAATTTTAGTCTGATAGGAGTTTGTTCTGTTTTCTTCTGTATTAAAGTGGATCTGTGCCAAGGTCTTCAAGAGGAGGGTGAGATATCTCTGTTTATTTCACTCAAAAATGTACCCACAATGGGGAAGGATAGCAAGTAGAAAATAGTATTTTTTAAAAAATCATTGAAAAAGTGATGGAGAGAGGCAAGGATAAATGTTGACTAAGGGCATCTTTCTGTCTATTGATTGACAGATGTTATTACTAAGGTGTTTTAAAAGTCCATTGTGAATGTAACATACATGCATTTGCAAATACGTGAATCATACAGATGTAAAAGTTGGGGGACTGAGGCAGGCTGCGACACCCTGAGTATACATTTAATAGCAACTTGGCTCTGTGTAGTGCATGAAAGGATAACTGATGCCTTCTTCCACTTTGCTGCAGATTCCCAATTTTTCATACTGTCCACTTCCAGAGATGAGTAACAGAAAAGAGCAACTACCGTAACTTTTTCTTGCCATTTCCCCAACTTTTTTTTTAATGCTCAACAGAACATATACTCTGAGACACTCTCTCTCTCTCTCTCTCTACCTGGTATGGAGTGAGTATTCACAGTAGTCCAAACCTTCTGGTTGGTTGCCGATTCTGAAATACCACTGATGAGTCTTAAATAACTTCAAGGTGTCTAGTGGTTGTCAACCCTTTCAGGTTAGGCACATTTCGATTTTTGAACAAGGGGTGCTGGGACCCTTCTCTCTGCTCACTTCTCTTGCCACTCCACTCTCTCCAAGAAGAAACAGGTGCACGTGCATCCCTTTTGCAGGGGATCTGGGTAAAAGTTGAACCCGGTAGAATTGATCAAAGCCTTGAAAAGCCCATAGAGCTGAAAGTGGAAGTGGGAAAGAATGACCCTCTTTCAACTTCCTATTTCAGCTCTACGCATGTTCTGCAAGTGGGTACGTAACCAACTTTGCCACCTCATGACCAAGGGGTTGGTGATTGGGGCAGGGGATCAGACTTTTAATCATTGCCAGGGGAAGGTCTGAAGGTGTTCATGGTTGCCTCATTGGCAACTCTGTACTACTGACTTTTTCATACAAAACTGGATCAAACCAGTTACAGGAATGAGAGGTTGTGAAAGTTGAGAAGGAAGTTGCTCATCATTTATTTCTTAGAAAAGGGAGCCAAACTCAAGCTTATCTCTCCCCCCACCTGCCCAATCCTTTGCATTCTTTCTGAATCGGGTTATCATTTCTTTTCATTCCATTCCATGCATGACAGAAATACTGTACTGCTTAGGTGGCAGCTGCTTCATCAGTAATTATATGGTTCTGTACTTTGCAAGGATTGTCGAAAGCATGAAAAAAAGAATACCACAATTCATTTTCTTAATATAAGGGCCTGCCCTAGAGATATTTTAATTAAATGACCTAGATATATTAATAATACAAATTAAAAGTAAGTGGGCAAGATCTAGTTTCGTTTTCAAATTCCAGTTGGGAACTTTTGTTCAGATCCAATGAAAGCAAAAGCCACTTTCCCTTCCTTCTGGCATATAAGGCAATGTGTGTCGGGGGGGGGGCTTGTCTTTTTTTGGCAACCTGAGTTTGGGATTTCAAGTTCTAATATTTGGAATGAGTCATTCTTAAATTTACCTGCTATTTTGGATGATCCCTTGTGGCTGTACTCATTTTGCCAAATCAGTGCCAGATTTATGCACAGGCTAAGTGGGCTGCAGTTTAAGGCCTCAGATTATGAGAGGCCTCTAAATACAACCCCCCCAAAAAAAAATCAAATGTAGGGTTGTAGCCAATATTAGCCCTCCTCAGATTAGACACTTTGAACTTGAACCTAAATTACTTATGTTTAATATTAATTTAAATGTGAATATGAGTGCTGCACCCCATAGTCAAGTTACAGATAGGTAGCCGTGTTGGTCTGCCATAGTCAAAACAAAAAAAATTCCTTCCAGTAGCACCTTAAAGACCAACTAAGTTAGTTCTTGGTATGAGCTTTTGTGTGCATGCACACTTCTTCAGATAGTCAAGTTTGACTGGACTTAACCGTCCAAATGACCTTTACCTTTTTTTATATATACTGTGAGTAGAACTTACTTGAAAACAACTCCTAATTTCAAATTTTACATAAGTGGTTAAAAAATAAAAAAGAGGGAAAACAGACTCCAAAACAGACATCATTCTGATATGAAAAAGCATAAATGGCTATACTATTACTTGTTATATTGTATTTATAAATCTGTCCAGAAATAACTATGACACAGTTTCATATAAGCTAAGAAAGAAATAATAAATTATTTTCCATTAAAAGTATTTCATATGCAAATAGGTTTATTGCAGGATACATGCTTGTGTTAGATTGTAAGCTTTTACTAGCATCCTTGCCTATGTAAGTTTATTGTTTCTGTTTTCATTGTCTTTTCTGTTAGACTAATACGCATTTATTTGTTATGCTGTGGGAGGTATTAAACTTGATATAGGGCTTCAGCTCATCCTAATCCAGCTTTAGGACAAATAGATAAGGACCATAAAAGGAGAGAGAGAGAGGGAGGGAGGGACAGAGGGAACACAAGTCCTTCCAAAGACATCACTGAAAAGTGTGCTGCTATATGGCTTTGAACTGGTGGGTTGTGATCTACACAACGGAGTTGCCTTGTACACCTTCTCCTAAGCAGCAGTACACTTGTACTACCACCACCATATTTCAAGAGGAGAAAATAGAAGGATAAAGATGGCACATAGAGAAAGGAGAAGAGGGAGCAATACATTGAGGGCTAGTTCTACAGGGTCAGTGTTTTAGTGTTTTAGCTTCCTTCTTCAGATCTCCAGGGGCAGAACTGGAATCCTAGGGTGCGGGGACAGAGGCGAGAGACAGAGCTATTTTATTTTTGAATTGACCCCCCCCCCTTTTAGCTCTGTTCCATGTTCATCAGGCCCCATTCTGAACCACCACCCGCAGCTGGGTTCTTTCCTTGACATATCATAGCCCCCCCATACTGTAGTCCCACTTCAACCAACATATTGATCAATTAGGCATCACATTGTTGCTCTCAGCTTCAAGCCCCCGGTTCTCCAGGTGTGGAATGAGAGAAGGATCCAGGGTCTGAACATGTAGGCTGTAGCTTTGTTGAACACGACCCTCCCCAACCCTGTTTTGTAAGGGTATAGCAATGTGTAAATATACTTACTGGAGGAGTAATCAAGCTGCTATGTTATACAGCAATCACTTGGGAATTTAGACTCAGCGGTGTGTGGTGCAACAAAGCCCTAAAACACAGGAGGATGCAGAATACTTTGCCATGTAGGGAAAAGGCGTTCATGAATTCTTATGAATTCCATTTCCACAAATTCCTTCCACACTTCTGAGCAACACTACCTCAATGTCTAAAATCTTTAAGGATGACTAGTGATGCTAGTGATAAGAAAACTTTCTTAAAAGTGAATGACTGGAAGATTTTTTTCTTCTTTCGAAACTGCTTTATTATTCACAGGAATTGTGTCAATCGACAGTGAGCGCTAAATTACTGGATCAAAGGGATTTTTTTGTTGTTGCAGTTGAAAAATCAATGCTAACTGGATCTTAAGGGTGATATTACACACAACACAAATTGCTGAGGATGATAACTCTATTCTTGGCTTTAGCTGCAGTCTCCTTTTTAAAGTATACAGTGGTGCCTCGCAAGACGAAATTAATTCGTTCCGCAAGTCTCTTCGTCTTGCGAGTTTTTCGTCTTGCGATGCACGGTTTTCCATAGGAATGCATTGAAAATCAATTAATGCGTTCCTATGGAAAAAGCCTTCCCCCGACCTCTTCTGGCAGGCGGCATTTTAAAATCGCCCGGGACAGCGGAGGACTTCTCCGCTGTCCGGGGCGATTTAAAAGCCCCTGGGAAGGCAGGCAGGGGGGACAAAGGCTTTCCCGCCCGGCCGCCCGGCTTCGGGACATCGTTCCGATGCCGGGCGGCTGGGGGAGGCTTTCCTGCCCCACCGCCCGGCATCGGGACGATGCCCCGATGCCGGGCGGCTGGGGGAGGCGTTCCTGCCCCACCGCCCGGCATCGGGACGATGCCCCGATGCCGGGCGGCTGGGGGAGGCTTTCCTGCCCCACCGCCCGGCATCGGGACGATGCCCCGAAGCCGGGCGGGGGGGGGGAGGCTTTCCCGCCCGGCCGCCCGGCTTCGGGACATCGTTCCGATGCCGGGCGGCTGGGGGAGGCGTTCCTGCCCCACCGCCCGGCATCGGGACGATGCCCCGAAGCCGGGCGGGGGGGGGAGGCTTTCCCGCCCGGCCGCCCGGCTTCGGGACATCGTTCCGATGCCGGGCGGCTGGGGGAGGCGTTCCTGCCCCACCGCCCGGCATCGGGACGATGCCCCGAAGCCGGGCGGGGGGGGAGGCTTTCCCGCCCGGCCGCCCGGCTTCGGGACATCGTTCCGATGCCGGGCGGCTGGGGGAGGCTTTCCTGCCCCACCGCCCGGCATCGGGACGATGCCCCGAAGCCGGGCGGCTGGGGGAGGCGTTCCTGCCCCACCGCCCGGCATCGGGACGATGCCCCGAAGCCGGGCGGGGGGGGAGGCTTTCCCGCCCGGCCGCCCGGCTTCGGGACATCGTTCCGATGCCGGGCGGCTGGGGGAGGCGTTCCTGCCCCACCGCCCGGCATCGGGACGATGCCCCGAAGCCGGGCGGCTGGGGGAGGCGTTCCTGCCCCACCGCCCGGCATCGGGATGATGCCCCGAAGCCGGGCGGGGGGGAGGCTTCAAAAGCCGTCCGGGGGCTTTTAAATCGCCCCGGACAGTCCCGGGGCGATTTAAAAGCCCCCGGTTAGGCAGGCAGGGGGGGCAAAAGTCTTTGCCCCCCCTGCCTGCCTTCAAAAGCCGTCCGGGATAGCGGGAAGCGCTTCCCTGCTATCCCGGACCGCTTTTAAAATGCTGGCGGTGGGGAGCAAAGCCTTTCGCCCCCGCCGGCCTTCCTGGACCTCTTCTGAAGTCCGGAGGGGGGGGAAGGCTTTGCTCCCCACCGCCAGCATTTAAAAAAAGGTCCCCGAGATTTCCCTATGGGCTTTCGTCTTGCGATGCAAGCCCATAGGGAAAATCGTCTAGCGAAGCGTCGCAAAAACCGAAAAACCCTTTCGTCTTGCGGGTTTTTCGTCTTGCGAGGCATTCGTCTAGCGGGGCACCACTGTACTCCCAAGAGGGCTCAATGTTAGAGCATCCACTTTGCATGCAGAGGGTCCCAAGTTCAAGTGCTGGCATCTCCAGACAGGGCTGGGAGTGGCTCCTGCCTGGAATTTTGGAAGGCCACTGCCAGACAGAGTAGAAAATTAGGTTGACCCATGGTACAAGGCGGCTTCTTGTGTTCCTTTGTAACAACCACATTGCTTAAGTGATGATTGGTCTAGAAGCATCCTTTATTCTGACTGTGGCCTCTGTTTCTCTTTCTTTCCATCAGTTTATTAATGCAGTTGAGCACCTTCAGTAGTGATGGTCTTTGTCCTTGTCCCTAAAGAAAATCTGTCCAGTGTCTATACAAGACCTGCTTCTGCATTGTAGCTGGTTAGAGCTGCTGAGGCATCTTTTCAGCATTGTAACTGTGAGGAGACACCCCCCCCCCAGCTACCATTCCCAGAGTTTCCTGGGAAGAGGGGCTGACTGTTAAATCACTCTGAGGATGGTAGCTTTTTGAGGGGAACAGAGTTTCTTAACAACTCCCAGGGCCCTTGGCAAACCACAGTTCCCAGGATTCTTTGCGGGGAGCCATGAATGTTGAAAGTGGTATGATACTGCTTTAAATGTGTAATGCAGATGGGGCCTTTTAGGGAGCCATATTTCTTAAAGCTACCCTTCTCACTTCTCATGTGGTGCATTTTATCAAATTGGGATGGGGTGGGGTTCCAAGGCAAAAATGGAGGTGACGCAACTCCATGAGGAAACTCTACCGCTTCAGCCATCATGTGTTTGAATCTAAAAAAATTCCTTCCAGTAGCACCTTAAAGACCAACTAAGTTAGTTCTTGGTATGAGCTTTCGTGTGCATGCACACTTCTTCAGATACACTTCTTCAGATTCAGTGTATCTGAAGAAGTGTGCATGCACACGAAAGCTCATACCAAGAACTAACTTAGTTGGTCTTTAAGGTGCTACTGGAAGGAATTTTTTTTGTTTTGACTATGGCAGACCAACACGGCTACCTATCTGTAACTGGTGTTTGAATCTGTTATCAGCTGAGATGCAAAGTAATTATAGCATTCTCTTTTTTTAAATTCACTAATACATGTATGATTTTCAGCTGTTTTGCACACAGAGATAACCTTTGGTCTGCTGGGTTTAAGGTTGAGAGGTCATGTCTCCTCAGCATGTCAACCTTTACAGCATTAATTATGTTCCAGCAAAGGCAACATAAAGTGCTAGCATCTCAGTGTACAGAAGGGCGTGATAAAGGTTGTGTTTTTTAATTGGATATTCAGGATTTAGCTTTAGCTTCTCACTAGATTCCACATATGCACAGATATCCAACCACTTACTCAGAATTATTTACCTGTTTCAAAAGTAGGGATACAGAGAGGAGAGATTTATTTTATTTCTTACGACAGGGAAAAGAATGTGGTACCAGTGCCTGAAGGAACACCTCAAGCTGTGCTTTAAGAACTTCTAACAACAGTACATAAAAACTTAAGAAAAGCCCTGTTGGATCAGGCCAAAGGCCGGTCTAGTCCAGCATCCTGTTCTCACAGTGGCCAGCCAGATGCCTATGGGAAGCCTGAAAGCAAAACCTGAGTGCAGTAGCATTCTCTCTCTCCACTCCTGATTCCAGCAACTTGTACTCAGAGACATATTGCCTCTGACAGTGGTGGTAGATTATAGCCATTGTGACTACTTTACAGCCATCTACATAAGTGCCCCTCCAGATAGCAATAATGCAATAACATGGGGGGACAGCCCAGTATAAACCCCCCACTAATGCACTCTTATTGGGTCAGTGACAAGTTGCAGAATACCCCACTCACCCATGCACACGGTCTGAAGGATTTATCAGACTTGACTGGAGTTGGGGATGATGATTGGGAAAGAGACTTAAATAAGGGTTTCAAAGAAAATATGATGACATTTGAGAAGAGATTTGAAATGAAAGTGAGAGGGAAAGAGTTGCCATAATGCAGGAGTTTGGGGAAAGAATTCCAGATATAAATAACCACTCTGATTTCACTGATCCACCCACAGCAGGGGCACCAGAATAAGCATAGTGAACTCAACAGCTCCAGTTCATAATGTTAGAAATTACAGTATCACTTTTCTGCCTGCAATAGTGGCACAATTACACAAAAGCCACTGCCTATTTCTTGTGTACTTATTCATAATAAAATATCTCACCTTCTTTTCCAGTGCAAAGGTAGAAACTGCTAAATTGTTATGTGTCCCCCCACCTCACCTCCCAATTTCCCCCCTCCTTATTATAGGAAGCTCATTGTGTGTCATGAGATCACCTTTCTATCAAGGTGACCCTTTTCTGCACCAGTGGAAGGTTTGAAGATGTTTGAACAAGTGTGTGTGTGTCTGTGTGTATGCATACAGTCATTTGGTGAGTTGCATGAAACCTTAAAAAAAAAAAAAAGGTCAGAGGAATGACAGAGCCCACTGCCTGTTTTGTGATTCTAAACTTTGTTCAATGCATTAAGGAGATTAATGAGTGAAAGGGCTTGGAGCCAGCAAGGGACTGGAGAGCACCTTCTGAGGCTGGAACGTTAATGTAATTTCATGGGCAGAATGCACCAGTACAACTACTTTCCTCTCCACCTTTCCTTTCACTGTACTGTTTTGTATTCACAATGCCAGTTCTGCCACAACCTTTCTGGGCTGTTTGTCTGCATCAGCTGGGAGGTTTGTAAAGTGCATTTTCCTCTTCCTGCCCTTCCAATATTTCTGCTCCACATCAATGCACCAAATGAGCGGTCACCAAACGCTGTATGGCACTGTGGGTGCTCATCAAAATGGTCTACATGAAAAGGATGTGGTCTGCAGAGAAGGGGAAGACAGAGCCAGTAGGGGAAACATAGTGGCAGGACCACAGCACAAGCATAGAAGGCAAGGGAATGGTAAATGAAATATTCTCACCGCTGCTAACAGCTTCTGAGAGGAAGCAAAGCACCAGTATAATGTGGTGTTTTGCTTTAAGTAAGTTATATGCCGGTAGTAGAGAGGGATACCATACCAAAATACAGGAAGGAAGTTGTCCAAGTTAAATGTCACATTAAAAAAAATCATATCCTATGAACTAGCACACCAATCCTTATTCTATCACATTCTCAGCCCAGCTTAATTTAAAAGATTAAATAGGTAACTATCAGAGGCTGCCTTGTTGCATTGACCCGCTTAATGACTGGGCTGCTGCGTTAACTTTTAGAAGTCAGAACGGCAGAATTTTTAATAGTACAAAAATTAAGGTACAGTGTGACAGTGAGTGAAAATGTGCACACAGAACAACATTTTGATTAAGTCAAACAACAATAAAGTAAGGAATGGTAGGTTTATACAGTGTTGCAAGCTAATTTCGAATCCACAAAATATTCCCCCATCACGATACACACA
Organism: Podarcis melisellensis; assembly: GCF_964234715.1. Classification (NCBI taxonomy): domain Eukaryota; kingdom Metazoa; phylum Chordata; class Lepidosauria; order Squamata; family Lacertidae; genus Podarcis; species Podarcis melisellensis. The sequence continues at coordinate 58,702,359 of NC_138542.1, forward strand.
GAAACAAGCTTTGGCACTGGGAATACAGAACTGGTGAAAATAGTGGAGATGCTTCCAGACTGTTGCTATCTTTGGGTGGAATTCAATCACAAACTGGTAAATTCAGGTTGCCCAATATATAGTTGATTGGGAAGTCTGGTGCAGAAAACCTGCTTCACCAAAAGATTGATCTTTTTGAAATAAGGAAAATGATGGGAAGATGTATCGGGAAGTGTGGGAGAACACTTGCTTTGATGCTCAATAAACAGGTCATCTAGATGTGCCCTGGGGAAAGCAGTACTTGTTGAATTTCTGCTTCCCATGCCGCTATTAAAGATACAATACCCCTGTCACATGGAAGACTACATGGCAGTGCAATCTGCTATATGTCTACTCAAAAGTCATTGGACTTATTCCTTAAAAAGTTCATATAGGATTGCAGCCAATCCTATGCATATTTGTATGTAAGTACATGTATATAAGTAAGTCCCACCAAGTTCAGAGGCACTTACTCTGTAAGAAGTGTGTGCAACCACAATCTTGTATTCAGCAGGGTGTTAGGTAGGAGAAGTGAGAAAGAAGCTTTCGGTAAAGATGGAGATTTTGGAACTACTACGTGCATGATTTATTTCTGTCATCCGATCTCAGATCTCAGGGCAGCGTATAATAATAACATAATATTTAAAATAGTAAATTATTTAATTTTCATAACTGCTATAAAACCTCTTTAAAAAATAGTGATTAAAACCAGTACACATATATTGAAATAAAATTTGCTGGAGAGATACTTGTACCTGGAACTCCCCACTCCCCCCTAATAAGAGAAGAGCTATATCAATTAGTGTTAGCAAAGAGGTTTTGGACTTAATTCAACAGACTCAACAGTAAAGAGTCACTGGGGTCAGAGGGTTTCAATTCTGAGAGTACAGTTCTTAAGAAACTCAAACATGAAATTGAAGAACTATTAACCAAAATACATTACTTATTAAAATCTTCCTCTTTACCTGATGACTGGAGACTGGCCAATATAACACCAATTTTTAAAATAGAATTCAGAGAATGAATGGCCTTTCAAATCTAACCTTTCCCTGAAGCACCGAATAGAACACATTATTAAAGCTAGAACTGTTAAGTTTGTCACTGAACATGCCATGCCGAAGAAGAGTCAACTTTATGCTCCCTTACCAACTGATTTTTTTAAGTATATCAACAAAGGTGAAAATCAGAGCTCTTTCCTTACACATAGGACACTTGGATTTTCAGGCTTTTCACTAGAGGCCCCTAGGGATCCTACAAACTATAGAATAAAAGGACAGACTGTCTTACGGACACTTACAACAGATCAGCAAGATGTAAAATTAAAGTCAGATATAAATAGACAGTATTCATCAGAATATAGGAAGCAGCAAATCTCCTGGGTCCCAGGCAGGGAATCTTTCTCAGCCCTTCCTGGAAATCTTGAGGATTGAACCTGGGACCTTCTGAAGGAAGTTAGACTTGTGGCCTGGGGAAAATAGAAGGAGCATAATGCCATTCAGAGTGTGTGCCAGTGCTGCAGCCAGACACATTTATAGATAGGGAAATAAAAAAAAAATCCTGGAAATTTTTAAAAAGCAGTGCTTGGTATGTTGACAAATCTTATCCATATAACCAGAAAAGCCCTGTCACTAACCCAAATGACTCAAACCTTCCATTAAAGTAGACTAGATATGATGTTACTTTCCAGATAAACTTAATTTGAGGAATTCGGTGAGATTGCATTGTTATATTTGCTAGGCTGTTGCCTAATAGTAAGTATATCCTGTGCAAAATGTTGTTGTGGCTTCATATACTCCTCTACCCCAAGTTGTGATAGGTGGCCATGCTATGAGGTAGCAGAGATTTCAGATAGAAAACCCTACCTCCTATTATAAGCAGTCCTATCCCCTTAACCTTTCCAAGGATTACTCTCAACACCATCATTAAATAAGTACCATATATCATAATAATTCATGCAAAACAAAACAGCCTAAAAGCAGCAAAACACATGTCAAGAGCAGGAATAACCAAAAACAGAAATAAAAGAAGGTCACAATTAAGAGGAAAATCAAAATGTTATTCCTGGCACCAAAATAACATCAGAGCAGGACTCGCTGGGGAAAGCACTCCATGAATAGAGTTTCTATTACTGAGAAGGACCTTAACCTGCTCACTTAAATAATCAAGTATTGTACCATGCAGTGTTTTACAGTATAATTACAAAATGTTCTGTATTGTTACAGTATATATAGAAATTTAAATGGATTCTGGAGGCCACCAGTTCCTTTGAGTAGGCATGGTGGAGGAATCTGATTCAGTTTGCCCGTAAGGGCTAATTCGCACTTTCTGAACTAGCATGTGAAAGCAAATCACAACTATCCTTCAAAATTTGCACATACCCGAACTTTGCAAAATGTAGTTTTGTCATGTGTACAAAAATGCATATACAGTGGTACCTCGGGTTACATACGCTTCAGGTTACATATGCTTCAGGTTACAGACTCCGCTAACCCAGAAATAGTACCTTGGGTTAAGAACTTTGCTTCAGGATGAGAACAAAAATCGTGCTTCAGGTTAAGAACAGTTTCAGGTTAAGAACAGAACTCTGGAACGAATTAAGTTCTTAACTCGAGGTATCACTGTACTAAAGTATGCATACAAATTCATATAGTTATGAAAATAACTTCCTTTGATCCTGGGAAATATAATTTGTTAAGGTGTGGGAACTGTAGATCTGTGGTGGTAAATCACACTTTCCAGAATTCTTTGGGGGAAGTTGTGTGCTTTAAATGGAGGGTGTGCACACAACCTAAATTGTATGCCTGGTGTGCTCTGGTTCATGGGGTCACGAAGAGTCAGAAACGACTAAACAACAACAACCCCCCTTTCAGTTTTTTAAAGCAAACGCATAAGAATGGAAGCTATATTTTTAGGAAACAATACTGCTGCAATATTGCAACCTTGAAATGTGTTATTGTTTTGACTAGTGAAAGCTGCCCCGTGAAAGCTGTGGTCAGATAATCCAAATAAAAAAGAGGATTCATCTTCTCAGCCCCATATTTGACAGAAAAGAGACAGAGTTAATACCTGTCAGTTTCTGCAATTTAGAAATAGATTCTGTGTTCAAGCTAAGTGCACGCCACAAATACTGGAGTGAGGAGCTTTGTGCTGATATGAGAATTATTGTAAAGCTTTTTTCCTTTCTCTCCCTTTCTTTTTGATTTTCCCTATGGGTGGCGCTGTGGTCTAAACCACAAAGCCTAGGGCTTGCCGATCAGAAGGTCGGCAGTTTGAATCCCTGCGACGGGGCGAGCTCCCATTGCTTGGTGCCTGCTCCTGCCAACCTAGCAGTTCGAAAGCATGCAGTGCAAGTAGATAAATAGGTATCACTCCGGCGGGAAGGTAAATGGTGTTTCCGTGCGCTGCTCTGGTTCACCAGAAGCGGCTTAGTCATGCTGGCCACATGACCCGGAAGCTGTACACTGGCTCCCTCGGCCAGTAAAGCGAGATGAGCGCCACAACTCCAGAGTCGTCTGCTACTGGACCTAACGGTCAGGGGTCCCTTTACCTTTACCTTTACCATCTATTTCAGCTCCTTAGAGGAGAAAAGATTCACTTTGGGTGGGGGGAAATGACCAGAATAAGAGAAAAGAAACCAAATAGCTCCAAGTACAGCAGTAGAACTATGAGGTATTAGAAAACTTTAGCTATACTGTGCAGAGTTAGGCTTCAAGTGTTTAAGTATGACTAGCATGATGAAGAATAAAATAATCTGCTTATTATTTTTAACGCATTTGCTGCTTGTGCTGGGCTTCTTTTCATGGCAAGGGGCATTAAATCAATGTTATATTCCAAAACCAGCACCCTTTTTTGCCATGTGTTAATCAAACATAGACCACCCCATTGTCAAGTTTCTTTTCTCAGTAAATTTGGCCACTTTCTTTGCTGCTTACTGCAAAGTCTCAGGGTGCTTACAGGCTGTAGCTAATTTCTGGTTGGACTCAGTCACGTCTAGGGTTGCCATATGTCCTCTTTTTCCAGGACACATTCTCTTTATCATGGGTAGAGTCGTCATAGCGATCTATACTTAAAAGTAGAAGTTGACAAATATGTTCTCTTTTTTGCTCTTCAAAATATGGTGACCTTTCATATAGTGGCAAACTCATATTGTACAATTATTATATGTTAGGAGGTACTGGGCAACAAATCCGATCCCCCCCAAATATCTGACTTTTTGCAATAAAGATGGGAAAATGGACCAGGAAGTATGGGATAACACTTGCTTTAATGTAACCTCCCAGCAAACAAATCAGAATAAATGCTCTAATCTCCATGAGAAGAAATCAGAATGTATCCTCAATAAAATGGTAATCTAGAAGTGTCCTCAGTTCTGCCATGGCTGATCAGAAACAAATTGCTCATGCAGATGGAAGGCAGTGGATCTGGGAGCTTTAATATCAGAGAGTGTCATCAGGTTGGCCCTTTACAGTCTCCTGACTTTCCAAACTGGGAGGATTGTGTGCTGTGGTTTGAATGCTCCCCAGAATAGTCTGTATTTCCTTCCTCTAACCAGCAATTGATCAATCCTACACAGGAACCAGTGTCTGATCTATAGGGCTTGCCAGATTTTAGTTTGATTCAAACACTGATTTATACTAAGGAACCAGGATGAATAAATTATAGCTGCGTGTTGTCTCAGAGCAAGTGATTGTGTTAACCAAGGAGAGCAAAGGTGTAATATCCATGGGCAGCATATGTCACACCAAGCCTTTCCCCTCAAAAGCTCTCTTTGTTGTCTCCTTTGCAACAGAATTGCTGCTTCTCAGTTGAGTTGTTACACAGCAGCACTAAAGACCCACTTGCCATTGGTGGTCCTTGTGTTACCTAATGTCATTGTAAGCTACTTCTCAATTTCTTTTTAACACTTCCAACTCCCTGCCCCCACTGGAGGATGAAGAGAGGTGCGGGGGGAGCGCACACCCCTGGCAGTGCAATCCCAGTGGAGTGCCATCATGGCTGCCCCCCGCCCCCCAGTTCTGGGTGCCACACCCCCACAGGTGCCGTGCCAGGCCCCCAGGGCACACCCCACCCCCGCCTGCTCTCCGCCCCCCCAGTGCCGGAGCATGAAGCTCTGCCACTGCCCGCCCCCCATCCTTTCCCATCTTTTCTCAGCTTTTGAGAGGATATTCCTTTTTCTCATAGGCACTCATAGAACCCTGCCTTATACCAGATTAGACTAGTGTTGCCTAGTGGCTCTCCAAGATCTCTGGCAAAAGTCTTTCCCAGCATCCATTACTTGATCCTTCTAACTGAAGATGTCAAGGATTGAATCCAGATCTTTCTGCCTAAAAATATGTGCTCAGCCAATGAGCTATGGTCATTCTCTGCTCATCCCTTTCAAGTTTTTTTCTTTAACAAGAAAATATCAAGATGGAACGGAACACTTAGGTTCTCTGCCTAATTCATTCCCCATCATGTTGCACATTCCTATCTATGCTGCAGGTCCTCATTCTTCCCCAACAACTATGTGGCATGTTTCTTTAGTAGAAATGACAAATCTAGCTTGTGGCCCTCACCTTCACCCATTGATCATTCCTACGGAGAAGAAAGATTAGTCTGGTTTTGATGCTGTTGGTGGAATGTTTGGAATCCCTCTGATGTGTTTCCAAGGAACATTTCCTCACTACAAGGACAACTCAAGAAAAAATGTTTCTTCTGCTATATACAATGCAAGGGCCGCAGTTCTGCATACACTTTTTGATAACCCAATGCTTCAGTGGAAATGAAAAAGGAGGCTGTCCTTGATGCTAGTATTTGTGTTTGACTTTGCACTAGGGTTGCCATACTTCAGGACATTGTCAGGTTTTGTCCGTCAGAAACAGTGTCCAGGCAGAAAGTGCTTAAATGTCCAGGACAATCCGGACATATGGCAACCCATGTCTAAAGCGTATATTTTGCCAAATTTCCTTAAAAATAGCTCAAAAACTTTTTTTGACATCTTGCAATCTATTTTACTTTGTGAAATATGGCAACCCTATTCCCCCCCCCACCTTCTAAATAAGCAGACACCTTGCCTTGAGAACAAGGTAGCAGCACTGAATTCCATAGCCCCATGTCCAATTGCTGGTTGCTTACAGCTTTATTTTATTTCAATTACAGTACTTGCTACATTTCTAGACCACCCTTTACAGCAGCTGTGGGTAACCTATGGCCCTCTAGATATTGCTGAACTACAATTCCCAACAGCCAGGGCTATGGTTGCTAGGGCCAATGGGAGTTGTAGTTCAGCACTTTGAAGGGCCAAAGGTTTCCCACACCTGTTTTACAGTAATTCAATTCACATATAATGAAACAACTGGAGAAATGTAATAAGCAGAGGTGTTGAGTGCTTGGTGCTTTGCCAAAGTGGCATTTGTAGCCTCATGAAGGCTACAAATCATCTGCTGCTGCTGTCGTCATCATCTGCTTCAAACTAATGTTTGCCACAGTAAATATATAAAAGGTGAAGGACAGACACATGTTGCTTAAAAGATTAGAGACATTTACAGAGGAATCAAAGCTCCTTAATGAGGGTTCACTGCATGAGTAGGAAACACATATGTATATCTGCAGCAAACATGACTGCCACACCATGTTCGAAAACATCTCTGAGTTCTGGTAGGCCTGAGGCTTGGTGAGGCAACGACTCTACACAGTCCAGAACTCGCCCAATACATTTTACTACCCGAGGGAGACAAGGTGGCACCTTTCCATATACAAAAGGTGATAGGATTGATAGCTGAATCTTACTTCAACACTGTTGGTGGGACAGAGGCCTCCACTGCCCCTGAAGATAGCAAGCTAGTTTAGGGAATGCAGGGTGGGCTGCTTGGCACACAGCTCTAGCTCCTCTCTGCCCCTCAGCATCTGATGTCAAAGATGGCTCACACACCCTACCAAATGGTAGAGCCAGCCCTGTCACTGTCTGTTTTAAAACAAGGTTTTATTCTGAGCAGGAAATGAACAAGAACAAAGAACTGAGGATGATGCTTGGCTGTGTGTCCTTGTGTGTTCCTTCTTTCCCTTCAACTTAGGGCCTGACATTAAGTACATAATCACATTTAACATCTGTTGATATTGGCATTCTTTGTTGTTGTTAAATAGCAGCAAGGGAGATCAAAATCGTGGCATCAAGTGAGGTTTTTAACCCTTTCCTTTCTGCATCACAGTATTTATACACTTGCTGTTCATAGTAGGAGGGAATCTGCTGTTGTGACCAATATGTGGTTTGGTCCATAGTGCAATGGCAAATGTTGGCAACACTGAAATATGTGTTCTTAGCTATATCCTGAGAGCAATGAATGGTGTCAGCAATGTCAGCATCTTAATTTTACACACGATTGACTTTTTATTGTTGGGAACAAAAAAAGTCCTTTGCATGGCATTTAATTTGAGCTAGGTTGCACTCAGACTCAGACTCAGCCCCAGAAACCAGAATCTGATTCTGAGTGTATAAAATAATAAAACCTGGCTTGCCACTGAGCATATTCAGAGTATCTTTTGCTCTTCCTTATCACAGTTCCACAAATCTGCTCTTGCTCTTCATAAAATCTAGTTTCCAGGCAGCCTTGAGCACTTTTCTTCTTAGGCATTTATCCTTAGCTGAGCAAAACTACACAGAATGCCTGTGGCAATTCACAAAAGCAAGAGGCCATCTTGTGCCTTAGCCTTTTGCTAGGCAAGTAGGTAGGTCTTATTACTTTGCAATGAATGAGATTGAGCAATTTGCCCCCTGTCAGTTCAAGCATTATTCCTTTTCCAGTCAGAGTTCAAACCCCCTTGCACAAATTGAGTCAGCACAGCTATTGCTACTGTTATAGTTATAACTTTTGCTGTAGATAATTAGAGTTTGTGGCTGAAGAGTGCTATTTATACTAATGCATTACTGGATCATGAGTAGTAGTTAAAACACTTGTTTTGAATGAGTAAATATCAGAGTATGAAATAAACCTTAAGCACAAATATAGGTTGGCTTATGCATTTAGGCTGACAGCATCCAATGCCAATTCGTAGTCTCTGCTTTTAGTACCATACCTGAACTTCAAATGCTGGCAAACTTAAGGCACGTCTGTGAAACAAATCACATTGTGCTTATGTTCAACTGGCATATTTTTCTGCTTGCCTGTGTGTATATGCATACAGCACAATGGTAGAGCATGGTGATTTGCATGTAGATGGTCTCAGCTCAGTCCAGAATCACTGGCTAAGGAAATGCAAGGCTGGCTGAAAACATCTGCCATGGGATTGCATCCAGTCAGAGTAGATTGTTCTGTGCAAAAGGGACTATTGCTCTTATTCAGCATTAGTTAGTCCTTATCTTTGGAAGGAGAGAAATCACAGCAAGCAGGTGTTGTTTAGGGTTGATCCAGATGTTTTCCAGGTTCACTTCAGTTAAAAATTAGTGTTTTTTGGACAGTAAAATACCACCTCTGAAAACACCCCCTTTTAATGTATTTTTTTATTTAAAATTTCTTAGTTTACAAAAGTATGTGCAATGTCTCTTTTTTCAAGTTACATTTTCTACAGATCAGTTTCATTTGTTGAATTAGTGATACATTAGGGAGAAAAGGGGGAAAGAGGTGGAGGGGTCCATGATGGGTGGGTGTGGGTGTGGGTGTTGACGTTTCTATTTTACTTAATGTATTTGGGGGGTTTGTGTCAACGTCGCTTGTGCAGGTTCTCTTTACTAGGCAGAGGGCCTTCTCAGTAGTGGTGCCCGCCCTGTGGAACGCCCTCCCATCAGATGTCAAAGCGATAAACATCTACCTGACATTCAGAAGACATCTGAAGGCAGCCCTGTTCAGGGAAGTTTTTAATGTGACATTTCGGTGTATCTTTTATCTTTGTTGGAAGCCGCCCAGAGTGGCTGGGGAAACCCAACCAGATGGGCGGGGTACAAATAATAAATTATTATTATTATTATTATTATTATTATTATTATTATTATTAACTATTCACTTGTGTTCCCTTGGTGGTGAGAGAGGTTGGGGTTGGCCTAGGGTGTGGTTGTTTGTTTGTGATTGGCTGTGGTGAACTTTGTTTTCGTGTGTGAGTGGGGTGTGTGGGCGTTTTTGAATCAGGTTAGCCATATTGATTTGTATGCCGTTGGTAGATTCTTGTCGTTGTCTTGTTGGGTTGTGTATGTGATAAAAGGGAGCCATAAGGGTGTCTTCTTCCATTTGTTGGTTTTTCTAATAAGGCTGTTTCCCATACTATTTGGTACCATTGGTCCATGCTTACTCCTGGCAGGTCTCTCCAGTGTCTGGCTATGATGTTTCTGGCTGCTGAGAGTAGGTGGGTTATGAGCTCTTTGTGATGTGAGTGGGCATTATTGTCTTTGAAGATGTTTAGTAGGGCCAGTTCTGGGGTTACTTCTAAAACTTTGGAAACACCCTTGTTCCATCTTTGTCATTTTTCAGTACTGTCCATAACCACTTTCTACCTCTGTTTTCATGTTCTTTGGTGGCCATTTTTCTTATTCTGCTTTATTTCTCCTCAGTAGCTCCCAGTAAAACTATGATCACATATCAGATATAATCTCAGGATTATGCTATGCAGCCTAACCAGATGCAACTATTTGCTGATGCCATTAAGGGCAAATAAAACCTATTTAGAGTGAGGGTAGTGCAAGTTGCATGGAAGCCCAAAGCAATCTGAGATTTTTTATTTTTATTTTTAACTATCAGAGATCGTAAAATCTCTGTAGTCTTTCCAGTGCCTACAGAAAACTTTTCTTCTTTCAGCAAGTCTTTTAAAGTAGAGTTCTTTCCCATTCTTCCTCTGACTTGGAAATGTTTTTAGAGTTTTGATTGTTTTATTGCTTGTATGTTGGTTACCCTTGGCTCCTTTGGGAGGAATGGAGAGATATAAATTAAATACACAAACAAACATTTTTATAGCCTCTTTTCAACCATCTCTGAAAAATCATTGGAAAATGGGTTTTCTTTTGATTTGAATGAAGATGGGTTCCTTCTGAAACAGGTTCCCCTATTTTGGCTCAGCCCACATTATCTCTATGATCAGGTAGAAGACAATGATGAATCATTTACCCAAAGAATGATTAATAACTGTCAAGGCCACAATCCGTTAATTTTACCAATTCCCTAAATATACAGTAGTCCCTCAGGTTACAGACACTTCAGGTTACAGACTCCGCTAACCCAGAAATAGTACCTCGGGTTAAGAACTTTGCTTCAGGATGAGAACAGAAATTGCGCAGCGGCGGCAGCAGGAGGCCCCATTAGCTAAAGTGGTACCTCAGGTTAAGAACAGTTTCAGGTTAAGATCAGACCTCCAGAACGAATTAAGTTCTTAACCCGAGGTACCACTGTAATAAGGCACTGTCCCACACCTGTTGACACCCAAACATTCAACCACATATTCATATCATGTCAGGCCATTACTCAGACTATAGAAAAGAACTTTCTGGCTATTAAAACAATTGTGGGTGGTCACATCCAAATATTATTGCAGTAATTCATTGTTGTTTCAGTCAGCATTGTGCTAGGAGGACTGAACATTTCAAACATTTCAAACTTTACTGCAGCAGCTGAGATATAACCATGAACGATACTGGTGTTCCCCAAAATCAAAGAGGACTTGTGAGCCAAAGTGGTGCCCTCACTGTAAAGGGGCCATTATTCACAACTGTGTAATGTGGGGTTTTATTAGGTAGGCAGCTGTGGTATTAACTATCCATGTACTACAATTTTGGTAGTCCTGTGAACAATCTGTTTGACAAGTCAACAGCCAAACAATCAACCAGACATGATTACCTTACATCATGGGTCTTGAAACGTGATTTACTATTTCTTCTCTCCAACAAGCTATTTTCCTTAGTACCATTAGATCTCATTGCATCTTGCTGACACTCCATTTCTGATACCTGACATAGCCAAGAGAATTGGGCTCTGAGCCCTCCGTTTATTGGTGCCAGAAGCTCAGACGAGCTCTCTAGCTAGTGCTGAAATGTAGCTGTGCCAGGAGGTGGGAGAGCAGGAGCATATTAAGTGCTCTAGGGATTATCTTATTTTGATCTGAGAACTGCACCAAATCTAGCTTAATCGGAAGAATAAGGAGCATTTTTAAAAAATGTACCTTATATTGGGATATAAGTGACATCACAAAACAAAGTACATCTTTATATGCAGTTAGTCCCGGGTTAAATCCTGGCATTTGTGTCATATTTTTAACCCTTGTGAGCACAATACTAGAGTAGCAGGCAGAACTTGGGAACAAGACCTTTTATGTAGTCAGAATATTGATCCACTAGCTCAGTATTGCCTACACTGACTTGCAGCTGAGACAGTTGCAGCCAAATAAATGTTGTGCATGTATCAAATAAACTAGAACAGACAGCCAGGGATATTCTTTTATCTTTATCCTCTTCCTTGTATATACAAAAGAAGCAGAGAAGCTTGTTCAGGAATAAGCAGCCTTATAACTGAAACTTAGTATTTTTTGGGGGGGGGGCTCCAAACTCAATATGTTTTCGATGAACAGCCATCTGTTGTAGGAAACAACTTTAATTATCTCTAAGAATAACGAATTCTTCCATATGTGTGGCTTTATTTACATATCGGTGGGTAAGGTGTTTCTGATTTAAGGAAAAACTGAAGTCACACTGAATAGTGACATTGTTCCCTATTAACCCATGAAATGAAGATCAAAGGACTGAAATCAAATTTTCGTTAAAAAAATAAAGCAATAGGTGAGCATTTTAAATCCAGATCACCTATAGGCTTCTCTTTGCAGTTTGTTATTGTCGTAACCTCTCACATCTAACAGCATCCATATATTTTGGCCAGTTTTCACTTGGGATGGGGTGAATTTTTGAAAAATGGGGCTTGAAAATGTGAACCCTCTTCAAATAGGGAAGACTCAATTATTTATTAACTGCCCTTCACCCTAAGGCCCCAGGGTAGGTTACAGCATTAAAACTCAATATTAAATACAATTTAAAACAACTTACAATCATAGGTCCTAAAAACATCTCTTCTCCAGGCATAATATTCCCAACTCCTTTACCAGTTCCTCATAGGACTGGATCTCCAGGTGCCTTCACCATGTTTGCTGCCATTCTCTGGGCACATTGCAGTTTGTCAATATTTTTCTTAAACTATGGTACCCAGAACTGGATGCATTGCACCAGGTGAAGTCTAACCAAATCAGATTAGAGCAGTACCACTACTTCTCACAATATGTACAGTATACGTCTCTTGATGCAATCAGGATATGCCTTTTCCCCCACTGCATCACATTGCTGGCTCATGTTTAGCTTGTGGGTCCACTAATCCTTTTCCCATGAGTAGCTTTTGAGCCGAGTGTCGCCCATGTATTTGTGCACTGGCTTCTTCCTATCTAAATGCACATGTTTACATATATCTCAGCTGAAATTAATTTTGTCATTTTGGCCTAGTTATCTTTGGAAGATGTGAATTTTGCTCAGAGGTTCACAGAGGAAGTTTGAAGTTCCTTAGGAAATATGGTTCAGGTCCAGAAACCTGATTTAGCAAATATTCCTATCTGGTTATCACACAGCAACTGCATGGATTACAATTTGCCATAAACAGTGCATCATAATCCTGATCAATAGCTGGACATCTGTAAATGTCTGATGGCTCCTAAGAATTCAGGAAACATTGCGGCAATGTATATTTTATCCCAAAAAGGAATCAACTTGAGCTCCTCTCCTCTCTTGGTTTAATGAATATTCTGCTCTGTTTAAATAGCTGATATACTAGATCTTTAAAGAGAATCGGGCTAAGGTGACAACAATCCTAGCTTCCTTTCAGAGATAATATTTCTTTATTTCTGGCTGTGCATGAAGACTATTGTTCTGTAAAGATTACTGTATTATTATTGTAGTCTTGAGTAACTCTTGGCACAGAAAATTGGCTTGGAAACCTTGGCAAAGAAATAAGCTCTAAGGCTTTCTGCAGTATTGGTGAAAGGGTTGAATAGCCTGTGAAAAATATTACCACTTGGATGGAACAAAAGAGAGAGAGAGAAGAGCAGGTTTGTTACCCTTTCTATTGAACTTAGAAATCTGGAACTTGTGGTGTCTGATTACTATAGGCACTGATGTGTAGTTGAGTGGTGGAACTATCAACATGATTCAAAGTATGTACAGTAGGAGAACCCAGTTCAAGTCACTGGAGGGCCATAAAGTCACATAAAGGCCTTTGGCAGCATGTTGCAATTTCTGAACATTTTCTCATTGATGCTAATGCTATAATTCATTGGTTCCCAATTGGCTAATGCGGACACCCTATTTTGATGGACCCCCTATTTTGATATCTCTGTGGTAGTATTTGTTATGTGAATGGTGCCATGGACCCCCTGGGTGGGTTACAGGGACCCCATGGCAAGGGAGATCTGTATGCAGAAGCAGAAACCCACTCTCATAGGATACCAGTGTGCACCTGGAGACTAACTCACCCCTGCATTGCAGTATTCATTGAATGAAGCCCTATTAAGCTGACTGGATTAGTTTTTCAGTGCAAAAACCTACCCACTAGTTGTTGCACTACAGCTAAACTGGGTTCAATCACTCCTCATGGTAGGGCACTAGTAGATTAAAGGGCATTTAGGAGTAAGGTAGGGACGCGGGTGGCGCTGTGGGTAAAACCTTAGCGCCTAGGACTTGCCGATTGTATGGTCGGCGGTTCGAATCCCCGCGGCGGGGTGCGCTCCCGTCGTTCGGTCCCAGCGCCTGCCAACCTAGCAGTTCGAAAGCACCCCCGGGTGCAAGTAGATAAATAGGGACCGCTTACCAGCGGGAAGGTAAACGGCATTCCGTGTGCTGCGCTGGCTCGCCACATGTCTGCGGACAGCGCTGGCTCCCGGCCTATAGAGTGAGATGAGCGCACAACCCTAGAGTCTGTCAAGACCTGCCTGTACGGGCAGGGGTACCTTTACCTTTACCTTTACTAGGAGTAAGGTGCTCTAAAGTAGCATCACATGCCAGTTTATGTCCTGGTTGCTACTTGTCCACATATAATGGCAGGTTGAACACCGACTGCTGCAGTAATGCAACACTGACCTGGGCAGGACAGATATTTTTTGTTTTTGTTGTCATAAAGCTACAGGGGTGGATAAAAAATTCAGCTGTTGACTTTCTTCATGGCATGCAATTTTAAAATCACAGGAGACCTGGTTGGCAAAAAGAGAGAGCAACTCTGCGGTGGAGTCCTGGGTTCTTCTGACTCACATGCCATGTTTTTCACATGCTTACACTTAAAGAAGCATACAGGGTCAGCCTTAGAGAAACATAAGCATGCTTTTTTCAGTTCCACCAATTCCACAATGAGGCTTCATGCTCATTTTACGCCTTGTGAGGTGCAAATCATCAATATTCTATTAAAGAATATGGATCCTGCTCTGCTGTGATGATAGTGAACACTCTCCATATTCTGGGAGCAGCCACTGAGAAGGCCCTTTCCCTCATTCCCCCCAAGTGTACCTGGGCGGATGTGTGTTGTTTTATGGAAATTGCATGGAATCTTAGCTCATTCTTTTTTTAAAAATATGATGTTACAAAACCATACAATAAACCAAACTCCCAGATGAGTGTAAGAGGAAGCATCAGAAAAATATCTAGTCAGATCATATGTGAAAGGAGTCATTCACCAGCCCGCAACACAGCCGTCTGCAAAGTTAAGTGGACTTCCCGTTAATCAGTCATTTATTCTACACTTTTTAGTTCATTTCCCCATCATTTTCCTGATGACAAAAAGTCATTTTTTAAAGTGGATTTCTTGTTCCCAAGCAGCATAGCATTTTAATCCAATTAAATTGCACAAACTTAAATTTCCGGTATGTGATCGAATCCCTCTCATAAAATACTGATGTTCTGAAGGCAACATACAACATGAGAAAAATACATTTTGCCTTTCCGTTGATAGTATACCTGAAAAATGTTGTGTTTAATGAAATTCTATAATGCACGTTTCCCTTAGATTCACAGAACGATATGTTCCTCCCGTCCTGTAATTTTTGTCTTAGAACTGAGTTGTGACTTCTTTTCTAGTGGGGCCCCTATGCCACAATGACAGGAAGAGGTGCCTTATAGTATAGTACTTTTGCCTATCACACAGTATAAACTGCACAGGTGCCTTCCCAGAAAAAAGTGGTGTCTCTATTTGGATTTTTAGCAGTTTTTTTGCAACCTTTCACAGGAGAGTCTGGTGCAATTATCTTGCTAAAAGCATGTTTTTAAGTAGGGGAGGAAACCACATTGAGTGCTGGCACCATTCTGGGAATATTATTATTATTCTCCAAACTGTTGGTCTCTGAAACCATTTCTTTAAAAGCTTCTAGTAAAATACATTATACAAATGTATGTCTTTGTAGTAAAGCCATATTCTCTTACTCTGAGTGAACATGCAATTGTGCAATTTACATCCAAGTCAATATTATTACTACTACCATTCCTCAAACAACCACTGAATTCTGAGGATTTCCCCTGTGGATGATGTATGTACCTGTCAAATGGAAATATACTCTGATGCCAGGGTTTCAGCAATATTTGGAAAGTCGATTTTTCTGTTTCTTTTGTTGACTGTAAGGAATAAGCACACACTTTCCTCAAGCAGCCAATTAGGTGTTAATATTTAGGAAGGTGTTGCAAGGCAGGAAGACAACAAATGTTGGTAGGGCCTGGTGGTGAATAACAGGGAAGCTAGAGTCAGAGCCAAACGACAAAGAACCCACCTGCTCAGAAAATATATGGGAGTGACTGATTTCTAACATGAATTATTGACAGGGATATGAATGTGGCGTAAAGCACATTCCTGGCAACACTTGAAATTAATTAGGTGTTGTAGGTATCCCATGCCGGCCATCACCTTCGCAAAAATCTGCCTTAGAGAGCGATAGGAAGGCAGGAACCTTCAGTCTTCACAATTGCTTCATTGAGGCAAGACCTACTGGGAAGGGTTGCTGTGACCACTAGGACTGAGTGGTTTTGTTTATTTGAATAATGAGTTAACTTCACTGGCATTGGGTGCTTCATTGTTTTATTGCTGACCTATGCCTGACTCCAGCTCCTGGCAGCACCTGGAACACAGTCTTCTCCACAAGGCTGAGATGTGATTCCAATTAAATTAGGGCAGTTATTTCAAAATTTGTACATAAACATTTAAATCAACATACAGTATAAAAAAATTGGGATGCCTTTTGTGATGCATGTCCTCTTTTGCGGGTGATATATAAATACCTACCCTGCTCTGGAGTGCAGCTGTCTGAATGCCAGGGACCAGGGGCATCAAAATATATGCTGGAGGGTGATCTTGCAATACAAAACAGTTTTCATCTTTATTGCCGTCCCCTGTGAAGTTCCTGTAAAGGGAGAGCATTTCATGGGCGAGAAAATATTCACGAAATGTGCCATACCCAATAGCATTTGAGCTCATTCTTATTGGAGAATAGAGAGAGAGAGAAGACTGTTCTATTGGCTGCTGATGACACAACTGTCCAAACAGAGTAGGGAGAAGTGTTGGGTGGTAATGATACAGCTGCCACTTTTCCTGCACTGAGAGCTTGATTTTTATTGAGCAACACATTTTGGGAGGTTTCTTCCAGGTGAAAGGCCACATATTTTCATCAGACTTAATATATATTTTTTCTCATCTTACATTATCCAACCTACGATAATAAAACAGTTCAGGAGGAGGGTATGGAGGCCAGAAAGACACCCGGGACATTGTTTCTATAGATATCCAGCTTGGAAGAAAGGGTACTAAACTAGAACTAAATTTGAATGAATGCTAATCATAGCTAACCCATACTGAACTGAACCCATACTGAATTTATCTGTTCAACTTCCTGTGCAGGACTGGGTATAAGCAACTCTTCAGCTTTATGTTTTCACCACCATCCCATTAAAGTTGGCTTTATATTTCCTCCATTTTAATTGTATTCAATGATGGATTTTATGTGAAGTCCCAAAATGGATTTGTTTTGTTAGTTCTTCTCCTCTGTGGCATATTAACGTTTCAATTACCAAAATTATCATATTACCTCAGCTCTGAAAGAGAGAAGAGTGAAGGGACAAGTGTGTATATACAACTGAATGCATCATCAAACATTAATTTGTTGATAACGTTATTACTTAATGCTTTATTATGGGTCTTATTATCATCTCTGCTTTGATCTTTATGGAAATGTGTGTACTTAAGAACGGTTGAATGACTGGAGATGGTGTGTATGCTGGGTAGGGATCAAGCTTTATTTGGGAATCTTTCTGTGATTCAGCCTTGAGGCCTGAGATGTTTTGTGTGCTTTCTACAAGAAGGGAATGGAAATAGACTCTTAAGTTGAACTTAGCCCAAGGAAAACAATTTTTTTCAAGCAGTGTTTTAATCATCCAGAAAATTTCTCATGGCTGCAAATAGCAGCTTTAAATAGGAATAGTTTTCGAGCCATTAGATGCTTCCTCACGACAAGAGGGCTAAACAGAACAAACAGAGATGACACATCATGCAAAGCAAGAGTAAGGAGGAATTCTGAACATTTAAGCATAAAATAAACACCCCTTGGTTTAATTAATTTTAAAGCATGAATCAACCTTGGAGAAAGGATGTCACAAGAAACTACAACAGGCTATTACCATAACCATACCAGATGCTGAATATCCACAGAATAAACATCTATTTTTATTGCCTATATTTTAAATTTTCTTTTACAATGAAATTTCGTTATTAAAAGGGGGGAACCTATATGACTATGTTCAGGTAAGGGAGAATCTGGGAACATTCATAGTTAAAAAAGGAATATTTTTATTATTATTCTTTGCTCTCATGGATTCTGAGGAAAGTATGAATACTTCTGAGTAGATTTTATTAAATATTTATGACAGTTTGCTATAATGCTTTTTATATTTGTCAGCCAATTTCCAGGTACAAAGTAAATGCAAACAGCATCATTTATGAATGTGGCACATGTGTATAAATTGCAACTGATAGCAAAAAACTTGCAACTGGTAGCCTGATCCTTCCCATGCCACTGCTTGTGCTTATCTAGCTGGCGTTTATAAACATGGGATTGTGTCCAGCTAAGTTTTACTCAGAGGAGACCCATTGGAATTAATGAACTGAAGTTAGTTATGATTATTCATTTCAGTGGGACTACTCTGAGTTGGACTAGCATTGGACACAACGCATGTGTGCCATTTGCACTTAATAGCCTTTTTCGCATGGACTTCCAACCATCTCAACCGAATGCTTAGAGAAAAAACTGCATCATGGCATTGTCCGTATTCCTGACATCCAAACATTAACTATACTTTTATGCAAGGAGCCTACAAGAGTTCAAATTATATTTGCATAGGACAGCTCCACACAGTTGGAAACTCTATTTAAAGTAAACCCCACAATTGTGTGAGGAGGGGTTACATGCATACAACTTGCAAGCATCCAGGCTCTGTTGCACACAGAGCATGTGGAAGTTGAGGGCAAGAGTAATAGTGAAAACCTGCTCTCCCCCTGCCCCCATGCATTAAGACCACATGGTTGGAAGATCACATGAAAAGAGCTATACTTTGCATGTATTTTGTGCTGGGAATCAGCCCCATGTTGTACAGTGCAAAGTAAGGAGATGTTATTAAAATCCAGAGGGGGGCTACTGGAGCTTCCAGTAGTCAGATGTCTTCAGTCTGCTTCATTCCTAGTTAGTTGCTCACTGTGCCTCCATTCCCAGCCTCTGTTTCTTGATTCTACACACTTGTTGTTTCTAATGCTTTGTGAGTGATTCATAAATGAAATGAATAAATATTTTTATGAAGGGAGAATTGGACTAAACAATTCTTTAGTCTTCAAACTCTATGCAAATACATTTTGCAGCCAAGAACATCTGCTATGTTGGTATCTTTTTATACCCATTTCCTCCTTGCCACCACTACTTTCATATGGACTGAATAGATAAGTGATTAGATTTCATGGATGCTGTGAAAAACACGTCAAAAATTTAAGTTAGAACAGGACTAGCTTTCCCCATCCCTGTTTGGAAGCACAGTAATTGTTGAATCACATCCTATGCTTACTTGCTTACAGGGGGTAATTAACTCTTGAGAATTTTTATTTTATCTGATAACACATACCATAACACCACAAACACAGAACAATATGGAACAAACTCCATAAATGATAAAAAAAGCAAACAGGCGGCTCCATTCAGGTAAAGGTAAAGGGACCCCTGACCATTAGGTCCAGCCGTGACCGACTCTGGGGTTGCGGCGCTCATCTCGCTTTATTGGTCGAGGGAGCCGGCGTGACTAAGCCACTTCTGGTGGACCAGAACAGCACACGGAAAGGCCGTTTACCTTCCCGCCAGAGCGGTACCTATTTATCCACTTGCACTTTGATGTGCTTTCGAACTGCTAGGTTGGCAGGAGCTGGGACCAAGCAACGGGAGCTCACCCTGTCGCAGGCTGACCTTCTGATCAGCAAGTCCTAGGCTCTGTGGTTTAACCCACAGCGCCACCTGCGTCCCCCTCCATTCAAGTACTTCCCTGATTAAGGAGATCTACATGCTTAAGCAGGTTTCCATGTTTGTATCACTTTCTGGATCAGGAACAATGAATATAAATCTAACGCACATTTGAATGTAGACATCTGTGTATTCTGATAATGCATCTCTACTGCATTATTTTCAACAAATGCATCCCAATTTTGGCTCAGCTAGTTGCACTCGCATATCTTTTCAGTCTACAACTAGAGTTAGATTGGGGTGAGATTCTGCCAGCTCAACAGGTTAGCCTCAGTGCCTGAGGACTATCAATGATGTTGTTTATTGATTTCTGTGGTCAGCTTTAATGGTTGGCAACTCTTGGGAATTCTCTCTTTCCCAAAATGCTTGTAGAGGCTATTTGTGTTCTTTATTCATTAATGGTTCTAAATTATTTAATCTTCCAGTGTGGTTGCTGCAGGCTGATGTGAAGTTCTTGTTCTACACCCTAAATTGGAAAGCCAGCAGGAAGAATCTATTAAACTTCTCTGTCCAAATAATGATTGATATGTATGGTATTTGCTACCTCATACTATTTTGCCATGTTCAGGTATATTTCTTTTGGGTCTAAGGTCAGACTTGTGTTTATGTTTTATACATTTCTGAAAAAGTGGTGGCTTAAGATCACTGATCCCATTTTCACTAGTTTAGGAAGTGTATGGTCTGTATTTGCTTTGGGTTTTTCTCAAGATGATCAGTGAAATTATCAGAGTATTTTCTATTTCCAGTTCTTTTACCTTCACCCAAGCCTTGGATTGCTTGTGACCAAGAAGTGATGGGAGATCTCCACCTAGCTTGGGTGGACTAACTCCAGGCCTTGGACTTGCTCAGCAATGGCTCATGCAGTCTTAACCCATCCCACTCCCTTCAGTGCAGTTGCTGAGCTCTGTATGAGCAGCAAATGTGTGTCAACTTGGATTAAGAAACAGACTTAAGTCAAATACTTCTCTCTGCAAATGTGCAGAATCCCCCCTTTTTATTTTGAGCTGTAGAAGAAAGCTGCCAGAAATAATGTTCAAATTGTCCTGCTTCCAGCCATTATGAACTAGGCCAGGGATGGGGTATTTGCTATTGAATTCTAACTCCCATCAACCCCAGCACTAATGTCCAGTGGCCAAAGATGATTGTGGTTGTAGTAGTCACATGTTCCCCATCCCTGACTTAAACAAGCACACTATATGAATAGGAAAGGAGATCTGTTTTTATAATTGCTTCTGTAATTTAGTAACTAGCTAGTTTTTCTTGCAGTAAAAACAGTACAATGTCTTCTTGCTAGAGGCACGAGTGTTCATACGCAGCATCGCAACAACCAGATGCTGTTGGATTGCAGTCCCCATCAACCCCATCTGTCATGGCCAGTGGTCAAGGATGGTGGAAGTTGTAATCTAGCAATATTTTTGCTTTGGGCTATGTAGGAAGTATGTGGAAAGCAGCCCTTATACATGGACCAGTGATTCAAGAATTTGCCTCAGAATTAATCAGCAATTATCCTTCTACATCTTACATCAGTAAACAGTTTGCAGAGGGAGTAGCCATGTCTGTTGCAGTAAAAACAACAAATAATCTTGTGGCACTTTAAAGACTAACTATTTTCTATAGCACAAACTTTGGCAATAGACTCTGTGTATTTAAAAAAAAACAGTGGAGAAATCCCAAACCAATCACCTTAAAACAATTTAAAAAGTAAAAAGGAAGACTGAGTGCTAATACAAATAAATGCTTTTATATGTTCTTTGTGAGAGCTACTGCTACACTGAAGGGATGACTTAAGCTTTCTTGAGAAATAGTATTTGAGAGAGAATATTTTCATCCTATCTTTTTCCAGATTGAGGAGGACCTGGACTCCCTAGCTTTTAAGTGTGTGTTTCAACTAGTTGCAGACGCTGAGTTAATAGCACTTCTTGTACTTTAAACATACAAAGGTTTCTTGAGAATTCAACTGAACAAAAAAACACATCTGATGAGGCGGATGAAATTAAACAGACTCCCTTCCCAGACTTGGATTTTCAGAGACACAGAGGTCAAATTGTTGTTAGAATTAATTGACAGCTTTGAAAATGCAATTGTAACAAAACAAAATGAAAGAAGGATGCCAGCTACCTGGCCAGTTTTAAACTTGCTTGGCTATTTCTTGTTTGTGTTTTTTATAGGATATGTTTGGAGGAAAGAACATTACTACTTCTCTAGGCCAGTTTAGTTTAAGTCACCATATAGAGGCTTAACCAAAGAATTTGATTGCCTGTACTTCTTTACATACAGTATTAATTTATGGAATACACTGCCACAAGCTTAGGTGCCTCAGACCATGGCGGACAGGTCTACCAGTTCAGCCGGAAGTGACTCAGTACTAATAAACCAACTGAACAAAAGTCCAGATACCTGAATCACTGCTGCTAATTTTTTGGTACCAGTGGAAAGTTAGCTTGGCAAAGCTTGATTGAGGCTGTCCCAACAAGCATATATTTTGATGTTTCCTCATCAGCCATGGATAATAATTTTACCCATTAGTTTTAAAAATGGCCCCACGTTTCCACTCATAATTATTTTCTGCTATTATATATCAAAGCAGTTTACAACATCAAAAATATAGAAACCATGCAATAAAAGCATAAGAACAATTTTTAAATTTAAAAAGTTAAAAACAAACATCTATAAACCATTGTGGGAGTTATACTCTTAATTGTCTGCATATGCCTGGTGGAATAAAAAATCAGGCATTTAAAAGTTGGCACAGAAGGCGCCCGCTGAGTGTCTATTAGCAGAGTATTCCACAGGACTGGGCTGATGACACTAAAGGTTCAGTTACTTGTTGTTGCCAAACAAGCCTCACAAACATGGGAAATGACCAGCAATGTCCCTATAGATGTTCTCAGTGATCGAGTTGGGATATAAGGGCTCAAGCAATCATTGGCAGGGAACATGGATATTCTGTTACAAAATCACAGAACAATTTGAAGTAAATTAAGGCTTTGAAATAAACTGTCTCATAAAAGCTCCATAGAGTTTATGCTCCAAACAGTAAATGTTTGGAGCATCATACTCTTTAAGTGTTCTGTGGCAAGGAACAAAAAAAATATTTCTCTGCATATGTTACACCCTTCTCCCTCTTCCTCACCATCCCCCAACCATCACTACTTTCCATATAAAGGCTAGTACTGAGTTACAAAAATGCATCAATTCTTGTACATGAATATGGACTTGCATGTAGGAACATCTAATCAGGGCAGTCAAATACATTTTCCTGCTTCTTCTTCCATTTCCACAAGAAGTTGAAGGAACTGGCAGTTATTTCAGCACCAACAACAGGACAGCACCTTGCACTGCACCTGAGGGCAACAACTTAGCATCGGGGGTGCTGTGGTGCACACAGCCCTGTCCTCCAACACTGCTGTTTCCCATCCTATAGCATTTGCTGTCTTTGGCAGTTGCCTCACTACCTAAACATAGAGTCATCTCCAAATGTAAAGTGCAAATTGACCTTTAAAAATCCATAGCTGTTTTCTTTTCCCTTCCTTTTTGTGCTTAAAGGCCTCTTGGTACTTCTGTTCATGCTTGGCACTCTAAAAAATAATTACTTGTTTCCTCCATTGTAGGTGCTCATTTGTATAGGCTGCACTATGAATGCTACCAACTGAGCTCTGAAAAGGCCTAGGGCAAGTTCGCTCCTTGGTCAGTTTATCTGGCAGTGGAGGGCAACAGTACTCTAAATAGCACCAGGAGTCAGGGTATTGCTTCCATTTTGATTTTCACAGTGCCTCAGAGCAATACTAGATTACAGGCAGTGCTTTGGCAATTAAAATGGCCACTCACCCTGGCAGTAGTTTGAGAATGTCAAGGGCTAGCAGCAGCCCTGATTCCATCCAATCATCTCTAGTTTTACTAATATTTAAAATCTCTTCTCTTTAGGGATTTTATAGGCCATTCAACAGGAAAGTTTTGGTCTTCCTTACATTTTCTGAAGCATTCCTTTTAGATACAGAAACGAATCTGTGCGCACCCCCTCACCAGAAGGGGGTTTGGGAATTCACAACACAGAATTGTATTACATCACAAATCAAGCGCACCATATAATCCCATACATTTTGGAAGATGAGACCAAGCAATGGGTACGTTTAGAGATGGACACATTGGAAAACACTCCCACTAGTGCATACCCATTCCTCCAACACAAGTTGAGAAGACTCCCCTCAACACTAAATAGATTCACACTATCCATGGTTAAGACTTGGAAACGAAATGTAGGTACATTGTCACCAACCCTATCCCCACCAATTCCCTTGGCTCATCATCCATTATTTTGTCATGTAGCCCAAACCTTTCATGTAGAAACATGGCAAACCAAACATCTATACCATCTTTTGTTGTCGTTTTGTCGTTTAGTCGTGTCCGACTCTTTGTGACCCCATGAACCAGAGCCCGCCAGGCACTCCTGTCTTTCACGGCCTCCTGCAGCTTGGTCAAACTCATGTTCATAGCTTCCAGAACACTGTCCAACCATGTCATCCTCTGTCGTCCCCTTCTCCTTGTGCCATCACTATGTAACATGCTCCTATGTAACATCACTAAGCAGGTATTGGAACCCACTCCAGAATCGGCCCTATTAAATATTTTCCAATACAATAATGTTCACTTACACCATAAAGAGCTTATAACCCACCTACTCTCAGCAGCCAGAAATGTCATAGTTAGACACTGGAGTAAGCATGGACCATTGGTACCAAATTGTATGAGAAATGGCCTCATTAGAAGAGTTAATCGACAAACTAAAACTGACACAAGGGCAAAAGAAAGAGGACACCTTCATCCTAGTACGGCTCCCTTTTACACAGCTCAAACTGACAACAGAGGTAGCAGGGATCTACCAACAGCATACAGATCAATATGATTAACTTGACCTAATACAGGCACAGGCAAACTCAGCCCTCCAGATGTTTTGGGACTACAGCTCCCATCATCCCTAGCTAACAGGACCAGTGGTCAGGGATGATGGTTGTTGTAGTCCCAAAATATCTGGAGGGCGAGTTTGCCTATACCTGGCCTAATATTTCATTTCCTCCCTTCTGCAAACAAATCTCACTACAATTCATCAGAGGCAGTTAAAGGCAAATAAACATGCTCTGCCCCTCAGTCTTCTCTCATTGTCAATGTAAACCAATAAATATACAGAAAGAGAACCTACTCAATTGACACTGACATATAACTCGCACGTACATACCAACTTGACAAAACAACAATATAGTGTGTAACTTTACCTCGCCCCCTCTACCCTCTTCCCCTACCTTTGTTTTTTTTTAATATTTTATTAAATTTTCAAACATAGAACACACCTTAAACACACATATACATCAACATTATACATAAAAGAAAGAAAAAATATAAAAAAAGAAAACAAAAACAAACCTTTCATAACTTTTTTATAACTTATTGGACTTCCTCACATCTCCCTTACCCTGCGTTCTCTGCAATAAAGATTATCAGCAAATTGTTACCTTGTGTCATACCTTATTTTATACTTCTCACATGTTAAGTTTCTTAACCTATAATAATTATTATCCATTAATTATAACTTGAGTTTACCATGAATTTACTGGAATACCCTCTTCCCCTACCTTTGGATATCATATTGTTTCACATTGAACATAACCAAAAGACTTTATAATCTGATCAAGAAGAAAAAAGTGACAAATGGTGCACGTTCTTTGTAGTTTCATGAAAATCTTTTAATAAAAAATATTTCAAAAAAAATATCTGTGCAAAGATTCTATAAATGTTATAAAAATGCCAAATTATAGAACTGGTTCAGACATGAGCCCATCTATGTATAGCACTGTCAGAAGGACTTGGTGAGTTCACTGATTTCACAGGATCCTCCACATACCCTTTTTATTGTGCATTCCTGGAGGTTTGTGCTCTAAATGCTATCAGGGTGGTCATATGTGACCCTGCTTTCATTACTATTTGTGCCTGGGAAACTTTTGGCCATACTGCTGCATTTCCCATCTGTTGACAGCTAGACAGCCAACCAAGAGGGTGCTGGGGGAAGTGTTGCATAGCAGCCAGTCTGAATGGCATGATGTTCACTGTGGTAAGGCATGTGCTGATCAGCTGTGTAGTTCTGAGGGTGTATCCCTCTGCATAACTAGTTGCTGAATATCTTCAAGTTCTGAACCAAGACTGAACCCAGCATGAAAGAAACAGCTTCTCTATTCCTTATATTATGTACTGTTATTGTTCAGTTTATCCAGTAAAGAATTATCAGTTTCTTTTCTCTCTGGACTCCACCTGGATTACTCAAGTGTCTCTCTGCTAACAAGCATCCTATTTAGAAAATTCCAGATACCACTTTTGCAGAAATCAGACTATATACATTATTTAAATGGCAGCATAGAGTTGGCCAATAGAGGCAGTTATGTGAAATGGCTTCCATGTGGCAGCTGTGGCATGTTTTCATTAGATATAGCCATCATTTCTTATACTTTGAGCATATACTGTATTCCATATTGTAACAAAGCCAAAGTGTATAGTCTCATATTCTTTCCCTTCCTACTCATGCCTCCATTCCCCACTTTCTCTGTTTCAGATTATAAACTTATTGGGGTAGGGAACCAGCCCATGCCTGTTCTTTGTAAAGCAACATATGCGTTGATTATGCTATATAAGACAAATAAACAAAACGCAATGTGTCCCAGCTCAGATATGGATGCAATAAGACAGGAGTGAGTGCTTGTATTTTTATAGGAGATCCCATTATACCTTCTGAGATACGAGTGCTCTTGAATTTTGATTAGCATGATAAAAATGCTAAGTGCTATAAAAGGACAAAAGAAATCTTACTAGTGTGCATTTTCTCTACTTTGTACAGGGAAAAACATCCTTTTCTTCCATCCTCCATTTCTCAACTATAATTTAATAGCAGAACACTCAAACGAGTTCTCGGATTACAATGACTTCATTACATTTCTGAAAGGTGCCTGGAAACTTTTATTAGTGCATTATAAAGTGTTATAAGTAACTAGCACTGAAATCACTTATGAAATAAATGAACATAAGGATTCTCTTTTAGGAAATTGCTGTTAACTTTCAAATTGTTGCCTGTTCACTTGTAGCTTCAGAAATCACCAACATGTAGGGCTTGCTTATAAAATTTTGATTAAGCACCAAAGTAAACATTAGGAGTGACACAATGCAGAGTAAGGGTAGTGCTTCTTACCCTAACTCTGATTGGAAACCTTGTAATGTAGCGAAATATAATGTAGCAAAATATGAGCGGCTGAATAAAAACACCACATCACTACATTGCCTAGTTTAACCCTGATTGGCTGAGGTTGTCTCAGTGCATTAAAAAAAACACAAAACGGTATCAAAGCTGTAACTGTGACTAGGCATGTAGATACAGTTTTGTGTGTGAAATCTTGCCCCCTGAAAATTCCTCTTACACCCCCTTTTGTGTAATCTGAAATTCAGTGGAATTATAAGAAAAGTTTGTCAACATGGGAAGAACAATATGCATTTTTATTTATTTTACAAGGGAAAAAGGTGGGATGATGATGATGATAATGATAATAAAAATGCTATGTTCTGTACCCCACTCTGATATCTATATAGATGAAGGATGGGTTATAAATAGGTTAAATAAATACCTGATGCATTTAGATGGGCAGGGTGCTACCTTAAATTACTAATAACTAAAGTCTAGATGAATAACTATGGTCCAGATAATTGGAAGCCGGGAATACTACTATATTTACAGAACATCTTAAAAGGTAGCTTTACAACATGTTTTGCAAGAACATTAAGGGCTATGAAAATTCTAGCACCACCTGCTGGACTGTATAATGCAAATGCTGACTTGTATTGGTAAGAAATTTGGACTTCATTTTGGCAATTAAATGGCATATAAATAAATAATGCTGTTTCAGAATTGGGACACACACATTCATTCACAAGATCTCAGGGTGGTTTACAGGATAAATTACAAGGTGAAAACACAAGTAAACACTTAAAACAAATCACCAAATGATTTGTCCCCATTGTGGATGTGTGGATCCAGAATTGGCCTCCACTGTCACTTATGGACTCACTGTTAAGACCGTTCATGGCAGACAATCTTACTCGGCTATGAGTGATCCCCAAAGAAGAAAGAATAATTATTTTAGACATACTATTTTTGTTTTCCTACAATCTCTTCTGCCATCTCAATAAAAATATTCTAGTAACTAATTTGTTTTTAGCACACAACCAGTTCTGAGCTTTTTTAAGTTATGAAAGGGTCACAGCTCTCCTGCTGCCATTGGCTTAGCTATTCTGATGTCACAGAGGGCATGGTCAATCTTAGACTAGACAGCTAAGGTGAAAGGTATGGAATCCTAAAATCAGTAAGGAGAAACTGTAACAATATAAACCACCTCAATATTTTCTACCTTAGTGATCCCAGGATAGGCTGCAACAATTTAAATTACAATATTGAAACAGTCTAAAATAGGCTTCAGGGTGCATCCCAGAAACATGCATCTCAGATGTCAAAGGCCAGGGTAAAGAGGTACCCCTTTAGCAAATGATGGAAACTGCCAGACACACCTGTGTTGGGAGGTAATACCAAAATTTATGGGCTGCCACAGAGAATGCCCTCTTCCAGGCCACCACTCCTGCCGCTTGCTGTTCATATGCATTACTGAAATATTGGTTGCCAATGTTACAGGGTTCATCAGCCCAGGGATCTGGTATGTTCTTGAACCCACATCTTTTCACAGATAGCACTTTATAGTATTATGGCTTTATGGCTATGGGTAAGAGAGCTGTGTATGTGGGAGGCCTGATACCTTCCCTCTGACAGCTTGCTACAGCTGAGACTTGTCAATGACATTGTATGGCACATTATGGAGAGGGGGAAATTAACTCAAGGCTGCTGTAGAGTTTCTTGTAGAGTTCCATTCTAACGTGCCATCCGCACTATACATTTAAAGAAGTATCATAGTACAGTGGTACCTCGGTTTACATATGCATCAGGTTACATATGCTTCAGGTTACAGACTCCGCTAACCCAGAAATAGTACCTCGGGTTAAGAACTTTGCTTCAGGATGAGAACAGAAATCATGCTCCGGCAGTGCGGTAGCAGCAGGAGTCCCCATTAGCTAAAGTGGTGCTTCAGGTTAAGAACGGACCTCCGGAACGAATTAAGTACTTAACCCGAGGTACCATTGTATATTATTATTATTAGTATTAGAATACAGCCCTTCAAACGAAGGGTGGTTATGGTTTCCTTCACAGAATTCTGGGAACTGTAGTTCATTAAGGGTGCTGAAAATTGCTAGGTGACCCTTATTCCCACTACAGAGCTACGGTTTTTAGAGTTTTGTGGGAAGAGGGTTTGACTTTGAAACCACTTTGGAAAGTGCGATACTGTGAGGGAAATAGGGGTCCCCAGACAACCCTCACCACCCTTAACCTACAACTCCCAGAATTCTTTAAGAGAACCCAAGATTTTTAAAGCAGTATGAAACTGCTTTAAATGAGCAGTTCATGTGGGGCCCAGCACTCTGTCCATTAGTGATAAATCACTTTCCAATATTTTTGAGTGCCTTCAAGGAAGGAGATTCATAATTTCCCTCAGGCAGTTTGTTCCTTTGTTGAATTTTATTTCAAGATCAGGAAGTTTCCCCACTCCATAAGCAAAGTGTGTGCCTACAGCTATTAGCAGTTTTCAGAACACAAATATGGAGCAGTAGCTTCAGAGGTGCTCCTATATCCCATGTGGGACACAGCACATATCAATGTCAAAGAAGCATCATTCCAAATATATCCAGGCATCTCTTTATTATTTAAATGTTTCTGTGCTTTTTGTATTCTGTACCTATCTTTTTCTTACTGGGTGGTGGTTGCTGTAAAGAGTATAAAGAAATATGTTATAGAGAGTTAATATTTGGAGGAAAGGCCTCATTAGCATCTTAATGCAGTGTGGGAAGGAATAAACTCTAAGAGAATTTTTAAAAATTGTAACTCCCGTCAACCAAAGTTACCCTTGCGCATGCATGGGGAATCTTTAGCCTTTCAGATGTTGCTGACCTACAACTCCCAGTAGTCATATCAAGCATGGCCAGTGGTCAGGGATAACAGCAGTTGTAGTTTAGCAGCATCTGGAGGGCCAAAAGTTCTCCATACCTGCTGTAGCTGGAGGACTTGGTGTTAAGTAAACAGCATTTGTTTTCTTCATTAGAAGTTAGCATCTGACTGGGAACATCTATAGAACCCTGTTACAACAGGAGGGCTACCACTTAGAACAGCAGGTGTGCAGAGGGTGGCCTTTGACGCTCCACATTAGCATTTAGTGTCAAAGGGTTTTGTGGGAGCAGGGATCTGGGTAAAGTAATGCAAGTTGGGTGCATTCCATGGGATGCAAGTATTCAACCAACTTGATGCAATCAGGGCTGGGGTGGGATAGTTTGCCCCAAGAGGTCACTGTGTGTAGGAGGAGGATTGGGTTTGGGGAAAATGTGCCTCAGAGTATGGGACTTCAAGGCCGATTTCCCACCATATAAAATGGTCGTTTAAGCTGCCAAGTGTCAGCCCCCCAGGGGAGGAATCAAATTGGGCTCACAAGAGAAAAGTATTTTCCCAACTGTCTCCCTTTTTAGGTTCCAGCTTAAAGAGATATATCAGTCTAACTCCCAGCCCCAGCTGGAGAAGATACAATGCCTGTGCAGCACTCTTTCCTACCAGTGTTCCACGGAAGCATGAGCGCAGCCACACGCAGCTACAGGTTATACTGTCAAATCCATTGGTCTATCAGGCATGGCATTGTCTACACTGCCTGGCATTTGTTTGATGTGCTTTGAGTGATACTGCAAAATTGCAGGGCTGTTTATATATTCCTGTTGTGTGTGTCTTCTATCACTGCTGAATCTGAACATAAGGGAAGGAAAAGTGGGTAGAAGCATTGCATCTGCCAACAGGTCAGGAAAAATGAGTGACTATTAGATGTCATAAGAAGAGATTATTTGTGCCATACATCTTAAAGCAAGCATGAAAAAATACACCCAGAAATGCCTGAAGCAAAGGACACATAAATAAGACATAACATCTTTGTTATCGGATCTTAGATAATTCACAAGTTAGGTCTTAGATAATTCACAACTTGGGTTAGGCAGGAAAGTTGCAACTTTCACATGTGCCTACACTTTGCTGCAATACAGCATCTTAGTATGGCCAATAATAAAAGGACACAGACTTTTACCAAGGGAGTTGAAAGCAGTCTGAGGGGTGTGCTCAATAAATATGTACTGGCTTGATTGGACTGTTGCTTTAAATATAAACAGCATGATTCTGAGGCAAGATCCCAAATCTTACATGCTCCAATGGTGCAGGGATAAAATATAACCTAATGCCTGGCACCCAAATTTATCTTGAAGGAGGAGAAATAGCAATGAAGAGAGAAGTTTTGGATACTGGACATTAAGCAAATCCTCTTGTAACAGCAACACTAAAGGAGAGTGTGAAGCAAGGCCATTGAGGGTAAGTGGCCTAGGAAGAAGGGGTGTGGCTTAGGTGGGTGGGTGGCCTGGGGAGAGTGCCAAGAGTCAGATAGAAAGGCATTCAGCCCCCAGGCCTGAGTTCACCCCCTTCCCCCCACTTTAAAGCCATATCAGGATGCAACTTGATATAGGCGACCAGTTTTGTTATTATCCTAACATTTGGAATTTAATATTCATATATTAAATTCATCTTGATAACTAACATGACTCCATGGCTCTCACTACAGGGTAAGTTAATATGGGGTATATACCAAGTAGGGTAATTATTAAATGTACCTTTAGGTACCTAAATTTAGTTATTCTGGGCTTACATATTTTGATTCTGCCTCACAACACAATTTGAAGCCGAGGGTGGCCTGACATGGAAATGGTGTGAGCATATGTTCTCTACCCTGGATCCAGATGCCTTGAAATATAGCAGAAGTGTGTCAGAACCACTTCCATCACACAATGCCTGTCTGCCTTGACCTTCAAACTTCATAAGAACCTTTCTGTTTCTGTACAGGTCAGTGACCTTAGAAACTAAACAGAAATTGCTACTGCATCAAGACGGTTATTCAAGGCACAATGTTAGCTGCTGTAGCAGAGAGAGCAAGTTTGACCTCTCTTAAAATTGTTTCAAACCAGTAGGGAACATCACACAGATTCATCCTGCGCAAGATGCAAACAGAATTGGGTCTTCACTCAAGAGAGATACCTGAGAGAGATACCTGGGAGAGCAGGGAGAACAGCAGCAAAATGCTATGCCACTTGATATGTACTACACTTGTGCAGGCATTACATACATATTAAAACGTGAGCATAAGAAAGTTTTGCAAGGAGGGATATATCAGGAAAGAGCTATCTTCCAGATGATGTGGACTACAGCTTCATCAGGCACAGCCAGCCAGCATAGAGCTGTAGTCCAAACCATCTGAAGGGCAGCAGATTGGTGGAGGCTAGGAAAGAAGTTTCTTGGTGATATAGAACACCTAGGTGTTCTGGGGAATGGGAATCGGGGAGGCCACACACCCTCCTAAGCCACACCCATTCTCCACTTCTCAGTGGCCTTGCTTTGCACCTCCTTGTAGCTGTAGCAGCAACACTAAAGGAGGTAAATTCTGTTTTCATCTTGCACAGGATGAATCTATGTGATGTTTTCCACTGGTTTGAAAAAGCAGTTGACATGGGGAAAGGGAACAGGGAAGGCTAGCTCAGGACTAGCATGGAATTACTGAAACAATTCTAAAGCAACCATCAAACAAAATTGAAACAACAATGAAGCAATGAAAATGTCAAAATTTGCAGGGAGGACCCTATCTTGGTAGCAGAACATGCACTTTGCTTGCAGAAGGTCTCCAGTTGTTGTTTTTTAAAGGATCCAGTAGAAAAACTGCTCAAGACTCTGGAGAGCCACACCCATTAAAGGATTACTGAATTAGATGGGAAAGTAGTCTGGCCTAGTCTAAAACAACCCATTTTCCTGTCCAGCTGTTTTGTGGAGTAATGTGTTTGTAAGGCCCCATAAGACTAAAAGGTGGTGTCCTGTTGGTGACATCAGAGAGCAAATTGCATGACAGATTTATTGCTAATTTATACATGTGATGTCACTTATGGCTTTGGGAGGTTACCAGGCTATCCCTCTATGTTGCTTAACCTGGCTTGTCAGTCTGCTGCTGCTGCTACCCTGGCTTCCATCTCCCTCCCTATCAGTCTGCCTCCAGCTACTGCCAAATCTTAGAGCTGTGCAGTAAGAAATAGATACTGACACTAGTATTTCCTTTACCTTTCCTTTACCAAATAAAAGAGGGGCAGATTTCTGAAGCACTATGTGGAAACATCATAGGAAATTATCCTTGGAGAACTTTCACAGTACATGATTGTGAAGTCATTTTATAACTGTTTCACAACTGATTTAGATAACCTGTTGTGTAACCTTTTTAGTTGTGTACCAATAATTTCTTTTCCATAGCGTTTCCAAAAGCAAGGAGGAAAACAATTTTTTTTAAAAAAAAAACTATTTTGGAAAATTATTTTGTGATACTGGATATTTGCAACTGAAGTGGGGGATCTCTCAATTGTGGAGATTTGCCCAATTGTGGCAATTAAGGATGATTAAAATAATAAAAGCAATAGAGGATTTGGCTGCAGACTTGTACAGCATTGAATAGTATGCAGAGAGCTGGATTTCTAACCTCCTTTTAACCTACATCTGAAATACCGTAATAAGACAAAGGAAGTGAACAATAACAGTTAGTATGAAATGAGGTTAAAGGTTTGGCATTTTCAGTGTGCTGTTAGAGAGCTAACCATTTTTAATGTTGGTTGAATTAAGTATGTCAGATGTGAATGGTCAAGACTGATTGCCAGAGTTTGGCCAGGACATATTTAGGGGGAAATACAATTTGTTCTGTGTCTGTTTAGTGTAAGGAGGTAAATTTTAGAAATATATCTGATTTATATCTGTTAGCTGGTCATAAGCAAAATACTTGCCCAGCCTCAAGCATGCACATACATGCTAAACATTATATGAACAAAAATGCTGGTTCCAGATGCCCTGTTTTTTGCTGAGGGAGTCCATGTTTCCTGGACCTAGCTCTGGTACATTAGCTGGGTAGGTGGCCACTCACACATTGCTACACAAGAAGAATATATATCACTAAACAAAGAGGGCAAAGGGGGATACAGACTTTTAAAAAAATTTGCACATGCTAGTTTACACATGCACGCGCGCGCGCGCACACACACACAGATATGCAAATTTTGAAATAATAGCAATACAATTCTCAAGCATAGTGGGGAACACTGTGATCAGGTGATGTGTGTGACTGCTCAGTCTGTTGTCCAGGTGTTGACTGTTGATGGGAAATGTCAAGGTCCCTGCACTCTGGTTCTTTGCCTTTCAACTGGTCATGGATCAGACAGCCATTTAAGCAGAAGATTCTTTCAAAAAGGGTCTGTCACCTGCAACATAGGGCATGTCACTGCCCCATTTTATTCCTCTTTCTTTCTTTCTTTCTTTCTTTCTTTCTTTCTTTCTTTCTTTCTTTCTTTCTTTCGGACTGTCTTATTATAAATTTTGGTGTGGGCTGTTAAAGCTGTAATTATTCAGGATTCAGGGCAATATCTAATGAAGTAGTTCTGCTAGTTCATGTCACTGGAACAGATTTTTGGAGGACATACAGGGAGAGTAGAGGGAGGGAAAATTCCATTGCACAAATGGAAATCCTTGCACTAACAGAACTACTTTGTTGGATACAAAGTAGAATGCAAGTGGATGCATTGTCTCTAGGATCAACATATACGCATGAACATTAAGGCTCCAACTAGTTCACAGCCTGTCATGTCACACAATGCAGCTTTGGAGGTATATTATAAGCTGTTGGTAGTCTCTTTTAGGATTTTTTTAATAGAAATGATTTAACAAAAATGTGTATCTTTGGCTTTTATATTGATGCTTGTTACAGTGCAGATGAATACTGTTCACTTCAGCTATGTGTACTAATAAGTCAGTGGTGGATCTCAGGGACTGATCTACGGAGCTCCTTCTTATTTTCATTTGTGAAATCTTGGAGGGTATCTGGCTTCACCATACCAATGATTGTAATGATTACTGAGATAATATGTAATGATTACTGAGATAATATGTCTGAAGTGCTTTGAGCACTTAGGGAAAGTCCTATATAAATACTAATTAGTATTATTTACTTATTTGCATATGTTCACTTGCTTATATTTTATAGTTTGGAAAATTCAGAACCCTCTAGAGAGCAAGTCGTGGATGCTTCTTCCCTTCCAAACAGCCTCAGACAGCTATTTTCATCATTGTACTCCTATGAAGGCAAACACCCCTGATGTTTTTTAACCAGGGAGGGAAGCAGTATTTTCTGTCTCCTCTATTGGGTCCAGAGATCAGAGCCACTCTCTACTTCTCTACCCAGCCACAGGCTCCTTATTCAAGCATATAGGTGTTTTGTTATAAATCTAAATCTCTCTCTGCCTATAGATAATGCATACACTTCTGCTTCAAGAACCAGTGCTTTGCAAAAGGGAATTTGACTGAAGAAAACTCTCTCCTCTGTCACTTAAAATTGCTCACTCTTCATGAGTATGTTGCAGCTTTATAGAGTGGCAGCTGCTTAGTCAACAGACAGCACTCAAATTAACCAGCAAAGCAGACACGCTCTTGAAATTGAAATGAGCTTAGGAATGGGATCACTGATGCTGTGGATAAGAGTACAGGAGGCAGGACAGTGCAGAGCCATGTTGGTTTGTGCGTCATCAGGGATGCAGGGAGTCAATCAATATTTGCCAAATGGAATAGAAAACACTGGGCAGGGATGAAATGTGTCTTTTATGCGTCGCAGGGAGGAAGCAAGTGAAAGATTACAAATTCATATTGCTTAACACACTAGGTGGGATAATATAAATAAATGGCTCACTGTGCACAATTCCTGATCTCTGAAGGGTACTTCCAGGTTGTGCTTCCCCTAGCAACCAGGACAGTGACTGCAACATTAAACAGAAATTTGAGGACTGTGCCTCTGAATAAAGATACCTACTAACACAGGACCTTTGGGGCTATGGTTACTACTACCTAGGTTGATCACTGCTAGTTAAGGCAGGCTGCATGTGGCTTGCAAGCTAAATTAGAGTGTTCAACATGCCTAACACATGCAGAGCCTTCTGTCCTGAAGTATTCTTAGTTCAGATCAGTTGATAGAGCATGAGACTCTTAATATCAGGGTCATGGGTTTGAGCCCCGCATTGGGCAAAAAGATTCCTGCATTGCAGGGGGTTGGACTAGATGACACTTGTGGGCCCTTCCAACTCTACAATTCTATAGCTCTGTAATGCTGGAAGCACTCACGTATAACCATTATGGCCCTGATTTTCAACTTTCCTGCAGGGTGCTGCACTTAACATTCACAGAGCCTTAGTAAATCCCTGGCATATCTGAGATCCATACAGCCAAACAGCTATGCAACAACAAGTAACACTATGGATGAGAGTGATCACAAAATGCCTAATAAAAAGCTATAATTCCATTAGACCTTATTACTTGAATGGGGGTAGTTACAACTGCCTGGTATAGTCACACAGCCGTTCTATCAGTTATTGCAAAGCTGCCAGGCTATATGTTTACTAGCTCCCATGTTTGCTAGGTTACAGCAGCTTGCATTGGCATGGGCACAAGGCAGTGGTGGGGAACCTGTGGCCCATAGGGCCAGGCCTATTTAGCAGTAGCAGATGCCATGATAAGGCACTGCTGCTCACCTGAACTGATCTCCAATTGGTCATGCTGCTGCTGCTACTGGGAGATAGAAAGTGAAGGATGAAGTGGCAGGGAGGTTGACGCAGTGCAAACACCCCAGCAGGAGAGACATATCTGACTGGAAGTCATGTGAGCAGTGGCACCCCACTCCACAGTCTCATTGCTGCTATTTAGGCCTATCAAGCCTTCCAGTTTGACCTGTGAAAACGTTTGGGGTAAACCAGCTAGGAACTTTATTTAACTTTATTTAAAAATAGCTGAGTTTCTAGGGATGCTTAACTTAGAGGAGTTGCCATTTGTAACATGCACTGCATTCTGCAGTTTTTCTGGTCTTGCATGCCTTACTCACTGCCCTGAGTATGCTAAGGTCCGTATAGTTAAAGCTATGGTTTTCCTAGTAGTGATGTATGGAAGTGAGAGCTGGACCATAAAGAAGGCTGATCGCCAAAGAATTGATGCTTTTGAATTATGGTGCTGGAGGAGACTCTTGAGAGTCCCATGGACTGCAAGAAGATCAAACCTCTCCATTCTGAAGGAAATCAGCCCTGAGTTCTCACTGGAAGGACAGATCCTAAAGTTGAGGCTCCAATACTTTGGCCACCTCATGAGAAGAGAAGACTCCCTGGAAAAGACTCTTTCCATTGTCCTAGACTAACAAAAATGATTCAGTGTATTGTCTTTGTCCATACTTTTCCCCTGGAACAAACCTGGCCACAAGGTCTGTAGTTATCCCCCCGCAAGTAAATGCTTCATCAAGTACATCCCTTATACATATTCGTATTTTGTAAAGACTTAAATAACAAAGTCTCAAAACAGTCTTAACAAAATGTATTCAGATCTATTTTTAGCAGCTTGAACATGTTGGCTGTTACATAACATTCATTCACTATATATTCAGTAAATAGCCCCACATATGAAGGAATGATATTTTAAAGTCCATTTTGCTTCTGTCTTTCACATTTTAAAATAGGGCCTGGAAGCATTTAAGGGTAGATTTCTATAGTGGGTGCATAAAGAGTAGTAACTGTTACTTGGTCTTGCTGTGCTTGGTCATTGCAAAGGCTGGTAAGCTTGCATCTCATTTTAATAGACATACATGGAAGTCACCAAGAAGAAGAACTCAGGCTTTTAGCTAGTTAGAAAACAGACTTTCTGGCTACTTAAAAGCTAGTGTCTGGCTGGACTTGTCTCTCTTTCTGCCCATTAGGGGTGGCGGCGAAGATATGTTATGATAAAGGACAATGGTTTCAACACAAGATCATGGCTTTGATACAACATAATGATTATTTTTCTTTGTAGTATATGTGGGAAATTGTGACATGATAGAAGTTTATATAATTATGCTTGGCATGGAGAAAGTGGACAGAAAAAGCTTTTATTCCTTTTTCATAACACTAGAACTTGTAGGAATCCAGTGAAGTTGAATGTTGGAAGATTCAGAAAATATAAAATAAATACTTTTTCACTTAGTCCATTGTTAAACTGTGGGACAGGCTCCCACAGGAGGCAGTGATGATCACCAAACTAGATGGAGGAGAGGGCTTATTTGAAGCTATGTCATAGAGCTGGAAAAGGCACAGAAATACATGGAAATACTGAAGTGTTTGGGGCTTTATGTTAGATAAAAAGGCAACTAAGTTTGAGGCTTATACAATTATATATGGCGTGGAGAAAGTGGATATGTAGATAATAACCTTGCTTCTCACTCACTCTTGAGAGCACCCAAATAAATTGAATTGCAGTAGATTCAGGACAAACTAAAGAGGGTATTTATTCACACATAATTAATCTATGGATTTCACTGCCCTAAGTTTTGCAGATGATTGCTAGCTTACATGAATGTAAGCTATTGAAACTATTCATATCATGGCTATTAGCCAGGATAGCTAAATGGAGCCTTCAAGTTCAGAAGCAGTATACCCCTAGATATCACTTGCTTGGGGAAACAGTAGAGGAGAACTGTTGCCTTCATGTCCTGTGGGTGGGCTTCCCAGAAGCATCTGGCTGGCCACTGTGGGAAACAGGATGGTGGAGTAGATGGAGCCTTGGTCTGATGGAGTTATATGGCTCTTCTTCTGTTTCTACATTCTTAGATAAGAATAAACCTCTTTGGTTCTTTCACATATCACATAATGATGGAAAAGCAGGATAGTTTAATATTAACATGGGTCCAGTTGCGAGGACAACAAAAGTGGATTTTGCCAGCCTTTAAAGTCATCAAGATACGCTCTGAGCTTTGAAGGACAAATACCCACTATCTGTTACACAAGAGTCTGAGGAATTTACCATTCTTGCTTCATTTGAAGTCTTTTCTTTTTTTCTTTTTACAAATGTCAACTTTGTGTTGATACATTTTTTGACATTTGAATGCCATACATTGATTTATATCATAGAATCACAGAATTGAACGGTTGGTTGGAAGGGACCATGGGGATCAACTAGTCCAGCCACCTGCAAATGCAAGAATCTTTTTGCCCAACGTGGGGCTCAAACCCACCACCCTGAGATTAAATGTCTCATGCTTTACCAACAGTTTAATCTAAGATGGGAGCATCACGATTATTGTGTTTTGAATGTGAGCTGATGTTGGGGTGGGGTTCCTAGCCCTTTTTTCTTTTAAATTTGCTATAAAAATGAAAAGTACGGATACAATTTATAAACCATGTGGAAAATAAACAAGCTGTACAAAGCAATTTGTCTATATTATTATTACAAAATTATAAGCTATAGCCAAGCTTAAGAAGCCATGATTTTGCCCCCCCCCCCGCCTTGTGTTATATATGTGAAGATAGAAATGTTTTGTTTCTTTTGCATTTTTATTGGTTCATTGTGTTTTGGTAAAGTCTTAATTTTTTATTTAATGAAAAATGCATCTGTACTTGACTTGTTTAAAGTACCTTTGTTTATGAAACATCATGTGACTACTAAGGGAAAATAAATAAAAATGAAGTTTAACAGAAATGGATGTAGATTGACATGAGGAAAATCATTTAAAATGGGAGAGATTAGAGGACTAGATTTCATCTATATTTTTCAGAGTAGATCCCAAAGTCTTTGCAGCACATGATTGTCATATTCCTGTGTGAATTCAGTGCTCTGTCGAGCCAGTCAAATAACAAAATAAAAAAAAATCTCCTGACATGGTCAAAGGTGCCCTTTTTGCGATTATGATTATGATTATGCTGTGACAAATATACTTTGCTGCCTTGGAAGAAAGGTTCACAATATCCCTGGAGGGTATTTTGAAGGCTGTTCAGAACTCCAAAAGCCAAGACTTTTGGTGCATATCTGAGCTTGTTTCTTAACACAGAGGAAAAAAGATAGCTCTGCGTCATGAAGCTAGAAAGCGATATTGCTTTGGCTTAGGCAGTGTGAATCACTGTGATGCTACAACTGAAGTGGCATTTCAAGACTGGGATCTACAGCAAAGCAGAGAATCTATAATATTCAGGCTCCTGAAATTAAAACCCAGTCATTGGTGTTATTTTGTACCAGGATTAGATGTGCTGGTGTTACACACACACACACACACACACACACACACCGTATGTCAAAAATTAGGGGGCAACTTATACATCGATATATCTCCCCCCCCATTTTCTTAAATCTGAGTCCCCAAAAATAGGGGGCATCTTATACATGTGGGCGTCTTATAGACGGGAAAATACAGTATATACAGTAACTCTCAAAAGAAAGGACCTTCATTATCCATAGACCATTAACAAAAATTCTGGATCCCTCTTATGCCAGCTAAAAATCCTCTCTGTAGTAGAAAGGTTACATTCTGTAGCTGTGGAGCACAGAGACATATACCGTGTGGTTTTCCAAAGAGGAACATCCATGTGTTTGATGCATATGATAAATTTAGTAATTGTACAGTATTGAAGTTTTTGTTTGTCTTTAAAGCTAAACACTAAAATGAACTTTGATTTCTAACCACGACTGCCTCTGAGGCTCTGAAAGCCACAACAATCTAAAGAGTGCAATATTTCTTTTTTTTCTTTTTTCTTCTAAGTAGTAATAAAATGTATAAAACAGAAAATGGCAGGTAATTCAGAGAAATAGGTTGGCAACTAGTTTAGTGTGCAACAAGGGAGCTTTAGCCTTGTAATTCCAGAACAATAGCCCCTCCCACAAAGACTATTGAAAAACTACTTTTGCAGCTGAGGTGATTCTGTATCATGGCATGGGGACCTGCTGTTTTTGTGTACGGGGGGGGGGCTTGCGGGGGGTGTTAAATTTCCTATTGGCTGCCTGCCTTTCAATACTGCTTTGGCTCATGGGTAGCTATACTCAAGTCCATACAGGGAAGAGGAAGCAAAAGCCCCACATTGTTGCTAAGCAACCATGACTAGTACTGTACTACCTATCAAGCCATTCACTCAACTTGGGCTTGCCATACGTCAGGAAAATTCCTGACATGTCCTGGTTTTTGCATGTCAAAATGTCAAAATGTCAGGGAAAACCCAAATGTATGACAATGCGATGGAAAAAAAGCAGTGGAAACAGCTCCTAAAGCTTACAATTACCATTTTGGGGGAAGGCTCAACAGCTTTGCAGATTTCAGTAATTTTACT
Source organism: Podarcis melisellensis (assembly GCF_964234715.1). Classification (NCBI taxonomy): domain Eukaryota; kingdom Metazoa; phylum Chordata; class Lepidosauria; order Squamata; family Lacertidae; genus Podarcis; species Podarcis melisellensis. The sequence goes on from NC_138542.1 coordinate 58,743,261, forward strand.
GCTCACTAGCTCCGCTAAATATCACTTCTGGCCTGCCATTAAATCAGAGATTTTGCTAAGTAACCCTGGGAGTCTAGACTTGATGCATCTGATGGTCACTGGATACGAGGTCCATCAGTGGTTTATTCTATTGTTCATACGGTTTACAGTGGAATAGTTTTGCCTTCAGAAGCCATTTTTAAAATGTACTTAAGGGATAATGGCCTTGTCTGAGAGGCTATATGAGGCAATAAAATGTTTTTTTGTGGGTGATTAAACACCAAAGAGAAGCTGAGATACCAAGGCCATGAACATTATTTCTGATACAGGACAGGAATACAAAGCAATCAACAAACCAAATCATTCAAAAAGACAGACTGTATTCCTTGTATACCTTGAAAAGGTTAAACTACTGGGTGTGTTTTCTCTGCTCTCCCACCACCTCTAGTTTTTTCCATTGAAAAAAGAAGTCTACCTGTCTCATCATTTCAATATTTGTCCTATCCTCTGTGAAGGGGACATTGGTTTTGTTGGAACATCTTGTTACATAGTGGAATTTACCCAACATGACAGAAATTCCAATGCAAGAAATGCTCAAAAAATCAATGGACTATGAGGATCTGTATTTGTAAGATGCTGAGGCCCCCTGGGAGGCACTAAATCCATCAGATATTTACATCTTGAAGAGAATGATCTTGCATTTATTCAGTTTTATTGGAAATGTCCAATCACTAATAATAGTTTATATTTTTCAATTGAGATAAAACCCAGGGAGCAAGTTCAAATGCTTAGGTGCTTATGCCACAAGGTAGAAAATTGAAATATATTGAGCAGATGTTTCAGGATCTTTTTGAATAGCTACTCAAACTATTCTCACAAAGTTTCAAAAAGTATTAGCAATTCCCTGAATATGCAGTAAAGTTGATCAGCAAAGTGACAATTGCTGTGAAATTTACAATCCAAGCTGTTTTTGTTCTGAAATTTTCCAGATAAACTGAAGCTGCAATGATATCCTCCAGCAAAGTAACAGCTGGTTGAAATTGGATAGCTTAAGTTCCAAGCAATGAAATTTAACCTACAATGAAACAAGCAGCTTGTTTGCTTTGCTGATTCTAATAAATTCTTAAATTTATTGTTCATTGTGGAGCCACAATCTTTTTAAAGCATACTTTGTGTTTGGATTTGGACACTGTGCAGTCTGCAATGCATATCAGGATCTATATTACTGAACATGATCATCTCTGATTAAAGCTCACAACCATTCTTAACACAGACTATTTCAGAAGTCAGTGCACAGTATCTATAATAACTCTATACTGATTGACCAAATATCTATGTAAGATTACCTTAATCTGAAAATAATTTCACATTTCAAAGAGAGTCACTAGAAAATGGTGGTAAGAAGACTTTCATACAGTGCTATGTGTTCATTAGTAATAAAACAATAATATACTCCTGTGTCAGCTCTGTAAAACTGTTACTAAGCTGATACTTTGCATTATGAAAAACATGAAATATGTTTGTGTCTTGGTATATTAATAACACTGCAAATCCACCCCAGTTGAGGTCACTATGTATTATTCAAATCCGCTCACAAGACCCATTCGGAAAAGCAGAAGGCTTTTATGTAATAACCATGAATCAGTCATGAATATGCCACTTTCCTGCACAGCTATGCTGCAAACAGATTGGCATTTCGGATGTGAACTAAAGCTGCACATGCTCAGTCCTTCATTCACGGGCCTTCATTTCTTCTTTCCCTTAAGTTATTGCTCTGTAAAAAAATATTATCCTGTCAGGAGCTAAGCTTTAAACACTTGGGAAACCTCAGGGATACTAAGCATCAACTTAGTGATTCAGGCTTAACTGCCATTCCCTTGAGGGCAGTGACTAGGTATACTATAACATTTTAAATTGCTTATTCTGTAAACAATAAAACAGCAGCTTTATTGCACATGGTTACAATGAATTCCAAAGTGTCTTCTGTACTGTATAACACTATGAGGCTGAATACTCCCTGGGTACCTTAAAGACAGAGTCTCTATGGACCCCCTTTTCCCAATCTGCCCCCCCTTGCAAGGATGTTTTAGAAAGAGTACATTGGGGGTTTTGAATTCTCCAATTCTGCTATTGCTTCTCAGTACTCTGAAGAGAAATGTAATGCTTCTGCCTAGCTTCTAGACTGTTATCAAATCTAGTTCCTGTAGACATCTACGGGATAAAATATAAGACCTTTTTCCTATATGTGTTTGTTTATTTACAGCACTTTAATCCCATAATTCATCCCAAAAAGGGTCCCAGAGCACAAACATCCTAAATACTATATTTAACACATGTAACAAAAGGGAAAGAAAATTTTTTTCCCCTTCCAGTAGCACCTTAAAGACCAACTAAGTTAGTTCTTGGTATGAGCTTTCGTACAAAAGCTCATACCAAGAACTAACTTAGTTGGTCTTTAAGGTGCTACTGGAAGGGGAAAAAAAATTTGTTTTGACTATGGCAGACCAACACGGCTACCTATCTGTAACCAAAAGGAAAAGGTATGAGGAGCTTAAAGAAACCCCAATATCAACACTAATCCATAGTTTCAAAATTCAGCAGATCTTGGACCTAGATCTAAGCACAATGGAAGGGCTACTGCCTCCTCTCCTGGTGCAGGGTCGGATTGAGGACTGGGGAGTAGGGGGCAAAAGGAGGCACATGCCCTGGGCAGCAAAATGATGAGTCAGTTGGAGAGGAATGTGGGCATGGACTGGTGCATCCTGTTTATAAGCTGGCTGGCTGGGTGTGTGCTATGGTGCAGATAATAGGACAGTGGATGCAGAGCAAGGCCTCCGCTGCACTACTTTGATGGCCCCAACTGGTGGCTGGTGGAAGAAGGGCTCTCAGCTGGAACTGTATCCAGGCATGATAGCAATGAGATGTAGAAAACTTGCATAAGGCATAATAAGGTGCCTTATAGTAGGTCAGACTTTCTCCGTGGAGCCAGGGCTGGATTTAGGTTTGATGAGGCCCTAAGCTACTGAAGGTAGTGGGGCCCTTTGTATGTCCAGCTGTCCTTTGTATGTCCAGCTGTCCTTTGTCAACAGCAAATTGTCACTGTTTTTCATGTTGAATATATGCTATATGGTAATTTATGGACCTAATAGGTATCTAAAGCCATTTGCCACGGTTGCTGTATGTAGGTTTTATTTTATTTGTTTTTCATCTTATATTTTGGAAATGTACATTCAGGTTTTCCCCTATAAATTTTTTTGGGGGCCCCAAGACAGTGGGGCCCTAAGCTATAGTTTGTTTAGCTTATACATAAATCCGGCACTGCATGGAGTTCCTTAGAGTTCCTAATTGGCGGCAGCTCTTTAGGGTCCCATGCAATTTTATTTCCCATCACCTGCTATCATCCTTTTGAACTGGAGATTCCAGGGCTTGAAACGGGTCTGCTGCATGCAAGAGTATGTGCTTTAGCATGGACTAGTTGATGGCATATATGCTTAGGAGGCTGTAATATGTAAATACCTTCTAATTCTTAAATACAGAAATGGAAATAGCAATGCCAATATCATGTTATTTTTCCTTGCTTCTTTCAAATTTATATGATGAGTACCTTCTTTAGCTGATTGGATTTGTCCTGGTAAGCCCTGTGGAAAACCCTAAGGTCCATAAACAGCAACACTCTAGAGGTCCCGGGCCCTGAGGAAGTCAGATTAGTCTCTACCAGGGCCAGGGCCTTTTGAACACTGGCTCTGGCCTGGTGGAACGCTCTGTCTCCTGAGACCAGGGCCCTGTGGGATCTGATTTCTTTCCGCAGGGCCTGTAAGACAGAGTTGTTCCGCCTAGCCATTGGCTTGGAATCAGCCTGACCCCCTCCCCCTCTTTCCTTTTCCTTCTGTGATGAAACCCCTATTTGGGGACTTCCCTGGTTTTTTTCTGGCCCACCTAGGACCAGTCTGGATAGTTGGCCTTGGTGAAGATTTGGATCTCCCCCAAACAGTTTTTGATCTGGGCTTCCACTGAAATTAGGCTGCATTTTAAGTTGTATTTTAATCAATTGTTTTTATACCTGATGTTAGCCGCCCTGAGCCTGGTCTTGGCCGGAAAGGGCGGGGTATAAATAATTTTATTATTATTATTATTATTATTATTATTATATTATTATTATTATTATTATTATTATTATTATTATTATTACATTTAATACTGAGTATCTTCTGGTTCTATTGAGTTATTCCACTTATTCTAGTTTAAGTTTGTTCCAGAATATTATGAATATGAACTACCTCTGATCTGCTGCTATTTTACTTGCACTAGTAAAATATGGAAGAAGTCGGGGCATAATCGGAGGCAGGGGGAGTTCCCACATTAGGTAAATTGCAGTTACCTCTTGATGACTATAAGAAGCTAATGTTGATACATCGGCAACCACTTTCATGTTTTCTCTTCCTTCGCTGCAGTAATTTTTTACCTTCCTCCAGCAGCCAAAACAAAGACACCTGCAGCCTTTTGTTTTTGAATATATACAAACTACTTGCGGAACCCAGGTGGGCAGACTTCCTTGGCTTCAGTAGAAAGTGGCTGTTGCGTTGGATACCACACCTTTAATTTAGAGCAATAAAGCACTGTAAATATGTGATTAGAGGCTGTAAAACTGATCTTTCCAATACTTTAAATGCCTACCAACTGGAGTCCTATACATACCTAATGTGATAAGAGGTTCAGCAGCAGCTCACATCAGAAATGGAAACATTAGTAGCTGTAGGCAAAATAGCTTGCCCAATTGCTGTCATGTACATGAAAAACTGCAGCTATCTCCTTCTACGGCTACTATACAATGAAATAGCCATATGCCTGTTTTTCTCTGCTGATTTTTATCAACATAGAAATAGGAAATCCTTAAGTCTTTGGTTCAAATGAGGCAGCATTTAACATATTGTAACTGCCACAGTGCTGTGATTAGATGCATAGGATGTTTTTGGTGGGATTCATGCTGCCTTGCCCACCTGAAGTAGCAAACACAACCCAAAGTCCCACAGTCCCACTTTGAGCACTCTAAATCTTGTTCTGTTTGCAAAGACAATTAATACCACAGACATTAAGCTGCGGGTTGCATGATTTTCAGGGTAATCGCTTGTCACTACTGTGACCGGAACACCTCCCTTAATGAGGCAGTTTGAGGATCCCTGCAGAGACATCAGATCTCCAAATAGAAACTGTAATGAGCACAGCAGCAGAAGGAGTACAGAGAATCAAACCTCCCTCTGCATTAGACGTACCCTTACAGACGACACTGGAACAACACGTATCATCAACAACTGTGTATCTGAAGAAGTGTGCATGCACACGAAAGCTCATACCAAGAAATAACTTAGTTGGTCCTTAAGGTGCTACTGGAAGGAATTTTTTTTGTTTTGACTATGGCAGACCAACACGGCTACCTATCTGTAACACGTATCATGTTTACTGCATTTTTTATTTATTATGGCAAGCTCTTTCCTGTCTGTGGACAGAAAGGTTCCACTTGAAAAGCAGTTCTCTCCCCCCCCCCCCGCCCTTATTCCCACTCAATTTCATTTATATATAAAGGTATTTAATCAAATATTAGTATCTAATGTGATTGAAAGAGGAATGGTTTATCATTGGGCTGGACTTCTCCTAAAGAAACCTTCGTATCTGGATGAACTGGGAAAATGCTTGAACTGACCATTTGAGGCATGGTGACAGAATACACAAGGGGGTGAGGAATGCTGCTGCTCTCATTTTCAGATTAAATAATGTTCTTAAAAAATATATATATGGAAAACATTTGCACTGTACACTAGTGCAGGTGTTGTTGTTTTTTTAAAAATCCATATCCAAAGTAAAACTGTACTCTAAAGCTTCAAGGTGGTAAGAACACCAGCACAAGTGTCTCTTTTAGCAAAAGAACACTGAGCAAATGCCTTGGTGGCTGAGAGGAGCCACAGTGAGAGCGATCCTGCTTCTGTTCCCAGGTATCATATGAAAAGGAGTAAAATAATTAATGCAAATGAGCCTATTACAGTTGGGTACCATTTGATTTCATGATGAGGTGTATCCTAGTGAAAAATTATGCAGAGCTGTTGATCTTTTTGGAGTTTAGTGTTGCCGCTGAATTTCCCTGCTCAGGGCCTAACTCAGACGGGGCAACTGTAGAAAGCTCAAGGGGGGGGGGTCAAAAGACTCTTACTGACAGAACAGGTGAGGTTTTCCCAGGGAGGTTTCACACATCTTCATGCTGAGAAAGAAAGAAAGAAAGAAAGAAAGAAAGAAAGAAAGAAAGAAAGAAAGAAAGAACCCTCTAAATAGAACAAGAGAAGAAGAATGGCTCCATTTTTAGCCACATGTTCTCCTGATCATGCAGAATCTGAGGAAAATCATTTATTTCTCCCCATTTTTTTCAGCCTAGGGTGTACAATTCCTATTTTTAGAAGCTATGCAGTATTCCTAATCTGAAACTTTGACTATCTAGTGAGTCAGAAGGTCTGACTGCCCAGAGATACGTGAGTCAGAGAGGCAGGAATAGTCTGTTCTTCTTCAAAGCACCAAGGGATGCAGAGATTTAAAGAGGCTTGACTCTCAGCAAGGTATACAAAAGAAACTGTCTTGTATCAATACAAATCTCTATAACCTTTAAGTAGATCATGCGTGTGTGTATGCACAAACACTGGAAATTGCTGCACCAAAATGATTACGCATTACTTTGTATGTGTGTGACAAAGACTGACATGTCACCTATCTCTTGGCATTCTTTTCCCTTGGCTGTTAGTTAGGTAATGAAAAGCTAGGTCATGTCACCTTCTCTTCTCATTGTGACATAATCTATCCCTGTGGTATGGAAGAAGAGGTGGCGGGGACAGAGCCCAGCTAGCCTGATTTAATGAGCAATTGTCCCAAATCAGTCATGTTTTAAATTTCCCTTCACAAAGCAGAGCTTTCACTCAGCTGTATCTTAGCTGCTAGGTTTTCTACTGTTTGGAAAGGTATGTTGTAATGAATTATCAAGACAAAGTAGCTTAAAGATTCCTGGAATCTAACAGGGGACTTCGGTTCTGGGTGTTTTTTCAACATTGATACACTGATACACCTGATACAGTTGTGATTCATTAATTTGTCTTCCCAAGGAAACCTCCTTGAGATTTACCATATTGGATTCATAGGATTGTTGCAAGGAAATAGCACCTCTGCCCTTTGACATGGGACAGTGGCAGCCACTTAATACACAGGAACAGAAATGCAGACCACAGCATCCTAACTGGTATTAAAGATTCCTGGTACCCTGGAGCATAGGCATGACTTTGCCCTGGGAAGGGGTGGAAGAGTAAGAGCTGAAAGGGTAGCTCTTCCTTATTTGCCTGGCATAGGGTGCTCATTTAATTTGTTGTAGCACAAGCAGAGACGTCCAGTGGAAATGCTGTTCTCATTCTCATTAGCACACATTTTCTACCTAGCATTTTGCTTATGGAAGGATTGTCCCTATACAGTTTTTTTCCCCAGGATACGATTTTTATTTATTCAGCATATACCCTACATATGTTCATATGTCCACATTCATTCAGTCACATAAAGGAAGTGGACAGATTGCATAGGCAGAGCACCTGCATGTGTAAAAGTACATACATATGACCTGGGTAACATTCACATAAGAGGATGAGACCCACTCCCATACCCCTTTATGTCTAGAGCTTACATGCTAGAGGCCTCTGTGAATCTCTGTGAACAAGGTGACATCAGTGAATCACCTGTGGCAGGCCTGATATATAAATGTGGAAAGAGAAATGGATTGGGGTCAGAGATGATAGAGATGACAGAGACAAATTTGCCAATATTTGTAAAAGCACTCTTAACTTTTTCACAGTCTCCAAAATGAGGTCATAGCTATAGGACAGGGATGTGGAACCTTTGGACCGCCAGAAGTGGTTGGACTACAACTCCCATCAGCCCCAACCAGCATGGTCAATGGTTGATTATGGGACTTGTAGTCCCATAATCCAGCAGTAGTCCAGCAATATCTGAAGAGCCATCGGTCCCCTATCCCTACTGTTGCAGCTGTCTAGGAAAATTGTATACTCCTTGGGCAGGGTTGCCAAGGGGAAGTTATCTAAGAGCCCTGCATATAACACATGGGGCAACTGAGACATCACAGCCTGCTACAATTGTTTAATTCACTAGGGGTGGATACCATAGTTCCCACCAGATGATGTTGGACTACAACTCCCATGGTCCCCAGCCAACATGGCCAGTTGTCAGGGGTGGTAGGAATTGTAATCCAAGAAAATCAGGAGGGTGCCACATTGGCTATTCCTGCAATTGACTGTTGACTCAAAGTTCTGTCTTTGTCCTGTTTAACTATATCATTCCTCTTATTTCCCATTCTAATAATATATTACTTTGATAAAAGTATAGTGATTCACTTTATATACCCTTGGTAAAATAATTTTCTCCAATTTACATATTAATGTGAACCAGTTGTGAAGTGTTGATGCTAAATGACCTAGAGTGAAAGCTTATTATACAAGTCTGCTTGGAGTTTAGTCCAGTGAGGCTTACTCCAAAGAAACAGAAATAAGATTGCTCCCTTAAACCATTTTTATATTCTCACAGTTGTGTAGCTATTTGTGTTGGGTGTGGTAGTAGTCCAAAGGGAAAATGGATATTGCCTTGGTTATAGCTCTACTTATTTATACCTTGGCTGGTCAGGTTTGCCATTATGCCATCACAATGAGTCCATTTGACATGCATGTTTAAAACTGAAAGGTTGCCTAAATAAGGATATGGTGCTGGATTGATCAAACCACATTAATGCTGTGTGGTTGGCATCACATATTATGATCTGGTTAGCCAAATCTTATTTTTAATCATACAATAATAGCATGCATGTGGAGTCTTGGACACAACTCAACTGAGATTTCCACTTTTCCTCAACAGAAGCTCTAAATTCAATACTCCTAACAAAGAGCATGATTTGAAACCAATTTTTAAAGCTGTGTTTTGGATAGTAGAGTCAATGGTTTGTAGGGCAAGGTTTACATGTAACGGTGTCACTAAGGGCATGACAATGTAGATCAATCACATCAGGGTCATGCTATACATGCTATACAGTTGTGTCAGATAGGTTATTCATTTTGTATCTATCTCAAAGCTTTTTTTTTACATTAATACTTTTTTCTATTAAAATAGAGTTACGTATTCTCAGCAATGTTAAAATTGTGTGTCTGCTGCTAATTAAATCAATTCATGACACCCTTCAGGGAAGGTCTGCCTCACCCAATACATCTGTTATACTTTACAAAGTTTAGTCAATTCTGTTTGAAAATTGAAACCATTTCTTGTATGACTAGTGCTGAGCAAAAACCTAAAAGGCATGGACAAGGCTGATTACAGTTCAATTGAGGGGAAATGAACTAGGCTGACCAATCCTAGTTTAATATTAAACTGGGAGGGGGCACTGCCATGGTTTTTAAAAGCTGAGAAATAGTTCCATAAATTGAAGATATAAGTGAACTTTAAAGATGAAATCCATGAGGTAGCTTGAATAGTTAGTTTACTGAGTTGGGGAGATCCACCGTGACAAAGTTTAAGAACTCCTAGTCTAAATAAACAGAGAGTTGTTGAGGATTATGATGAGAGTGTTTGACAGAATTATGAAGAAAGGGGAGTACTTTTCACCTGACTCAGGACAGCATCATTAATCCTCACCCGCTTGCTCCCTTGCTTCATTTGCGAAAAAATGAAGTAGATGATAAACAGAACAGGACAGTGTACAGACCTGCTCTTGGCAAAAGGGTTAGAAAATATCACTTTCCTCCATTGATCAATGTCATTTGGATCCTGAACATTCAGTTCTTTTGTAGGAAATCTTGTCTCTCAAATGAATACCAAGCCTGGCTCAGGCCGTGTCTGCAAAAAAATTGTTTTTGAGGTCTTCCCTAATTCAATATTAAAATTTACCAACCTCTCCCTAATTATTCAGCAGGGCTATATAGTTTTGAAACCATTATTGTGATGGTTTCTATAAATTCTGTTTCTGGTGCTTTTTAGACTATTCTGCAGTCTAACAGGATGATGGTAAAATGCTGAACAATATGATGGCCAGTTTTGTTATATTTTATTGTGGCTGTACTATTTTCATTTTGGTAAAGTACATAAACCTATGACCAAAGCATGTGTGGCAATGGCAATCCATGACTGGACCTTCCAGCATCTCCATTTCCATTCCTAAAAGCAACAGTGGAAGTCCTAGTTGGGGTCATTGTGCAAGGGGGCACAGGTTTAATCTTTCCACCCTCCCATGCCAATTCCCCAGTGCAAATCTCTCTCTCTGTGAGGCATCATCCACACAGAAGAGGGGAAAATCAGCAGGTTCAGGGGAATCTACAAGGTTTTAAGAAATAAACTAAAAATATTTAGGAGGGACCTAAATACAGCATGCTCAGTGGCCACATATATTTTTTTTGTGGGGGGGGTGGACCAGGAGTATAGACTGGAGTGACTGGAATTCTGAACAGCCACATTCCACATTCCACACTGCAACATTTTGCATATGTAGTAATAGCAAGTTGTATAGCTCAAACAGGGATAGTGTACTAAGTAATAAGAGGGAGTCATTTGCAAGCATACAGGAACCCTAAGGTTTGCAGAAGTAGGGGGGGAAATATTGTTGGGGGAAATCCTGCCCCTGATAACTAAGATACCTAACTTCATCAGTACATAAGGAAGAACCTGACACAAAACAAGAGAGTTGCTCTGTTTGGCTTTGCTTTGTGACTGAGAAGGGCTTGGATGTGCACTGGCAGTCAAACTTCTGATTCAACCAAAGTGAAAAATAGGAGGGATCAGGGAAGACATTCTGCCTGTCCTAGTTACACCTCCTTAGAGAAGCTCATCTTCGACTTCAAGAACCAATACTGTAGTTTGAATTGCAAATACCATTTTTCCCATGTCGAAGTATAGAGATAAACCATAACCACAACCCCTTACTGCAATTGAAAGCCATAGAAATCAAGTCACAGAGGAAGAATGATGACAATGGGGGGGGCAGCAAGTCACTTTAAAGACAGACTTATAAGACTTTCCAATGCAAGATAAGTGGAGCAATCCTTCAGGTTAAATATTATGTTAAGATTTCTTTTCTTTAGTCCATCAAGCTGACAATCTGCAACTTAAAGATAATTGTTAGATTTTATTCAAATTGCATTTCTAACCCTGCCATTGATACCACATTTACACTTAACTATCAAAACTCAATAATGGTAGTACGCTGTTTAAGACAACTTTCTAGAACTTTGTTGTTCCTTATAGTGCATGCTTTAGTCACAAGTGACATATTCTTAAAACTTTTTTTGTTGTTCTTAAATATACTGGTCAGGATTTCTTGAATGATTTGGTTAGATAGGCTAAATCAGGAAAAAAAATATTTTTGCATATTTTGGGACTGCCAAAGTATCAAGTTACTCTTAATTATTAAGCTAGTTATTTTACACAATTTCTTAGCTTGAGGTATGCATTAGAAAAGATAGAACTTTACAACCCACTAGTACTAGTCTGTTCTGGAAGCTTACAGCTTGCTTTTAATATTATGAAATTATGGCTAGGATATCCACTGTTTTTGCTTGCCAAGTATGTACTAGCTTCTTTATAATTTAATTTGAGTTCCACTTGGGGATGATGAGTGAGCAAAGTCTCTAAGATATACGGCACAATTGATGGTCAACCCAAGCTGATAGCCTCTGGCCATTGGAGGAAACCTGTGGGGCATCTGATGGTTGTGATAAAAGTGGGTTTGAACTGCTGTTTATAGCTGGAAGTCCTTGTTTTGGTCTTTGTTAATTTCTTTGCAAATGTACTCTGTATATTGATAGAAATGATGACTAAAATTTATTCAACCGTGAAGTGACCTGGAGAGATCAGAGTGGAGGCTGCAGGAAATCAGGAAAGGCTTAATATTAATAACGTCTCACCCCCAGGGAGAGGAAATAACAGAGCTAAAACTGTGGTACGTGCATGTTCCTAAAAGGCGAGGCAAAGACATTGGAAATCTGACATTTATGCAATACAAATTGATGCGACCACCCCTACTGTGAAGTAAAGCAGAAGGAATGGATCCAATCTCTTGTCATTTATTTAGTTCCCAAGAAATAAAGATAAATATCATGCAGATTTAACTATGAAGCTGTGACTGCAACGCTTTATAAGTATCAGCGTACGCTCTCTGTCTGGGATGTTAAAATAACATCACTGCAAATTACATATTGATAAACTGAGCAACCTGGAGTTGTGTTTTCAGGTAGGTTGAAAAGCCAAGTGTTCAGTATTGGACCAACAAGGTCTGGCAGGTTTCTTACACAGGTGAGAGATGGAGGATTGTTATTCCTTTGCAGTTGCAGTTATGGATTGGGCAGAGCTTTACAAATGTGTGATTGGCAGCTGATGCTATTCAGTCAGGTGTGGCGAACCTTTGGTACTCCAGAAGTTGCTGGACCAGAACTCCCATCAGCTTCAGCAAGCAGGACCAGGGATGATGGGAGTTGCAGTTCAGCATCATCTGGAGAGCCAAATATTTCCCCAACTGCTACAAGTGAAGGAGTTTCCTGTAGACTAGCTCATAGTAAGAACCTTCTGGGACTGCCTGCTGCTCAACCTCTTCACTGCTTGATTGGGTATGGGAGTTTGCTGAGTTTAAAGGATAGTGATCAAAGCTTTGTTGGTTGGTGGACATGGCTGAGCCTGTTCCAATACCTGCATCTGAAGCCTATTCCTGAAGTCCAAAGGCTTGGGCTATCTTACTACTGATATTACCATGATTCCTCAATCCCAGTTGCTATGAATTCATTATTTATTTTCTTCAGCCTCAGGCGACCACAAATATGGATCTTCTGCATTTAGTTTAAGCATAAACTACTGGAGATTGGTGAACAGTGAAGTTCTTACTGGCTTGTCTTGCAGTGGATTTTGGGCATACCGTACAGGCAGGCATCTGCAGAGTTATTTTCAAGTAGAGAAAACTTGGCTCTTAGTTTTGTCTTTTGCTGATGTTAGAACTGTAGGAGCATGCAATCATGCCTTATGCATTATGATGGAGCTTTGGAATGCTTTGCCCACTGAAGTGCATCTAGCTGCATCTTTGACAGCCTTTCACCATCAAGCAAAAGTCCGGCTTTTTCTCAAGGCAGATTGATGCTGTTGCTTTCTAGCTTCTCATCTATCTGGCTGTACGGATGTGAGCAGGGGTGCTAACTGGAATAAAATTCGGGGGGGAGGGGGTAAGCCCCGCCCCACATAATCAATCACATGACGTGGTGCACATACACCATTTGAATGGCAATGCCCATCAACTTGGGGGAGCCCAACCCCCTCAAATATTTTACTGGGGGAGCCAAAGAGACCTAAGTCCTTAGGAATTGGCTCTTATGGATGTGAGGGAGAAGGAAATGGATTATTCTGGAAGGAATGATGGTTTGTTGGCTGGGACCCTCAGCAGGAGCCCTCCACACTGCAACATGTTGTGGTCCTACTTCTGGACGACAGTATTTCTTTTTTTGGGAGGGTCCTTTGAATAGCCCTCTTGCCAACCCACAAACTTCTGTGTTTTTGTTTTTGTTCTTTAAATTGCATCCTTTCCCTTTGCTTCAGTATTCAAATCCCAAGCTGCTTGAGGTGGACTGCTGACTGATCCTCCCATCTATATTTTCCCACATGGTAGAAGCCATGCAGAAATAGCCACTGCCTGCATTAAAATCCTTCATAGGGAGCATAGAATAAGATACTTTTGCCTTGTACATCGGCAGCTTAAATCTTACTGACTTACTGATTTAATTAGCCTAAGTGTGTGCAGGATTGCAGCCAAATAATGCTGAGTAATGCTAAGAGGTTAATCTGTCAGCAGGCAATGGAACTATTCATATATGTTTTGCTTGCAGTTCTATTGCATTTCTATGTGGTGTTTGACAGTGCTATTTTCTTGATATACTGTAACTGTAAAAGGGCTTTGGGGTTCATGTTAAAATCACAAGATAAAAAGGAATACTGACTCTTGTTCAAATTAAAAAATTGTCCAGTGGCACCTTAGAGACCAACTAAGTTTGTTCTGGGTATAAGCTTTCATGTGCATGCACACTTCTTCAGATACATGCACATGAAAGCTTATTCACAGAACAAACTTAGTTGGTCTCTAAGGTGCTACTGGACAATATTTTAATGTATTTTGACTACGTCAGACCAACACAGCTACCTACCTGACTCTAGACTCTTATTCGGTTACACACTGGGACTTAAAGTAATGGTGGCTAACTTGTTTGATTTCATGGGATTCAGACCTGGCTCGCTTAAATCCCATTGATTTCAGTGAGTCTGCTATGTACTATTTAAGACTATAGCCTTAATCTTGCTCTATAGGACTAACTTCTGAGTAGACATAGTTAGGATAGTGCTGCAAGTCTGGATTCAACACAGAAGTTTCAAACTAATACTCATATCTAACTTTAGCTGGATCTGGGCAATTAATACCTGTGAAATGCATGCCCCCAGAGTTTACCAATACTTATTTTCTGGGCTATTCCCACAGTAAATAATATTTTTATTGTGTTCCCTATACTTTGTTGCCTTCACACACGCTGTCATCTTCTATTATGTATGCATCACTGTTTTATTGTTTTATATTGATTTATTACCTTTGTTATATTGTAATTTTATCATTTCATGTTATATTCCAGTTTGGTAGTGGTGTTTTTAAATATAAAGTTGTCTAAAATATGCTTAAATAAATATAAATCAGCCTCTATTAAGGACTTTTTGACATGCACAATACAGCTTTCAGGTTGGCTGGTTTTCATTGCTGAACAGAATTCAATTCTTAGATGCATCAAAGGCTGCAAACATACCATTTAAAGCACATCTTCCCCAAAGAATCAATAGTTTACCCCTCACAGAGCTACAATTCCCAGCACCCTTAACAAACTACAGTTCCTAGGATTGGGTTTTTGGGGGAGGAGGGTGCTTTAAATGTATGGTGTGCACACCAGCCAGTTGCCTGAAGACTGGTAATGTAGAAGGGAAATGCTATACCATTTTCAGTGCTATTTAAATAAACAGGCCAGTCAAGGACTGAAACATGACACATAATTGATAAGAGAGGGATACCAACTTTGAGCTTTTGTGTTGCTTTTTTAAAAATGAACTGTAGAATTCCACTTTCCTCTTCTATGGCACTCCAATAAGAAATATAGAATCCAACTACTACTACTTCTTTCTTTAAAAAACAACCTAATGAGAGAACCCTCATGTTTGCCTTCATTTTTCTTCTTTGAGGCTTTTTTCATATACAGTAGATCCAGCTGAAGCCTGAATACAATAGTTGAGATTCCTACATCAGTAGGAAGGGGCAAAGAATTTCATGGAAGAGGCAAAATCCACAACAAGTTTTAGAAGCTTCCAGTTGGGTGTACTTAAAATGATTATTTTTTAAATGAGAAAATCCCCTTAATGCATATGATAAAAAGCAGGTACCTGCCTATGAAAATTCATGCCACAATAAGCTTTTATGGTACCGCAAGAGTCTTTGAGCTGAATCGTAGAATTGTAGAGTTAGGACCATGAATGTCATTTAGTCCAACCCCCTGCAATGCAGGAATCTCTTTGCCCTATAATGTGGGGTCAAACCCTTGACTCTCATGTTCTACCTTCTGAGCTATCCCATGAATTGACTGGTGTGTGTGTGTGTGTGTGTGTGTAGACAGACACAGAGAGAGAGACCTTAGGAATAATCACATGCAGTGTAAAAGATGAGGTGGAAGGTGACCTTCCCATGCTCTTTAAACCACTTCCCTTATATCCATTTTACAATTTGGAAACAAAGGCTAAAGGCCCCAAGAAGCCAATGACTCCACCAAGATTTTAGTGCTGGTTAACATCCAGGTTGGGCATGCTACCAACTGGGCCAGCTATGCTCTCTCTGTAAAATTGATCTTTGGTATTTAAGATGGCTGCTAGTGTTGCTTGTTTAATTCGTGGGAGGCTACATGAATTACTAGAGGTACTGATTCTTTTGTTATTTGAATGCCCTACTTAAATTGTTCAGAGTGTGAGAAATTATAGCTTGCATAGTCCTTAGCTCATTTTGTAGACCACAACTGAAGAAACAGTTACTTCTTCAAAGAAAGTAGAAACAATAAGATTGTAAATGTCAAATTAAGTAGTGCTGAAAATTATGAGATAAATGCACAGTTCTCCCCCCCCCTTTTTTTTTTTGGCCTCTCTCCTTTCTGATTCTGCAAGCTAGCAAAAGTTTGCAAAGGGGAATATGCTGATCTGACAACTATCTGAAACCTCCCATTGCTCTGTAGTGCTTCATTTCCCCAGTGCCTTATGTTATATTTGTGTAGTCCCTTTTTCAGGAAAGTAGAACGGAGCAAGAAAGCAAGGGTGAGAAGTTACAGAACAATGCAATGCAAACTGTTCTGTGGTTTTCTGTTACATTATGTAAGGATTTTCAAGCTATGTCAACATAGATCTCCCAATAGCTGAGACCATTTCTAAAGCTTGTAACTCTTCTTGAATAAAGAATAGCCTGTACCCCTCTTACTCACAAAGGGAAAGACTGTGACCTAGGTTTATTTGGCTCACTGGTTGATACCTTGTGGCCCACCAAATGATGTTACTGTATATGCTAGCTGCCAGCAGCCCCAGTGAGAGTGGCCAGTGGTTAGGAGTGATGGGAATTGTAATCCAGGGACATCTGGAGGGCATAGGTTCCCTATTTCTGGTTTAGAAAAAAATATATGCATGCAATATATTGTATTGACTGTCATGCTTCGTATTTAGTGGATCCCTCAAACTGAATGCCTCCTCAAAGTACAGTGGTACCTCTGGTTAAGATTTCTGGGTTAGCGGAGTCTGTAACCTGAAGCGTCTGTAACCCGAAGCTTCTGTAACCTGAGGTACCACTGTATAGTAGCTATATATTGTAGACTCACTGGTGAAGCAAAAGCTCCCTTCTGAAGGTTTTTGTATAGTCTGGCAAATTAAAGTAGATGTTAGGATCATAGTCAATGGCCTTTAATGCCTGATTCTAGAATTTTTGTCACATCGAGCTTGTAGGGCAAATGTTTCAAGCAAATGTTTTGACATTTTTTAATTTGGTCTGAAAGACAAAATAACCAGTCCACACATAGATTCAGGTAGGTAGCTGTGTTGGTCTGACGCAGTCAAAATTAATTACAAAATCAAAAAATTGTCCAGTAGCACCTTAGAAACCAACTAAGTTTGTTCTGGGTATAAGCTTTCATGTGCATGTGCACTTCTTCAGCTCCCAAGTTAAAACAGTTCAACACATCGTCAGAGATTTGCAACATCTCCTAGACTAATTGCAGTTGTAACAGTCGTCAACAGGTTTACGATACCCATTGAGTCATCACCCATCCCCTACTACTCTTCTGAGAAAAACCCCACCCCACCCTCCCACTGTATATAAGGGTTTGGTGACTTCTGTTTCAGTGTATTTGAAGAAGTATGCATGCACATGAAAGCTTATACCCAGAACAAACTTAGTTGGTCTCTAAGGTGCTACTGGACAATTTTTTAATTTTTAAATTTATTTAGTCCACAGATAGTAAACACACAGTATTAAAACAGAGCCCTGTGCAGAGGTAGAAGTTATGCACACATTAAAAGTGGCATGTATTAACCACCGCAGATCAAACTACACATGGGAATTAAAAAATTAAAATGGCAAAGATACAGTAGAAAGAGCAGAAAACCTATTGCCTGTTGTGCTGTAGCACCTCTCCCCACAGCAGAACAGCAAATAACTAAGTGTTTATTTGAACAAATATGGTTGTAGAGTACATTTCATTAGTCCTGGTCTTGCAGAGAGATGTATGTTTTTCACACCATTTTCTTCTTTTTTGAAAAAGCAAAGTAAGAGGCTTACCCAGAACTCTCAAGAAATGTTTTGTATCATATTTGCACTTTCCCAAGCAGCACAAAAGTGTGTCGTTTCTCAACTACATGTGGCAAATCTTTTACATATACAAAATAGTCTTCTCTCTGCCTCCCATTTTCCTTAGTTGGGCTTTTAATTTTAAATTTGATTCATAAGGACTTGGTGTACTAGTCCCTGAAATGAGAAGCCCACAAACAGTTCTAAATCTTTTTAAACTTCGCAGGATGTCAGCTAGTCCAAAAAGTTCTATGCTGAAAGTTCAAAAAGGTGGAGCCCTGGGGCTTTAATCCTGTTTGTAAGTTTTACATTTCAGTTCCAACTTTTTCATTCCCAGAAAAAAAATGCTAAAGCCATTTTCCTTCTTCTCTTTCCTCCCTCCTTGAATGTGTAAAGGCATTTCTTCAATATTACATTCAAATTTATCCTTAATTACACTCCTTTATAGTAGTCCTTTAATATGCAAAATACTGTTACAATCCTCATTCATGCTCACTATAGGGCGTTATTATTACACTCATTTTGAAGACAGGAAGCTGAGGCTACAACATGCAGCTTGGCCATGGCTGAGGTGCAAATTTAAATTGTGTTTTACAGCTAAAGCTTAAATCTTATGCATATTCTCCTGGGAATAAGCCCCATTGAACATAGTAGGACTTCTCAGTAAACCTATCCCAGTATTGTCCAATAGTTCACCAGAGCCTCTGGAGGAAGTTATACATGTCACATGATACAGTGGTACCTCGGGTTACAGATGCTTTCGGTTACAAACTCCGCTAACCAGGAAGTGGTTGCTGCAGGTTAAGAACTTTGCCCCAGGATAAGAACAGAAATTGTGTGCCAGCAGCACAGCAGCAGCAGGAGGCCCCATTAGCGAAAGCGCACCTCAGGTTAAGAACTGTTTCAGGTTAAGAATGGACCTCTGGAACAAATTAAGTTCTTAACCTGAGGTACCACTGTAAATACAAAATCCTTTTTTCATTGAAGATGCTAGGGATTCAACTTGGGATCTTCTTCATTCACAGCAGGTAATCTATTAAGGCAGGTACTAAGCCTAGGGAGCTGACATTGTTCCATGTACTGCTGGATCCCAGAAAAGAGCCCTTTTCAGGCACAGAAAATAATGGGGATGTGCAACATACTGTCCTGTGAATGGCAAGCCAAGTCATATAAGGACTCTAGATTTAACAAACCAGGTTTAAAAACTAGCAGCTTGGCCTTTTATCATGCCTATGTCAGTCAAGGTTCTCCAGCACCTAGCTCCACTACCTGACTAGAGGGAGCCTGGGTTGGACAATGCACACTCCAGATGTTGGTCCTGCCTTGGATCCTCACTGCACAGCCCCAATAATCTGGTAGAAAAAGTGCAGTAAAGAAGGCATCATTTTAAAGAGTTTAGGTACAGGAAAGAAGTGCATACAAGATCTAAAAAAAAAAAAGGGTGTTATCTTAGGATAAAGGTAAAGGGACCCCTGACCATTAGGTCCAGTCGTGGACGACTCATCTCGCTTTATTGGCCAAGGGAGCCGGCATACAGCTTCCGGGTCATGTGGCCAGCATAAATAAGCTGCTTCTGGCGAACCAGAGCAGTACACGGAAACGCCGTTTACCTTCCCGCCGGAGCGGTACCTATTTATCTACTTGCATTTCATGCTTTCGAACTGCTAGGTTGGCAGGAGCAGGGATCGAGCAACAGGTGCTCTCCCCGTCGCGGGGATTCGAACCGCCGACCTTCTGATTGGCAAGCCCTAGGCTCTGTGGTTTAACCCACAGCCCCACCCGCGTCCCTTATCTTAGGATAGTATCCAACTAAACAGTTCTGCTAGTGAAATCACTCTTGACTGCACAATGGAACGTTCCCTCCCTTCCCCTCCTCTCCTCCAGCACTTCCTCTGAAACAGAGGGGTGGGAGACAACTCGGAACATATTTAGGGGGTGCATGAGGAGAGGAGAGGGAGAGGAAATTTCATTGTGCAGTAATAAGTATTGTGCTAGCAGAACTGTTTAGCCAGATACTAACCTAATACTTGGGGGACGCGGGTGGTGCTGTGGGTAAAACCTCAGCGCCTAGGACTTGCCAGTCATATGGTCGGCGGTTCGAATCCCCGTGGCGGGGTGAGCTCCCGTCTTTCGATCCCAGCTCCTGCCCACCTAGCAGTTCGAAAGCACTCTTAAGTGCAAGTAGATAAATAGGTACCGCTTTATAGCGGGAAGGTAAACGGCGTTTCCGTGTGCTGCGCTGGTGCTGACTCGCCAGAGCAGCTTTGTCACGCTGGCCACGTGACCCGGAAGTGTCTGTGGACAGCGCTGGCCCCCGGCCTCTTAAGTGAGATGGGCGCATAACCCTAGAGTTGGACACGACTGGCCCGTATGGGCAGGGGTACCTTTACCTTTTTAACCTAATACTTGATCAGAAAAATTCATTTTCTCACCCTTCTTTAAATGGAAGGGCTGTGAGGTAGCTACAATTTCAAGCAGAATATGGTTATTCGTTTATTTTGCTTCAGAGTTTCAGTACCTGAAGATGAACATTTCCTCAACTATTCTCAATTACTGCTTAGCAGACAAGGAGGGAAAGAACTATAATTAAAATTTATGTTGCAATGTAGTTTACTAGAAGTGGAAAATTGGTTGGTTGGTTTGTTTTTGAAAAAATGTGTACTTGTATTACCCACTTCCAGAAAAATGGCATATCCAAAACAGTTAGTCTATTCCAGCAAAGAAGTCACAGTTAACTGCTCAGCCTCAGTAACAATAAAGATGTAGGCAAGAGTTTCAGAAGTGCATGCTGAACATTTTAATAAGATAAAGAAGGATGAGGAGTTATTCCCAAGGACAGTAATAGTTAATCTATCACTGTCTGTTATTTAATTCTGTATTTTGAGAAATATTATCCTCAGCACAAAATGAGACTTGCTTTCCATAGATTCATTAGTAAAGCACAGATCCATCCTGCTGGCCAATATTTCATTCTGTATTTTGGTCTGACATGTGCTTTAATCTCTTATTAGTCATTTGGTTGAACAACTTGATTAAAGATGGTTCTTTGGAAGTATGGAAAAGATAACACTTTAATTAATGTTGTTGGTTAGCTGCTAGCACCTACACCATCCCACATCTTCTGACTGATGATCAACAGTGCTTCCCAAGTTATCTTTGCATTTAGATAAAAGACTTTCTGATTACTGCTAATTATATGGATGTTGCCCAACCCTCACAAATGCATAATCCAGGTTTCCAAAAATGGGATGATTGGTTTTTAGTTAGCTTTAGGAGCTGGCTGACAGGCCCATAGAAGCATGGATCTTTTACATAAGGTGGGGCAGCTTTATATGTATCAAATCAAACCCAACATGATAAGTTTAGCATTTCTGCTACACAGTTTTTATGGTCACTGACATCTACAGGTTAAAAAAAAAATTATTGTTTTCTGAGAAAAGCTACACTGAAATAAGTAATCATGGGTATTGCTAGGGGTGGGATGTTAGAAGAGAAATGAGCTTGTTTTCCACACAACTGGTTATTTGCTTTTGAAGCATCAAAGCTCTTGTAATTATCAAAGGATGTTTCTGAGTTTTCACAGTTGCTTGGGTGCCTATTTCCTTATTCTTCCATGAACATTCTTTCTCTAATTCTTCCCATGCAACAATTGTGCAACGCTCACTATGCAAAACAAATCACGCACAAAATGTTTGTACTGAGCCCACCCCCAGGTTCTTTTTGTCTTTCTCTCCCTTTTCTGCCTTTTACATGTCATGTTAGTATTTTCCCCTCCTTTCTTCCCCATTCCTCATGACTAACTGGCTGCCTTGGCATCTCGTGTATTCTTGTGAGTATTTTTAGCATCTCTTGAAAAACTCTGAAATGGAATCTTGCATCTGATCACCTGACGTTTCAAGCACCCAAATTTCAGCCATCCTTCTCTCTCATCAATATTTTTCTCCCCATGTCTCTGTCTCCACCTCTGTGTTCATGTGCTACCTAGGGTAGCCTCTTAGTGAGGCATCTGCATATATAAACCATCCAAATTCTATATTAATCAGTGGACACCTTACTCCAAAAGGCTCTTGATTTGCTATTTTTAAAACACATACCAAAAAACTTTCTCTGTGTGTTGCCATAGTGACAGCAGGGTGTTTACTGTGGTCCCTGTCTTAGGCTTTGTATATGCTAGAGCCACTGTTCTCCTTTGCCTGTCCTCTGTAGTGCTATTAAATTAATTCTGATGAAATAACGTGTCTGTGCATTCAGGGCAAGTGATATTCTTTTTAAATCTTGAGAAGCTAAACAACTACAGTATGTATGTGTGTGAGAAAGAGAGAAAGATTGCTTTTTGAACAAGAACAGGCTGCAGGGTGTGTTATTTTTTAGACTAGCACAGTACATCTTCTCCTGATGCTGTAAGTGCCTTATATAGAAACTTGGTAGCTTCTGTTTGCAGAACCTTTTCACTGTTTTCAGAGGAAGACCACTGACAGTGCAATATTGTATTCTACAGTCTTTCCCCCAGTCTTTCTCTCTACTGTAAGATATTATAGGAGAGCACAAGATCAGAATATGATGGAGCACCTACATTTTAAACAATTCTTATGCCACATCCTATTGGGACTTTCCCCAGGAGGAAAAAATAATAATGAAAGCTGCTAAAAGGGGGGCCTTATATGACCTACAGTCCATTTAATTGTTGACTCAGATCCTAATGAAGTCTTTCCAGCTAGGGCGGTGAAATGATTAAATGGTTTTAGGGGACTGTACTTATATTCATTAATTAAACTTACCCGGTTTGCATGTTTTGAAAAGCTCAGTATAGGTGAGGAAGTGTGAAATTTCTAATTAATAAAAAGCTAACACTCATTGTTAGAAGGTGTGTGGTATTCAGGCAGAGTGAATTAACATGCACTGTCCTTATAAACACAGCTCCCCACACCTCTCTTCCCTGGACCCAGGAAAGAGGTGACTAACCTGTCTTAAACTCCCATCAGTCCCAGCTATCATGGCCAGTGATCAGGAATGATGGGAACTGTGGTCCAACAACATATGTAGAGTCTGAAGCTAGATTCCAGTGATCAATGAGAAAACCTGCTGCAAGCATGTATTAAAAACCCTACCAGAGAGTTTTATAGTGCCTGGTTTAATTACCAGCGCTTGTGTGACGCCTGCATCCTCATCAAGGTTCAACAAA
The DNA here is from genome assembly GCF_964234715.1 of Podarcis melisellensis. NCBI lineage: Eukaryota > Metazoa > Chordata > Lepidosauria > Squamata > Lacertidae > Podarcis > Podarcis melisellensis. The sequence goes on from NC_138542.1 coordinate 58,766,369, forward strand.
CAGCAGAGAAAAAAAGACTTAATTTTCTGTTTCATTCTGTTCCAGAAATACACATAATGGGGGGGGGGGATTGATTCATCTTACATTTAAATGTGATCCTACCTAATTTACACTTTTTGAAATAATACTTGAATAGAAATGCTTATAGACATTACTTGGCTGGAGAATGGCATTGCAAAATTTGGAGGAGTGCAAATTTTGAAGGATATCTAAATGTATATACTAGGGTAAAATATCCATAACAATACACGTATTAGTGTAACTTACAAAAATGTATTATATTATGAGAAATTTGCATCAGAGCACGGATGAATTTCCACAAGAACCTTTTTTTTAACTGAAAAAAATGAGAAACAGAGAAACTGGAATTGACAGATTCAGCCATCCTTAGTAACACATCAGAGCCAAAACAGCCTCCCAAAATGAAGTGTGCCCTTAACTCTCATGTGCACTGATTAAAAATTGCCCTCACCGATTGGTCCTCACTGATTAATCTCCTAAAATTTTATTAATGCCCCAGTTAACTGATTGAAGCTTTCAGCTTTCAACTCATTATTTTAGAGTCTTCAGAGTTTAGTAGCAAAATCCATCTGCTGTCCTGTTCTTTTCAGAAGTGCAGAACCACACAGTTGCTCTGTTCATAGACAGGCCCTTCTTTTCTTGTCTGCATTAAACCATGCACTTGCTGAACTTGTCACCACAAGCACAATAAGCAAATGTGTATGCTAGCACTTACCTCAGATTTGCTGCGTGACATGAAGGATTGTATCTTGTGGTAATGCAAACAATTCAGACAACCTGTTCATTATATACAAGGTGTAATGTCAGCAGGACAGGGGGGAAAACATTCTGCTAGATGTAAACAGTCATGTTACTTGGGCTCAATATATTTCAGTAACTCACATTGTGAATCACATCTGACTCGCTACACAGTCTGGTATGCTGAATATGTTTATAACCAGAGGAGTTTAGTTGTCCTGAATAATGGAAGGACATTTGTGATAAAATTATTAACACAATTCAGGAAAATAATATTACTTGTTACAAAGGAACACAAAGAGAGAAAAATTTTAAGGTTATTTAGAAAGAACTAGAGAGTTAGTAGAGGAGCTGTGAGACTGATAATTTAGGACAATTCTTCCATTTTTAACTTTTACACAAGCTCCCATTTGATGGAAGCTGAAATATAAAGTTTGCTGAACATTGAACTCAGTGATACCTTTCAGTAAATGTTAACATTTGGGCTATAGAGCTGAGTTCAATGTAAGGCATGCTCTGCCAACATTTTCACCCCTGTGAAACTTCCTTTCCCCATGTGAGGAATTGTAGGACTAAAAACAGAGGTACGATAACACCCATTCAGAGTGAAGTCAATATTTACCGTACTCTAGATTTCAAGCTTCCTGACCACCACTCTTTGAGCATTTTCTCTGTGAGCAATAGTGGGCGTATTGAGTGGAAATTATTATTGGAATTGTATGCCAGAATATGTAGATAGGGCATCTCAGGCAACTATGGGCTACAATTTAAAGAGGTGTTTGGTAAAGCTAGGCAGAAGTGTGGAACAGGGTGTGTGTGGAATTATTTCTACATTAAATGGCATAACTGCATTGCGTGTTGACAATAGGGAGGGCATACTGTAAATAGGTAGCTTAAGCTATGGAATTTGGATGTATTGATTACCAGCAACTTGGGAGTACTTTAAAAGAGGATTATGCTATCAATGGTTACTAGTCACTCTGGCTATCTTCCCACTCCACTGGTGGAAGCAGTATGCCTCTGAATACTAGCTATTGGGAATCACAAGCGGGAGAGCCCTGTTGCATACAGGTCTTGCTTGTGGGCTTCCAATGGAATAGGATACTAGACTAAGATAGATTGCTTGGCCTGACCTAGAAGGGCTTTTCTTAGGTGCTGAGTTAGGATCAGGACATTGGGATTCAGCAGGTGCCAAGTAATGATTGTTGGAAGACAATCATACATTCTAAAGTGAGGGGAAAGTGTTTTGAACACATATTCACTGCAATCAGTTGTATTTATTTTAAGGCAGAGAATGCATGTTCCCTCAAACCTGTGGAAGAATGCATCACTATACTCTCCCATAGTGGGGAGGAAATGTTTGTGATTATATCAATTGAAGTGGAAGGCTAAGAGGCTGAGTAGCTGAAGCTAAGGCTACTGGAGGGTTAGGGGCTGAATGGCAGAGACCAGGGCTGACTCTAAGGGCAATGATCTGGGGGCTCTTTCTATCACAGTTCAAATTCAAGGGAGGAGGGGTACAGACTATTGGTACTAGTACTTTGCCTTTCCATTATCCAAGAAGAAGAAAGGCTTTAAAATCTTGCCTAGTCTTTTCTACTACTTCTGTTATGATCTTTGGGTTAAAACTCATGACTTATTTTAGATATAAAATTATTGAAGTTGTAGTCTTACAGGGGCTTTCATACCCTCAGTCAAATGTCACTAACAGGAAGCTTAAAGGTTTTTAGGCCAAAGATCACGTGGCTGAGGGTCCCCTCCCGATATTAAGTCTCCTCCATGCCTTTCCTCCTTTCTCTGTCCTTGAGTACTGCAAGCCTTCTTTTACATACCATAGTTATGCACAGCAACTTGCAGGACCAGTTTCATGTGACCACTTGTAGTAGTAATTCCTAGATGATAAGCTTATCATGTCCCATTTTGCTTCCCATTGACAAGTACTGCATTCACTGGACAAAAAAGGCTTTGACCCAAGGGCATTTATCTTGTGATAACTGCTTCACATTTACCAGACAATCACACTTGCAAAACCCACAAAGCCCACAGTCTGCCAGTTCGCAGCAACTTGAGACATTGCAAGGAAGCAACAAGAGAGGATACTTCTCTGGCTTGTAGATTCCCACCCCCACCCCCACCCGTGTGTGTGTGTGTGTGTGTGTGTGTGTGTGTGTGTGTGTTTTAAGGGGGCTTGGTTTTTGTTTGTAACCCTTAAATCTATAGACAGCTTTTGTGTTGGTCTCTTTCCTGCTGTGTGTCAAAAACCACTGGGCCCTACACAGTACACACCTGTTATTCTGCCTTCTGTCTCAGAGGGCTCCACCTAGGCCTCATCCATCCATCCATCCATCCATGCAGGATTTTGTATTTATTTACCGTATTAAGAAGTTGACCAACCTACAAGTCACTCATACATTGTTCTGTTTTTTTCATAACATGTTAAGCCAAGCTATGGCTTAGTAGGACTGTGTGAGTGTGTAGGCTCCTGGAAAGTGTTTGTATGTGTTTGCCAGTCTCGTGATTTGGGAACCCCCACATGCCTAGACTACTTTGGGTGCCATGCTATTGGAAGTCTAATACCAAGGTTGGTAAGGAATTTGTCTTATTCTCAGGGAGAATCAGAGGGCTAAAGAGCTGGCTTTATGTTCTGCATAAATTGCGAGGGATTGACTGGGGTTGTGAGGTGTTTGTGACAGGGGTTGTGAGGTGGGGTTGCGAGGGATTGACTGGGGTGGTTCGGGATCCCAGGATTTAACAATTGCGTTGGTGCATCCCTAGTTTCCCCACTTTGGTTCTGGGGTGGGGGTGAGTAAACAAAGGGAGAGTGGTGGCAGGTACCAGAGAGTCAGACCTAGCTGGCAGCACTGCAGGGCCGTTGTGTTGCAGTTGGGCAAGGGAGAGGATGTGAGAGGCTCTGCTGTACCCTCCCTCACTTCTTCAAAAGGAGAAGCTGAGAGAAGGACAACAATAGGGGTAGGATACTCACCCAATCCTTGAAAAGCAATTCCATTCATTTATGATCCAGAGGCAGACCCACAGTTTTTGATGCTCAGAAAGGTACTGAACCATAACTTTGTCTAAAAAAAGCACGTGAAATGTCTTGATGACAAGAAGAACATCTGGTCAGGCAAGAGGTGTTGTGTCATAGCTAAATGCACAGAACCTTCCGTTTGTCATAGAAACACAGGCTGTCCGTGGCTTTAAGCTTTTCTTCTTTCTGTGTGTCTTTAGAACTGCAGAGAGAAACTACCTGACAGCAGCGGGTTTTTCTCTCTCTTTATTTTAAAACTAGGCCTGAGGTGCCATCCACAGGCAAGTAGGTGATTTCTGGCATTAATGTGTAAGTTAATTAAACATCAAAACGCAACTTCTGCAATTTTTTACTGTTCAGTTATCATAAAAGGCTACTTCTTTCAGAGGAAGAGACTATAATATTATGTTAGTGACTAAGAATTCAATCCTATGTGTGTTTCAGAAGTAGATTCCATTGAATTTAACCCCAGAGCCTAAATCACATAAATCATGTTTTGCTCACAAATACAATTTCCAAATCCTTATTGTGAGGGACACTACTTTTTAAATGTATCTTACTGTAGAACATCCCATATTCCTGAAATATTAGAGTTAAAATGTTTTAAATAGTTTTAACTGCTTTTTAACTTGTGTGTGTTTTTAATATGGGATTTTTGTTGTATAGAGATTTAAGATGTGTGTGGGAAGAGAGGAGCTGGGGAGATCAGGGGTGACCCCAATTGCAGTGCTTCTGGGCAAGGGGAGCTATGGTTTGTGGGGTGTGGCAGGCTGGGTAAGGGGCACACCGCATAGGCAGTTAGCGAATGTGCCTTGTGCCAGTCCCTCCTTGCAACCTGGGGAATTGCAGTTGCCCTATCAGCCCTCAGGTCTGTGGCTGCTGTTGCTGAATGCCAGGTCGGCTCCGAGTAAGACTTCCTTCATCCATGATTTGATTATGGATGAGGAGGCCAATCAGGTCTGTATCACTGAGATCCCATCTCTCTCTTCAGGCTCTCAATCCATTTGAGGGGTGGGGATCTAGAGTGTGTGTTCCTGGCATTGGACAATCATAACAAATTAGGGATTCTGCTGGTTTACCACCAGCCCTGCTGCCCAGCAGTCTCCCTGCCTGAGCTGGTCTCAGAGGTGTTCTGAGGACACCCAGACTTCTGGTTTGAGGGGACTTCACCATCCATGTGGAGGCAACTGGCTGTAGGGTAGCTCAGGACTTCATGGCTACCATGAGGCTGTTCTAACATGTCTGAACCTTGTTTTTTCAACTGGACAGTAAGTAGGTGATCTGAAATTGGGGCAGTGTGGATGAAGATGGGGCTGTAGAGATAGGAACAGACTGTCAGCATGAACTGAAAACTGTCATTCCTGTATGGGGAGCACCATAACCCTCATACCAGCACGTTCACACTAAGCCAATGTTTGGCTTAGTATTACATGCAAACCTGCTTATTGACTAGTGAAAATGCAACTACCTTTGCGAAAGTAAAGGCTTTATAGAGAAATGCTATACAAATCTATATAATAATGCAAAGTTTTTATAAAAAGACTAAACAGAAAAGTTTATTTCAGAAAATGATGAAATGGAGCTCTAGAATGATCTCTTTGTAAAGGGTGAGGGGAGTATCTATGCAGGCATTCTCTGTCCTGACAGTGCTTCTATTTAAACAAAAAATAATTTAACTGAATTCTGAGTTAATTGGTTATAAAAACAACAACAAAGCAAAACATGAGAACCCTCCACTGTAGAATGTGCAAAAGGCTTTTCATAGCACATACTGGAATCAGTTACCATGGCATTGCAAAAGATTTTTTTTTTTTAAAAAAAAGTCTCTATAGCAACATTAGGTCAACTTGTCACACCTTAAATCTTATGCAGACAGAAAGCAGCAGCTTGTTTTTATCTTGTGTTAATGTGAAAGTTGGGAGAAATGTTTACTTCGAAACACCTTGAAGAAAGAAATTCCCGTCTTATAATTATTACTACTCATGTTTATAGCATGACAGCCATAGTAAAAAGTGGAGCACAACTGAGGCAGAAATGCCTTTTTTTTTAACTAGTTGGAGAGAACCCAGTTTGAAGCTCTGTTTATTTGTTTGGTGGGGTGTGTGTGTGTGTGTGTGTGTGTATGTGTTATTAGCCCCCAATATATCTACATTGCACATGACACATCCTCCTTTTGTTCTATTGTGGTGCAATATATTGTGATCAACATATTAATATTTCAAAATAAGATTTATGTTTAAAATTGCCATCCTATAAATTCAAAAATGTGTTCCATAAATTCATTCATTACTTTTTGCCCTTCCTTCTCCCTTGCCAAATAATGGTTTTTACTATCCCTGTCATACTGGTACCACACCTCTCTGAAGGATCTTAGGGCAGTGCACATGTAGCTATTTTCATTTATGCTCACAACAACCCTACAATGTAACATGAGAGATAGATAGCTGAGCAAAGATATGAACCTGAGTTTTCCTCAGTACATACAGTGTTTGTTTACTTAATTTGTTTATTTCCTTTACACCCCACGTTCCATCCAAAGAGCTGAAAGTGGCATACATGGTTCTTCCACCCCCACACCCCATATTTTATCTTCACAACAATCCTGTGAAGTAGGTTAGGCTAGATATATTGACTGGCCCAAGCTTACCCAGCAAGCATCATGGCTGAGTGGAGATTTCAACCCTGGCCTCCCTACTTCAACACTCTAACCACTACATTATACACACACACTTATTTTCTTTTGCTGTAGATTGCCCTTCTAATAGCACAATTAGCCCTTCTGAATCACTGTAGCTCTCCTTTTATTTGTTTATTTACCAACCTATTATATTTATAGGCTGTCTTTCATTCATAACAGCTTCTAAGTTGGCTTGCAATACAAAGTTAAAACATTTCAGGTCTAAAAAAACCAAAGTCCAATAGTCAGAAGCCCTAATAGCAGCAGCATCCAGATAATCAAAATAGAGCATGAAACTAGATGAAGCAAAAACAACCTGTTTAATCTAATCATAAAAGGTACAGTGAAAAATGTAAACTTTCATTCCCCTCTAAAAGGAAACTGCAAAAATTCCAGTGGAAGGAAGTTCCAGAAAACAGGGGCCAGGATAGAAAAAGCTCTGCACCTTGAAGCGAGCCTTGCATTCATAGGAAGACTTCATTGAAAGATCTTAATGCCTGGAGGGTAATTAATTATACAAAATAATTACATTTCACAATGCTACAAAACATTTTGCCTTCTAAATTGTTTCTTGTTTCGTTTTTGAATGAGGACAGAGGAATATGCAGGGTTTTTAAAGAGAGCTTGTATCCTAATAACCTTTTGAAATCAATTAGGTCTGCTTATTATGACCCAGGTAAGCCATATTAATTTCTCTAGGTTAATATCTTTGCTATGCAGAACAAAAATGCAAGAGATACTTGGAAATAACCTTCCTTGCTTCTGATTAAAATGGATCACTATAGTTAATTAAATTTAGTCCTAACATTTCTTAGTTGTCTTTCCAACATTTCAGTGCCCTAAAGTGACCAAAAACATTCTAAAAACCACTAAAACTAAACACAACAGTTAGAACACAGAACATTAGCAAAAACCAAGTAAGGCCTTTTCAAATAAAAGTGTTCTCTCATGCTGATAGAAGCTTATTATGAAGGGGCAAACCCAGTGCTTTTTTCTGGGGGGACATAGGGGTACACATACCCCTAAACATTTTGTGAATCTTTGTACTTTTGTCCATTTACTGTATTTATTTTCCCCAATTTGAACTATTTTCTTGATTTTCTTGAGTCAAAATGAGAGTACCCCTAAACATTTTTTTAGGAAAAAAAGCACTGGGCAAATCTTTCAAGAGATAACTCTACAGGGTGGGTGCCATCACAGCAAAGACCCTTCTCTGTACTCTCTAGCTATAGTAAATAGCAAAGTCTCACCTTACAGGGCTGGCTCCAGATTTCAGGGCCCTCTAATGTCCCCTTGCTGGTGGCCTCTCCCCTCCTCCTATTTATTTCTGCCAGGTATGTGGGGCAGGCGGGGTCTGGTGGTGGAGGAAGACAATGCTGATGGCTCTTTAGCGCTGAATCAGAGGAAACCTGATTGATGTTTGCTCCAATTTAGCAGTAAACAGTGGTTTTTCCCAGAGGAAAGCAATGGGGCTGCACTGCACAAGAAAAGTTAATTCGTCTCATTGGATGCCATAGCTTATCAAGGGTGCTGACTTAAGGGGGTTTAGAAATCCAGCAGTTGGCAGAAAAGCTAGATTGGAGTTTGCGAACAAGTTGACCATGAGGGATGCTGGGTGGGAACAGGAGGCCGAGCTGAAAAGTGCTGAGTTCATCAGTGGCGGAGATTCATGCTTCGGCATGGGGGGGGGATGGAGAGCAGGTGGGAGCGGGACGCCCAGCGCGGGCAGCCGCCATGGCACCCTGGGGATCGAGCTGCCGGGGGCGCTCCCCCCGCACTCCTCTTTCTCCACCTGTAGGCCTGTAAAAGTACCCTGGCTGCTGTACTGAGGCAGCCTCTGCAATTATACGGAAATGCTTTTCTCTCTTTCTTTCTTTCTTTCTCACTCACACACACACCAGCTAGAGGTGCAGTAACTCCTGGCATAATCAGCCTCTCACACCAATAAAAGTGCTGCAACAGGTATTGCATCTATTGGCTGAAGATAAACCCTCACCAAGTCTAACCTCTGTGTATGTGTGTGCATTGGGTGAATTCTGAGTGAAAAACCAACATCTGGGAGTTTCTTTCCATAAAGATCTAGAAGCTGCTGCCTTGTTGAACAATTCCACGAAGCGATGGCTTTCTTATGCAGTGTTTTGCAATAGACCTGCTTGAAGACAGCTGATTTAAAAGGCCAGCTACTGTATTTGATTGGAGATGACAGCCTTTAAGTGGCTAAAAGAGGACTTTACACAGACCTACATCTGACTACATGCTGCATTTGGAGAAGTGTGTGCAGCCGCAAGAGCGAAAGGAAAAGAGGAAGCAAAGATGGAGCATGCTTGGTTTTCTGCCCGAATTGAGATGGATGACAGTAATCACAGAGACAGTACGCTGGCCTTTTCGGCTGTGCCCACCTACTGATGATGCTGTCATGTTTCTGCACAAGGCTGCCACCCCCCTTGACAGAAGAGCCTCCATTTTGGCACTGCTCAGAATAATTAGGGGTGGCATAACTTCACAGCTGGTTTAGTGTTAAAGGGGTGTGTGGGTGGGTGCAGGCAGAAGGGGGAGGGGAAAATTGAAACAAAGCTAAACAAAAGAGGGAATTAAATGTGCTGTCATTAAAACCAACAGTTATCGTTTCTAACTACAGTATTTGTAAAGGGTATGAAGCAAGGGGGGGGGGAATGCCTGGAAAATCTGTTCATTACTAAGGGGTGTAGGAAGAGGAGCCATTAGAAAGTCCCCAATAGTCACAGGCACAATGATTCATAACGTGTTAGCAGGACTGGAATTTTAAAAGCTCCAATATGGACCTTCCAGAAAAAAAGTTACTCTTCTTTATTATAACTTTCTTCCTTTGGTATATGCATATGAAGTTCAGAAGCACTCCCCAAACAAGGGAAATCCTCATACATGTGTAGACAAACAGCAAACCTGAATTAAGTGAGAATCATTGTGCTGAGGTCAAGAATCTTGGGTGCAATGTGGGCTTTGGGGGAAATGGCTGAAGCCACCACAGATATGTAGAAAACCATTTAAAGTTAAATCCATATGTAATTGTTTTTCTTATTGTATAATATGTCACAGTTGCTCAGTCCTGTGTTTGTTCAAATGAACGAAGGCAGTATATACTGTTGCTACAATGCATAAAGAGCATCCCTTTCAGAAGACGTAGTGGAGCTCTGGGAAGTAGATTTACCATACAATTTTCTATATTCTGATAAATTACTGTGTATTTTCATTGTGCTCCAAGATGCAATACTTTATGTCTTGGACATGGAGTCCTATTTGTCTGAAATTTAGCAGGTCTTAACCGGGGGCACCTCTCTCTCGTGCAGATGAATTGCCCATAAAACATTAGGAAAGATTCAGTGATTCCCACCTTAAATCTGTAATATTTACCCTTGCATGAAAATAATAATAATAATAATAATAATAATAATAATAATAATAATAATAATACTATAGACACTATGCTTCTGATATTTGGTATATTCTCACACTCTCACAAGGAGTTACATTGTCTGAAATTTCAGCCTGTAGACTTTTTGGAGGAGATGTTTCCCCCCCAAAAAAGCTTAACAACTTTGTCCAGATGTTCACTTTTTGGGAACATCTTGCCTATAATGTGGCAGGCTTTAGCTACTCTGGAACACCTAGTATATCTGCAAATGCCTTTCTCTTCTGCCCTCCCTCCCTCCCTCCCTCATACACACACACAAAATGGACATGCTGCTAGGACTGCACACCAACTCTCAGGAGTACTGGGGAATGTAATTTTCCAAGGGAAACTGGCTATTGATAGTAATACTGGGAACACATTTCCCAGTGCCCTTGTTGCCAGCTTACAGCTGCAGCAGTGTGCTAGGCACCAAAGGAAGGAAAAAGATGCCTCTCTCCCTTCATCCTTCCATCACTTAAGCAACAAGCCGGGGGAGGGGAGGGACCATCAGGCTCCATCATGCTTCTAATTACATCATCAGTTTGGCTCAGAATTAAACCTGGAATGAACTAAGCTATTTTCAAGTTTGGAGGATAATACAGTAGTTCAATTTGCCAAGCCCAATTCTGAACCTGATTTTAGGAGTGCACCCCTACAACGTATTATTATTGCACATGGTCACTTTCCAGAGTAACGTAAGAAGAATTCTGCTTCAAGGAGCTTATAGGCTAACATTTGGGAGTAGGAGAGGCAGTATGGGAGAAGGATGCTAAGAGTTATTTTCTCGTATTACCTGAACTGTTATTCAAACCTTTTGGCATTTCAGCATTGTAACATGGAACATTTCTGTCACGTTCTGTTCTTATGCAGCAACAGATGCTTTGCAAGAAGTGGAAAATAGTTTTTTCTGAATACATAATGCAACACTTTGTGTATGTCTGCACTGGCAGACTTCCCAATCTCTCATGTCCTTGCTTAGCACAAGCTATTGCTTTTGAACAGGAGTGATGTAATATAGTGAACCCTACATTAGCATCTTTTTCATCCTGGCACATAAACTCTGCTCTGTCCCAACACAACAGGAGTTTCCGTCTGCACCAGGGCATGGTATAATCAGCAGGGGCTGGATGAGAAGCTGACTTTCTTAGTTGTTTGCAAATATATACATCCTTTAGGTGCATTAGGAACACAGGTGTAGTATCTGCAAGATTATAAATGATCCACAGAGATTAAGGAGCAAAAGAGGATTAAGGAGCAAATTAAGGATTAAGGAGCAAATTTTACTTAGCAGTCTGCTGCTACAAAACTACAAAACTGAAACGAGTCAGACTCCTCTGCTGGTCTCCCCCATACAGCCATTTCTGAATCACTTTAGTTCTTACCCACATTATAATAGGAGCATGGGAATCTGACATATTGAGTCAGACTATCTATCTTAGTGTTGTACATAATGACTCGCAGCAGCTTTCCAGGGTTTCAGACAGGAGTCTCTCCCATTCCTTGCTTTCAGCAAGGACCCAGAAGTGGCTGTAGCTCCATACTGAGTGGAAAGAAAATCTATGTTTATGTTTGTCCTGTGTCCTTTTCCTTTAATTAACTGACAGTGATACTATTCAGGTATATTTGCTCAGAAATAATGATAGGACTGAATCTTAAACAGGGAGGGTTGGGGCACCAAATCCAATTAGTATTGGGCCCAGACTGCTTCAGAGTCAGGGCCCAACCATAACTGGATCTATTTCTGCTGTGCCTGCCGTCGAACCTGATGTGAGTGTTCCTTCTACCCAGCATATCCAGACAGGAAGGATCTATTTTAAGCCCTGGAAGCCTGCCATGGTCATGTGAAGCAGCATGGAGGACCATGGGCAATGTAGTTCTCTGGGCTTCAATGAAAGTTAGGGAAAGAAGACAGTACTGTAGTGGACTCTCAACAGAGGTTTGATCAGTTCTGAACCTGGTTTGAAGATCACATTATTTGCAACAGTCACCAAACTCAGCCCTTTTTCATTGTTTCTAGACCAGAGTTAAGGCAGGGATTGGAGGAAGTTGCCTGCTCATTTCAATTCAGAAGTAAATCCCAGAGAATCCAATGGGACTTACTTCCTACGAAGTGAATTTAGGAGTGAAGCTTTACTGAAGTCTCTTCTATCTAATATATTGTTAGGGGCTGACATTGCTGAGTTCATACTCCTGTCATCAATAGTGATAACCACAGGGGTGTTTATTTGTGAAGTATGACAGATCAGCTAGGGCTTTCTGGGAAAGGGGAGGAAGGAATAATACAACAAAGTGTATTGGAAGGAATCTTGCATTACCTTTTGCCCCTTCAAAATCCCTTGTGCCGCTGCACTCAGCAGCCTAGCCCTTCTGTTCTTGGTTCTCACTGTTCCCAGGCTAGAGACCAAATTAAGATTGTTTTGAGAAAGAAACAGGAAAGAAGGTTTTACCATTTTGGAATTTACAAAGAAAACATACCCTGATTATTATCCCTGCTGGCTTGTTTTCTGGCAGGCAAGCTTGCTGCTTAAATGAAGGTGCATAATGTCTTCATCAGAGACACTACAAATCTCTCAATTCAAATATGACATTTTGGAAGCACCCATTAATCCAAGCTATACACCGAGCAACTTTAAACAACCATGATAAATGCCAGAAATTATTTATGACTGACAATTGTCTGTACACAACTATATTATCAATGCTGTTTCCTTCTGTTAATTAGCTGTCATGCATGCACAGTAACAACTTGCCTTTTAATAGCACATTAAATGTCTACTGTAAAGGCTCAGGAGCACCTTGAGTTGAGATACTGTGCTGTTATTTGTGAACATTATCAGAACCTTGGAGTTGGGGTAGAGGAAGAACTGTGGGGCAATCTCAGCTGCTTCTTTCAGCATTTCAGAGCCTTAAGGAGCATGAGAGAGTACACACGGCAACCGTAGGACTGTGCTCCCTTTACTTTCCTGGAAAAAGGCATCATGTAGTCTCTAGCTACATGGTCTGACTTTAATTGGGACAAGCAGTCAGAATGGGTAACAGGAAAGTTGAGAAAGTAGCAGCGGTGACAATAGGCAAGGACTAGAGGGCAAGGAGGATGTGTAGGCAGGGCCAGCACTCAGGGTCACCATCGCTGGGTGCCATGGCAGCAGCTCCACTTGCAATCCCTGGAGTACTCTGGATGTGCTGCTGCTCCAACTTGTCTGTTCCTTTGTCCTTTCTGACTGAGAGAACAGTGAGAGGTGTTGTAGGAGGAGGAACAGCCTCTACTTTCCTCATCATCTCCCTCTGGCTTGGGCCCAGAGGAAGAGCGAGCAAATGAGAAGGTAGGCACACTGAGAGTGTATTGCATAAGAGCCTCCCAAAACCTGGAGGGTGGGTGTGTCAGTCAACAGAGGTATGAAGGTTGAGGACAGGTGGTAAGTGGTGAAAATAATTGTGCAGAGTTTTGTGCCTACTGTGCTTAAAATAAAAATGTAATCTCAATATCAGTAAACATTTAATTATCCATATCCATATACATCTCATTAGATTAATCTCAACTCTTGTGCCACTTCTTCCTTGTGTACCTACTTCCTGCACCTTCCTGAATCCTTGCATAATTCCTGTATTTTCCTGGAGCCCCACCCCCATCTCCGTCATGGCTTGTAAGGCCCATTATGCAAACAATATTGTTTGCACTCTCCCAGCTTTCTGGTTTTCCTCTGCCGTTTCAAAAGCACTGCCTTTACATAGAGCTGTGAGCTTCTCAGAAATTGATTCTGCCTTTTCACTTTTGTAACGAGTACTGGAGTGGCACCCTGTGTTTCTAATTGCTATGGGGAAAGGCTTTGCATTTAGATCTAAATCTGATACACAGCTCTTGTAGCGAGAGAACCTTTGTGCATTTGCATGTGGTATATTGTTGCCAGAATCAAATGAACAATGTTGACTTTTGACAATGTTCTCTGATCATTGTTTTCATCCAATTAAGCATAAATATTTTGGTAGGCTCTGATTTCTGCCAACGTTTATTAGAGAAAAATGTATTTGCTCTTTCATTAATTGAAAACCAGTTTGCATACATGTTACCTAACTGTGATGTTGATTTGGAGCACAGTTTGAGTGACAGATGTATCAGGGATTGACGTGCCTGGTGGTTGCTAAGGCATAAACCTTTGGGTTCTCTGGGCAGGAAGTTGTAGTGGACATCCTGCAGTGTGGATGGCTTGGCACTATAAAGTCAGGGCCCAGAGAAAACGTATATATTGGCAGGGAAAACCTCTGCCAGAGATCAAAAACTTGAGTGTGATATTGGCTTCTCCTGGGTAATAATCATGGGGGGTTTCAACATTCATAACAAAGCTCCCCCTTCCTTACCAGGCCAGCCCTACCAATAAGCAGTTTGGCAACCACCTTAGGTGGCAGATGCTTGAGGGTAGGAATCTCCTGAGTCTTGGCCATTCCATTCTGTTGGAGATCAGACAGGTCTTCCTGGATCATCAGATAATCTGAGGTGAGGAAATTAGCAAAAGTTTGGTTGTCATGAACAAAATGGTACTTGACAGGGTTTAGACTTACTGGGGTTCCTAACTGCTGTGTGGGTAAAGGGCCAATTAAGACTGTTTGTACATTGATCCTGATTGTTTTCTGACTGTTCTGGGGAGTTTTGCTGCTGGTCAATCTCTGGAATAAGAAATGATCCACGCAGCTGATGTAGTCACTCCCAACCACCCTCTATTGTCACTGCAATGAGCCTTGACCTTAGAGCCAGAGGAGACTGAACTGGCCAAGTCCATAGCTGTAGTATCACTGACTGGCCATCTAGATCTGGTTCTTGATACTGAATCTGAAACTAGTTGTCAAGAGCCTGTGAAACCCAAGCCAGGACCCACATGGGTGCCTTTTCCTGAGCTCAATTTGTGTAAGGCATCAAGTAACTCCCACTCCACTAGTCCAGTCACTTTTCCTCTCCGTATAATGTCAGTTGTATGGAGACTAATGGCAGAAGGGTGTTTATGAGGAAAGCTAATCTGTCTGAATGGAAGTATCTTATTACCTCATAGCTTGCTTGTCTATCATTCATCATTAATAAGTAAAGAACAAATAGCAGATGCCATGTTGTTTGTTATTGGTGACACCTCAGGAAGGAGAGAGGAGATAACAGATTTTTCATGGGCTGTTTGGCTCTAGTGAACAGTCTCTTTTGTAGAGTGTTTGCTGGTGATGTGGCCATATGACACACACCAGAGGAAACAAGAAGGGTTATTTATGTAACACCTTGGCAAGGAACACTTGCTTTACATGATTAGAAAAGGTTGCAGTATCTTGAACACTTGAACCAAAAGGAGATAAAAAAGCAAAATTACAGTGATGATTATTAGGAAGACAAAAAGTGAGGATTTGGGTCTGGTTTGTTACAAGAGATGGAAAACAAACTGAAGACAGATCTTGAAAAGTCAGCTCCTTAGATGCAAATTCTGAAGGAAACAGAAAAAGATGGGGAACTGATTAATTAATACATGTGTCAAGAACCAAAGCTCATCTGTAATGCAGGGTAGCATGGTGTATGTGGAAGGTTCAAATACATGCTTTATCACGCTGTTAAATTAGAGGATTAATCATGTATTTAGCATGTAAATACATTATTTTAGCTGTAAAGAGAGATTTTTTGTACTGTTATAGAATCATGGAATTGTAGGGCTTTAATTAATTAATTAATTAAGGGCTTTAAGGGACACATGTGCGGCTGGCGCTGTGGTCTAAACCACTGAGCCTAGGGCTTGCCGATTGGAAGGTCAGCAGTTCGAATCCCCATGATGGGGTGAGCTCCTGTTGCTCTGTCCCAGCTCCTGCCAACCTAGCATGTCAAAGTGCAAGTAGATAAATAGGTACCACTTCCGAGCACAATTCAAAGTGTTGGTGCTGACCTTTAAAGCCCTAAACGGCCTCGGTCCAGTATACCTGAAGGAGCGTCTCCACCCCCATCATTCTGCCCGGACGCTGAGGTCCAGCGCCGAGGGCCTTCTGGCGGTTCCCTCATTGCGAGAAGCAAAGCTACAGGGAACCAGGCAGAGGGCCTTCTCGGTAGTGGTGCCCGCCCTGTGGAACGCCCTTCCAGCAGATGTCAAAGCGATAAACAACTACCTGACATTCAGAAGACATCTTAAGGCAGCCCTGTTCAGGGAAATTTTTAACGTGTGATATTTTACTGTATTTTTGGTTTTTATGGAAGCCGCCCAGAGTGGCTGGGGAGTCCTAGCCAGATGGGCGGGGTATAAATAATAAATTATTATTATTATTATGCATGCAATGCTTGTGGAAAACTACAGAACTGTTCTGTAGAAAGCTTTGTCCCTTTTCTTTTAGTAGCTGTTGGTATTTTATAAATTAAATTTTCAAAAATAAAAAATAGGATAAGATAATATAAAAAATGAATATATTCTACTTCTCTTCTGTTTCATTTCTACCAAAATATATTAAATGTGCATGTACACAATCACCCAGAAATGTCTCACACAGGTCATAGTAGCCCACACAAAAAAATTGAATTGTATATGTACCCCAGTATTTCAGACACATAGCTTCATTCCTGTTCAGCAATATGATGATCCCTGTTGTAAAAATATATAACTGCACAGCTCATGAGAGCAATGGGGAAATGAAAGAATAATAGCTCCCTTCCTGGTGTTCTAATTAACACCAGACAATCATTGTTGGTGTGAAATGTGTCATATGTATAAATACTCTGGCCTTGACTCTGATCCCAGTTACAGCTAAGGAATGCCTCTCTTGTTAAGTGTGAGCTTCACCAAGATTCTGTGAGGAGTCTCTGGGCACAGTTAATTTGCAACAAATCATGTGCAACATAGGAACCACTTCACTGGATGTGAACCTTGGAGCTTGACTTCCTTCCCAACAGTAATAGAGGGAACGCATTTGTGCTCATGAAGAACTAGAGAAACTATTGCTCACAATAGGGTTCAGTACATTGCAAACTCAGGGAGGAATTCTTCTTTCAATCTGTCACATCCGCCTTCAGAAAGGGGTACAGTATAGCTCAGTAAAGCACTTGGTTTCCCTGTACTGCGTCTCAGATGCAGACCTCAGTTAAAAACCTTACCAGGTGGCAGAGTTTGGAAAGACGTATGCCTGAAACCTGCATAGACAGTTCCACATAAGGCAGCTTCTTTTATTTTTATTCAGTTTTTAAGGTACTCTTCAGTAACAGGACACTTACAGTGTTGTACAATTGAAAAACAGGTGCAATAAAATCACAAATATCCGAGAACCTGACTCCTTCCCTACACACACACTCAGATCAGCAGAGGGGGCCCTCTTGGTAGTTCCATCCCTCTCAAAAGTTCAAGGAAGAAGTGGCCTAGGAGAGGGCATTTTCCATAAGAAACTCCTTCCACACAGAAGTGCATCTAGCATCTTCATTACGTTGTTTCCATAATATGGCCTTTAACACCTGTTAGGACCCGCTCTATTCTCTTAACTGTAATTCATTTTAAAGTGATTTTAGATAGTATTTTAAATAGTTGCAACCCCTTGGGACCTCATGGTGAAGGGCAGGTAATAAATCAAATAAATAATAGTACTACTAATAACAATAACAAAATCCTCTAAAATCCAGCGAAGTTATAAAACAACGCTAAAATTAGCTGGTGCAAAACATGCTTGAAAGTTTCATTCAATTAAAAAAATGTGCAAAGACCACTGAATTTCTTTGCAGGCAATCATGGGAATATTGGCAACATATTAAACTATGAACACGGTGTTTATGCAAGCATAAGTGTTTGGAAAGGTACATTTCGTTTCACGCCCGTGTAATTTAGGCTCTATTTAAGTCCTAGCTAGGTGTCCTACACACACGCAGCCAAGAATGGCAGATAGTTAATTCTTTA
Source organism: Podarcis melisellensis (assembly GCF_964234715.1). Taxonomy (NCBI): domain Eukaryota; kingdom Metazoa; phylum Chordata; class Lepidosauria; order Squamata; family Lacertidae; genus Podarcis; species Podarcis melisellensis. Next base: position 58,784,149 of record NC_138542.1, read on the forward strand.
TTGAAAAAAGCGCACACTTGTAGCAGCTCCTAAGGTGTGTCGGATACACACGCACACATGCTTCTAGTGTCTGCGTCAGAGCTTTCAAAACTGTGTGTCACGACACTTTAGTGTGTCAGCTGCAGTGTTTAGGCATCTTGCTCGATCACTCCCTGCGCTCCTCCTGGGGCTGGAAAGGGGTTAGCTTAACCTTCCGGTTTGCTAATGAAACTGAACTACTGTGTCGCAAAATGATGCATGTCTAAAAAGGGTGACACCAACATGAAAAGTTTGGAAAGCTCGCCTTAACTTTTCCAGCTTTGTGCCCAGCAGAGCACTTGAAGCAACAGTGGGACCATCCCCTCCCTCCAACGTATGCACTCTTGATTGACGGAGTGCATGCACACAATCTGAATCACTAGCCCCTTCTCCTGGGTCAGCTTCCACCCCCTTTGCCTCCATCTGTCGCATACTTGTAACAGCCCTGCCAGTCCCTGACACTAGATAAGACAAATATCCAGTGCTTTTTTCTGGGGGTATGCAGGGGTACACATCCCCCTAAACATTTTGTGAATCTTTGTACTTTTGTCCAATTTGAACTATAAAATGGTTATTTTCTTGAATCAAAATGAGAGTACCCCTAAACATTTTTTAAGAAAAAAAAAACACTGCAAATATCTACTGTATATCTTACTTGCACTCCTCTCTAGGCTTATCACTTAACTGGCCAGACCCTAAAAGATGCATTGTATTAAAAAGAGCTGCAGGTGGAAGAAGGAATTTATTTTCAAGTTAAGTCTCTTTGGCAGGCTTCTGCTGCTGCTGCTGCTGAATGTGTTGATTTGAAGCAGGCAGCCATGGGAGCAGCCATGCCTGGAAGGAGAATGTGGGTGTATTAAGAGAAGCTGTTTTGGAGACTATAAATCCTAAACCCTGTAGGGTTAGAATTGCAGTGTATGAGTAAGTGAATTGCTCTCTGGAGTTCACTGTTTGCAGACTAGACATGCACAACTTTTTCAATCGGGCCCCTTTTTGCATTTTGGATTCTTATGCTCTCTCTTCTGTAGCCAGGCAGAGATGTATGCAGGCCCCCCCCCCTTTTTCTTGCTGATTAGCCAGGGCTCAACAATTGTGATCCTAATAATTGCTTTACAGCATATGTGCCTAGCTCACAATATTGTGTCCCCCAAAGAAACTCAAGTTGCCACAAAATGTGTCAGTGTCAACACATTGCATTGTTGTAGGGCTTAAAGTTGCCTTCTAGTTGCCTTTTTCCTGCTCCCCACCCATACTTCATGTTTTTAATTTGATCTAATGAAAAAGACAACTTTTCAATTACCCATGTAAATAAGTGTTTTGGGACAGCTCTTGTCTCTCCTGTGCCTTCCTATCCATATACTTCTCCGCTGCTTCACATTCACAAGGCTACCTTTCCATCCCCTGTTTTGGAAAATGCAATGAGATGCTTAGACATGCATCCTATGGTAGAGTCTATGAGAAGGGCTGTCAGAGAGCAGCTCTCTATTTGAAGGAGACTTCTATTGGAAGGGCTGCTCAGCCAGTGCAAAGATAAAGAAGGGAGAATAGGGGCCTTGAAGTTGCCTATCAATGACTAGCACTTGGACTGTTGACTGAGCAGGCAGACAAGTTACCTGTATACAGTCTTTTTCACTATGGTGAGATGTATTGTGTTTCTATTTAAATTATTGTAGCTGTTTCTAAATTTGCCTCTATATGTATAAATCAGCACGTGCAAATATTAGCCAAATCCCTACCATACTGCCCTTTTTTTAAAAAGTGTTGCATATCCTCAGTTGGTGTGATACATAAGTGGCCATCCTAATCCACAGATGGGGAAATGCAATGAGATGCAATTGTCAGTCATGGGACTCCCTTTTCAGGGTATAATGTCAGGGAAAATAAGACAAAGTACATGGCTTTTATATTAATTCTGGACTGTTCAGACCACCTGTTTATTAAGCATTCATCCTGATATGCTTGCACAAACTTATACATAGGTTAAATTATATCCGTTCTTTGTTGAGCTTTTCTTCAGATGTATTTGCAGGTAAGTTATACCACAGTGAGCATTCATCCTGATTTGTTTTCAAGGTGTTTATATGTCTTCCTGTTATTCATTCATCCCTCACTTTTCAAAGTATTTACCTGTCACTTTCCAAACTGCAAAAAGTCATTTTTGAAAGAAAGAAAGAAAGAAAGAAAGAAAGTGTATTTGTTGCCTAGGTCGACCAAACAGTTTAATCCACTGTTATTGAGCAAACCCAGATTTCCCAGTACGTGCTTGAAACCCTCCTGCAAAATGCTGATAGTCTGGAAGTGCCCTCTGTGTGTTTGAAGCCAGAGAAATACAATGCTGCAGCATGATGGATGCTAGTCTGTCTCTTTCCTCCTGTCTTTTGAACTCAAAATAGAGAACATATGTATACAATTCTGTTGTTCTCTCTAGCCTATGGCAAACTGAGCCACACATGCACCTATCACTGCACTCCACTTGGGTTTTCGTACCCAAGGGGGATGTTTACCCCTTATCAGTTTATTCAGAGGTAATTTCCAAGCATGTTATAGGTGAGGGGTCAATTGTACAGCTTCTTTAAATGGATACACCCCAAACTGGATTAAATACATTAGTAATAAATCAACCATATTGGGGCTCTGGTCTTATGGCCTGGCTATTTCCAGCCCAAGGCTCATGCTGCTCTGCTTACTAAAAGTAACATTCAGACTCAGGAACAGATTTCTCTGTAATAGAAAATTTATGTTTGTTTTCTCAGTTTGACCAAAGACAAAGCTCTTAAATAAATAAATAAATAAATAAATAAATAAATAAAATTTCCCAAGTTAAATAAAGGTAAAGGTACCCCTGCCCGTACGGGCCAGTCTTGACAGACTCTGGGGTTGTGCGCCCATCTCACTTAAGAGGCCAGGGGCCAGCGCTGTCCGGAGACACTTCCGGGTCACGTGGCCAGTGTGACAAAGCTGCATCTGGCGAGCCAGAGCCGCACACGGAAACGCCGTTTACCTTCCCGCTGGTAAGCGGTCCCTATTTATCTACTTGCACCCGGAGGTGCTTTCGAACTGCTAGGTTGGCAGGCGCTGGGACCGAGCAGCGGGAGCGCACCCCGCCGCAGGGATTCGAACTGCCGACCTTTCGATCGGCAAGTCCTAGGCGCTGAGGCTTTAACCCACAGCGCCACCTACAGTATAAAATAGAAAAAGTGAGAAACAAAGAATGATTCCAAATTCTGTTTGCCCCTAAAGGAATCACCATAATTCTTCTTAAACAGAGAAGCATAAATTAGGTAAAATATGGTACTATTTAAAAAATAATAATATGGAGGCAGCATCAAAAATGGGAGGGGGAAGAAGAAGGACCCTCAGTTGGTGGTAGGAAATACTTTATTGAAATACGTCCTTGAATGGAGCACCTCTTGGGGTTCAGTTTTCTAATCTTGTCCCCCTGCCCTGAAATTGAACCATGTCCTGCATTCTGCCTGTACATGCATTTTTCTTTCTACCTACAAGGTGAGACTATGCATCTAGACACTGTCACCAGCAGGCATACAGGTAGCTGAGATGGCTGACAGGGTCTTATTGCTTGTGGCACCCCAACTCTGGAATTCCTTCCTGTGAGAGATTCAGTTAGTACCTTCACTGATGACTTGTAGCCAGCCAGCCAAAACCTTCTTATTCTGCCAGGTCTTTAAGTTGTTTATTTATATTTTTTGCCTGCTAAATGGATTTGTTTTGGTGCTTTGTTTTAATGTTCTCTGGTTTGCATTATTTTAAACGTTTAAGCTACCAGCTAAGCTTCAAAGCTAAGGAGTGAGCTACAAATAAATAAACAAATAAAATACAGATAGAGTTCCTCACAAATCATCCAGGATACCTTCATTTAAAAAGAAAGTCAAGGTGGTTAGATGTTTATGGCCATGGCTTTCACATTCATAAATCCATCCTAAAATCTCACCAAATGGTTTCCCTGATCAAATAAAGCTTGCCTTCGGAAGCAACATCACATGCGATTATTCCATCTGACCAGCGTATGACACAACCATTTCAGCCTCTGAATCCTACTGTGTTAATGGCTTGAAAAGATTAGCTGCGCTCCTTGGATTGGTTGTAAGCAGAACTTCTGTTTTTCTTTAGAAAGCTCCCCTATGGAGTTTGAGGGCTAAAGGACAAAGCAGACTTCATAGAGGGTTTTAATTTTAATTTTGTAAAACAACCCAAGGTCAGAAGCAGATCTGTTAGAAAGCAATCTGCACTTCTTAGTGGGGTACAATCAGTGGTTTTAAATTGGTGAAGTTACACAGGAATCATGTGTTTTCCTGCAGTTTCAGGATCACCTTACTAGGCTATCAGTTTAGTGTCATGATGTTGCATAAATTATTTTGATGACATAATGGCATTCATTCATAATGGCTGTACACAGAGGAATGGTGGAAGGCACCAGCTGTGGAACTCCCAAGAGAAGACGGCTCAGAGCCGGGGGATTGGTGGTGGGACAACAGTGAGTGGTCAGAGGCAGAGATGAATCAGGCTGGTGAAGAAACCAGGGTGTCTCCCCCTCCTGCTGCGACAAGTTCTCTTCTGCCCGCGTCTCCCAGGACTAGAAGAGGTATGTAGAGGCAGCAGCAGAGACAAGCTTGTCATTGTAGTCTCAGATTGCTTGGCAAGAACCCAGGGAAGGAGGAGATTTAGGCAGCTGTGGGAAAGCAGGGACCTTCAGCATCGACAACTGCCTCAGAGTGGCAAGACCTACTCATTAAGCCCGGCACTCTTGAGCTGACTTTGTTTCTTTTTATAAAGAGTTAACTTCACTTTCACCATATGATTTATTCTTGACACCGGCTCCTGACAATATGTATTGTTGTATTTTGAAAGAAAAAAGCTTCATAACCTGTTTACTGGAGACAAAAATGCATACATTGTGAGCGGGGCTCCCTCTTTGAAACTGCCTATAATTCTCTCCAGCCTTATGCAATCACAGAAAATGCATAAACAGTCACCAGAATGCATATCCCCTTGTAGTCTCTTCATGCCACTGTATGAATACAGCACACATTTGAGTTGCTTCCAGACTGTAACTATTTTGTGGAAGGAATTCAATTACATACCAGAAATTTAGGCTTTCACAATTGAAGAGATTGCACAAGAGACTTTTGTGGGTTAGGAAAGTGACAAGGATATACACTAAACATGTGGGATAAATGATTGAATAATGGGAAGACATGTAACCACCATGCATGCAATTCAAGATGAAATCAGGACGAATGCTGATTGTTTTATAACCTCCTCACATTTTTTTTTTCAGAATGTATGTTTACTAAAACTTGAACTAGTTTAATCCCCACTACAGTTTGTGAGAATGCATTACAATTAAAAACTGCCAGTATTTTCTCTCCATTCTGCAGGTGCGCTTTTAAAATTGATTTACCTTCATGCAATGTTGGCGGCTATTACTTAGGTCTAGCCTACAGTTCAATGAATAATTAAATGCATTCCTGGAAGTGAGAAGTTCTTGCTTCCAGCCAGGTGCTAAAAGGACAATGGCATCTCCTCCTTCACTCCCTCCTTTGAACACTCTTCATAAGAGAATGCTATTCCCACTTCCTAAGGGGCATTCTGTCACTGGGAAACAGCTGTATTCCCATTAGCAGATTAAAAGAACCTCTCAATAAAAAGATATTATGAGATAACCTCATGTATACACACCATTCCCTTGTACTCATTGACAGGAAAACAGAAAAATGTGACAAAGAAATTAAATAACCCTACTTAATATTATAAGCATTCCTTTAGTACCAACAGTAGCCATATTACGATGTTCAGAAAGTGTGTACAATGAACACATTAAAAAGTAAGCATGATCACGCTTCCTGTTCCTGAGCTCCATGTTATCTGCTGCTCCTGCCCCTGCCCCGGCTTTCCTGTGCGTGCAGAACTTACACACGTACAAGCAGCATATGTGGTTTGGTATCCTACATTTTCCAAGGCAAGCATTCCCCTTCTCCTCCTTCATTCAACACACCTTCTGAATATGGTTTGTTTGATAAGCATGCCGTGGGATTTCTTTTAAGCCAAGGGAAGAGAGGGAAGGAGGAATTGGGAAACCTTAGCCCTGCTATTGGGAAGGGCTATATCCCGATGGCAGAACATCTGTTTTCCATGCAAAAGCTTCCAGATTCAGTCTTCAGTATCTCTACGTAGAGATACCTGAAATCTTGGACAGCTGCAGCCAGTCACTAAGACAATACTGTCTCAGGATGCTTAGTGCAGATAATACAGAGCTGGATGGACCAATGGTCTAACGTGGTATAAGGCAGCTTCCTATGTTTCCACCTTAAGGGAATAATCTACAGTTGATCTACTATACCTGAAAAATATACTTGTGCTCACCAGCCTGGTGTCATCCAGATGTTTTGGACTACAACTCCCACAATTCTGGTTGAGGCTGATGGGAGTTGTAGTCCAAAACATTTGGATAGCACTAAGTTGGTGAATGTTGCACTAGACCTATGCTGTCATGATCCCCCTTAAAGTGTATTGTTTCCTTCTCTCACAAAGCCACACTACATACATAGCAGAGTTCACCCTAGAGTGATACTACCTAATACTTTAAGACTCGGTTAGCAGGCCATATTTCCAACTTTACAGAGGACAATTCCCTATTTGAAGGGCTACCTGAAAGAGTTCTCTAGCTGAAAGGCTATCTGGTCAAAATCTGCTTTAAAGCATGTGCTCAGCTGGCTGAGCAGGCACACACACCACCTGGTCACAGTCTAGGTCAAATGTATTACATTTCTTTTTAAATTATAGCAATTATTTCTAAATTTGTATTTATACATACAATTTAGCTTTTTATTTGGTGATGCGCTGCCTCATTTTGGTAATGGTGATGCATGTGGGACAGTTACCAAAAAGATTGACTATGACATAGTTCTTGAACTAATTTAAAGTATGGCACTGGAATCCCATGAGACATTTTGCCACTGTTTAGCCACAGAGCAAATCTGGCCCCTACACATAACTGCAGGACCCAATGGGAGGCAAACAGAGGCCAGTCAGTGCCTACAATGCAAAAAGTGGTGCCAATCACATTTGTCATTCAGACAGAGATCACAGAGGCTTAAGTGGTAAGTGACACCTTTTCCATTGTGACATCTGAGCTTCTGCTACCACAAGCTGAGCTATGCTTGCCCAGCTCTCATGTTCCCACTGAACACCTGTAGAATTTATGCCCCAGAAATTGCAGTTTTCAGTGAGGATGCAATCATTGCATGGGGTTGCTACAGGATAGTGACTGCATGGTGTATTGCCAGCCTTTTCTGTGTTGCATTTCTTCTGTTGATATAATCCTTTCCTCCCTGTTAATTAATTCCAAGGAGATCTAGGCATTTTCTCATCAGCCTGCCCTAACTCCTAAGGTTATTTATTTCGGAAGCAAATAACTGATTAATCATTAGGCATTTAAAAGAGATTTTCAGAGTTGCAGATCTCACACTAATTCAGCAGCCTGGCCTCCATCATTGCCAACAGTCCTTGGCTCCCTAAAGCATCAAGGGCATTAACAAAACGAGACCTACTTGTCATCAGGCAGCCCATGGAGGTATAGGAACCCTTCTACCTAAACAAGAATTTAATTATCAATTGGGTGTCATATACATTCCCTGGTTCCTGTTCTTTGACTTTCGTGTGCAAAAGCAAAGCTTTTACAGAGATGTAAGCAGAAATGACACCCACCCCTTGCCAGTTATTCTAATTATTTAATGAAACAAACGCGACAAAGAGGTTTTCAACATGTGCTGCCTCTTTTGTTCAGTTAAGGGGGGAGAATCAGGACTATACTGGCTCTTTATGACATGGACATGGAGTAAAACAAGGGCTGATGGAATATAATGTGTGAAAATACAGTTACACACACTTAAGCACAAAGCAGACTTTACCCAGGGAAAATGTGTACTTTTTTTTTTCAAGAGAAGCAGCTGAAAGAGACTTTCATCATGAACAGACAGAAGGCGTGCTTAATCCATTGAAGGCGGGAGGAGCTGTTTAACGTGTTTGCCTTATACCACTTTTCTAATCAGCCCCCTCCCCCTTTTCAATCCATGAAGGGGAAAATAGCAGCCTATAAAGATTCTAACTTCTGCTGTTGGAAAAGTAGCTTGGGATGTTAATCTTTTGTGGAAAAGAGTTGGAAATAGTCAAGTAGGTGAATGGCAAATGACTAGGGCGTGAACAGTTTTTAGGGGGTGGGGGGAGATTAGGAGTGCAGTCCTACTATACAGTACTTTGTCATGCTTCTAATACAGTAAACATGAATCCAGCCTCAGTCTTCTGGCTTCCAAGTGAGCTGGTTTTAGGATTAGTTTTAGAGCTCTGCCACACACCAGATGAGGAATGACAACTCTGCATTTGATAAATGATCTGTTTTCCCCCCTCAAGTGGTCTGGCATGCAAAAAAAAAAATGCTGTCTTAAAGGTGAACTATTTGCTATATGAGTTCCTGGAGTCTACATTGCAAGGAAAACTGCTATGTTTGTACTGGATGCAATTATAAATTAAGACAAAGCTGAACGGAACTGATCTCACAAAGTAATGTTGTTACAATGTGCAATTGAGCAAATATGAATTTGTTTTGAGCTTAATTCATTTTTTAGTCTTGATTGTCCTTTCCATTCTCGAAGGGGTATAATCTGATCCCTCTGCTCTACTTCTGACTTAATCAATCTGTGATGCCGTATGCTATTTTGGTAGTTCCTGTTTTCCACAAAGAAGTAGAATTTGAAACTGAAAAATTGAATTGATGACTGGAGAATTGTGCCATTTGCAGATTATGTATTAATTTGTTTCCTTATTTAAAATATTTATATCAACTGTTCATGATACAGTCCTTCCAAGTATCATTCAACCACATTTTTAAAGCCATAATAAACAATGCCAACATATAAAAAGTTATTAGGCTCCTTCCCACAGGACAGTTGATGGTAGATGCCCCTGTGATGTGGTGGGAATAGTCAGATATTGTTTAACTCCGACTCAAACCAACCCAAGCCAGCATGGCCAATGGCCAAAATGATGGGGGTCAGGGTCCAGCAACTTATGGAGGATCACAAGTTTCCCATCCTTTGTCTTCTGGGATCCTTCCCACCAAACATTTGGTTGTACATGACCCTGGTGGGGCAACAGTGGGAAAGTTCAGGTGGAGTAGGATCTGAGGTTTAGTTTGCCCAAGTCCTTCTCACTCCTGAAACTTGATGGTAGGTGATCCTGAGAGGGGTTGGGAGAGAAGGTCCAGCTGGATTAGTCTCTGTGACAGTTTTCACTCATGTCCCTCTTTCTGCTATAGACATATAGAGTTGCCAGTAGTGTACAGGTATTTACAGACTATTCATATTTCAGCGGTTCTGTCCATTGGAAGTGGATCCGAAAGTTGTAGGAATTGCTCAGAATAAGCTTTTGAGAGTGGTGTTAAATTTTTCACCCAGTATACTGCTACACATTTTAGCGCAGAGGTTGGTTTTATGCCAATCAAATAGTATATTTTTAGAATCATTTTTCTCTATAAATTAAATAGAAAATCAGAAAATGGTTTGCCTAATAGCTTTGGAAGCTATTCAGGAATAGAAACATATTCTGGACAGAGTTTGCCCATAATTCATGGGAAAGTAAAATATTGTGGACTGTGCAATCCAATCCTGTATCTATTTACTCATAAATAAGCCCGCTGAGTTAAATGGATCTTATTCCCAAATTCAAAGGATTTCAGCCTAAATGATGTCTGTGTTCAGTTGTGGTCTATGTGTTTGTGAAAATAGGGTTAATGCAAGCACAGAGGACAAGAGATGGTATATTTTTTAAAGGAATATTTAAGTGTAGGGGTTTTTTTGTAGGTAGATAATCTGAAGGATTAAATTTATTTTTCATCCCAAAGCTGAAAACTGAATTGCTGTGTAGGACAATAAGACCCTATAATGACCATTAGGATTTACTGTAGTGACTTCCTGTGGCCCTATTTACTAATAATAGTACCCATTTTTTGTTACCAGTCTCTGCCAAATCACTGTGCATACTTCCGTTCACTTTTTTCCATTTGGGATCACTTTGTATAAAGAATGCTAGAGCTACTTGCTAGGGTTGTCATTCTTCAGGGTTCAGAATCTGCCTTCCCCATCCAGGGTCTTTAGAAGTTAGATTTATGAGGACCACTAAGGCATCATGCAGTGCACAGCTTGCCATTTCACACACTACATGCTTTGTACTGCGATAGTATATTGTCAGACTCTTTTGTTTGTCTAATATATCTTAAATGGAAAGAACAAACACTCCCTTGGCTTTTAAATTAATGGAGGGCATGCTATTGCAGAGTCAAGGAAGGCTAAATGAAGCAGACAAAGTGGCGCTTTCAGCAATGTATAATGGGGCATTATTCCTTGGTATGAGAATTGGGGGGTATTACAGCCATGTCCCTATTTTCATATTTTGAACATTGAACAATATGGTTACTGATAGGCACCAGCTTCATATTTAATAGTTCACTTAAAACCAGTACAACTGGGTACCCGTGATTACACCCCAGTGGTAGAACTCACTCTCTATTGTAGGAAAGCAAATTTCCTGTCTTCCTATTCAGTACTGTTATTGCGACTTAAACTTGGAATGTAGTATGTGTGTGCGTGTGCGCGCGCACACATGTCTGTCTGTGAATACCCCATTGCTCATCCTCCAAGATACCAGTTATATTGTTTTGGGGATTTTGTTGTTGTTATTATGTTATGCATTTTTGTTTTTATACTGTAAACTACCCTGTGATCTTCAGATGAAGGGTGGTACAGTGGTACCTTGGTTTACGAACTTAATCTGTTCCAGAAGTTTGTTCTTAAACCAAAGTGTTCTTAAACCAAGGTGTGCTTTCCCATAGCAGCGGAGGACTCAATTTACAAATGGAACACACTCAACAGGAAGCAGAACATGTTCTTATTCCAAGGCGAAGTTCACAAACCAAAACACCTACTTCTGGTTTTGCGGTGTTCTTAACCCAAGTTGTTCATAAACAGAGCTGTTCTTAAACCAAGGAATCACTGTATATAAATTTAATAAGAATAAGAATAATACTGACACCCCAAAAGATCTGTTGCACTCTTAGAGAGTGAGGTTAAATGCCTATGGCTTGCTGGAGACTGGTGTCATTACAACTTTGCAGCCTTAGCAGTACAGTGGTACCTCGGGTTAAGTACTTAATTCGTTCCGGAGGTCCGTTCTTAACCTGAAACTGTTCTTAACCTGAAGCACCACTTTAGCTAATGGGGCCTCCTGCTGCCGCCGCGCCACCGGAGCATGATTTCTGTTCTCATCCTGAAGCAAAATTCTTAACCCGAGGTACTATTTCCGGGTTAGTGGAGTCTGTAACCTGAAGCGTATGTAACCCGAGGTACCAATGTACAACTTTCCTCATACATATGCATTGGATTGCAACCAATATGAGAATGTGAGAGGGGAATGTGATACATGCATACATACAAAGAGAGAGAGAGAGATTGTCAATAAAACCTGTTGTTTCTAGCTTGTGTTTTTAACCTTTATTGCAATCAGGAGTCAGACCTGCTGCTTTACCCATTGCATGTGTGTGTGTGTGTGTGTGCATGTACATGGTGTCTCTTCCTCTTTCTTGCCTCTTCACGCTCTCACAGCTGCCACTGTTAATACAGGTGAGAGATTAGGTCTTGAGAAAATCTGTAGACCTCAAGGCCCGATTCTAATGATTGAGACAGCTGTTGAGAAACATAAGAGACATCACCACCCATTCATTAGGCGGTACAAGAAGCCATTTTAATGAAACCAAAGCTTTTCATTTGGAAATGTATGGCACCAATTTCTTTCTCTCCTTTTCTAGCCTCTGTAACAGATGCATGTGCTATCCAAATGCTTCTTAATTTGGAGATACAAATAGCTAATCTTGTGTGATAATATGGTTTCATTTGATGCACAGGGTATAGGAAACTTACCATCTTCATACCAAGTGCTCTTGTATTTGTTTGTCTGCATTTGATATTGCAGACAAAAACAAAGAGAAATAATCTATAATCAGAAAACAAAGCAAAGTATTAAATCAATTAAAAAAATGGGCCAGTTAGATCCTGTTACCATCTTCCCCCATGGATCCAGTAATATAGGGACCAACAACATTATGGACCCAGCAACCTCCACCTGAACAAAAAGTACACAAGAAGGTTTAGGAAAGACATACAGTATTAGGCTGAGAACCACAGACGTGATTGGGAATAACCAGCCAGTATAAGACTGACTGCTGATGGCTCATGCGAAACATCCAGCATAGGTCTCAGCGCCCCTTAACAGAGGAGGAGACTGAATTCACAGACAAACCAGGAGACGTCTTGCCACAAACCGCTACAAAAGGGAGCACCAGGAGCCAGTTAAGCCAACATTTTGTCTACCTAAGGAAGTAGCCCTGCTCTCCTTCTCTAACTCAGAAAGCTTATCCTTGGGACAAACTCCCTCTGCTACTATTCCACATCCAGGCAGATTAAGAAGCTTTCCAAGCCTTCTGGAATAGATGGCATTTGAGGCATTTGTCTGGCTGCAAAAGTACATAACCTTACAGTTGACTCCAGACTATGTCAAGAAGAATGCTCAAAGCATTCTACTGGTTGTCTTGCCTTATAGCTAACGTGACTCCGTAAGGGCTTGTCCACACTTACATTTTCTCTGCACTTTCCAGGCACAGGTCTGCGTTTTAAAGCTCTGAGTCCAAGCACCCCACTTTTTTTCCTCTGGAGCTTTCCCCGTGAAAAGCTGCTCTTTAATGCTCAATCAGAACAAACAGCAATCTGTGGAAAACCCAAATTGTCATTTGCTCTGATTCAGCAATAAAGGCTGGGTTTTTGTGTGGAAAGCTCCAGAGCAAAAAAGGGGGGGTACTCAGATACAGCGCTTGGGGTGCTTAGATACAGAAACCTGTGCCTGGAAAGACCAGGGCATAATGTCAGTGTGGATAAGCCCCAAGTTGCAGTCACAATGACCTGCCCAGGGTCCTGACCCCCAGCAGCCTATTCTGGATTCTAGTCATACTTGACCTGGACGTAACTGTGGGCTCCAGTCTAATTTTGTCTGGCCCTCTCCATAATAATTCTTGCTGCTCTTGACTACCCACTAGGATGAATACAGAAGTGAGCAGTGTGGTGTCCTGGACAGAGGGTTGAATACAGACTAAATCATGCCTACACTAGACCCATTGAAATCCATGGGACTCAAGTTTGTAATGCCTAAGCCTAAATCAGGCATCCCCCAAGCTTTGGCCCTCCAGATGTTTCGGACTACAATTCCCATCATCCCTGACCACTGGTCCTGTTAGCTAAGGATCATGGGAGTTGTAGGCCAAAACATCTGGAGGGCCGCAGGTTGGGGATGCCTGGCCTAAATCCACACCAGAATGTTGGGCTTGGACAAGGGAGACCTGGGTTTAAAGTCACTGGGACTAAGTCTTGAGCCTGGCTGTCACACTAGCCTACCTGTGAGAGATGAGGATGAAACTGTGGCAGAGGAAAGCTTCCTGCAGAAAGGCTTGAATACAAATACAAACAAGGGTTTCATCTTTCTTATCTAACCCCCTTCAGCAAGTTGGGGGGAGGTTGTTGTGGCTGAAAGAGGAAACAAAGGCATTTTAAAAAATTGCTCTTAGGACAACTGGATAGGTTAAGTTTAAATAAATGTTTGGCGTTACCATTTATTTAGCTCTAATGTACTCTGGGGGAAAGATGGGGTCCATATTAATTCTAACCGCTAATGCTGTATCTGGAAACCCAGGCTCCTATATCATTTGAGCTAGTCCTGTTGCCAAAGAGAATTCTGACTGATAAAACTATGCTGGGTGGAAACCAAACTCACACACGTTAATTCCAATTTATACTAGTTGATGGAAGTATAAAGAACAAGTGTCAATGGATTTCAGAATGAATATTGGAAAACCTTGAAAGGGAAAGTTTGACCGTGAATGGGAGTTAAGTCTAGAAAGATATGTGCATGGGAGAAGTCTGTGTAACATGAGTTTCATCCACTCTTTCAACCATAACACTTTGCTCTATGAGATTACCATTGCACATTTTAAAAACAGTTTACTTCCTTGATATTCTGTATTGTTGTGGCACAAACAGCAAAAAAAGCTTTGGTTGTGTGATGCTCTCTTCTGTGTTCTTTCTATTAATCCTGGCCTAGGTTATTTGGCACCTGCTCTGTAACATTGTTTTTTATGGGAATTTCAAACACTACTATGAAGTCTGCTTTCAAGACTGGTATTATAAGAGAAAAATAAATGAAGATGTTTTACTCTGGCAGCTTTTTAATATAATAATAATAATAATAATAATAATAATAATAATAATAATAATAAGTTTTATTTATATCTGCCAGTAGTGGGTGTTGTAGCCATAGCAGAGCTTGGCCAGCATCTGGAGTAAGCTTGTGATGCCAGCAAAATGCCATAGATACTGTAGTTACATTCCATTGCCACAGGAGTTGTTACACTTCATTCTGAGCACTAATTTGCCAGTGCATCAGTCTGTTAAATATCTAAAATAAAATTTTATTTCTAGAAAGAGCCGGGACATTCTTGTTTTTTGTTAATAAAAGGCCCTCTGAATTAGTTTGGCATTGATTATGTGCAATGCTGTGTCTATTTAAAGAAAATGATTTGATGTTGATGTTTATTTTCCATCTAGCTATACCTCTCTAGTCTGCATAAATACATATGTAGATGAGTGTTTGGATGCTTATTATGAAAGATTGTTCTATGGATGTTTATTAGTCATAATAACTGAAAGGGAATTGACATGTTCAGAGACAGTGTAATCTGGGAAGTTTATATTCCTAAAACCTGTGGCAGGATATAAATTAGGAGTGGCTCACTGCTTTGCTCTCAGTCTCCAAAACAATTATAATTTTTGATCATATGATGGGGACAAACATCAGGAGATGGCTATCTTCATCATGCCTGACTTCTGTGGGACATTGTGCTAACCACTGGTGGACTAGAACAGGGATAGGGAACATGTGGTCCTCCAGATGTTGTTGGACCATAGCTATCAACTTTCAGATTTGAAAATAAGGGATCAGCAGCCTCACGTGTCCCGGGGACAGTCTATGGGATATCTAACAATCCGGGATAGCAGCGGGAAGCAATGGGAAACGGCGCTGGAATAAGGGAATTTCCCACAAAAAAGGGAAGGTTAACAGCTATGTGTTGGACACCAAACCCCATCAACTCCAGCCAGCGTGCCTAATGACCAAGGATGATTGGGACTGTAATCTAACAACATCTGAATGGTCACATTTTCATAGGCGAGGGGCCCTGGGAATGTCATGCCTAACAACACACACTTTCGAACACATATTTGAAGGGAAAAAGTAATGTGAACTTGGCCTCTCCACTTGTATCTGGAGTACTGCAGCTTGCTTTGTGAGGACAGCACGGGACTCAGCCTATGAACTGGGTTTGAGAAAAATAGTAAGTCTTGATGTAATGTAGATAGGAGCTTCCTAAATCCAGTTTCAGAAAACTCATTTGATTACAGTACCTGTTCTTACCACCTCTTGGCTAAACAGCAGACTGAATGTTCTATTGTTTTCATTCAGTGTACTGTGGCAGGCCAATGATTGGTCTGTAATATTTCAGATATGCTGCTTAGGAGTATAATATATTCATAAATGTCTCTAAACTGAAGTTAAAATGCAACCCACTTAATTACTAGCAGATAAACATAGTGATTTTTCTCCCTTGAAACAGCCAAACACATTCATAGTTAGCTAATTAAACCACCACATAAATGATTATTCAGAATAAAAGCAGATCGAGGGGATGGGAGGGAAGCAAAAGAAGTGAATTGTTATATGCACAGACGTCGCTTTCTTAGGTAATGAGTTGTTCCAGAAGAAACAACTTGTGGAAGATTATAAGGAAAAGAGCAGCAATTAGCTCAACAACGTCTGTTACACCAAACCCACTGCTTTTGTTTAGTTATCAGGAGGCTGGGTGTGAAGGAGAATGTTCAGCTGTTTTTCAAACCATCTTTGGTTTTCAATTGGCTAGAGCCAGAATGAGGTGCTATAGATACTCTATTGCATCTAAAGAGACTGTACAGAGTTCACCTGTCTCTGTTTATTAAGAATATTCCCTGTTTAGGTCCCTGTCTCTGATAAAGCACCGTCACTGTTTTGCCTCTCTCTGGGAATGACTTATTAATGTTTCACAGGTGTGAGTTGCTAGAGTTGTTTTTCTTCAGGGTTCAGCCTACTCCCCATTCCCTAAAACGGGGTTTTCTGAACTGCAAAGCTTCATTTAGCTGGTCTGTAGCACATCTGGGTTTGTGGTTGAAAATTGGAGATGACACATTCATCGCATTGAATATTCATATAAACTTTCAATTACTTTTTGATTCATTCTTTAATTTCTTGTATCGTATTTTGTTGTATTACAGTTTGAATTGCTACAACCGGGGTGGAAAATCATTTAGTGGGCCACCAAGACCCTCAGCAATATTAAAATAGTAAAAAAAAAAAGTTTGGGAACCACTGCTTTAGAATTAAAGTAAATGGAGGAGGGAGGTGATCCATCTTATCTCTCAACATGCATGCATGATTATAAATACACATGCAGGAACTGTAAGACATTCTTTGTTCTGCTGCTGGGGAGGTTAATGGGATAATGATGTATTTCTAGTACATCTTAAACTTAAAGAATGAGCACTCCTTTTAAGTCAGGACAGGACAGGACAAGTTCTTGCATAGTAAAGAAATATAGAATACAGGTGATGGAGTACAGCAGGGGTGGGGAGCCTTGCTTCTTCCCGTGGTAGCTGGGCTCCAACTCCCATCAGCTTCAGCTGACATGGGTAATTGTCAGGGTTGAAGTTGAAGTCTAGCAGTAATGGACGGGCCACAGGTTGCCTTTGCCACTGTGCTGTGGTGGAGAGTCCTTGAATAGTCAGCCTTGGAATTAAGAATGCTACAAGTGGATCCCTGTTTTGCTATTGGAGACCATGAAGGGCTACACACCGCATGCCTGTATTTGCAGCTGATCTTATTTTTATAAAATGGAAAGACACTTACAGGAGGGAGAATTTAGAGCAAAAAGTTGTGAGATAAATTTTCCCTTCTCTTTCCGAGTTATAACCCTACTATGTCTAGCAATTCAAGGCACACATCTGCCAAAAGTGGCCTTTCCATTTACAGTAACATAAACATTTTCCCTAGGGAAATGGGGAAGAAGGAGGACTACAAGCCAGGCTGTAGTGTGTGTGTGTCATTTATCTTCTTTTGGAGAGTTGTCCCATGCCCTAGTACATTGCAGTGTTACTGGTCATTACAGACATCTCTCATTTCAGCAATAGGACACCAGACAATCAACACAACAGCTCTGTAATGTCCCTTAGCTTTGAAATTTGTGAGACCAGCATGCTGTTTCTCAGGGGGGAAAGAATAAAGAGACATAGGGAATGTGGAGGAAGAAGGACTATTTTTATACTCCCTTCTGTCTTCCAGCTAGTTATGGTGTCACAACATCGTGTGCTTCTCATCAATTAAACCACGACAATGTTCTCTTTTTCTTTTACAGCCTCGCAAAAGCAGTATTGAATTTTGGGTGAGGTTTCATTATTTGGTGAGGCTTTCATGATAGCTGCTGGAGAATTCTGTGGGTTGTTTGTTTGTTTGTTTTTGCTTCCCAGCACACATTCCGTTTGGCTAACTGGATCTTTCTGGTACAGAATTTAGAGACATAAATGCAGGCTTGAAATGAACTTTTTGGTTATCTGCTGAAATTACTCCACATCTATTAAGTCAAAGTTCTCAATGTCTTAATGTGCACAACAGTTTGTAGATCTGACAATGTGTGTGTGTGTGTGTGTGTGTGTGTGTGCTTGTTTGTGTGTTCGTGTATGCCAAGACAATGACTGTAGAGAGAGTTGTGCTGAGCCTGCTTTTCTGTGTCACATGTCTGATTGGTGGAAGCAGCAGAGCCACAATGAGGACTTGCAACATGAAGACTGGACTTGCATGTTTCTGGACTCAAACAGGGCACTATTAATGCTGGAAGCAATCCAAATGCTACATTAAGCTTCAGCTTTGCTTCTGGCACTAAAAATGCTAGCTACAAATTTTCAGGGGATGTGCAAGTACAACTCGTATGTTGAAATGCTGCTATGGAGAAGGGAGGCCAACTGTTTCTGTGAAATTAATACAGAGGGTGCACCAGATAACTGAGAGAAAAGCAACCAAGCCAACGATTCACACCAGAACTAGGAAGAAAGTTGTTACTCAGGTAAAGGCCTAGCCCAAACAGTAAGCCCTTTATACCTTTTCTGCTGAGGGAGTCTATTGATTAGCCTGGTCAGTAAAGAACCTGAGAATATTTCACTGCCCAGGTCCAAGCTGCAATTCTGTAGCTCTCTACATACAGCAACTGAACACAGTGCTGAGAGTTCTTTATTCTAGCCCTGATTGCTCTTGGCTGTAGCGCGATCACAGTGGGAAACCAGCTCCAACTAGTGAGCAGCTGTTCTGAAGGCATTAGGTGCAGCCATTCATTCTGGTGCTGTGGAGAAGCCCACAAGGCAAGTTAGCAAGGTAGGTTAGTCGCCACAGCACCAAGGATAGCTCCAAGTGAGCAACTTGCCCCATCAAAAGTTGTAAGTGACCCAAGGCCTTTTGAGCCCCTGTCTCCTAGGCTATATTTCCTAGTGTCAGGGTTTCTGGGAGAGAGGAGGAGATGACAGAGGAGACGGAGAGCGAGTGGGAGGAGGGGCAGAAGGATGAGGAAGAAGATGACGGAATTCTGAGGGAATCCACGAGTCTGAGCAGCGAGTCAGAGGATTCTCAAAAGGGGGTTACCTTAATCAAGCAAAAGGGAGGAGAAGGGAGAAGCGGAGAGGAGCCCAGTGGAAGACAGATGCAGCAAGAGGCGTCTCAGCCGGAACGGAGTAAAGGGGGTGGAGTCGTCAGCCTCTCGGAGAGAGCAGGATTAGGAGAGAACAGAGAAAGGGGGTTGGAGCAAGGTGTTCAGCCGGAAAGGGTGGAGAGCAGAACAAGGGGTGGTGTAGCGGTCGAAAGAAAGGTCAGCAGCAACGTACGCGCGCCAAGTTCAAACGTAGAGGCGCGCGGAAGTGGAGAGAGCTCAGGGGAGGAGCCCGGCCCTAAAGCCAGAAGGAGGGGGGAAGAGGCGGCAGAGGATTCAGCCTCAGGCGAGTCACGGAGAGAGGGAACCCAGGGGGGCAGGAAGACCCTGCGGAAAAGAAAGGAGAGGAAGAGGTGGTCTAGAGCCAGGCTATTAAGTTGGTGTGGAAGAGGGGAGGAGTCAGAGGGGACTTCAGCGGTCTAACGTGACAGACGTACGGCCACGATGCTGAACTGTACGAGAAGCAGAAATCTTCAATAAACTTTTCCTGTAAATAAACTGCAACGGAGTGAGGTCTCTTGTGAGCTGGGACCCGTCCTGGGTGGCCGTGACACCTAGGCTATGCACCTTTTTGTAGAACTAGAGTCTCTCAAAGGGTCAACTCTCTGGTCAATTCTCTGGTCTGAAGACAGGCACTTTTCATTTGCTCCATGGCCTCCCAGCTGGTGTACTCCTGTGCTGTTTGTTTGGCAAAGTGATGCAGGAGGCACTAAGTTCCTTAGGTGAAGGCCCTGGCTCTAGTTCTTTGGGAGCTGGTTCAATGGGCTCCTGACTGACAGCTTTGGGCTCAGTAGTCCTCTGATCACTCACATCAGGCTCATAATCAGAAACTTGATCTGGTTCCTCAGTTGGTGGCACTGTAGCCTCCCACACAGTAACATGGTCACTAGTGGAGTGATGACAGGAACCTCACATGATCAGTTAGTGGAAAAGATGTGGGCGGGATGGTGGAAACCTGAACAAGTAATACTGATCAACTGTTGACCACAGAAACACATGCAGGCAATCAGAAAACAATAAGCCTACATGCCTAAGATGGAAGAAATATTCAGTCAAGCTCTGCTCTTCTCTTCCCTACACCAACCTTTCTCCTCTGCATTTGTAATTTGACAGGACACAAGTTACTTCAATTTTCCATAAACTTAGTCAAGTGGAATTTCTTTACAAAAGTCCTGGGCAAAAGAAAGAGAAAAATACTATTCTTTTTATTGCTGGTTGTGCTGCATAAAAATGGCAGTGTTTACTACATGAGAAGATGGCATGCAGCTTGTAGGCCTTGATAATCAGAGTAAGGCAATATATTAAAGTTGTATTTACTTTGCCAAGAGTGTTTGCTGGTATCCTGTTTTTCTGTGAGGTTTGCAATCCTGAATGTTTGGGGGTTGGAAAAGAGAAATGCACTCTATTTAGTCAACAGAGGAAATATTTTGGAAATACTGTTGACAGAAATAGATCATGGGAACACATTTAAGCACAGATAATTAATTGTGTGCTGTCCCCTTAAATACATTCAAGAATCCTGAATCCCATCCTATCACTTGAACTAACTGGATCAGGCCTACTGGATCAGGCTCGTTGCCCATCTAGTCCAGCATTCTATTCTCACAGTGGCCAGCTAGATACCTATGGGAAGCTTGAAAGCAGATGCTAAGCACAACAGCACTTTCCCCACTTGTGATGCTGCATGTGTGTATTAAAAACTCTGTCAATGAATCTGTTAGCAAACTGTTATGTTACCCCTCTAGTAGTGTCTAAAAACTAGTCCTCTAGTAGTGTCTAAATTAGTGGCCGAGGTTTGACAGACAGCACAGGGCACATTGTGAAGACTGCCTGATTAAACTTCACTCTCTGAGCACTAGGAAATCTGCACTGGCTGGAGGGAGGGTTTTTTATGATTTCCATTAGCTTCGTGCAGTGGTGCTTATATTGAGAAACCCAGTGAAGGAAGAGTTGACAGCAAGTCAGGTAGCTAGGCTTAAATCCTCAAGCTCACAGCTTACATTGGCTAGGGATGCTCAACACTGAGCAAACTGTCAAGCCTTGTACTTTACACAGGCATGGAACTCTTGATACATTTACAGACAGAATAAACAGGTGCAAACCAGCTTTCGTTTCCTTCTAACGGTCTTTAAGCCTTTTATTAATGCTGCTCCACTGGAGTTCATATTTTAGATTTTTTCAATTGTGATAAAAGCTTGGAAGAAGCTTTGATGGCATAAAAGTACAGCAGGAGACTTGAGGGGGGTTGCTGGCCGGCACATGAGGCCTGACTCTCAACTGCACTGGGATGCTTTGCAGTGGAGGATGCGGCAGCTTTTCTAGATCTAGGTCAGGTTTGATAAATGCTATGCTGCATTTCTACTGTAGCCACTGTATAGCAAGGTTCTCCAATGCCCTCCTTTATGTGTACAAATAGAACGTGTATTTAGAGCTACAAGCACCAAAATTGCAGCTGTCAAGTGCTTTTACCTTGTTAATGTTCTGAAATTGGAGCCAAACACCTGCACATAGAAACTTAGAAATAAGTTCAATAATACTGCAGCAGTCTTACCAATTATTTCTACAATGTTAGTCTAATGTGGAAATTGTTATGCATGCCAGGTTACCATGTGGCTCATTGTTAATGGTTTTTAGACCTATTGAGGTCCTGTAGTTTGCTTGACACAGCATTTTATAGGTGGATTTTATTTCAGGCATGTTATGTAGTGATAAAGACAGTTGTGTATGAACAGCCTGCTTCTTCCTGCCTGTTTTCCTTCTATCTCAACACACAGAAACTGCAGATAATTCCCGGGGATTCATATGAAATTGCCAGTTAGGATGGAAGGGTAGAGAAGTACCGTATTTTTCGCCCCATAGGACGCACCGGCCCATAGGACGCACCAAGTTTTTTTGGGGGGAAATAAAGAAAAAAAATTATTCCCCCCCGGCGCTTGTGGGGCCGGCAGCGGGGAGAAGCGCTCTTCTCCCCACCTCCCGCCTGCAGACCAGGTCCGGGGACAGCGGGAAGACGCACTGCGCCTGCATTCGCCCCATAGGATGCACACACATTTCCCCTTCATTTTTGGAGGGGAAAAAGTGTGTCCTATAGGGCAAAAAATACGGTAGTTCATGAGCCTCCTGCTGCACAAAAATTAGTGACAGTGTGCCCACATCATCTCTTCCTTGGCAAACATGTAAATCGGGCATTGCATGGACCTAGAGGTTTCCTTGTGTGATAGGAATCCCTGAGGTATGCTCTGATATTGGAGATAATATATAGCAATCATCGCTAACAGCCATTGCTTTATTAATTACCATGGATGTTCTAAGGTAAAACAAGTGACCTGGTTTGCGCATCACATTAAACCATAGTTGAAAATAAACAATGGTTTATTTTCTTGTTTTGTTTACCCAGTGGTGCAACAGTAGCAGACGGGCCTGTGGAACTGTTGAGCAGTATGCTGCTCCAGTTCGTTAAACCATAGTCTGACATGTGATCTGTACCAGTGTACGATTTATTTCCCCACCCCCCTTGCTAGTGGTCTTTTGCTTAAGTATAAGAATAGCAGTTTACTTAGATTTATTCTAGGGTTTCCTTCCTTAATGATGGTGTTCCACAGTACTTTGATTGCCTGTGAGTGGTAGGTTCAGTTTGGATAGGTGTCTTCCACCTATTGCTGGCTTCTCTAAGGCTGACGTTCTTAAAGATAGGATGCCCTTATGATTCACTATAGTAGTTTAAACGGAACATATGAGCTCATTAAAAAGGTTAGGTAGATTAACCCCCAATTTTGTATCATATGGGAGCATCCAAGAGACCTGTACTCAAAAGAACATGAGAGCAATGAGCCAGACCATTCCAGATGACATTTATATACTCATCAACATCTGGAATGAATTTAGTCTCTCTCTAATCATCAATGTAAAATACTAAGCTGTTCTTTTGCTTTCTGTTTTCCATATGACAACCCTAGCTAAACTGAGTCTCTAATACAACACAGCTAATGGCATCCATTACGTGTAATTGAACTTTTTATTAAAGGAATGATTGCAGAAAGAAAAACTAATTAGAATTAAAGAAATTTGTCTGGTTGCTCTGTTTTATCGTCTTGTTGTTGAAGGCCAATTGAATGACAGTCTAAATTGTTTATCGTGCGTCAGCATCTCAGCACGGAACAGGGTGGCAGGAATAAGAGAGAGAGAGAGAGAGAGAGAGAGAGAGAGAGAGAGAGAGAGAGAGAGAGAGAGCGCAAATCTGTGGGAAACAGAACAGGAGAGACAGCAGATATATAAAATATTGGGCATGTGCACTAAAGATCAATAGTTTTCTCTCCAAAAAAGAAACATACATTTAACTTATATGCCACCCTTCATCAAAAGATCACAGGGTGATTTACAATATAGAACACAAATGCCAATACATAATATCTATACAATATAAAAACTAAAGTAGTTATAATTGTATATAAATACAGTAATAAGAAATAATATTATACAATAAAATGCACACCCTCTCAGCTCTTACCTCAGCTCTTTCCTTTTCTCTCTCGGTCTCTAATTGTGAGACACCTTCACTGCCTCTCACTCAGGGTTATTCCACTATATATCTGCCACTCTTCTGTGGCACAACAGCTTTCCATTTAGTTTAATCATCATTAATATGTGTAATATCTTTTTCTGTGTCTAAGAAGCTGAGAAGCTGAGGGTGGTAAAAGGAGGTGTTATTCCAGTTTGTTCGCATAGGAGCCATGTGAAGTAGGTTAGGCTGAGAGGTATTCTTGAGTAGCCCCAAATCAGCCAGCAGTCTTCATAGCTAGCTAGCATTTGGACCCAGGTTTCTCTGCTCAAATCCAACCTATAAGTGGTTTGGTATAACAGGGGGAAGACCTCTACCTGACTGGTCCCTTCCTTCCAGGTCTTAAAGCCTAAAATCTTTGATTTGTCTAGTGGAAACCCTGATTCTGTTTATTTACATCCCTCCCATGCCACCCTGAAACTAACAACTTGTTCAGTTCCCTTCTAACTTGTGATAAGTTTCAATTTTCCTAGTGAAAATCAGAGAATTAACATCTTAAAATTATGTCCTCAATAACCATTGTTACCAACTATGGTGCAAATGCACAATACAGCCTTGATATTGATGCTATCTCTAATACAATATTTCGCCTGGTCTCTGCAGAAACAAGGGGTGTGTGTACTCTGCTCATTTTGGAATAGCCACTGAATTCTATCTGTTTCTTAGCAAATCTCTACCATTTCCCACAGTTGTGAGCCATTTCTTCTACATGCATAATTTTCACTGAAGTTCCTGAAGGTCTTCAAAACTTGGTTGAATTGTAGCTTATAAAACATTTATCAAAAACTAAAAAAAGAATGTACATGTCTTTGGCTTCTATGTCCTCAAAGTGCCCCAAAGGCACAATAAATATAACAGCTTTACTTGCTACACCAATGGGATTAAGTAAAGGTATTACATTTGTCTGATCCTCCTAATCTATTGCAAGGAGTCAGAGTTTGAAATATAATAACCATTGTGTGTTTGACTGGGAGATAACAGTATGATAAAAAAACATTTGTCTTGTACTGGCAACAAGACAACTAGATTTGTACATGACCTAAAATGTACAGTATGAAAAAGCCATAGAATGAACTGGAGATATGTACTGTATGGGAAAAATGTCCAAGAGGGTGCATTTTTTATGCTGATTTCCCTGCAAGATTTTTACACACATACAAAATCAGATAATCTGCTGTAGTTTCTTCTTCCGCAATACTAATTCAGTGTGCCACATAAGAAGCCTAAATACAAAAACAAATAACTAGGAGTGGGATTCCACTAAGAAGCCCCACCAACAAAAGTCTGTGCAAGGATTTCTGCTTGCACAATGAGGCTTTCCCCCTCTTTCCTGTGCGCCCCCATTCCCCCTTAAATTGGCTTGAGGGAGGGGTCAGCACATGGGAGGAGGAGATTAGGGGTTGTTCCATCTAGCAAGTTGAAATGCTTCAACAGTTGAAATGATAGGAAGAGCATAATGTTGAATTTTACTCTTTATTTTTGTCCTACTTCCCATGCTCTCTTACTCAAATTGTAGTAAGAAATTATTGTTGAGTACTCTTCTGCTCAAGGCATGTAATTTAGTACTTCTGTCCTCAGATGCTCATACAATAGCCGAGATTTTTCTTAGTTCTGCTGATTTGTAAATGAAAATAATTGATTGCTGTGGATTCTGACTGGATTTAGTTGGAGGGGTAGGATGGGAGTTTAGGACAGTGTAAGTGAAAACACAGAATATGGCCTCTAATGTTCTTCAAATGAATGTGAGGTGAGGCCTTTTAAATCCCACTCCCTTTGCCAAAGCATTTGTCAGCCTGGAGCTGTTGTGTTGTTTCAATTTGTCATGAAGGAAATCTGCCAACATTCTTAGCGAATGTTTCCCCATCCGGGAGTGACCTCTTCACACTCAAGCATAATTGCTGGTTGGCTTGCAACTTTGCCAATTAACACTGATTGTTTAGAATGTGCAGATCAGCTTTCTGAAATCAAATTTTTAATAACTCAGAGCTTATACAATAGAAGGGAAATAGTACTAAAGCTTTATGTGGGTAAGGAAGGAAGTGCCCTGCAAATAAGCCTGAAGATAATTAGGTGATTTGATTCATAATTTGGAAATCACTTAAGGAAATATCGCTTGTCTGATCAGCAACATTACTAAACTATTAAAGCAATGTGCTTTTGTTTATATTTGACTTTTTCCAATGGTAAAAAGAGACTTGTGATAGCTAGCAAAGAGAAAGGCATTAGAATCTCTCGTTATCCTGAACTACTAACTATATGAATTAATATGGTGGTCTTGTGTCAATGAAATCTTATTAACCTTCCTATAAAGCACCATTTGGCTAAATTAAATTGTATTGTTTAAATATTCACAGGCAATATTGTTGTCCATGATGAAGCATCCACAACCCTGCCTGTCTTGCTTCCCCTTGACTTTTTACTGTTCTGTTCTTATCTCATGCATTGTCTAAAATCATCAGATGCCTCACATCTGAAGGCAGGAGTTAACATAGCAGCACAACACTACTCCCTGCTTCTTAATTTCAAAATGAGAATAAGCATGGCTAGAAGGGCAGATTTACGGGGACCCAGATTCCAATTTCCACTTAGACTGCAATAAAAACCCCATTTACTTGGGACCCAGCAATTACAATAAAACTTACTTCTGTGCAGACATGGTCAGAATTGTGCTGTTAGCCTGAAGCTCACTGGATGACTTATATCTGTTCATGGTGTTTTCATGAAAATAAAATTATGTATGTTGGCAGTGAAGTGGGAGAGAAATAATGTATGTCACCCCAAGTCTCTTGAAGGAAAGGTGGAATATATGAGGGTAATAACATAAAGGGGGGAGGAACAGTTTTAATCAATTCCTAATTCAGTTTACCAATTCTCTCCCCCACCCCCTTCTATCATAAATTAGCAATTGGGTGAATGGTTCCCATGTTTTGACATGCTGGGAACTTGGAATGGACTTCCTCAGAAGGTGGTGGACTCTCCTTCATTGGTGGTTTGTAGCAGAGGCTGGATAGCCATCAGTCATGGATGCTTTAGCTGAGATTCCTCCATTACAGGGGGTTGGACTAGGTGACCCTCAGGCTCCCTTCCAACTCTTCAATTCTATTATAAATAAATGGTCTTGCAAGTGAAAGGGATGCTGGTACTGCTGGTACTATGATGGTGAATCTGTTAGGACATCTCATTTTTCACTCCTTCTAGTTCTGTTCCCCCCCTGTCTGCAAGGAACAGCATGAACAGAATGCTAAATATGTCCTTATATTACTCATGGAATGGAAAGGTCACTGGAATGAGGAAAAAAAGACCCATGCCCCTAGTACAGGGTGAATGAATGAAGCTTTAGGGTTCTAAGATAACCTAGAGATTTCAAGAGGGGAGAGGTTACCAAAACCAACATAAATTACATTTTATTTATAAATAACCCCTTGCCAAGACAGTTGCTCTGCTCCACAGAGACAATCGCTAGGGAAAAATCTCTACAGATTAAAGTCATAAATTAAAATATAAAATACACATGAACATGATAAATAAAACTACTCCTGAATTATCAATAAAGGAATGGATTGAGTTGCAAACCCAGTAGGGTAAGCCTTCTGGCACAAAGACTCTGACCAGTTTCACATGTGCCCATTTTGAGCCGCTTTCAGACAGCCATAGCAACAGTTAGAAAGACAGTTTTAAATGTGCTTGTATCAGGTTTTTAAATCAGCTGAAGGTCATGTAGGAAGGTGGGCTTACAATCGCATTGTGACCTTGCTGTGATATTTATGCTAGGAACACAGGAACCAGCTGCCTTTTACTGAGTCAGACTCATGGTCTTTCTAGCTCAGTATTGTGTACACTGACTGCAAGATTTCAGACAAGGGTCTTTCTCAGCCTCAGTGCCAGAGATCAAACCTGAGACCTTCTGGATACAAAGCATATGGTCTATCACTGAACTACCATGTAATTTCTGATACAACAGCTCTTGATTGCTACTTGGTATTCCAAGCTTCAATCTGATGGTTCCAATTGAGCCTACTGTGAACCTACTATGTTAGAAACATATTTACAAAATTTTTGTAATTCTAACAGTGTGAGTTCATACATTGTAGACTCATAGGGTTAGTTGTCCTACTCCTGGGAAGAGTAGCACTATAACTGAGAAAAGGCAGAATACAGTGGTACTTCAGGTTACAGATGCTTCAGGTCACAGACACTTCAGGTTACAGAATCCACTAACCCAGAAATAGTACCTCGGATTAAGAACTTTGCTTCAGGATATGAACAGAAATCGCACCGCGACAGTGCAGCAGCAACGGGAAGCCCCATTAGCTAAAGTGGTACGTCAGGTTAAGAACAGTTTCAGGTTAAGAACGGACCTCCAGAAAGAATTAAGTTCTTAACCCGAGGTAAAAGGTAAAGGTAAAGGTACCCCTGCCCGTACGGGCCAGTCTTGCCAGACTCTGGGGTTGTGCGCCCATCTCACTCAAGAGGCCAGGGGCCAGCGCTGTCCGGAGACACTTCCGGGTCACGTGGCCAGCGTGACATCGCTGCTCTGGCGAGCCAGAGCCGCACACGGAAACGCCGTTTACCTTCCCGCTAGTAAGCGGTCCCTATTTATCTACTTGCACCCGGGGGTGCTTTCGAACTGCTAGGTTGGCAGGCGCTGGGACCGAACAACGGGAGCGCACCCCGCCGCGGGGATTCGAACCACTGTCCTTTCGATCGGCAAGCCCTAGGCGCTGAGGCTTTTACCCACAGCGCCACCCGCGTCGAACCACTGTCCTTTCGATCGGCAAGCCCTAGGCGCTGAGGCTTTTACCCACAGCGCCACCCGCGTACCACTGTATAAAAAGCAGAGCATTCACATATACTGATTCATATGGAATTTTGGAAAATATATACTGTAGCTGGGTGGCTGAGGGAATCCTGAACACAGAGTTGATATTTGAGAGATGTTATCTTTTTCAGGTTGGTACAACAGAAATCATAAGGGGCTGGAGAAAAAGAGTATGGATCCCCAGGAAAGACTAGGGGTGGGATTTAACCCTCTAGCAAAATTATTGTTACCCAGAGGGTCATTGGTGGTGGGACAGGCATCTGCCCCTCCCCCCATGGGCTCTTGCGGATATACAGTAGTTTCCCTGGGAGCATGATCTCTCCATTTACTTACATCGGGAAGGGGTGGTGATGGAGTACACAGCTTAGATCCATGTGAAAAACAAGCACAATCCTTCCAAATCACTGTGATTGTAGTGTCCAGGGGAAATCATTCTGATTAAGGCCTAGACCTATAAGTCGCAATGAAAGCTCTTGCACACCACCTCTTCTCTTGAGCTTGATTTTGTGTTACTGGTATGTTTTTAAATGCAGCTGACATGCAGTATTGAGGGTGGTGGGCACTGGAGCCCACAGAGTGATGCAGGGATTTATGGAATCTCTGATCCAACTGGAGGCACTCTGTTAATGGCTCAGTCTGACTCAGGCATGTGAAAACCTCATCTGCATCACCCTTATTCTCCTTGTAATTCAGGAACTATTCAGAGTCATACTATATGATACACATATTTGCAAACGTTTGTTTAGCATAATCATAACATTGTGTTTTTCTGTGTATATTTAAAACATCTTAGATGCATGCCTAAAATATATAATGTATGTAGTAGTACCAAGACTTTGAGGAGGACAGATTCCTTAATGGTTCTATCAGAATTCTCTTCACACATCCAGAACAGAAATAAGAAAAGATGAAAGCACAGGGCACTTTTGTTGTTGTTTAAAAGTTTAATTAATAAAAATGATGAGCCAGAATGTTTTATGTCTTGTATGCTTATCTCATTTGACTGCATCAGTGAACCCAAATACCTCTGCATGAGGAGCAGCAAACTCATTTGAGTCATTTAGGGAGGTGAATGAAACACGATACACTCCATGATGATCTATTAGATGTGGCTGTCATACCAAGGCAGATTTGATTTAAACAAATTCATCTGACATTCTATCCCATAAACAATGGTAGATGTGGCAGGTGATCTCGATAGGGCTGAAAATGGTTGTTCTAACCTTGGCAAATTCTTGCAGGGCTTTGACAGCAGCCTTTAACAAGAGGCATTAAAGCATTTATTCATGGGATCTTCCCATACCACTGGTTTGGCTTACTAGGACAATTGAGAATGTGGGTGTCATGTAATCACACTTACCATGTGTGTGTGTGTAGCCATTTCAGGAAAAACAGTAATAACTCAAAGGATTGTCTCTTCTGAGCTGATTCAGCTAAGGAACAAGCTATATGTAGTTGTATGTAACTTTATACAGTGTGTTTAAAGAAAAGAAATCCCATGGGTGAGAATATGCTCAGAGACACCCTGTTCCTTAATTCTAAGGGCCAGCTAGATGTGATGCTAAATGTGTAATTAGATAGCAATTATTTTCTAGTTAGAAAAAGGAAAACATGCTGAATTCTCTTTCAATTTAAAATAAAAAATAATAAAAGAGTCTGCCTCGTGCTGGTATATGCACAAATGAAAATGTCTCCTTAGCAATGAAGTATGTTCTGGAAGTAACCCAATATCAACAAATCTGTCTCAACATCTGCTTTATAGAGTTGATCCTATAAGTATGCACTTCTGGCTCCATAGTGCTAAAGGTCAATGTTATTAATGCTAACTGCAGCCTTGGGTTAACATATTCACACAGTAAGGATATCCATGTCATGGATTTGTTGATAACCATAATCCAGAAAGAGCCTTTCACTTATGTTTTTCATAGGTTTTTCATATCACAGTTTCCTCCATTTACAGATTATTATCTCTGAGGAGAAAATGCTACACTGCCTGCCATTCATTTCTTTAAAAAAAGAAAAATTGGCTGCTGATACAAGTTGCCAGTGGGCTTATTTGCAATATTCCCTCTATGCATTTTGTGAAATGCTGGTAAAGAGCAAGGCTATTTGGCTGAACTGGAGGCTGGATTCTGTTTGGAGTACATGAATCAACTTTCAGGTTATGCATTAAAATCTAAAAAAACTCAAAGAACAATGATTAGCAAATATGTTTCATTAATTAGCACACTCTTGAGCAAGAGTTGTACACACACCATTTTAAGCAAGCTGTTTCAAAATTGAAACAGCTTTCATAACAGTGCTCCCAGTTTAATCCTGTCAATAGGAACTTCTAATGCAGTGGTTTTTCAGGAAATTGCCCAGCTTCTCAATCAGATTAGATTAGCAGTTTTTGAAAGAACAGTTAGAATAATCTCTTTTCAATATTTGATGAAGCAGACTCTGGTCCATGAAAACTTATGGCATAATACATCTGTCAAGGTGCTACAAGACCCTCGGTTCTCTCTTCACTAGAGAATAAGATCTTGTCTACTTTTTGCAACCTCCAGTTTAAGTAAACAATGATCATAACAGACAGTAGACATTGTGTGCAGAATTCTCCAGAATCCCAGAAACCCACCAGAATATATGAGAAACTACTAGCTTTAGGTCAGGAGGTCACAGATTTTTAATATCACTATAGTGGAAATAGGTGTCAGAGGGTATATTTCTCTATATTTATAATCCTACATACATTACCCAATTCAGGGGAAGAAAATCCATTTTCATGCCAGCTTTAACTGTTATGTACCTGCTGATTTAACCTCTGTGGTTTAGATTACTACTTGAAAATCCACTGAAAATGGGATTAGCAAAAATGGGATTAGATTAGTTTTTTTGTAATGTTTTTTATTATTATTTCCTTTTATAATGTATATAAAACAGAGAAAACAATGATAATAGAAAAATATTTAAAGATGAAAAACTAAACTGTAAAATAGATATATAGAATGAGTAGCTGCACATGAGTTAAAATAACAAAGTCCAGGTAAAGACTAACAGCTTTATCAGATCATCAAGTATTGTTCCAGATTTGCTAGGTTTGTGACAAGGGTTGTCTTGAAAATGAAGGTTCCACTGTATATAAAAGGTGTCTGGAGATTCTAGCCCATGTCAGAATCTTAAATTATGTGTAATCTTCTCAATTGTAGCTATATTCCAGAGTGAGTGGTACCAAACATCCAGTGTAATATTTGGGGCTGTTTTCCAGTGAGCTGCAATTACTATTCATGCTGCCAACATAATATATAAGACCAAGCCTTTTGACATTGTTATAATAAAAAACCTAACATTAATTTTGGACAATATTTTCTTTGGTAATATTTATTTCTGTCAAAATTAATTTCCAATAATCTTGCACCATCTGAAATTCCCACCATAAATTATAATATGTACCAAGTTTATTACAACCCCTCCAACAATTAGGTGATATAGAAGAAAACATTTTTGACATTTGCAAAGGAGTGTTATACCATCTGTGTGATAATTTTTACAGATTTTAATGGTTGTGCTTCCTAACCCTGAAAATAATTTATGTGCCAGTGGATGAGATGATTATTATGTCCCTAAAAAGATGGTGTGGGGGGGAAATATGGTACTACATAGGGGAGAGAATTATAGGGTTTGGCTGTTAAGGCTTGGAAAGTTCTTACAGTAAAGCAGAATCAAGACTGACCCAAAACATTTTGATGCTTACGATATCCCTTTTCATATACTGAAGTTGATTGGACTGGTGTTTGAATCATAATTTGACACTGGGATGTGACAGTTTCTTCCTGAGAGCAATAGGCTAGTTTAGGAGGCGCAGGGCAGACTGCCCTCCAATACCTCAAACCGTCCCCCAACATTTGCAGCCTGAAGCAGTTGCCTCACTCTGCCTAAATATAGGGCCAACCCTGAGCTGAATCCTTATAATCTTTGCCAGATTGAACAGGCAAAATGGACTGAGTGACATCTGATGCTGTAGAACACGTAAATTTCCTGGAAATTATTATAATGTATATTGATTTGGCATTTTCATCCACTGCACCCACACACATTTAGTCCATCCTCCTAGATTCATTATGTATTCAAATATATTAAAATCAATTGTGTAGTTGATATGATAGTGGAACAGAGCAATTGCACAATGAACAAGGAAGGAAAGCTAACACAAACTGAATAATGGAGGTACAGGGGCTCAGTCTTGGCTCTTACAGCTTTTGGATTGTTTTTCTCAAGAAAGGAATATTGAATTTGGAATATTAAATATGAAAGGCTGAACTTCATGTATTAATTTTAAATAACCATCTATTTCTTGCAGGCCTCTAGTAGGAATACATTGCAGATATACAACTTCAATTCATTTTAGCAGGATTCCCTAGAAGTAGATTGCATGCACGTTGTTAGAAAAGTAGCTCTCAGGAAGTATTAAGCTCCAGGTGATGGGTGGTAAAATTATTCATCTTGCAAGAAATTTAATAATAATTGTAAACCAGCCCTCAGAAATGTCCAAATGTTTGTACTTAGGTCTCAGCATTTGAACATTAATTATATAGTGTTTGAAGTATTTCCAGGGATCATTGCAAGTTGAAGAATTTTACCACCTGGAGCTAAATGCTTCCTGAGAGTTAGTTATCAAACTGAACATGCTCCCAATCTACTTCTGGGGAATCTTGCTAAAATTATAGTATAATTGGGTGGACAATAAGGATAGCCTCATGACTTTTTTCTGGAACATAATGGGAATATTATTAGCTTGCATTGTTCTGCTTAGAAAGAGTTTTAACCTTAGATGTATGACATAAGTTGAGGTAATGGCTTCTTGTTTTCATATTATTTCAGATAAAGAAAGTAGCACTGTATGCCTACAGAGTGGCACTCAGCCACAGATAATTGTAGCATCATCATCATCATCATCATCATCATCATCATCTATTATTTATACCCTGCCCATCTGGCTGGGTTTCCCCAGACACTCTGGGCAGCTTCCAGCAAAATATTAAAATACAATAATTAATCAAATATTAAAAGCTTCCCTAAACAGGACTGCCTTCAGACGTCTTCTAAAAGTCAGATACTTGTTTATTTCTTTGACATCTGGTGGGAGGGCATTCCATAGGGTGGGTGCCACTACCAAGAAGGCTCTCTGCCTGGTTCCCTGTAACTTCAATTTTCGCAGTGAGGGAACCGCCAGAAGGCCCTCGGCGCTGGACCTCAGTGTCCAGGCTGAACGATGGGGGTGGAGACGCTCCTTCAGGTATACTGGGCCGAGGCCATTTAGGGCTTTAAAGGTCAGCACCAGCACTTTGAATTGTGCCCGGAAACGTACTGGGAGCCAATGTAGGTCTTTCAGGACTGGTGTTATGTGGTCTCGGCGGCCACTCCCAGTCACCAGTCTAGCTGCTGCATTCTGGATTAATTGTAGTTTCCAGGTCACCTTCAAAAGTAGCCCCACGTAGAGCACATTGCAGTAGTCCAAGCAGAAGATAACCAGAGCATGAACCACTCTGGCAAGACAGTCCATGGGCAGGTAGGGTCTCAGCCTGCGTACCAAATGGAGCTGGTAGACAGCTGCCCTGGATGCAGAATTGACCTTCCCCTCTATGGATAGCTGTGAGTCCAAAATGACTCCCAGGCTGCACACCTGGTCCTTCAGGGGCACAGTTACCCCATTCAGGACCAGAGAGTCCTCCATACCCACCCCCTGTTCCCCCCAAACAGTACTTCTGTCTTGTCAGGATTCAATCTCAATCTGATAGCCGCCATCCATCCTCCAACTGCCTCCAGACCCTCACACAGGACCTTCCCTGCCTTCACTAGTTCCAATTTAAAACTGGAACACAGATGCATAATATGGCAGCTTTTCTACTGGGCCTGAAGAGCATCTGACTTAGCCAAAGGTTTAACTATGTGTTTCTAACTATAGAGGCTAAAGTGATGAATGTGATTTTTAAAAATTAAATCCATTATTAGATCAGTCTATTGGGCTGTTCTCATCTCTCTCTCCTTCCCTCCTTCAAACATGTATTTTGCTTCCTCTTTCTCACATTTTTTCTACTGCAGTGGTTCTCAAATTTTATTCTGGGAAGTTCCCTGGAGTTTATTGTAACCTTAT
Source organism: Podarcis melisellensis (assembly GCF_964234715.1). Classification (NCBI taxonomy): domain Eukaryota; kingdom Metazoa; phylum Chordata; class Lepidosauria; order Squamata; family Lacertidae; genus Podarcis; species Podarcis melisellensis. Next base: position 58,818,626 of record NC_138542.1, read on the forward strand.
GAGGGGTTCCTAAATTAAAAGATTAGTAGTAGTGAACAAGCTTCTCTGAGGGACTATGGGTCAATAAACAGCTTCCCATCAAACATGACTTACTAGCAGGTGGTAGTTAGACATGTGAGGTTAGCAAGATCCTTAAACTGGTTTATTTAAAAATGGGAAATTTTTATAAGAAAACCAAATAAACATTCAAAACATCCTGATGTAAAATAAATCCTAGCAAATAAATCCTAGCTTTGGGATTGAGGCAGTTAGTTAAAATGTTTTTTTTTTCTTTTCTTTCCCCCAAAGTGTTCTACTATTGCAGTGTTTGTTACACTGTCACCATAGTCCTCATTACTGTATAAACATTTTAATTATGACCTTTCCTTTAGAGATAAATATCTGTTTTCTATCTGAACCTCTGGTCACCAATCTCTCTTCCTATTTTCCCTCAGAGGGCTCTCAAACGAATTCCTAACTGTCATTTCTAAGGGCCTCTGTCAGCAGCACCTGCTTTCTTCCCGAGGTTCTAAAAGGGGTTTCCCTCACTCAGTGCAGGGCCCCCTCTTCTCAGAAGCCTGAGAAGGATTCCAAGTTACCTCACAACAGATAATTTCAGTTAAATGTCAATTTTATAAACCACATACAACTTTATAATACATTCACCTAAATACCAGTTACATAACAATGCTGACCCAAAATTACAGTTTACAGTTTAACTTTAGTGCCTGTACATTGTGCTACATGCCAACATGCTCGGATTAACATCAGAGAGGGCCCTGCTGCATTGTTCTTTCTACAGTCTGAAGTTAGGCAGGCAGCTATGTGAAAAAAATCCTTTATTGTTATAATGGTACCGATGTTATTGAGTGTTCTCCCCAGAGAGGCCTGCCTGGCTTCTTCATTGTTTAGCCTTCCTGGTTAATGATACATTGCTTTTAAGAAGGCCTTTGTGGAGAGATGGCTAGTTGATTAGTGGGCACTGATGTTTTTCCCTTGTACCTATCTATTAGGTAGATCAGTATTATTATCTCCAGATAATATAATATATATAATATATAATATATATAATAATGGTTTGTTTTTGGTTTGGTTGATGATAAAAACAAATAAAATGACAAATCCTATTTAGCTAAAAAACATGTTTAGCTGGTTCTGGATGCCATATGTTAGATATTCAGTTTAATTTACAATTGTTCTTTGAGCTTGTTTCATTATTTGAAGTTAGAATAGTTTAATGGGTATAGATACTGTTTTTCTGTGGTGATTCTGATGTGTGTAGCTTGTGAGCTTATCTAAAATGGGGAAAGTCAGTGTCCTCACACTGGTCTGACCAGTGTTTTCCTGATACAGAACAGAATTTCAAATCCATTGCAAGAAGATAGAAAGGAGAAGGGGAACAAAACAGACTGGCCCATTGATTTGTAAGGTTTGACACCATATTGACTGAGATGCTGCTTCATTGTCACTAGGCCCAGACCTGTAGTGTAACCTTCAAGAAAGCAGCACACTGGAGATTCCAGTTTAGGACCTAGTGAGTTTAGGATCACACCAAATGGTTGTCCTGTGAAAAAAGATAGTCATCTCCATCTTGGAGTCCCAGCTCCATTTCTCATAATGGTGTATTATTGCAATTTCTGTACTACATGGAATTAACAACACTGTTTCTTGTTTTCTTTTGTCTTTTCTGCAGGAACGAGTGGAATATCTCTTTCTCATAATTTTTACAGTGGAAGCATTTTTAAAAGTAATAGCATATGGACTTCTCTTTCACCCTAACGCTTACCTCCGCAATGGCTGGAATTTACTAGATTTTATAATTGTGGTAGTAGGGTGAGTATTCATGGTTTATGTATGTGCTTTCTCTATTTAAACACAAAATGGGAATGAAATATTGTGTCTGTATGATGAAATTAAATACATCCTACCTTTTCGGGCAGGGCTGTGGTGCCTTTAACAAGTGCTGCACATACAGAAATCTGGCAGAAAAAGCTTTTCCAATTCAGAGGTTGAGGTGGCTTTTATAATCATCAAAGTTATCAACATTAAGGATAAACTTAAGTTTTGTTGGGTAAAATAAGCCTTCTTTGAGGCCAGAATTCACATGACATGGAAGATGTGTGACAGGACTTCCCTAACAATGTTTTACAGTATTTGTTCAGAGGAGGTTGTGGTTTCTGATTGGGGTTGCAGCTCTGAAAAGTGGCTCAAACTTTTCTTCCAACCTTTCCCTGATTTAGAGTAAACTTTGGCTATTGCTTCTGATTTGTTTGGAAAGAAAAAAAAATCACGAGCACCACTTTGGGTGACATGGCATACCAAGGCTTTTGGTTTGTTGTTCCCAGTGCAGTGAAGTGAAGACTTTTGAGCAGCATGCACCACCAGTACACTGCTCATTCACACTAAATCTGAGTTAAACAATAACTATGTTTTCAAGTGATATGGAAACCAGCCATAGCCAAGCGATCATGTGATGAAACCACATTTTGTATTATAATTTGCACAGATTTAGCTTAAATTAGGTTAAAGTAAATTAATTAGCACCTAACTTTCAAAGCCAGTTTTCAAAATACATTATTTCTAAGAGAGAAGATAGGGTAATAATGACAGCAGTAAATCTATGTGGAGCTATTAAATGAAAAACTGATCACAATCTTGGCATAAGTGCCTCTTCTGCTATAAGTGGGTCTCTTCAGTCATACTAATGAGTAATGATGACTGCATAGCTACTATAGACCTTTTGTCCCCTATTACTGTGTAGGCAATTCTAGATAGTAGTTCCTCCAGCTCCAGCACAGGATGAACCTCAAATAGGGATTATTTGACAATACATGGCTTAGCAGTATGGTAGCTAGGGTACATTGATGTGCCACCTGTGCTAATTTGTATTTTAGGGATATTGTCTTGGTGAGTTTCCTCACATACTCCTGCCCTTTTTCATGTTGATGCCAGCTGACTGACATCAAGATTTCCAAACAATAATTGATTCCTACTACTTTCCAGTATGCTGTGGAATCTCTAAAAGGGATTAGTTATGTGCAGTATAAAAAGCATCACAGCTTTGCAGTGTTAATTAATTTGAAATAATCATGGAATCAGAAACACCCTGAAACCAATTCACTAGCTGTTTTAGGTGACAGATAATCTCAGTGAGCATGCATGCTTATTACTAAAGTAGGGCATCTTAATGAGCTTCCAATGGGTTGTATCCAGTGTTGTCCTTCTGTTCATTAAAGGCTATTTGGTCAATCAACTTCTTCCATGAATGGAAGGAGAAAGAGGTGATTGTTTGCAAATTGACCCTTTCTTGTCAGCTCCCACACATGAGTTGCCAATTGCTGTATAGCTCAGTTGGTTAGAGCATGGTGCTGATAGCACCAAGGTTGCAGGTTTGATTCCCCTACAGAATAGCTGCATATTCCTGCATTGCAAGGGGTTGGATTTCCAACTATTATATGCTATAACTCTATTATTCTATCTGACAAACGTGGGAACCATGGCACATGGAAGGCTTTTTAGGTGCCCTTGGGCAGGCGACCCAAACACTGAACTTCTAGATGATCTCTGTGAAATGGCAGCAGCAGCATTTGTGTGTGCATGTGTAAAATAAATATTTTATGATCTCCACAATCAGGATGAGCAGAACATAACTGATTGTCCATGGTAAGCATAAGGGTTGTTGGAGTATATGTGTCTTTCTCATTTTGTGTTATGTCATGCTCTCCATGGCAGCCATTTTATGTTATGCCACACACATCCATAACAGCTCTTTTGTGACTGGTGTCCCTAGTACTCTCTTAAAATTGAAAATGTGCTCACCAGTCCAAAAAGGTTGGCAACCCCTGACCTACACTGTCCTAGAGAATTCTCTGACATTATGGTCACCAAACAGGATACTATTTGGTGCACCACCCAATAAGGGTCATAATAACTCAATAACAGGAACACCTTTGCATAGTTTCCTTAGGGCCTGGCCTGATTGAAGGCCCAATACAATTATCACACCGCTTCTGATCTCAGCCTTTCTGGACCTCAGCTATTGACCAGTATTACCAGCTGTTGGTGCCACTCACAGCAGTACAAACATTGTGCCATCAGTGAGCCTGCCTAGCAGGGATGCTTTACTTCAAGTTCTGTTTCAGAAAGAAGAGACTTGTTTGCTTACGTTAGCAATATGAAACTGTACCGAGAAAAAGGAAGAGTAAGAAATGCAAGAAATGGATCCAGACCCAATTATACCCTTCTGAAGGAAGACACACATTTGTAGTTTTGTAACAATTATCCTTGCACTGGGACAAATGCTGCTTTTTTGGTAGCTGCTTTTTTAAAAAATGGATTTAACCTCAGATAATTTATGGCCTTTTTACAATTGAACCATTAAATACTGCTTTGAAGAAAACGTCCCTTTGCACAGGTTTCTGTCATTAAGCTGTATATAAGTGTTACTAGCTGAGCGAAGGGATCAGACGTCGGTCTAATGAGACAGAAAATCTTGAACTGGTTATCATAGCCAAAACACTGCTTTACTTTTAAAGTTTGTTTTTCTTTTCTTCTCAAAAATGGATAACATTAAACTGTAGATTTAAGATCTTAAGAGGACACAATTTAGTTGTAAGAAAACAGACTGATACTGTTTGGTGCAAGCATGGACTTAATATTACAGTATAGACAAAACTAATACCATGCTTTTGGAAAGATGATTAGCCATACATTTAACAACAGAGAAATACAGCAGAGACAGTTATTCACCCACTAACTCAGGGATATTAGTAAGATAATTATTAATTATAGCCGATCCTCTAGAGATCCTTGTGTGTAGAGTCTGTAGGGCTTGTAGATAAAGGGCCCCAATAAAGGTAAAGGTAAAGGTACCCCTGCCCGTACGGGCCAGTCGTGTCTGACTCTAGGGTTGTGTGCCCATCTCACTTAAGAGGCTGGGGGCCAGCGCTGTCCGCAGACACTTCCGGGTCAAGTGGCCAGCGTGACAAGCTGCATCTGGCGAGCCAGCGCAGCACACGGAAACGCCGTTTACCTTCCCGCTAGAAAGTGGTCCTTATTTATCTACTTGCACCCGGGGGTGCTTTCGAACTGCTAGGTTGGCAGGCGCTGGGACCAAGCAACGGGAGCGCACCCCGCCGTCACCCAGGCCCCAATAGTAGAGTTTAAATCTTTGTAATATAGCAAAAAGTCATTTCAAGCTGGTTCTATTTTGCGGGTGGGATTCATTCATATGCTGGTAAAATTGGGTTGTTGTAAGTTTTGTTTTGTTTTGTTTACATTGTTTTTATACTTCTTTATTGTGATCTACCCAAATAACTGTATGTTATTGGGCAGGTGGCGCTGTGGTGTAAACCACTGAGCCTCTTGGGCTTGCCGATCAGAAGGTTGGCGGTTTAAATCCACATGACGGGGTAAGCTCCTGTTGCTCTGTCCCAACTGCTGCCAACCTAGTAGTTCAAAAGCATACCAGTGCTTTAGGTACCGCTGCGGTGGGAAAGTAAACAGTATTTCCGTGTGCTCTGGCTTCCGTCACGGTGTTCCATTGCACCAGAAGCTGTTTATTCATGATGGCCACATGATCCAGAAAACTGTCTGCGGACAAATGCCAGCTCCCTCAGCCTGAAAAGTGAGATGAGCACTGCAACCCCATAGTCAGCTTTGACTGGACTTAATCGTTCAGGGGTCCTTTACCTTAACTTTATGGGATGGCATATACATGTTGATACATATATAAATAAGGTGTGTGTGTGGCATCTGTAGTTATCTGTGTAATCTAATTATATCTGATAAATGCAACCTGACTCTTTTACCCTCAGCCCCAACAATGGCCAGCCCTTTCCATTGGCCTGCCTAGCCCCAACCGCCTTTCCTCTCTCAGACTCCATCACTTTGCATAGTATGGGATGTTGACAGAGAATTATACCCTCCTATTGTTCTATTATTTGTTTAGTAATCACCTTGGTTTCGCCTCATTGATTCATCTTCACTTTTATTCCCTTTTTCCTAATGTGAAGATTATAACTGAGAGCAGAGACTTATTTAAGATTTTTGTACAGCACCTAGGAATTTCAGGCATAAAAGAATGTACTTTGGGCAGCAGCTCCCCAGTTTTAGAAAGACCTCATCAGCAAGGCTATCACATGTCCATTGATTTATTTTCAGCTTCGGGCAATGACCTTGTTTATTTTCCCAGGCCTTTAAAAATAATTCTATTAACATTTCACTGTGGTTTTAGGATGTTGTTTTAGCTCTGTGAAGAGAATTTTGTGACTCTGTATTACATTTGATGCTTGTGGCTGAAATTGTGTTTCCCTCTGGTCTGTTATTGTTTTGTTTTACAGAATCTGGGGGCTGCTATTTGATTGGTTTTATTGGATTGGGGTTTTAGGGCTTTGACAACAGTGTCACTCAGCTGATGGTATGGCTTCCATCATTGAAACGAGGAGGGAAGACTTTGTCCACAATTTCCACTACCTCTGTAGTTCTAAATCTTCTCTAGGGGGTCCCCCAACCCCCTGAAGCAGATTTGAGGTGAGTGAGAGTGGGACGGGGAGAGAGAGAAGAATCACTGAAAATTGTTGCTCTCCTGTTCCACTTTACCATCAGCTGAGTGGCTCTATAGAATACAACCTTTAATTTTTTGTAATTGTTCATTGCCTAGGTTATGGGTAGGCATAAGAGGAACTCAGTTTCACTCTCTTTGTTTCTAATTTTTCCAGTCTTAAGTTCTCTGCATTTCCACATATATTTAGCATTTTTTAAAAAGTCTTCATGAAAATATTTCTGCATTTAGATACGAATTTCAGACAAATATACACATTTTTAAAAAGCAGTTTCCTGTTATATAATGCATTTGTTTAGTCTATTTTCACTACTAAATGCATTTTTATGCACACTTTACCTCAGTGTATGCCTCAGTATATGTTATACATATTGGCTGAAGAATTGCACTGTAAAATTTGGAGATTGCAAATTTCAAAGGATGGCTGTGTTTCAGTTCACATGTTCTTTTGGAAAGTGCAACTTAGTTAGCTTTGCTTTTAAATGCAAACTGAATTGAATTTCTCCTCTATCACAAGTTATGGGATGACTGATCATTGCGGGGGGAGGGAAATAAAGGAAAAGCCACTGGAAAAATACCTAGGAGATATTGTGAGTGACATCCCATATTTAGCTCATTTGTTTTCCATGTGTGGAGGAGAATGAGTTCCTTTCAAAATACAACAATGGAAGATGGATCATCTTAAGGAAAATGGAAAGCAGCATGTCTTCACAACGAGAGACGATTGAGATGTATGACTGAAAATGAGGCTTCTACTCTTTTTTCATGATATGCCTAGTGAGGGAACAGTCACCATGATTTTTACTGCAGGAAATTTTGAAAGAATGCTGTGCAGAGTGTAAGATGGGTACACTTGCATGGCTGGGAACAAGCTTTCCCAGGCTGGGAACAAGTATTTCCATGTGATGCAGAGACTGCACAGAGCAGATGAGAAGGGATGTCTCCAACCATAATTGGACTATAGCAAGGATCTTCCATTTGACAGTCCACATTACATGTTAACATGAGCACAATAGCTAATACCACCCTGGGCTTGGCAAGCTTCCTTCTATGAATTTGCGGGCAAGATTCTGGTTTTGGAGAGATTTTAGTAAAGCTGTAAAACACTATCAGAGAAACCTTTTGCAGTGAACTCTCCTTCACAAGCTCCCAGAGGACTGGGATGACTGCAGACACGTCACTCATCATCTGGTGAGAGGATTATGTTTAGCAGAGGAGCAGAAATATTTGAATAGGAAACAGAACACGTTCCTAATGCTTGTTCACTGGACTGTAAGAAATATGCAGAGCCAAATTTGGCATCTGCTGTCTTTTTGAGCACCATCTAATTACAAAACAAAAAACCCAAAATTTTTGTGCAAGATTATTCTAATAATTCATGAAGGAGATTTATAACTTTAAAGGTGCTTTAAAAGCTTTATGCCTTTTGTCCTTACAACAACCCTGTGGTGTATGCCATTATTATTTCCCTTTTAGATATAAGATAATTCTAAATACATTTACTTGGCAGCAAATCCACTGAGTTAAGTGGGACTTGTTTGCTGATAAGTATGTTTGAGATTATTCTAAGGGTGAGCAAATTACTATAAAACTCTTTAGTAAACTGAGCAAGTAACTGAACCAATTCCTTAAAGGTATTTTATACATTTTACTCCCTGGTTTTGAGAGCCTGTAGTGTCTAAGCATATGTGCCCATCTACTTTCTGTGTGTATTCAAGTCTTCCTTCTCATACACTATTACAGCCCAATGTATTTACATTAATTAATATGCTAGTAACACCAGAGAGTTACCAGTGTGGTGTAGTGGTTAAGAGCAGTAGACTCGTAATCTGGTGAACCGGGTTTGTGTCTCCGCTCCTCCACATGCAGCTGCTGGGTGACCTTGGGCTAGTCACACTTCTTTGAAGTCTATCAGCCCCACTCACCTCACAGAGTGTTTGTTGTGGGGGAGGAAGGGAAAGGAGAATATTAGCTGCTTTGAGACTCCTTCGGGTAGTGATAAAGCGGGATATCAAATCCAAACTCCTCTTCTTCTGAAGGTGGCTGTGAAGCCCTGCAATCCTTAAGCCATTTCGGAGCCCAAAGAGCAGTTGTGGGTTGCTATTAACTAATTTATTATCTGATTTATGCCTAATTATATTTAAGTACATAGTTACATTTACTCAAATGTAATGCATGCAATTTTTGGCCAAATAACGTCATGAAAATTAGTGTGTGCATTAAATTTGATAGTTCATTGCATTTGAGTAAATACGGTATTTAATGTTTAACTTTGAACACTATTCCAATAATTGCTCTTTAGAGACTTTTTGCTGATGCGCGTTATATTCACCAGCAAATACTTTTTTGGTTTGAAGGTTTTGAAAATTGAGGTGCACGTTAGACTTGATGGCACATTACATTTGAGTAAATATGGTATTTTTTGGTCCCTTTTAGGGCAAAGCACTCACAGGGCCCCTTACATAAAAATCAATAGTAACACAAAAATATAGCATACATAATACTTCAATTAAGTATTCAGCTATTCCAGATTATCTATCTGTAAACTGAAATGTGAAAAGGGTGAAAAGTAAAGAGCAAATGGTTGCATTTATGTGCATTTTATAGGCAGATTCATTCTCCCCCCCCCCCCCATTTTTCTCTTGTGTTCTTTGCAATATATGCAATATATTAAAAAGCTGCAGTAATTTTTCTTCCTTTTATTTTTATCCATGCTGTCTACTAATCATTTGTTTCCTCTTTCCATTTTCTTCCACCCAAGGCTTTTTAGTGCAATTTTAGAACAAGCAACCAAAGCAGATGGGGTAAATTCGATAGGAGGCAAAGGTGCCGGATTTGACGTCAAAGCACTTCGGGCTTTCCGAGTATTGCGTCCCTTACGGCTGGTATCTGGAGTTCCTAGTAAGTAACTAAATCCAACTTCTCTCTCTCTCTCTCATTGTTGTTGGGTTTTTCCAATAGATGATGTAAATATTGTGAGATGCTGCTGTTGCTGAAAGAGATGTGTACTAAGATGTCCAAGCACTTGACATAATGGATTTCAGGGTGGAAAATAAAAGAAGGGGCAAGGAATATACTGCCCATTCTTCTGGTTACCCTTAACACTTATAAAGAATAGAATCCAGTGTGAGACAACAGAGAGGGAAAGATACAGGCAGGTTTTATGAGAGAGGAGTTGTTGCACAGGCCATATGTGATTGAGCTATCGCTAAATAATATGAGGTAATAGATCAGTTTAAAACAACAAGAAATGAATACATAATCAATGTATTGAAACTAGTATGAATTAAGTCAATATAATAACTGGATTGCTGACTCTGAAATAGATGTCTGTTAATAATCTCACATATGGCTGGCTTGATGAAGAAGCTCTCACAGTGACTTAAATGCCTGTTCTCTTGAATGGCAATTGTATTCCCCTGCGTTTGCCAGAAGGCTAGGATTCTGATCACATCTGGACAATCTTTTGTAATGACGTAATATGATAGAGATATCATTTCCTGTGGTGTGCACACTTTGTTGTTTTTTTGTCCTAGTTCCATGCCATGCCAAACAATGGATGGGGGGAGAAACACTGCAATAACTCCATAAACCTGTGACCAGAGCTGTGTACTCATTGTGAGAAATAATGCCTCCATCTGGGATGGTGTCAGTATCCAGAAGGGTGCACCAATGCTCCTATGCATCGGTTCCCCTGGATGCAGGTTTATCTGATGACAGCAGCTGGGTCTGGGAATCCACCTCCATCTTTAAATTTTACACAATCCTCTGACATGATGTTAAATGTACGTGTTCTCCCCCCCCCCCTGGGATTCCTGGGACTGGCATGAGGCATTACTATGTGGTGTAGCCAGTTCATGTCGTTGTTATGTGCAAACAGCATGTCTAATGTGCTTTGTAGGTAAGAGGATCCACATATATGAGAGTATGAATTCATTTTTTGAAGGTGACACTATGATAGACTTCCTGTCATAACTTTGATATTTGAGGAATGCCAAGAAAAACAATTATTCAGCCTTCCGCAGATGTATCTTTTTAATCAGCTAGCATTATTACATCTCATGTGCACATGGGTGATTATTAAAACTGCATGTTTTTATAGAATTTTAAGATTAGCAACTAAATAAGTTAGAATGTGGGCCTCATTGAAATGCTTCTGCAGGGGGAGAATTGTGGTTTGAGGGCCCGACCCCCGCGAAGTGAAATGAAGACACAGGGACACGTGATATAAGGTTAATGGGCTAGAAAAGGCCACAACTGACTTCCGGAGGCGGCGCAAAACGGCAATGGCGGTCCTCTTTACCCAGTGAAGAGGGGCTCCGCGAAAAAGGGTCGTCCGCTACGGCAAAGCGGAGACCCATTAAGATAAACCGCAGGCAGAGCGAGCCTGCGGCCGTGGGACTCGGCGGGTGCCAGAAGCCCCCCCAGAAGCGAGGAAGGGACCTCGTAAGAGGCTCCGGAACGTGAAAGGGGGAGCGGCGCTGTGAGTTCATCGCTCTTTTCGCGGAAGTGAAGCCGCGCTGCTGCTGCTGATGAGCGTCGACCTTTCTTCTTGAAAAGTATCGGAATTGGCTGCAAATTACCCGTGAGTAAGGGGTACTAAAGATTGACTTAAATTTATTTAATTCGGCTGAAAACGGGAGGCGAGTAACAGGAAGTCCGTCTCCCGACCCTGCTAATCAGAGCAAAGCAAAGAATTTGATGTGGGCTGAAGCGCTTAAAAAGAGACTTTGAAAATAGTATGAAGGGGCATCAATAGACTGTGTTTTTAGAAATTAAAAGGAATGAAGGATTAAATCATTTGGTTTATTTTGCTACGGAACCTTCCCCCTACTGTGGAGTGACGTGGAGTTAAAGGGGACAACCGAGCTGTCGGGCTGCCAGTGTTGCAAAGGAGAACTGTCAGGCTGCTGAAACTTCTTCTGAAGTATAAATTGTTGCATGGATGGATACATTATCGCTTTAATATTGATACTGGAACCTTTCTGTCACCTTGTGGCACTATTTTGAAACAGAACTATCTGGAAACCTCCTTTTTGAGCTTGGGGATTATAAAAGTTGATAGGAACTTTGATGGCGGAAAAGAAACTTTCCTTCTCATGAAACACACCCCCCTGGTGGATTTGCAGAGGTATAGAGGCCTGGGAACTGTATTATATCGAGATTCTTTGTGGTTTAATTGTTTACATTCTGGACTTGCCTTTCTCATGGATTGAAAGACTACTTGACCTTGAACAGAGGCAGCTGGGGAATGAGCGGCCCAGGGAAAACAAGAGCAGCCAAAGCTAAGGAAGCTAAGGAAGCTAAAGAAAAAGATAAGAGAGCTGGGCAGCTTGTTCAAACAACGTTAACACATCAACGTAGATCCTCTGTACCAACTGTGCTGACGGCACAGGAGGGAGAAGTTGAAACGCTTGCTACAGAAGAAATGGCAACTGGAGGAACTGATCCAGTCTTGAAACAAATCTTGGAACAATTGGCACTTTTGAATAAGAAGGTGGACGATCAGTCATCTAAAATTGATAGAGCTACATCTACTATCAGTAAGTTATCAGATCAGGTTTCCCAGCATACTCAGGCCATTGAGAAATTGCAAGGAGCTACGGCTGAGAACTATAAATTAGCTGCGGAAGCCAATCAAAAAGCTGAGCAAGCGTGCAAAAAGGTTGAGGAGATCAAAGGGGAAGTAAGACCTCTGAAAAGACAGGTAGGAGAACAGCAAGCCTACCTGTCAATGGTGGAACTGAAAAGTAAGGAATGCAATCTTAGGCTGAGGGCCGTCCCAGAGCTGGAGCAGGGCAACCTAGAGGAATTTTTGACGCAGTTATTTTCTAAATTTTGGGGGGTTGAGGAAGACAAAGACTTCAAAATTGTGACGGCCTTCAGATTGGGAAGATCGGCTAAGAAAGACAAGTCCAGAGACTGTTTGGTTTGCTTGAGAACAAGAGAGGAAAGAGACAAGATACTAGGCCAACATTTTAAAAAATCTCTGGAAGTTGAAGGCAAAAGAGCAGAAATTTATAGAGACATTCCCAAATATCTGTTGGACCTTAGAGCCTCATATACAGACTTGGCCAAACTGTTAAGGTATAACGCAATTCCTTACAGGTGGGAATTCCCTCAAGGTTTATCATTCACTTATAAAGGAAAGAAGGTAAGAATTAAAACACTAGAGGACCAGCAGAAGTTCCTGTACGACAACGAGGAGGACCTCCAAAAGAGAGCCGCAGATTCTTGGCCTCCACCACCGGGATTACCACCAGGACACGTACCATCTGGAGGCGGACCGGCACCACATCCTTCGGGAACGGAGGATAACATAGATACCCAACTGTGATACTCAAGTACTAGACCAGGATGTCTCTACAGCTTCTTAGTTGGAACATAAATGGCGGGAACTTTCCAGAAAAAAGGAGAAAAGTATTTCATATTTTGAAAAAAGAACAATTGGACATTATCTGCTTGCAAGAAACACATGTGACAAGACTCCACAGAAAAGTGTTAATTAATAAAAGGTTAGGCCAAGAATTTATTTCATCGGACAAAGTCAAGAAAAGAGGAGTGGTGATATATGCAAAGGAGAACTTGTCACCAAAATTTGTATTTAAAGATGAACAGGGCAGAATTTTGGCGGTTGAAATTCAGACACAAGGAGAAAAGTTTTTAATTTTAGGAATCTACGCCCCAAATGAAGGGAAATCGGAATTTTTCAAGAGGCTGCATGAGACTATGCTGGACTATTTGGATTACAACAACATTATCATGTTGGGAGATATGAACGGAGTCGTCTCAGTGAATATGGATAAGTCGCAAAGTGCTAACATAACGAAAGACGGCAGACTACCAAAAACTTTTTTCGAAATGACTGACAATTTGGACTTGACTGATATATGGAGGATCAAGAACCCTCTAGGGAAAGAAGGAACTTTCTTTTCTGAGGCCCACATGACATGGACGCGAATCGACCAAATATGGATAACTAGAGGACTGGCACCTAAGACTAGAAAAGTGGAAATCTGCCCAAAAACCTGCTCCGACCACAATGCTTTGAGAATGGAAGTGAGATTAAACACAACCGGATCTTTCAGATGGAAAATGAATGACGCTTTGTTAAGAGATCAGGAGATTGTTAAGAAGGCCCAAAAAGTTTTAAAGGACTATTTTGAAATAAATTTAAAGACAACTGTGGAAAAAAGAACAATCTGGGACGCAAGTAAAGCAGTTATGAGAGGGTTTCTAATACAGCAGAACACGATTAAAAAAAGGCTCTGGAATGAAAAGAAGGAGAAGATTTTGGAGAAAATAAGAGAAGGAGAGAAAAAACTGAGATCCAGGCCTAAATCGAAGGAAGTGTTGAGAGAAGTGAAGTTTTTCCAGGCACAATATTCGAAATTGATAAATCAAGAGGTGGAATGGAAAATTAAACAAATGAAACAAAGATCCTTTGAATCAGCTAATAAGTGTGGGAAGCTGTTGGCTTGGCAGTTGAAAAAGAGACAAAAGCTTAATACAGTTACAAATCTAGAGATTGAAGGGAGAATGGTTCAGAAACCTGAGGAAATTAGAAAGTGTTTCCAGAGATATTTCAGAGAACTTTATTCACAAAGGCCACAAAAAGATTCGGAGGTGGATCAATTTCTTATAACTAATGGATTACAAAGAATACCTCAGGAAATGAGAGCAACCCTGAACTGTAACATTACGCTCCAAGAAATTGAATGCGCCATTCAGAATCTTCAACTAGGCAAGTCTCCAGGACCAGATGGACTCACTTCCAAATACTATAAGGTATTGAAGGACTCTTTGATACAACCACTGTTGGAAGTTTGCAACCAGATTATGGAGGGGAGGAAGGCACCGGAAACGTGGAAAGAAGCTTTCATCACGTTGATACCAAAATTAGAAACTGAAAAAACTCAACTTAAAAACTACCGTCCTATCTCACTCCTAAATGTGGATTACAAAATCTTTGCAGACATTTTGGCAAGTAGGTTTAAGAAAGTATTAAATGAAGTGATCCATAAGGACCAAGCAGGCTTTCTCCCTGGTAGGCATTTATTTGACAACACAAGAAACATCATTGATATTCTGGAATTTTTACAGACAAATTCAAATACAAGAGCGGTGTTGATCTTTATTGATGCGGAGAAAGCCTTTGACAACATTTCTTGGAAGTTTATGAAGAAAAATTTGGAAAGGATGGGAGTAGGGCGGGGGTTTGAAAGTGGAATAGAAGCAATTTATTCAGAACAAAAAGCTAAATTGATAGTGAACAACGTGGTGACAGAGGAGTTCAAAATTGAAAAAGGGACACGACAGGGGTGCCCTCTGTCTCCTCTGTTGTTTATCTCAGTTCTGGAGGTGCTATTGAACAAGATTAGAAATGACCGGTTGGCACAGGGAATTGTGGTCGGAGAGAAACAATATAAACTGAAAGCATTTGCAGATGACTTGGTATTAACACTACAGGAGCCAGCCTCTAGCACTAAAAGAGCGTTAGAATTAATTTCTGACTTTGGTCGGGTGGCGGGATTTAAGCTGAATAAACAAAAAACTAAAGTTTTAGCAAAAAATTTGACAACTATTGAAATAGAGGAGTTCAGAAAAGAAACGGAATTAAATGTGGTTAAAAAAGTAAAGTATTTGGGGGTGCACTTGACCTCCAAAAACTTGAATTTGTTTAAGGACAATTATGAGAAATGTTGGTCAGAGATCAAAAGAGATTTGGAAACATGGTCAAGACTGAAACTTTCCTTGTTGGGTAGAATAGCTGCTATAAAGATGAATGTATTGCCGAAAATGCTATTTCTGTTTCAGGCCCTCCAGATCGTGGACAAGGTGGAATGTTTTGGAAAATGGCAGAGGGATATTTCTAAATTTGTCTGGCAGGGCAAAAAGCCCCGAATTAAGTTTAAAATACTAACGGATGCGAAAGAAAGAGGGGGGTTTGCCCTGCCGGACTTGAGGTTATATTATGAATCTGCAGCCCTCTGCTGGTTGAAAGATTGGATTTTATTGGAGAACACCGATGTCCTCGACCTGGAAGGATTTGATAATGCTTTTGGGTGGCATGCATATTTGTGGTATGACAAGGTTAAAGTTCATAGATCATTCAAAAACCATATTGTCAGAAGGGCAATTTTTATGGTCTGGTCAAAATATAAAGACTTATTGGAGAGTAAAACTCCGAGGTGGCTCTCACCGATGGAGGCCAAAGCACGGAAAAGACTCAATATGGAGGCCCACTGGCCTAAATATTGGGAAATAATTGAAAAAATTGGAGATAATTGGAGGTTGCAGAGTATGGAAAAGTTAAAAAACAAGGTGCGAGATTGGTTACATTATGCTCAAATTCAGGAAGTTTTTAAAGCGGACAAAAAAGTGGGTTTCCAGGAGGAAAAGTCGAAATTAGAGACAGAGTTGCTTGAGCCAAAATCTAAGTTAATTTCGAGAATGTACAACTTGTTGCTTAAATGGAATACACAGGATGAGATTGTTAAATCCTCCATGATAAAGTGGGCGCAGGATTTGGGGCACAACATTATGTTTGAAGACTGGGAAAGGTTATGGAACACCGGAATGAAATTTACGGCATGTAGTGCCCTGAAGGAAAATATTATGAAAATGACATACCGGTGGTACATGACCCCAGTCAAGCTTGCAAAGATATATCACTTGTCTGACAACAAATGTTGGAAATGTAAAGAGGAGGAAGGGACATTCTTACACCTCTGGTGGACCTGCCCGAAGGTGAAGGCCTTCTGGGAGATGATTCATAATGAACTAAAAAAGGTGCTTAGATTTACCTTACCCAAGAAACCGGAGGCCTTCCTCCTGGGCATGGTGGACCAGAGGGTGGCAAAGAAGGATAGAATTTTCTTTATGTACGCTACTACAGCAGCAAGGATCTTGATGGCAAAGCACTGGAAGACACAAAATCTACCCACATTGGAAGAATGGCAGACGCAGCTGATGGACTATATGGAACTGGCTGAAATGACTGGCAGAATCCGAGACTCGGGAGAAGAAGAAACGGAGGAAGTTTGGGAAAAGTTTAAGGATTATTTGAAAAAGTATTATAAGTTGTATGAATGTTAAAAAATGCTCCTTTTTAGGAAATTACAGCTTCAGCATCGGTTAATTTTTTGAATTGGAAAATAAGGAACAACAAGACAGAAGTGGTGTAATGAAATAATTTTATTGTGTTGAAACTAAAACAATGGATTTGGACTGAAATGTTTAGAGACCAGATATCACGATAAAATGGAAGATATATTATTATGTTTAAAATAAGTTAACAATTTGCTGAGGTTTTAAATTTACAGAGAATGCAGTGTTCGGAAGATGGGGGGAGTCCACTAGATTTATGGCAATAAGTGTTTGGAAGTTGGATTTTGTATACTATAAACTTAATAAAAATTATATTAAAAAAAAAAAATAGAAAAGGCCACAACTTTATTGATTACAGCAATGAAAAGGTATTGGCTTAGGCATTGGATCGAAACAAGTGGGTTTATTCACCAGGGGTTCAACACCTGTTGATGCTAATCCAACTATAGGCTCACCCCTGCTGTCACCGCGGGTCGTGCCATGGCCTCCCGCCAAGCAGGCATCGGACAGAATACACGACCGCCAGATTCCTTTAACGGAATACCCCTAAAAATTGAAGGCATAGGCGATGGCCACACCTAGCACTTCGACACACCACAACACATTATTCCAATGCCTAACCTACCCACCAATACCACAAAAGTTGTGACGATTGCTACGAGGTAGGCAAAAAAACCAAAGCTAGAGCTTTGCATGCTGCAGCAGGCAAAAAATTAGGGAAGTTTGATGAGGCATCAATGGGGGAAGAGCAAGTCTATCATTTGATAAAGGAACTTATTTGTACCTTAATCAACTTCTAGGGTACAGGAACATTTGTTCTTCCTGGATCTGGTAAGTTACAGCTTAACAGAAGGGCTATATTGAGATCATTCATAAGTTAACTTATACACAGCTCCATATTTTGATGAAACTCCTGAGCAATTTTACAACATATTTCAACATGTGGGATTCCAGTGTGCTTTTCTACCATCCATATGAGGTCAAGAATTGTTCAAGAAGTAAACCTCCCTTTACAGTGTAACTTGATGGGCATCACGCTAGCCCATAACATTTTGCTACCTAAAGTGGAATCCTCCTACTCCCCATAGGATTTTTTCAATGAAGCGCATATGCTCATATATAATTAACATGGTACACAATCATCTGCAGTGATCTTGTTCATCTCTCATTAATTTCAATGGGGCTTGTGCGATAAAGTCTCCCCATGCATTGTGTGCCACCATGGCTCTAAATTCCACCACTGTCTACTGCCTGATGCAGTTGATTCACCTGGCTCTTATGACACAGCTGCTTTCAGACAGAGGGATCAGAACTTAAATGTGGATGATGCTACCTTGGCTTTGTACTTTGTTAGTACATGGAATGTACATGGAATGTTAGTATATGTAATGAGCTGGATGGGCACAAGAGACAGGGCCTTTTGATTATAACAGCTAAACTATGGGGCATCATCCCAAGTGTGGCCTACTTAAACATATAGTGCGTGTATTTTCTCACATAGCAAAGATATTACTGTTTCAGTATGCATTTTGCTGTGTGCAAACTGCAGTAGTTCTCATTTTATCATGAAACACCTTGAGGGCTCCAGAATGGAAAAAGTGGATAGAAATGATTAAAATAAAATAATGTATTTGTAGACCACCCTTCATCAAGAATTCTCGGGGCGGGGGGGGAACCATGTGACAATTGGATATAAAATAAAACAATCTGCAGTAACACCATAAAAATAAAAATGCAATATCATAATATAAGTTTATATAAATGAATAAACTGAAGTAGGCAATTACTTAGGGGAGGTAAAGGTAAACATGACAAAGTCTAAGAGACAGTTTGCATTGCAGCATAGATATCTAGGACTGCAGTCGATCTTAAATTAGGTAGCTTATATACAATATTATTATCATTTACTGACTATATAGTATTATTATCTGTACCTTAATTGGCAGATTTATTTATCAATTTAAAATTTAGTTGATTTGCTTGGTAAGGGACAAGTTTAATTGAGAGCTCTGAGTGGATTTTTCTTTGGTGCTGGTGTGTTACTCTTAAGAGGAAATGAAAAAGAGGACATTAAAAAAGCATTTGCTTTTAAGAATGAAAGACAGAATTACAGAATTGTAGAGTTGGAAGGGACCCAGGGGTCATCTAGTCCATCCCCCTGCAATGCAGGATTCTCAGCTAAAGCATCCATGACAGATGGCCATCCAATCTTTGCTTTAAAACCTCCAAGGAAGGAGAATCCACAACCTCCAGAGGGAAACCATTCCAATGTTGAACAGCTCTTACTATCAGAAAGTTTTTCCATATGTTTACTTGGAATCTCCTTTCTTGTAACTTGAAGCCATCAGTTCAAATTCTACCCTCCGGAGTAGGAAAAAAACAAACTTGTTCCCTCTTCCATGTGGCAGCCCTTGAGATATTTGAAGATGGCTATCATATCTCATCTCAGTCTCCTCTTTTCCCGACTAAACAGCTCCTTCAACCTCATAAGGCTTGGTTGCCATACCCTTGATCATCTTGGTTAACCACCTCTGCACATATTTTAGCTTATCAATATCCTTCTTACAGTGTGACAATCGAAACTGGACACAGTATTCAAAGTGTGGTCTGACCAAGGCAGAATAGAGCAGACTTTAACTTCTCTTGATCTGGACACTATACTTCTGTTGATGCAAGCATTAGCATTTTCAGCTGCTGCATTACACTGTTGACTTAAGTTAAGTTTGTGGTCCACCCAGACCCCTAGATCCCCATCTTATAGTTGCACATCTTGTTCTTCCTGCCTAAGTGCAGAAGCTTACATTTGTCTCTGCTGAAATTCATTTTGTTAACTTGCGCCCAGTTCTCCAATCTGTTAAGGTCATTTTGAATTCTGATTCTGTCTTCTGCAGTATTAGCTACCCCTCCCAGTTTGGTGTCATCTGCAAATTTGATGAACACCACCTCAATTCCTTCATCCAAGACTTAGAACTATTCTGAGGAGACTGGTTATCCTGGTGACCCTGAGCCACTCTTTGATCTCCTTCACAGCTGAATCATGTTTTGAACTTTAAAACTGTGGATTGGTTGAGCAAAGTTCCAGGTTTGTGTCCTTCCCACTCCCTTTCCTCCTCTCATGGTTTAAAGCTGATGTGTTATGGAACTTAGCAAAGTTCAGTTTGAATGGGGATCCCTAGCTTGAATCTAACACTAAACTGGGATTATTTAAAAGTGAAACTAGTCAAGGGGGAAGAACATGCAAGCTTGATTATTTGCTCAGCTTATTCAGGCTTATATGCATAGCACTAAACCATGGTTGCATGCAGACATGGCAACTGTCTTTTAGCCCAACGTACCTCATGCAGTTGTTCTGAGTATAGGGAGAGTAGAATCATGTATTGTTCACCAGCCTGATATCTTTGGAGAAAGATCAGAAGAGAGGTGCATAAATAATAACATAAATAAATATTTATAAACTGCTTTTCAGCCCTAACAAGGCCCCCAAGGCAGTATACAAAAAGAAGACATTAAAAACTAAAAACTGTGTGAGATGTAAATGTCTTTGCAGCTCACCTGAAAGTGAATAGAGATAATTCCAGTCTAACCTTCCTTGATACAGGGAAAGATGCTCCTGAAGTTTCCTCTTCTTCCACAGCAAATTTTGAAATCTCTCTCCACCCACACAACAGTTGATTAATGTGTGCAGAATAAACTCACAATAAACATAAACAACTTATATAAGTGCATCACAGGAAGCCTACATCAATGTGTAATGAGTGTAGAATGAAGGTGGCTTTTCAGCTATTGCAAAAAAATAGCCCAGGAAAGCTACAAAATCACATTCCTTGCTGAAATTTGTTGTAATTGGGGATATCGCTTTTCTCTCTCTTTTTAAAATATTTTTTATTGAAAGTTCTCAACATAAAATACAATAAAAGCCATTAATAGCAACTGCAGAGATTTATAGCATGATTCTGGGCTTGTTTATTCAAAAGCAACAAGTTCATTGTGGCTTACTTTCTAATATTTCCGTTTATGATTACAGCCTTAACCATGTACTTTAAAGCTGCAATCCTATACAAATTACGTACCTGGAAGTAAAGCCCAGTGAACATAAAGGGACTTGCTTCAGAGAGAAAAATTCAATAGAATTACACTGTACTTCTTCTGAGGTTTTTCACTTACTGTTGCTCCAAAATGCTTTGCAGTGTTCTTGATAAGAAGATACCTTATGAGAAGAGCTAGGAATTAGGTAACTGGGAGAAAAATGTTTTGAGCTAGGTTATTTTTTCATTTGTTGCAAATTGTCAGTGTGGGTGGTATAGACATGCTAGGTGGCAAATTGGATTTTACTGGATTTTGTTTCTTGATCATATATTCATCCATGAATTCACGTGCTGTGGTTTTGTTGTGAGGTTTCCTTACCTATAAAATATATTTTGCAATTTAGCCAGCACTAATTATATAATTCTATGTGAAGGGGGCCAAAACATGGCAGCAGCTAATGCAGTTCTTTTGGTACTGGGCCCATAGTTTATAATCTGAAGAGTCCCTTATAAAGATCTATTTCTGTATTTTGTTAAAACATGTCAATAAATCGTGCAATCTTTTCTCAGAAAATAATATACTGATCCCAGGATGCACCTTTACACTTGCAAGATCATTTCACGTAGAATTAGGCTTTTAAGCATAGGTGCTAAGCCATAGAGCCTACGCTTGGACCTTAGTAAGGTACTAGAGGCTGCAGAGTCTAAGGCCTATAGTAGCTTACTAGGCTAGATCTTAGCCTTTGGCTATATGGCTATTAGTTGAAAGCACCAGAAATTAAGAAAGAGAGCGGGAGAGCAGGAGGCGCCATTAGCAAAAGCGCGCCTCATGTTATGAGTGGTTTCGGGTTGAGAACAGACCTCTGGAATGAATTAAGTTCATAACTGGAGATACCACTATAATAGAAGTTAACGACTCCACTCTCCTTGCAGGTGCATTAAAGGAGAGAGGAGGGCATAAATATAACACCAAATCTTGCATAGATTTATTTCTGTAACAAACCATAGTTAATGTTATGTCTGTAATACAGCTTTTCCAGAAAATTTTCAGAAAGCACTAGCTTTTTTTATTATAGGTCTAATAATTGTTTGAGCTTCTTTCTCTGCCTCAATAGGTTTTTGGAGAGAACATTTGAAAATTTTCCTTGTCTTTATGATAAGGAAGTGAGTTGAGTATTAAGTAATGATAACTTGGTGGTTATCAAAAAGACAACATTTTCTAAAGGCACAAAAGAAACAAATCTTTATCTGTAGCTAATTTAGTTAAACTGATATTTGATTATCTGAGTTACAATAGAAATGGTCTTGATTGTAACTTGATGTAAGGTTAAGTGGAAATGAGCTGAATTGAATTGTTGTATGGAGTTACTTTTGATTCTCTGTGCCTTGCCAGTTTGAAACATTGCCTTGCATTCAATATGTGTGATAACTTTATTCTCCTATTCTTTTCATATGGTTTTAAATTGAACAGTTAGTGTAAAATCAGCACACACAGAGGGGGGGGGGTCTTAAAATAATTCCCCTAGATATCACATCTTTGGTTTTGTAGTATAGGTAAAAGTATAAAGTATGAAAACCCAGAATATGGTCTGAAAGGTAACTGATGCAAAAGGGAAAACAGATAGGAAAGTGAGTAATATATAAAAACAAAAAAAATTCCTTTTGTTTTGACTATGGCAGACCAACACGGCTACCTATCTGTGAGTAATATATGTTCCTGAAACACTAAATCAATATCTAATCTAAACTATGAGGTCAATATTAAAAATAGAGCAAATATCAGGGCCTTGTGCTATACGTATGTAGAATATTCTTGCTGACCTATATTTTTTACTAAAGGCATCAGTACAGGATAATATTCCTTGATCTTGTACCCTCAAATAGGTAATTATATCTCAAATGTCTTAAGACTGTGCACTGAAAAAAGCAATGGAACTAATGTTTTTAAAACAGTAGCCAGGATTTACAGAAATAAAGATCTCCCTTATCTGATAAGAGTTTACACATGCAGTAATCATATATTTATTGATAGTATACTATATGAGATGCTTCCATACCATCAAAGCAGATGCACATGCAAGTGGGGGTGGTCACTGTTAATAACATTCTGTAGGGTGCTTTTCATTGGTGTGATATTACTATACCAGAAATGCAGAGAATGACTTCCTTTCTTGAGCTTCTGTATCTGTAGGGAATTCACCATGAATATGAGGAAGCATACATGTAAGTGCTTTCCAGTTCTCTAAATCAACCTTCCCCAAACTGGAATTCTCCAGGTGCTGTTAGACAGCAACTCTCATCTTCACTGACCATTGTCCTTGTTGGCTAAGACTGATGGGATTTGTAGACCAAGAACATCTGGGAAGAAGTGGGTGGGAAAGGCTGCTCTAGAACATCTCTGAAAAACAGAGGAGGAAGAGAAGGAGCCAGCAGCAAGACAAATAATTATTGTATATAGATAGAGAGATAGAGATAGAGATAGAGATATATTTTTTCAAAATTCAGAGTACAAATGTGTGAATAAAACCATTCAGATATCATATGAATGCATTGTAAAAGAAAACATAAAAATTAATCAACAAGATTAAAGGCAGACAGCTACTTACAAGAAAGTTATTTATTGGAAACCCACTGAGGCCTGTTTTTGAACTGTGAGGAGGAGAGTCATCTGGAGGAAATTATAACTCAAATGCATCCCAGTAGGAAAATGTATTACTGAGCTTAAAGATAAGGCCTATTAAGGCCTCTTGGGTTCCTAGCCTACTGTAGCTATCACCACCACTGGTACACACACACACACACACACACACACACAGAGCACTTTCCACAGGTAGAGGGAAGAGAGGCTGGAAAAGAAGACCGGAAGGCAAGTACTCAAAGTAATAATTTTCCCAGTGTTTCTTGGAAGGATCTTGCAAAGGTTGAGGGGTTTTTTTAGAATTCTGTAAGCAAAAGTGGGAAAGAAAACTTACTAGGAGGCCGGTAGATGAGGATGGAGAGAAGGAACTTACCCATCACTAATTACAAGTGCAATTGAAATTATTTGAGCTGACCTTTTAAAATTTCTTATCTCTGTGTGTATGGAAAATACAACTGTCTGTGCTCCCTCAGAAAGTTTATCTCAGATGTTGATATTATGTGGCTTCATGCCTCTTAAAAATACAGTTAAGTCCTACAGTAGTATGACTACATGTGAATTAATTATCTCCTCTGTAGTTCTCCTATCAGAACTCCACCAGCCCTTTGCTCAGAAAGTTCTGATTGTCTTGACTTCTTTACATTTCAGGCCTTTCTACCAGCTGCTGCCAGTGCTCCACCCCTTGGTGGCCTTCTGCTCACCAATTAAACAGGTTAAAGAGGGAAGTCTGTGCTGGCAGAGAGATGCTGGGGTCACTCCGCTGGTGGAGGCTGGCAGTGCTGAGTGCAAAGGGCAGATGGATTGTACCCTAACACATTAAGTAAATAAATACTGTATGGAGGCAGCGGCTGTTTGAAAAAGAAAGCTTGAGCTTTACGCTGTGGTATTATCTTTTGTTTTTGTAAGCAAAATTGCAGTGTCCACTTTTTTGCAGGATCAGTGACAAAAGTGCACAGTATCTTACAGGGTTAAAGGTAAAGGTAAAGGTATCCCTGCCCATACGGGCCAGTCTTGACAGACTCTGGGGTTGTGCGCCCATCTCACTTAAGAGGCCAGGGGCCAGCGCTGTCCGGAGACACTTCCGGGTCACATGGCCAGTGTGACATCGCTGCTCTGGCGAGCCAGAGCTGCACACGGAAACGCCGTTTACCTTCCCGCTGGTAAGCGGTCCCTATTTATCTACTTGCACCCGGAGGTGCTTTCGAACTGCTAGGTTGGCAGGCACTGGGACCGAGCAGCGGGAGCGCACCCCGCAGCAGGGATTCGAACCGCCGACCTTTCGATCAGCAAGTCCTAGGCGCTGAGGCTTTAACCCACAGCGCCACCTGTGTCCCTATCTTACAGGGTTGCACCTATACTAAATTGAATTCTGTCATCTTTTTGTGACTGCCTACTGTCTTTAGCATTTATATCCTGGCTGTTCAACATGTACATCCTTTTCAGCATTTACACCCTAATACAAAACATAAAGAACAGAAAGGTGTCATCACAAAGGTAAAAGATGTGTCCCTATACAGTATCAAATAAATGACTGGTGGGTGATACTATTGCATGCACACACAAAAAAACTTTCTGAATTTCTATCATAATATGTCAAGTAGCTACTTCTGAGGCACCTGCGGAGAATGAACCCACAGTGAAGTCCCTGTGGGACCAGGGGAGGGGGACAAACAGTTTTGGCTTTCCTTCTTTGTGTTTAGTCTATGGATAGAAGGGTCACAAAAAATGCTGATGCTTCCACAGAATAAATATTGTATGCATGTTATCAATGTAAATAAGTACTGTAGCCTATGAGCCCTGTGAAGGAAGTTAATACATTTTGCTTACTGAAACATTTATGGAGACCATTTCAGCCAGCAACAGGCAGTCACAGCTATTTTCATTCTTTCTTTTAAGGTGAATTGATATGCTTTTAAAATAAACGTTGAAAATTGTTTAAGATTCTAAATTATTAACACTAGAAAACAGTCGGCTATACTATTGTAAACAATGCTTCTTGAGGGCTTTGTTTTCTCAGTTTCTATTCACATGTCTATCCTGAATAATCTTGAACTTGGTAATACAACATTCATGTATAAAATATGATGGTTTATGGATTTTCAAGTCTGATTCTTAGTTGTGTTATCTATACCAAGGGTGTTATTACTTGAAATGATCATTTTCATTTTTCTGCTGATTGTTTTGCTCTCTCGACTTGTTCTTTCATGTAGTGTTGAATTCTTAAAAGTTTTAAGATGTAGCAGTTAGAAAAAGTATTATCATTAATTCCAGAAGGTTAGTCAGTTGCAGCAAAAACAACAGTCTTTTGACGCCTTAAAGACTAACATATTTGTTTTGGCATGATGTTTTGTGGAGTAGAGTCTATCAGATGCATGCAGTGTTATCCCCCATTGGTCATCTATGCATGGTTGGAGAGATAGAAACTCTAAACACTTGGCTCAAGATGCAATGAAATGCAAGAGCAAAATACACGACAATTTAATTAAAGCTTAAATGTATGCAAAATTAGCACAGTGATCATTCATATTATCAATAATTGGTGAAGAAAGATCAATAGCTTTACCTATTAAGAATAGCTAGCCTCACATTTCAACTATGGTAAAATGGAGACTTGGATTGACACCTTTATTTTGCCTACACTTAACTACACTTATTAGTCAATTTCTTCCCCTCAGTTCACTTTTTCTCTGCCACAGATGTGATAGTTTTTATTCCCTCTTGCAAAAAAGTTTGGCATATTTGCTGCACTGGAGCCCCTTAACAGAGCAATCCAAACCCCCAATCTGACACATTGCAGGGATTCCAGATGAGAAAGAGGTGTCTCTCCCATCAACTCTGCCAACCTGTGCAAGGCTCTACCAGCAGGGGGTCCACTGCAGCAAAGCTTTTAACTGTACCCACCTAAGCCGGAGGCAGGGAGAAGTTAGTGCTAGGGTATTTGGGGTATAGGAAGATAGGATCCACTGGATCCTAATCAAATCCAGCAACAGCAAGAAGTGGCAATAAGTCTAATCTGGTCCTCTCTGCTGCACCAGCCAGGTGCCATTGCAGCAAAAAAAAATGATCCCACCCACCATCCTGATGTGGCATCTCAAGCAGTAGTCTCAGCAATGGGACAAGGTTCTAACCTAGTGGGGCTTGTTCTGGGCAGAGTCCAAGTATCCTAAATCATATAGTGCAGGCACCATTTTCAAATCCAAGTTTGCAGGATAAGGTCAAGTATATTTTAGTTTCTATGGAGGTAAGGCCAAACATAGCAGAAGGTAAGTCCAGGTAAGAAAAATCAGACAAACTGAGATCGAAGTCCAAGTGACAAGGGCAGTGGCACCTATAGCTCTACATAGCATCTAGTCTGTCAAGCATGTTTAAAAGTTGCTTCAGCAATCAGTCTAGCCTGCAGCTTCTTTTAAGCAGCTGGCTCCATCCCCAGTGTGTGATGTCTCTACTCTTAAAGGGGACTAACCTGGTTCAGAAGCCATGGATTCTAGAAGTGCAGGGGTAGCCATGGTTCTACTATGGCCTTTGAGATGGAGTCTGAAGAGGGCAGTGCTATCTTATTTAGTTTGCCACATTTTTGTATCAGTTTCCATTAAAAAAAAGTCTTTACAAAAAATAACCAGAACTTTAGTGTGCATTTCTCCTAATATACAGGTTTCTGCAAGGAATTTTTGTATGTTATTTTCTCCAATATATGTGTTCTTATGCACCTTTTTATGTTGGTTAAATAACTACATTGTGAAATTCATAGAAGTACAGATTTTGAAGGATTACTGTATTTTAGTTTGTGCATTGCTTTGAGAAGTGCAAATTAAGAATGTAAGAAGAGTCCTTCAAGATCAGGCCAAGGCCCATCTAGTCCAACATTCTGTTCTCCCAGTGATCAGTTGCTCTGGTTCCTATTAAAGTGTTAACCAAAACTAATTTCTTTCTTGTCCCTTCTCCTCTTCAAATCTGGTTCTTGATCTTTGGGAAGCTATTCCAATTAACCCCCCAGAATCCCATAAATCACTTCATGATGTTTTGTCTGCAATCCCATCTTCAGTTAACAGTGAAAGCTTTTGACTTGTACAACCTCAGGTTTGTAAGCTCTGGGGGCTGCAGTTGTGAGCTGCCTGTGTCTGCCTTGTGCTTGTGTAGTACACTTGAGTACGTTAATGGAGTGGTTAATAATGAACATATGTGTATGTCTGAAATGGCAAAGTGTTTTTCTGGATTCCTTAATATCCTCTCAAATGCTGTGAGAAGATCTGATCATAAATACTAAATCAATTAATCATGAAACTAAGCCTTTGGGATGCTTCATCTCTCTGTTATGGCTGCATCTAAGATTTATGAGTTCTCTAAAACACTTTGAAAATAAAAGACTTTCTTTGTTTATTTCAAGCATCTCATATTGACACAAAATGTCTCCCAAGTGTCCCCTACCTATGAAATATAACTCATATAAGATAGAAGAATCATTTGAAGTGTGAGATCAGGGATTTGTGTGAGATCAAGGATTCGGGGGCATCCCAGCAGGCAGTATGAAGCCTCTAGTTTGGCCAGGTTTAATATTCTAGGACCTTAGTCCTCTTCCCTGGTCCACCTAGTAGTGCTTTCTTCAACTAAAGCTCCAGCTCCAGTAGACTCACTTCAAGGAAAACATACCCTTCAGCTCTAGATTCATGTTTGGCCACTCACATCTCTGGCACTGTCCTAACACAGTACCTCACTGGCTTTGCAAAGCCCTACATGCCCATCAGGTGTTTCTCAGGCTGTTATATTTACTCTTATTAGATTTGTTGCCCTGGTTTTGAGCGCCATTGCTGAAAAACTGTAGTCCAAAAAGAGTTTGAAAATAAAACTGCTAATATCATAATGCCATTATGTGAATCTATGGTGCTACCACACTTTCAATACCGTATACAGTTCAGTTTATCACCCATCAAAAAGAATAATCTTTGTCTCCTGTGCTGGATAAAAAATGCCTTTTCCAGTCTTCTATTCACCCAGAAGGAACTCAGTGGATGGGGTGGAGCCAACCGCTATATTGGGAAAGTTTCAGAAAAAGGCAACAAAAATAGTCAAGGAGCAAGTTGCCTGTAAAGAAGAGTTTCATGATTTGGATACTTTTAAGCTTTAAAAGGTGAGGAGGAGGAGGAGGAGGAGGAGGAGACATGATATAGTTGTATAAGTTGGTGCATGGTGTCAACAAAGTGGACAGAAGCTTTTCTCCCTCCCCCATAATTCTAGAACTCCTGGAAGATTCAGGACAGACAAATGGAAGTACTTATTCACACAGTATATAGTTGAACTCTGGAATTCACTACCACAAGATGTAATAGTGCTAACTTGGATGGGTTCAAAAGAGGTTCACAAAAAACCATGGAGATCTATGACCACTAACTATGATAGCTGTCTTACCTCTAGTATCAGATGTGATATGCCTCTGAATACTAGTAGTTGAACACAAGTGGTGAAAGTGCTATTGTGGTGAAAGGCCCAGCTGTTAACTTCCATAGGCATCTGGTTGGCCACTGTGAGAAGAGAATTCTGGGCTAGATGAGTCAGATCCTGCAGGGCTCTTCTTTCATTCTTAAGGTTTTTGTATAGCTTCAGAAATGTGCAGGGGGCTGTTGACAGGCGGGCTAAAGTGGATGTATCAAAAAGGAGCAGAGTCAACAGAGAACCTATTTCTAATGGTATCTAGTCCTGATCTCTGTAAATAACAACAGTTGATGCATGTACTAGAGGTTAGCCAAAGAACTATATGTGAATTTGACCTTTTTAGCTAGTTTTCATACTTTCATGCAACTAGGTGCAGTGGCCTTTGAGAACCAATGTGGAGTAGTAGTTAAGTGTGCTGGACTAGGACCTGGGAGACCAAGGTTCACTCGACCATAAAGGCCACTTGTGACTTTGGACCACTTACTGTCTCAGCATAATCTACCTCAAAAGGTTGTTGTGAAGATAAAAATGAGAGAGGAGAAGTATGTATACCACCAATCTAGTCCAGCAATTAATTGTGTATGGGAAGTCCACAAGCACAATAGGAGAGTGAAATCCCTCTCCCACTGTTATTCCTCAATGACTTGTATTCAGAAGCATGCTCCCTTGGCCATCCAGCATGACTTGTGGCTTTGATAGTCTTATCCTCCATGAATTTGTAAAATCCTCTTTGAAGGCTATTAAATCTCTGGGCACCACTGGAGGTGCTATTTAAGTTAGACATGTATGCACTCAATCTGTTTAAATACAATGTGTGAAAATTGTGTTGAAAATAAAGAAACCAAGAAAGTGGATTGTTGTAAATGACTCACTTGGCAAAAAGCATTATGTCTTATATTTATTTACGGCTATTAGCCCATAAAATATGTACAAACATAAAAGCACAGAAGCATAAAAACCAATACATCGAACGACAGAAGAGGAACACCACGATGCAAGAGTGGGACATTGAGCAGTGACAAATAACAGCTTGGGGCCCGGAAAGATCCGAGGGACGGTTCACAGAGAAAGGAGAACTGGAGACGAGATCCGTCATGCACTCTCATCATAACTGTCCGATTAGTTTTTGTTGTTGTTTTTTGGTGGTTTTTGTGTGTGAGATAACCGCATTCAGGAATCTCGCCACCTGCAGAGTTACAGAAGGATCTGTATCCTGCAAGAGCAGTGCGGCATGTGACTCAACAGGCCTGCCAACCAAGCGCAGTAAAGCAGGACCCAGGAATTTAGTCCTGGCTATGCTATGTAAGGGACAGTTGAACATTATGTGTGGAAGAGATTCAACTGTTTTCCCGTCACACTCGCATAGCGGAGACACCAAACCCTTGGAAAATCTGTGGTTCAGCAGGTTCGATGGAAAAACATTGAACCTTGCACGAATAAATGCAATCAAGGCTCGCCAACGCTTTTGGTACCACTTGCGTTTGGCCAGCTTTAAAGTCTGTTTGTATGCTCTTTTGGCTTGTAAATAGGAAGGTGGTAGAGCCTGGGCATTAGAGTTTTTGTATTCATTATAGATAGAATGAAGAAGGGATCTTGGTTGTTTGCAAGAGGTGTTAAACCAAGGGGCCCCAGTACTGCAATGCGCCACTTTCGCCTTTTGAGGAGGTGATGTAAAAAAAGTGGTGAGGTTTGTTATAAGAAGGTTAAAAAGTTTCAAAACCGAGTTGAAATCTTGTAAATCAGTAGTTATTTGAGGTAGATAGGCAATGATTTCCCTGAGCTTGAGGTTCTCCACCCCTGCTGAAACGTCTTAGTGGCACGTTGCCAGTCTACACTAAACAAGCTTGTACAGTTGTGTTTTATCACCAAAAATATTTGCCACAAATAAGTCTAAAAACACAGGATAATTAAACATTGGAATGCAATGGCATAACAGAGACATATTATAGATGCTTCATAAAATATTAGAGAACAAAGGATGGCAATTTCAATAAATGGGATTTTAATATACTAAAGTTACAATATTAATATATTAAAAATACATTGTTTTTCTTGTTACCTGTAAATCATATAAAGTTTTATACAACTGACAGTTGTCCAAATTATTGGTGCTCATATCATTGTAAAAGTTATCTTTCCAAGTTAATTTATTAGTAATTCAGGGGTTAAATACAGGTCCAATATATCTGCAGAGTCTTCAGAAAAACTAAGAGAGCCTGTAATTGTTGGCCATTTCTGAAGCTATTAGGGTGCTTAAATTGATGCCCTCTTAGCTTTCCTTACACTAATGACTTACTAATATGGTAATGTTTATTACAATAGCATTTCCATCTGTGAATCTTTAAAGCCTTTGCAAACTTGAGTGCATTTACTACAGCACAACAAAATCTGTAGAGTTATTCCCCAAAGAGCACTTCTGAGCTGGTTTTCCAGAACCAGAAAAAACAGCATCTGCGTTGCACTCCAGAAAAGACTGTGTTTCAAGTGAAGTGGTCCCTTTGTAGTGTCCTAATCCAGTTATGCTAAAATTTACTATCATTAACAATCTGTCAGACCTGGCTTTGTGAAGGTGGGGACAGTCGGGTTAGGGTGTATCCAGCAGTGTGTATCCAACTAGAATGAATTTTAATTGCTCAAAGCAATAAGCAAGCCTGACCCTTGTTTTTATATATTGTTGTTGTCGTTTAGTCGTGTCCGACTCTTCATGACCCCATGGACCAGAGCACGCCAGGCACTCCTGTCTTCCACTGCCTCCCACAGTTTGGTCAAACTCATGCTCGTAGCTTCGAGAACACTGTCCAACCATATTAGCTCGTTCATTCTGGCCTCTTGCTTCAAACAGGCTTCCATGGATGGGCGTGGTTGATCTTCCTATTACTTTGGAGCTGTAGTTCTTACCTTTGTTCAGAGCTGAATGGTAAAATACAAGCTGAAGTATTGCTTAATATCCTTCCAATAGCACCTCCTACAAGACTTGTCATCCTGTTGCCGTGAAATAATACTTTATATAGTAATGCAAGTGCACAAATCCTTACACTCAGGGGTTTTAATTTTGAGATTAGGTTCCACTATTAAAGCTATGTAAGCATAATGATGACGTCAAGGAAGCACCATTTTATAACCGCTGATGTAATATGTTAGTCATTTTCTTGATCAGATAGCAAATGTGAAAGAAATAGCAAAATAATTTGTATATTTGTATATTTATTAAATGAAGCATTTTCCTGCATACCTGTGTCTTCAGTAGATTATTCAGCATTCACTTCTTGCTACAGTGTTGTCTTTCTCATTGCAGGCCTCCAGGTGGTTTTAAATTCCATTATCAAGGCCATGGTCCCTTTGCTGCACATTGCCCTGCTGGTGCTGTTTGTCATAATTATCTATGCTATCATTGGATTGGAGCTCTTCATGGGGAAGATGCACAAGACTTGTTATGTAACAGAGAGCTTATCAGGTAAGAAATATGCTATGTAATCCCACATTGTGTAACACCTTTTATTATCAGTGGAAAGTGGCTATGATGTGATTGGATTTAACAGTACTTAATATCAGCTTAGTGAATGTGAAAGCTCCAGTGATGATCAAATAACACCTGTTCTGCTTGCCTTGCCTGCCCTGCACTAAGAGCCAAAAGCTCAAAGGATAAGAAAGAAGCTAAGAAAGCTCTATCATGCAATCTCCGTAGATAGTTTTAAATAGAGCAGTGCTATAACCAACATCTCCAACATATTCTTCTAATTCAGGAGCAAATCACCATAAGACTGGAAGGGGCGAATGAGAAGCCATTTGTGCATTTTCTCAGTGCAGTCCCCTGTCAAACAGCATAACGTAATGAAGGGTGC
The DNA here is from genome assembly GCF_964234715.1 of Podarcis melisellensis. Lineage (NCBI taxonomy): Eukaryota > Metazoa > Chordata > Lepidosauria > Squamata > Lacertidae > Podarcis > Podarcis melisellensis. The sequence goes on from NC_138542.1 coordinate 58,851,209, forward strand.
ATACAAGGCTCTTCTTGCTTCTTCTGTAGCCTATTAAAGACTGAAAGAGCCATGGGTTCATATAATTAAAGTATGACATTGTTCCATAAGTTGCTCTCATTTCCAGACAAACCAATGTATCTCATGGATTTGTTTGCAAACCACCTTGACAGCTTTTATAAAATCAAAAGGGAGAATAAAATTATCTTAAATAAAATATGTGCCACACTTGATATGTGGTTGTCAGGAGGTGATTGTTGCTAAACATGTGGATCCTGCTTTACCATGTAGCTGAACCATAATGAAGAAACTTGACAAATACAGAAATGACCATTCAGATTGCAGATGTAAAGGAAGCATAACCACTTTTCTCATGGATGCAGCTCCTCCCATTTAAATAATTTGCTATGTGGAAATGTCAACATTTAGGAGAGGGAAACCTAAATGTGGACTGATCAGTGGCATAGAGAATTAAGGCTCTTGTGAGAAATGATTCAGATGATCCACATATCAAAGGAGGGAGCCACAGGAATAAACAACTGCTCTGATCAAAAAATTATGGAGCACTGACTCTTAGTCACTGCTACTTATTTTCTTCCACATTCATCTTCCTTTCCTTTCCTTTCCTTTCCTTTCCTTTCCTTTCCTTTCCTTTCCTTTCCTTTCCTTTCCTTTCCTTTCCTTTCCTTTCCTTTCCTTTCCTTTCCTTTCCTTCCCTTCCCTTCCCTTCCCTTCCCTTCCCTTCCCTTCCCTTTCCTTTCCTTTCCTTTCCTTTCCTTTCCTTTTCTTTCCTTGAGCAGCACATGTCCTTCTGAGATTAAGCATTAATCTTTGTTTTTTATTTGTTTACTAGCATGGGTTTCCATGGCCAAACAATTCCTATCTAGAAATGTTGTTAGTGGGGAAACCACCTGAAGCCAGTAAAAGGCACTCCAGGCTACTAAGGTTGCCTTGACTCTAGTGGCAACACTGGATCTTGGACTATTCCCAAACTACAAACTTGTTCTCTCAAGCAGAGTGCCACACTGTCCAGAACAGGTTGAACACTAATTCTCTGAACCTGAGAACAATATACCCACAGTGCCTCTGTCTTCTCAGGATTCAGTCTCAGTTTGCTCGCCCTCATCCAGCCCATTACTGAGTCCAGGTACCCGTTCAATGACTATACAGCCTCACCTGACTCAGATGACATTGAGGAGTAGAATGTCAGCAGCATACTGGTGGCACCTCATTCTGAATCCCAAAATGACCTCAGTCAGAAGCTCTATGTAGATGTTATAAAGCAAATTTAATATTATGTCAAACTGAGTCACAGAGTGACTAATTACTGAGAACTTATGCTCGCAGGCAGCTCAACAACTGTAGTTTCACTTATCCTCCTCTGGGACCCAACAACAGGGATTCAAGCCCCAAATTTCCACCCTCCCTAAATTTTGTGAACCTATCTAGTAATTGCAGTTTGAACCTGATACAGTATCATTATTATCTTAATTCCCAAGCTGGTATAGTCAAATTCTGAGGTTTTGGCAGGCAGGCAGGCAGGTATGTCTGTGTGTGTGTAAATAATCCTTTTTGTTGCTCCTGAATGAAACTTTCGTTTAATCAAATCTGATGCCAGCAAAAGTAGCATCACCCTCCTCTCTGCCTCTCCCACACAGCACCCTATTTGGATCAATAATTTATTGTTTAGCCTATCCAATCATTGACTTCATGGTTTAACTTTATGGTAGAGCTTTCAGTCTGCATGGAGAGGGGTATTTTCCAGAGCTGAACTGTTGCAGTAGAATTTAGTGTCCCAAGTTCATCATATGCCACAACAAAATGGTTTTGACTTTTGTCATTAGCTCATTGATCTGGATATGAGCTGGCAATGTTAAGAGCAACAACTGTCATATCCTATTATCAGTATAGTTCCCAAATATAAACTGTTGTAAATGTTAATAATGTGTAGTCTGACTCAGTGACTCTAGTTCTAGACAAAGCTTCTTGGCTTGTTTTACTTTCACATACTCTTTCCATTTACAAACTCAAACAAACCATCCCTTGAGTCTTTTCAAGTAGTCATATAAGACAGAGATGGCAAAGCTTTTCAGGCTGAGGACCACACTGCCTGGTGCAACCCCTACAAGGGGCACAAGGCAGTGATGAGTGTGGCCAAGAAAATGGGTGTGAACCCCCCTCAGTCTCCCACAGACATGCACTTCATGCCCGTCACAGCACACATACACACAGCAGGTCACAGTGCAACACAGCACACACAGAAAGAGATGCACAGTTCTTTTTAAAAAGAATATATACTTTGTTTACTTGCAAAGATATTTTAAAAAATTGGAATCCTGCCAACCAGCTGCATAGAGAGAAAGATGGAGATAGATTTTTTTATCTGCTACCACCACCATTTCACCTTGCTCACTAAGCAGCTGCTTGATCTTTTCTCTATCTTTCCCACCTGCCCCTGTCCTTGCCTTTCCTGATTCTGAGGGGAAAGGTAGCAACAGTGATTGTGGACTGTAAACAGTAGGGCAAATGAGAATAAATTCAGTGATGTTTCCAAATTGTTCAGGAATAAGTATAAAACTGCACAGCATGAGTGGCTATTTAAGTCTGGTCTAGAGATGTTTTATATGTGCACTTATAAAGAAGGCAATAGAAGAGTCATGTGAAAAGAAGAGTACAAATAAATTCTGGCATTGCACTTGTGAGTCACATGAGTCAGTAAAAATTTTTTCCATCCATGTTATGTGGATGCATAATACTTGATGATGTCAAAGTGCCTTTTAGGTTGTTTTGAGATCAACTCATAACCTGTATAACATATTTGGGACTGTAACAACAAGAACAAATCTCAGGAATTGCCTGTTGACTTTGGGAGGCTTCTCTCTTCCCCTTGTTTGTTTGTGCCATCAAAGAACTAATTCCTGGAACTGTTTGCCTTTCTGCTCTGTACATCTTATCTACCTGTGGTACACTATGTTCTGGATTACATATGGCCTGATCTATTGGAGAATAGAAGCATTTACAGCAGATGATCTTTTGGACCAAATCAGTTTTATGATTTTTGTTTTGTTTTCTGAATTAGGTTTTTTTATTATTTGTAACAAATCCAAGAACCATATGAAAGTAATGCAGATTATAACATTTTTTACAAGCACAATGGCTATAGATGTCAAGATGGGGGAACTACTCTATTTGTTTATATCCATCTTTCTAGAATTTTATAAAGTAAAGGGGAAGTTAAAATACTTCTTGAAAGGTTGCTCCTGAGGTTTGAGGTGCCTTCCATACTGGCATGGAGTATGGCATGAGGAGCTATAGCAGGAAGAGGGAACCTGCAGAAATCAGGACCTTTCCTTCAACTGCCACACACAAGTAGAAGCACATTCCAGGCACACATTGGTATCTTTGGATCAAAGGCAGTATGTAAACTGCCCCGATTTCTATGAAGCACAAACACAGCATGAATATATAAAAAGTTAATTACAATTAATGTCTTCAGATACCTTGCCACCATTACAAGCAAATAACTCTTTGCCTCACCATTCAATTGCATGGATTTTAACAATTCTTTATCCCTGTTGTTTAAGATACACCAGCAGAAGAGGAACCCTCTCCTTGTGCACCTGTATTTGCACATGGGCGGCAATGTCAGAATGGTACTGAATGCAGACCAGGATGGGAAGGACCTAAGCATGGCATTACCAACTTCGACAATTTTGCCTTTGCCATGTTAACTGTGTTTCAGTGCATCACCATGGAAGGCTGGACAGATGTGCTATACTGGGTATGTATGTGAAATCAATCTGTGGCAATGTGGATACAGCACTCTTCTTATGTCATGCTCAAAACATGGGGCTGTCATTGCTATTTTGTTATACTGCTTGCTCTGTATGTCATGCAAATGGGATAACTACTGAACTGATACCTCAGCTTGATGTAGTGCATTAAAGGGGCAGTATGACAGGCCTTCACTGTTTGTTCTTAGCTTTCAGTGTTATCTTTCAATTTATATTTATTGATCAAGATTTTCACTATGCTTTTACTGACCAGTGTTTTCTTGCATGAGAAATGTTTCATACTGCTCCAGATTAATAAAACAGCACAATTTCTTGCTAACCAAATAATTACACTTCATTTAACCATCTTACTATCACTGGAAGCACCAGCCTCTAGATATCTATATAAATGAAGACTCTTGGGTCATACTTATAGGAATATCTAAATTGTTAAGCTATTTCCAACACACAACAACTGAAATTTAGTGTGTAATAATCTATGTCACCCTGATTACTAAAAGAAAAAGAAATCTAGAAACAGAATGGGATGAATCCAACGGTAGTCATCCTCAGAGTAACTATTTTAGGTCCATTAATTTCAATGGGTCTACTCTTAAGTAAAATTTAGATGGCGACAACCCAACATATCTATCTCTGTCCCTTGAAACTTAGGCCATGGAGTCTTCCTCATAATAACAGCCAACGTTCCACTACAGTGTAAGTCAAAGCACAGATGAGGACAGCCAGAAATCTTTGGTGACAGAATACAAACTGTAGTTACTAGTATTAGTATAGGAGTCACAGAGCTAAACGATGACCATGTCTGGGCCTATGGAAGCAGGGTTGTCCAAATCTAAACATTCCATAAATAAGTTTGTCTAATATTCCTTAAATTGTTCCAGAGAAGGAAGTTCTACTACTTTCCTGAGCAACCTATCCTCTTGTCTAAAACATTCTTAGACTGAAGAAATCTGTAGTAATGTTAGAAATTACAGCTTGCATCACAGACAAGATTTATGGTTTCATATACTCTTAGTAAACTCCTCTGGTTTCTTGAGTGAAGTGTCTCTGTGACTGAATCTCCATCACTTCCAGTGTCAGAAACAGGGGAAAAATTACAGGGGCAGTCACAGAAGGGGCACCGCTTATTTCTAGGTGGGCAAGTTGTTCTCTGAATGAAAAATATGCAATATGTTAACAATAGGAGTCCAGCAATGAGAGCAAGGGTTAGGGGCCAGGTTTGCCCCTTCCCCCCAGTTCCCCTCTGGTGCTGTCCATGCACTTCTCTAGCACAGATCCTGTACTAATAAGTCAGAACTGCAAGTTCACAGAAAACAAAGCTGAACAAGGCACACTGAGTTTCAGTTGTCATTAATATGATAAAGTTTAGCCAGAATTAGCTCATAGACAGGGTTAAAACATAAAGGTAAGAATTCCAGGGGTGCTTTCATGACCCTGCGAAGCATTTTCACTCATAGGAATTGGCATTCAGTTCAGTGATTGTGTGACTCTACATGTGACTTGAATTCTGGTTAGCAAACTACCTACTCTGTTGAAGTGAAAGAGGAAAGCTATGTGGACAGTGGAGCACCATGTATACAGTGGAGCCCCTGAAGCCACAGGGAATCACTTCATTATGGCACAGGCTTAAACTTGTTTGAATCCATCCTCTTATGTGTATTTAAAACTTTTTAAAAAAATCTAAAAGTAGCAGTCCAGCAGTCCAGTGGGGAACACCATCATGAGACATAAGGTTACCATCTGAGTTATAATCAGCACAGGACACATATATTAGACCAGTTTTTTTAATATCAAGCAAAATTGTTAATCTGACATGGCATAGATAGCTTTGAGAGCAAGAATCAACTTAATTTTATTTATATGTTTCTGTCCTATCTCCTCTCTATGACTTGGCATGGGGTTTAATTTAAAAATAATGCTTATACATATTGCAGGGTTTATTTGAAACAAAAAACCATCATGCCATAAAAAGCTTAATTCTAGCCACCAGAATCTGGCCCAAATGCAAAAGGTTTTCAAACTTCTGCCATTTCTCCTTTCCCCCACCAAGGCTTTTGTGAATTTACAGGAAAGGAAATTCCATTTTCCAATAGTATGTGGATTATTGTTTTGACATTGTAAGGAATTCTGCAGCATGCTCCCTAGATTGGGCCTTCTCTAAAAGTGTTGGTATCTAAAGCAGCTGCCTGGGTTGATTGCTTGCACAATTGGGTTGGCCCCCTTGCTGAGTGGATTATAACAACCCAAGGGAACAAGGTAGGAAGCCTGCAAGTCTGATGCAGCTGGTTTAGACATGCTGACTTGTAAAACTCCCTTCCATCCTCCAGCATCTCTGAAATTGCACTCTTGAGCTTTGATGAAAAAGCTTGAAACAGAAGCTCACAGTTGCCCTGGAAACTCCTGTCAGGAAATCAAATTGGGGAAGAAACCAGGCAATAGATATAATTTACTTTGCTGACAGCCTTGACATGTTTTGTGAGCTTTGCTTATCCCTCTGCAGCCTGTTGAAGCCCATTGAGGGAGATGTGGTGATGAGGAACACAGTGATATTGCCACATTTTTTTTAATGTTATAAACAGAACCACCACCCCACAATTTTCAGCAGCTGTGTTTGTGCTTTCTCACCATTTATTTTTAAGGGTGCATAGGCTTGAATTAGCATGGCCTTTCCACACAAGAGAATAATCTGTTTTGCTGAATGCACCTCTCTGCATGTTTCCTGTGCTTATTTTTTCTCCAAGAAAGAACTACTGCTTTCTTTTCAGATTGGTTTGTTTAGAAGGGGGAAACAATAAACACAGCAGATTTTGGCAGAGTTGTGAAATATAACAAAGAATAAGCCCAGGGAATTTTAAAAAACCAGTCATCGCTAATTAATTCCAAGTATCTCTTTGCCGAAAAAAGAAAAAAAGATGACAGGTATTGGGTGTTCATGTTTTGTGCCAGTGAGGAGCCATGATGCCAAGACAATTGCTGCCAATTCCAGAGGGCATATAAAACCCTGGATTGCTGTCACTTGTGTATACTACTTCATTTTAATTTGTTCTGATTTCAGATTGTCCATTATCTTGCTTTCTAAGTCACCATGTAGCCAGGATAATGTAACATTAGTCAGGCTATCACAGCACTTTTCATGAATAAAATGGATATAAGTTCTTCTTCAGAATATAGCTATTATTAGGAGAGAACTAAAAATGGATTGGTGACCACATCAAAAAACAAAAACAAAACAAAAAACACCAAATAAACTATCCTTTAAATGAATGCAAAAGGCACAGGCTACTCACAGTCTCTCTGTGATCATCCCACCTGTACAATATGGAAGACACTTGATTAATTATAGTTTATGATTCCTTGCAAACTAGAATTGGAAACCAGGGTTGATAGAATTTAGATATAACAGTGAACTATGGTTTCCCACAAACTATAGCATGGGCATGGCATTTAGTGGGTATTGCTGTACATAAGGAGATGGAGAGGAAGGAGCTCGTGAGGCTGAGGCTTCTTAGCTCCAAACTGTGGGTTGGTATTACATTTGAACCAATTGAGAATTTGCTGGGAACTAGAAAAGAGGAGGCCTCTGTCCAATGTCCTGCTCGGGAAGGATATATTTCACATTCCCACCTTTCTCTTGACCTTTTTTTAATCACTTTCTTCATTATTTTGCTCTTTTCTCATTCTTTCCCTAGCTGACGCTTTCACCATCACCAAATCCTATTTCTCAATCAATTGTTCCCAGCTATGGAACACTGGGATATAATATCAGCAGCAGTCTTTTGAAATAAATTTTCAAAGGTGTTGACTAGGGGAAGTGTCATAGTTCAGTGTCAGAGGGAACTGTCATTTTTGAAACAGAATTCAGTTCAGAATGTAGGATTTAATTTTACTGACTTTTCTTCCAAAATCAGTACAGTGGTACCTCTGGTTAAGAACTTAATTCGTTCTGGAGGTCTGTTCTTAACCTGAAACTTTCCTTAACCTGAGGGTACCACTTTAGCTAATGGAGCCTTCTGCTGCTTCCGCACCGCCGCTGCACGATTTCTGTTCTCATCCTGAAGCAAAGTTCTTAACCCTAGGTACTATTTTTGGATTAGTGGAGTCTGTAACCTGAAGCATCTGTAACCTGAAGCGTATGTAACCTGAGGTACCACTGTACAGTGGTACCTCTCGTTATGTACTTAATTCGTTCCAGAGGTCCGTTCTTAACCTGAAGCACCACTTTAGCTAATGGGGCCTGCCGCTGCGCCGCCGCCACGCGATTTCTGTTCTCATCCCGAAGCAAAGTTCTTAACGCGAGGTACTATTTATGGGTTAGCAGAGTCTGTAACCTGAAGCGTATGTAACCTGATGTGTATGTAACCCAAGGTACCACTGTATTGTTTTCCAATCAGTTGCATCATATGGGAGATATGCAGAAAGTCAGAAAGAACAAATGAGTTCAGTATGCCTATTTTGTCTGCTAATTATTTGCTCAGGTCCAGTGTTTTCTCCACTAGCCAACTGTATACAGGACAATCTGTATGCAGGGACTGGGTTGGAGGTCAGCTGTTGATTGGTATAGTTTTCCCAAGAGAAACAGGAAACAGTTACTGCCAGGCCTCTGTGAGTACAAAAATCTATAAGGAAATTATGGCAAAGAACAAGAGTGAGAAGCCAGACCTTTTCTGCCTTCTCTCTTGTCATCTATTGTTTTTTGCCTGCATATACATAGTGGCTGATATGGAAAGACAAGAACAGGCTGGTTAAGGCTAAAATGTTCTTTTTGCTGGAAATTCTGCAAAACAGTGATATATAAATGTGTGAATTAATTTATTAGTAGCTGAGTTATGGGCCAGTTATGGACTGTCAGTTGATTATTTCCAGGAAGTTTTCTAATTTAGGACTTACAATACTAGCAATTGTAGCCCACCAGTCATCCTTAGCTGAACTGAATCCCCCATACAATATCTCAGAATACAGAGTTAGTGTTGCTTGGAGTTTCATAATACTTTGATACAAAGCTGCAACTTACGTCAAGGTAACCCAAGCAGAAAAATCCAATGCAGAAGAAAAATGGACAGAGAATCCCACAAGATGGCTTCTGCTCTGCATGAGATCGTTTTGTATTGGTTTTTATGACTTGCTTTGTAACTTTACTATCATACAGTGTTCTTGGGAGGGGGGGAAGCGGTGATTTTGGTCATCCCCTATTGTTAATACTACTGAAAGAGTAGAATTTACTACTCTGTGGATACCACAATGGTTCCAACAGTAGGAGGGAATTTTCTTGTTGTAGGTGGGAGGGGAAAGGGGGGAGGGGAAGTTTGGGGTTTGTTCACCGTCCAGCTGTTAAACTATTGCAAGTTGCCAGCAATTGTCTTTTAGATATAATGTTTTCCACACGCTCCTATAACGTACTAATCATCCTGGAACAAGTATGGATAATTTTAAAATAATCACATTTTTATGGGATCAGCCATAAAATGGAGATAGGTTTGGAAGGAATTAAGAAAAGGTAGACCAGACTTGATTCTGGTCCAGGAGACTCACCAGAGGAGGAGGGGGACTACAATGAGTATGTCTCCCCTCCCCCCCCTCCCCTCCTCTGGGGGACAGTGGTTTGCCTCTCAGGGAACATCTAATACTTGTGGGGTAGCAGCATGTGTTGCAGATAAATCAGAATTTAAACCTGAACAAACCCTTAGTGATCCTGATCTACGTTACTTGTTTATCAGGGGCACATTGCAGAATCAGTGGCTGACTATTATGCACCAAACAACCAACAGGAAGAATTTGGGGGGGGGGGGCTTTGACAGAGCTGGAAAATTTTAGTTTACAAAGTGTAGGGCAGAACATGTCCAGAATGTGAATTTACCTTTACAAAAGACCTGAGTGTTCTACTTGTGATCAGTATGTTCCATTTGGTATTGAAGATACTAATATTCTTCAGAAAGCTGTAAATTAATAGATGCCCAGCATTTTCTACCTTGAAGCTTGAAGTATGAAAACATTACTAAAGAGGATGGAGAATTTATATCTTATTATATTTCTTACTATCTTTCTTTTCAAGCATTTAGTTGACTATGTCAATCATTACACAACATTTTATGCATTTTATGCTGTACAGTACACACACTCACACAAAGGAATCTTACATCTCTCTGTTGGGAAATGGAAAACCCTGAGCTTGGAGATTTGAAGCAATACTGTAAATCTCTTTCATGATAATCAGCCTTGTAAATGTAAATACAAAATAAACATAAGCAGAAGGGGAAAGCCCCTAGAATTTGAACTGAAATCAGCTCTAACATTTGGAGACCTAGTGTCCTGAAGAATATGTTCATGCTTACAGTCAGGGCTTTATCCTTTTCAGAGTGAATTTCCAAAGCTTGTAAAAGATGAAAAGACTTTTAAATAACTAAGGTTTCTAAGTACCAGAGGAATAGATGGATACTTCGTAATGCTGTAGAATTTGCAATGAAATAATAATCAACCCTCCTGTGTAAATAGCCTTTGAGCCTTATGGGTACTTTTTAAAAAATCCATTTGGGAAAAGCAGCGGTCTTATTTTTTTAAAAAAAGAACACATTTACGCTGCTGGCCAAGGTGACCCACTAGCAAATACACTGTGATCAAAGTCATTTTGAAGGTCCTTTAGGGAGTTTGTATAGGTCACACATAATCAGTGCTAAAATAAAATAGATTGGCATATCTGACTGGGCCAGGGACTTCACCCAGGGTTTTTTTAAAAAAGAATCTGACTCCTTATGAGATTGTAGATTTACAGGGATCTGATGACACAACTCAAATTACACAGTCTTATTTATTATTGACTATCACAAAATGCATTATGCAAAATGAGGATGGCAGGTTCTTATCATAGGATATAGAACCCATGTAAAACAGTCAAGTCCAATACTATGTATTTTAAATACAGTATTAGACAAAACCATATGCTCAGTGGATGGAAGCAGGTATTAAAGTCCAAGGAGGTAACCTCATAGCTGGCCAGAGAGAGCAGGAGCTAGAACTGAGAAGACAGGAAGCCGTTAAGACCTCTAAAATATTAGAGAGCAATAGAGTTTTACATTTGTTGATTCCTCAGCAAGACTTGTCCTTTTATATGCTTGATCATTTTATCCTAAATAATACTTTCCACCAATTTACCTGGACAGATGTTAAGCCAAGTGACCTGTAATTTTCTGAATCCCCTTTAAAGAACTGGTATGGAGGCCAAGCTCAGGGACACGTTATGTGTTGAATGAATTTATTTCGGTCACTGACCAGAGTGCCACATTACATGTTAGAAGATCAGCTATTTGATATTTGAGTTCTATAAGAACTCTTGGATAGATGCCATCTGCACCTGATGATTTGTTACTTTTAAATTTCTTAATGAGGCCTATTTAGCTTACTTCTTCAAATGTCCTTCCTGAAAAGGTCAATTCAGGCACAGGGTTGTGTCCTACGTCTTCCACAGCATGCAGACATATGAAAGAATTCATTCAGTTTTACTACAACCTCCTTATCCTCTTTTAACAAACATGTAGCTCCTTTCTGGACTAATGGTCCAACCACATCTCTAGCTACTTTTCTGCTTCTGATGTGTTTCATAAAGTATATTGTTGGCCTTTATGTTTTTGGTGATATCCACTTTTGCTTTGTTTCTAGTGTTATTGCCAAACTACCAGTTACTTAAATGTATGGCCACATTTCCTCACTGTGTCTCCTGGGAGTGTTTGATGAATATGTTGTCTATTCCAAGCACTGGATTAAAATACAAGTTTCACTGGGCAAACTTTAAATAGGAAATTATTGAAAACGATCAAACATCATTTCTAGAAAATGTAGAAATTATGGCTGGGACATATACTAGCAGATCTGCAAAAGAGCACCTCTGTATATGTGGATCAGGGTCTATTGAGAATCTTTTATATTATATATGATTCACCTAGAGCCAAATTTAATCTCCCCTTTTCAGACCGCCTTAGACCGCCTTAGACGTTCAACCAGATGTCTTTAAAATTAAAAGGCTATTGGCAGAAGTTGATAGGGTGGCACTATTTGTACTAGCAGCAAGAAAGATAAGGACAGCCTTTATGGATAATGCAAGTGCCAGACCCTAGGGATGCTGACCAGAAGAAATGGTTTTTTGGTGTGTGTGTGTTTTCTGGACATTGGACATCTCTTTTAGTCTAGTGCATGTAAAGTCTGTCGTTCTGTAGTTATTTGATTTGTGCTTATATTGTATTGTGATGGCCATTAGCTATAAACAATAAAAATCTATTGATTGATTGATTGATTGATTGATTGGTTGATTCAGAAAATATATGAAGTGTAGGCTACTGTGAACAGAATGGGCTGGCAGTAGAGAGAGATTATTTATGTGGTCCCCCATTCAGATTCAGATCTGCTTTGTTTTAACAAGGTGGCTGAATCATGTGGTTTCAGACTATGCCCTGAGACCTGTTGTATGCTATTTATTTAAAGAATTTTTACCCTGCTTCAATATGGCTAACCTGATTCACACAATGGCTGCCCTGAACAACTCAGTAGTGTTTGCTATATTTGTCCAAAGGGATTGCTGCTATGTTAATAAAGTAGCAACATTTCTTGGGGGAGGCAGAAGATGACTGCCCTTAATAAATAAGAAATCTGTCCCTCCTTGCCTGCATGTTAAGGCTACGCCACCAGAAAGTTCCTATAATTCATTCCCATGTTGTTGCTTTGTGAAGGATGAATAGTTCCCACCCTTAATAGAAAATGCTTGGTTTCGAGATAGTTGGGGCAAGGCAAGAGGATTGTAATTGGAAATGTATTATTGTTGAATGCAAAAAAGTTAGACAAGTACTTATTCTCTTTTTCCCTGGCAAATCACTCAATGTCTGGTTGTATAGTAGATCTAAGACTTAATCCTTTCACAAATCCTTATCAGACGTCTAACTAAGCAACTGTATCCCTCTGGGGTGGAGTATTGTTTAGGTTAGTTCATCAGGAACCATTACAAATCAATGGATTAGTTGCAGGCTTCTGGGGATGATTCCCTGCAGTTAGATAAGGGTCTCTGGCAATGCCTTGCTTTCTCTTGGCTCATTGCACTTTGGGAGAGAAGTAAATATGTTGGTTGAAAAGATAGTTCCCCTCCACCTCTGCTGTTATTACTGGCAGAGAGCCAGAATAGCTTGCTAACAGCCTGGCTCACTGCTAGGTGACTCCTTGCTTTTAATATTTTGTTCTCAGAGAGGAGACTCAGACTGCATCTGTAAAAATAAAAAGACAGGTTTCTGTATCAAAAAGCATTACTTGAGATGTTGCCCAGTTTATTTACTTGCATTGCCAGATATATAGATGGGATGCCAGTACAAATATTTCCATGTATGTGTCCATTCCTTATACAGTGAATAACAATGAATTTCATTGCTGGACAATATATTACACAAAGTGGCACCTCCCTCCTTAATAGAGGCAGTTGAATTGCACTGAATTGCTAATTGCTTTTGCATTCATTAGTTTTATCCTGCAAAGATTTAACTGACTCATCATGAAGGAAATAAAAATGAGACTTTATATGATAAAAAACAACCCCTAATATTTTGAGCAAATAAAAATCAGAGCAAGTTTTGCAAAGGATTGGAGCTCATATTGTATATCATTAAAATATTTTCTACCTGGAAATCTGGACATTTTCTTTCTTTCTTTCTAAAACAGTGTTCTTCCTCGTTTCTATTCTGGGCTACTATAACCACAGAGCAAAATGTTCTGTTGGCTTTGTGTGGCACCCTGACCCTAGGCAAATTTATTTGGGAGTTAATAGCACAATGCTATGCATGTTTACTCAGAAATCCAGTTGGGTGTCATTGTGGTGTATTTCATCACAGTAAGTGTGTTTAGATTGCAGTCCTAGTCAGTCCATTTTTTTCAGGGGGTATGCAAGGTTACGCAGTACTGGCACCTCTTTTGTTGTTAAAAAGTGTGACACTGTAACAACTTCATGGTGAGTACCGGCACCTATTTTTCTCTTCCCCTCGCGCCCAAACTCTGCACACTCTCTCTCCCCCCCCAACTTTGTGCTCTCTCTCTCCCTCCTGCCTGAACTCCGCGCTCTTTCCACAGGGTGTGGTGCATTTTGTAGGTGTCCGGTCCCTATTATAGGAAATTTTGTGAGTGCTCGGGCACCCAGAGCCCTGAGGAGATGGCACCTATGTGTGGTGCTCATTTTCTAGTGGGGTGGGGTAGAATTTGTCCTTTTAGTTGTTTTGTACATTGTTGTTTTTTCCTTTGCTTTTTAATTGATTTTACAGGTTTGTATTTTAACTTAAGTTGCTTTGAGACTTTTTAAAAATAAAGTGACAAACAAATGTGAATAATAATACTAATAGGTTGATGATTGGTGCCAGATGGTGCAGACAAGAATGAAAGAGCTGGCGGTCAGCTACCAAATGATATAAGGCAAGTTTTCTACTGCTACTATTCATAAAAATAAAATGCCCTGTGTGGAACACAACTTGGAACAGGTGTTATATAGAGCTAGGCAGGCCCATGTTCTTAGCTGAAATTAAAGGTGGCTTTTCCTGATTTACCCACCATGTGAGTGATGCTACAGCATAGCAGAGACTGAGGCAGGAACACCTTCAGAGTGAGAGCTGCTGTAGTGGTCATGGGCTCTGCTTTCTGAATTGCTGGTTTGAGTGCCCCCAACACATTGCACCCTATCAGGACACCCTGCTTCTACTGATTTCTATATTTACTTTTACCACAAGATGAGATCAGTTCCTTTTGTCGAGTTTTCAAGTTTTAAAATTAAGATGTGGAAGTTTTGGGCACTGTTGACAATATGAAGTTTCACCAAATGCAGTTCCATGTTTCTGTATGTACCACAGATTATCTCATAATAGAACTAAGAAGCTGGTAGATGAACATCTTTTCTTGGTGCAGTTCATGCAACTCATAAATAAGAAATTCACATAGAACCAAATGCACTATTAAGGACCAAAAAACTTTTTATGATGGAACAGTTATAATAAATACCTTAATGTGTGTGTGTGTGTGTGGTGTTTTTTTAAATGAACAGTATTGAAAACATCCTGGCAGATTTCATGGTCTGGTTTGGCAGTGCGTGACTGCATCAAATATTACTGTGTGCAAGTTTTTCATCTCAGTAGAGAAACTACGAAAGACTAGGCTTTGGACTCAGCTTGTTGTTGTTTAGTCGTCTTAGTCCTGTTCGACTCTCCATGACCCCATGAACCAGAGACTCAGCTATAAAGCTGCAAATACAGTGGTACCTCGGGTTACATATGCTTCAGGTTACATACGCTTCAGGTTACAGACTCTGCTAACCCAGAAATAGTACCTCGGGTTAAGAATTTTGCTTCAGGATGAGAACAGAAATCGTTCTCCGGCAACGGGAGACCCCATTAGCTAAAGTGGTACCTCAGGTTAAGAACAGTTTCAGGTTAAGAACGGACCTCCAGAACGAATTAAGTTCTTAACCCAAGGTACCACTGTAAAACATTTTAAGTGTGTTTTAAGTGCAATATACAATGTGACACTAGATGGCGATGGTGAGCCTTATGGAAATTCAATGTATTTTTTAAAAGGTTTTTATATGCGTGTAGATTCTACCCTGATCAGTAAAAAAAGTTCTGCAGAAAAAGCCTACATCTGCTGTCAAGGATTTGGGTTTGTGATTAATGGCTGTATAGTCAATGTGCTTTGGCAAATTGCCAAGAATTTTTTTAAAACCCAAACATAGAGTCAGGGTGCTCCTTTTCATAATAGAAAAATAATGTTCTGCTGATAGTTTCATGAGACTTTAGAAACAAGTCCTCCTAACAAGAAATCATAAGTCCTTCATAGCCAGCAGTTTGTGTAGAGGCCAAGTGTCCATGAAATAGCAACTGTAGCTCTATAAAATATATTTTTATGTGTTTTGTCACATATCCTATAATTGGTCCATCCCTGCCCCACACCAGGGTGACGGAGACATTGTGTCAGTATCAAATAAGTATAGGAATTTGGCATTGTTTATCTGCACTACAAATATACAAAGAACTAAACTGCAAATAAACATTTCTGTGGTGCAGCAGGACTGATTTCCCATTTACTGCTTCTCTGGCAGTAGCTCTGCTCCAGTTCTGATAGCTTGATAATTGTACAAACACAGTTGAACAGAGGGACTCTATCTGCAGGTTAGCAAGTCTGCTTGCTCTGTTTTTCCTAATTTTAGCAGCTTTTCTTAGCCCTATGCAAGTTCCATACCTAAAGGGCTAGCTCCTTCTGTGTAATCCTCCTTGTCCACTGAGGCCCAAAGAGGAAGCCCCAATTGGAACTACCACCAAAGTCTACTGAGATTGGTGTCCCTACTTGATTCCCGTATATACCCAGTAGATCCCTACAGTCTGCAGTTTCCAAATATCTCAGAAACCTGCTCCACAGTAACTCGTAGCAGAGCTGTTAGCATGGCTGCTCCTATTCTGTAAAATAACAGTCTTTTCATGATATGACAGGCATTTTCCAGAAACAATTAGCAATATTCCTGTTCCAACAGACTTTCCCAGATGGATAATTGGGGCTTTTCCATCACTGTCTGTTTGGTATTGTTTTAGTTTTGTTTTAAATCTGTTGTTTAATTCTGCTGTTTTCTGCATTTTTTTTAGTTGTTTTTGTTGCACACTGCCTTGAGACAATTATGGTGACTATAACTGTTGTTATTATTTCTGGGGACTCAGGAAAGGAACCCACTGTGTGAAACTCCTGCTCTGGGAGATCCTCTGCTCTCGTCTTTATTGGTTTTCCAACACTCACAAAAGACCTGTTTGTTTTTTGCACTGATCAGTGGCTGCATTTCTGCTCTTTCTTGATACTGTTGTTGTTCTGCTGCTGTTTCCTTTTGTGTTTTTAAATGTATTTAATTTGTGTTATTAATCATTAACATCATTAATGATGTTAGCTGAGTTGGAGGATAAATAAATTGTGCAACAAGATTAAATAAAAAACAGAAAGCTACAAAGTGACTGACATAGCACCACAGTAGGTGCTGCCACACTAAAGGCTAATCCAGACTTCATTTTGCACCACACTTTCCAGGCACAGGTCCACGTTTTGTAGGCCACACAGGTTTTGTTTTATCCCACTGCTTTCCTGAGAAAAACCATTGTTCAACACTGAATCGGAATAAGTTGACACAATTTGCTCACGAAGGCTGCAGTCTAACCATCCTGATGTTCCAGTTACAGATAGGTAGCCGTGTTGGTCTGCCATAGTCAAAACAAAAAATTTTTTTCCCTTCCAGTAGCACCTTAAAGACCAACTAAGTTAGTTCTTGGTATGAGCTTTCGTGTGCATGCACACTTCTTCAGATACACTTCTTCATCCTGATGTTGATGACTATGAGAGAGTATTAAAATGAATTGCAAGCCTCCATCAGCAGAGAGGAGTGCCACTGATGAAGGAGGAGGCTCTGCTCTGAGTGGCTGGGAAGCTACTGCTGGTGGCCCTCCTCCTGGGGAGCATTTTACCACCCTGTTCTTTAATTTATATTTAAATTGGCACTGAATGGCTCATGTACACACACACACACACACACACACAGAGAGAGAGAGAGAGAGAGAGAGAGAGAGAGAGAGAGAGAGCGAGCGCACTTAAATTAAGGAGTTTTATCATGCCAATTTAAAAATTGTTTTAAAAAACTGCTTCCTTTCCAACTCCAGCCATTTTAGCAACGTGTCTGTTGTTTTCAGTTAGAAACTTCTGATGTAAAACACGTCTGTTCCAGTAATGCAGCACTTTGTAACAAGGCATAGCAGAAATCAGCCATAAACAGCTTCAGTAAGTACTATGGTGCAGATTAAACAATTGATTTAAGCAGTGGCTGCTCAGGTGAATTGTACCCTTCCCTGCCCACATGACTTTGTCATGTCCACTAGAGTGAACAGAATGTGTCAGGATGCACCCGCAGAAAAATCACAATATTCCCAAGAGGGTAGAAAATCAGCTGCAATTTGCATTTGTAGCTTAAAATGGAAGAACAGTGATTATAGCTCTAGGAGCAGCCTAAAGCTTTTGGCCTTACCCCTTTCTCAACTCTACAGAAAATAATCCTCACGGTAACAACCATAATGGCAGCAGAGATAGGACAGATATCTCTGAGTCTGAAGAGGGCTACTTTTCTTTACAGCTGGCAGCATAGGGAGAGGTTTTTCCACAACTGAGAAGTTTTAGGAACCCTTCATAATATTATTTGAAAAATTAAAATATTTCATTGCACTGCAGTATTAAGTATATTCACATCCCTCTTTGATGAGTAAACAGCAGCTCCCCATTTTCAGAGAGGCAGCAGCTTTGGCAGTGGCAGGCAAAAGGATTTGTGAAATTTTAGCAACCACTTTGTTCTTTGCATGGGGACTAGATAATGAACAAATACCAAACAGGGCTTGTAAAGCATTCACAAAAGCAAAGCAAAAGCATGCCCCAATTTTATTCCATCTATTATATGTTTTATAGGTTAATGCAAGAAACAGGTTGTGCGCATCATTAGTTTGACCCAACAGGAATGCCTTTATAGTACAGCAGCTAGAAGGGTTACCTATATTCATTTGTCCAACACCCAAGTACAAAGACTCTTCCCTCCCTTTTCCTTTTGCCACTCAAGTGACTCTACACAGTGTAGAAATGTCCTCATTCTGGTGTCAGCATTCATTGTTCCTAATAGGAACAGAGGAAACTGACATACTGAGTCAGACTCAGTCCACGTAGCTCAGAATTCTGTCCACTGACTGGCAGTGCTTCTTCAGGATTTCGGGAGGGGGGGCACATTCCCAGCTCTTTCTGGAGATACCAGGGACTGAAACTGGGACCTTCTGCATGCAAACCAGATGGTCTATAATTGAGCTATGGGTACCTCCCTGGGCTTATACTGTACAGGTTTGCTTTGAATACAATGGCTTTAAATCTTTTGTAATCATTTGAAATTGAGGGGACAACCTGTTCAGTTGCCACAAGGAAGTTCAGGTGTCTTGATGCTATAGTAAAAAGTGGAAGTCTTAGTTATGAAATGTCAAAATTATACTTCTTTCCCTGCTTTTTTTTAATAACAGAGATGGAACCTGGAGGCAGGAAAATTGTTCTGCTTTAGGAATGTGCTACTTGAAGCCATTGCTTCAGACTATTTCATAAGAATGCTGGGCTTGATGCAAAATACATTTATGAGTAAAAATCAAGAGCAGAGGATTTGATTGTAGCTATATGGGCAGTTTTACCTTCCCCAGTATGAATTCCTGGATAATATTTTTTTAAATGCTGTGGTTCAGTCTTGCTGTGCCAATGGGAAGGCTGCTTTTTTACAAAGTGCATATATGCCTTGTTTATCCCAAAGCGGAAGGAAACGTGGTAAAGACTTGCAGATATTTACTGAAATATATATACATAATGTACTTTAGTATAAAAACAGTGGTAATCACAGAACATTTCCTTAACCCTGATCTCCAATTTGGGTAGTTCAGTACAAATGGTTACTCCGAAAACAACAAAAATAAACGTTTGAATCTTTAAACAAAACTAGATGGTTGCTGAGGCACCACCCAAACTGTATTCAATGTGACCATCTGCTTTGATAGAGCAGCAAATGGGGGTGGGGACACACACAGAGGAAAGGGTGTTTCTTAACTTTTTTGTTGTTATTATTTTAAAAATGTAATCTCTATCCAGTTGTTCACAAATATATTATGTCTATATTTTGTAACTGAGGGTTTCTCCCCCCCTTCTTCCTCTATATTTTAATATGCTGAAGGCTATAAATAATAATCTAAACAAAGGATCACTGGAGT
The DNA here is from genome assembly GCF_964234715.1 of Podarcis melisellensis. NCBI lineage: Eukaryota > Metazoa > Chordata > Lepidosauria > Squamata > Lacertidae > Podarcis > Podarcis melisellensis. The sequence continues at coordinate 58,870,788 of NC_138542.1, forward strand.
AACTGAAGTTCTGTTTATCACCTAGCACATAATAAAAATGTTATGCTTCTCTTATATCAATGAGTAAAATAGGTGGCTCCCAATATATCTGGTTTAATTTCACTCTCATGGACACATTCTGTTTTCACATGGTATTTTAAGTCAAAGGCCCTTCAAAACAGCTAAAATTAGGTATTAGCTAAAATATGTCCAACTATCTGTTTTATCCACAGGCCTTATTTGCAAACCTTTCTGTCTTCTTTCCCTAATCCATTCTGCTTTCTGTCTCTATCTTCTAACTATCCTCCATCTTTCCAGATGCAGGACGCTATGGGCTATGAGTTACCCTGGGTGTACTTTGTCAGTCTGGTCATCTTTGGATCCTTTTTCGTTCTTAATCTGGTTCTTGGTGTGTTGAGCGGGTAAGCTGCTGGTTTTGGTGTTATTTTTTCCCCCTCATGCTGCAGGGCAAGACTCCAGAATCAGGGTTCTTCTGTGTCACCAGAATCCTTTAATTGTCACAAGCAAAACCAAGGGTTATATTTGTTATGATTTCTACATTGATTCCCCAGACTGTGTCTTTCCTGTGTCTGACAGGCAAGTTACAGCACAGTATACAGTGGTAGGAAATTCACTTGGTAAGGTGACCAAATACTTAACTCAATCTATACTAAAGTAGGCAGAAAATTTACTTCCTGGTTGGTTGAACCGAACAACAAATTCAGCACTGGTGACTCAAGTTCCCTTTAACTGGAGCCTTGTAATGCTCAGGAATGGAACTTTCCACACTAATTATCATTCCACTCTTCCAGGTCAATGATGCCATAGGAAGGGACTGGCCCTGGATCTATTTTGTTACACTAATCATCATAGGGTCATTTTTTGTACTTAACTTGGTTCTCGGTGTACTTAGCGGGTAAGCAGTACCTGGAAAAATGTTTGGAATTACTATTGTTGTTGTTTAATTACACATGCTTCTGTATTATTCTTTATGTTCTTTCTCTTGGGTTGAAGATATGGGCCCTGATCCAACATATTCCCAATGTCATCTGCTAATGTCAGTGGGATTTGGATCAACTTTACCTTATAAATGGACAGTGAAAGTCTAAATGGCATTAAGCAGCCTAAAGTAGTGGGGTGGGGGTTGAAAGCCAGCACTGCCAAAAGCTAGCAGTGCTAGGTGTAGAAAACACTCCCCACCCTTATATATAACATTGTTGGCATTGAAACTTCACCCCGATATGTTGCCCCTGGTGGAAGTAATGAATATAGTAAATAACATTATCATAACTCATGAGCTTATAACTAGAATTTATGAGTGGTTTACATGGGGTCTCAGTAGGGATTGGGAAGCACAGGTCTAATTACTTTGATTATTATTGGCTTGATAAACTGACATCACAGCAGAACTGGCAAATGTTGGCTATGTACTTGTGTGTCACAGAGGATTTTCGAAATTTTAGAATTTGAATTCTAAGACCCCTGAGTGATTAAAGCACATAAGTTATCTATATGCCATAGGTCTTTTCTTGTTATTACATTAGTGAAGCAGTTTCATAACCGTTTAATGAAATGTTGACCATAGAGAGAAAAATAATACCTATTGCTTATTGGGTGATTTCCATTAATTTCAATGGGATTATTCTGAGAATGACTAACGTTGGATATCACCCTATGCATGTGACATCATGGTAAATAAAAAAATGAATGAAAGTATATGAAACAAATTTTAACCTACTGATATGATTATTTGTTCAATTTATATCCCATCCTTCCTCTGGAAGGTGCTTCTCAGATTATTATTTTTCTTGGCTAACAACTCTCCATTGTAACTCCATTTAATCATTGAAGGACAGGGCAGGTTTTTTGTTTGCTTTGTTTCCAGTCTTCTGAAAAACAGGGGTCAGAAACAAACAAAAATGGTGGTAACATAGGAAAGATTTCAGTTTTTACATTTTATACATGTCAGTTTAAAAATGCAGGTTGCCCATTAGCTGTATAAACATTTGTTACCGTACACACTTAGCAGATTGCGGATTTGTTCTGAGGAAATTGCTCACATGAATGAAAGGGTAGTTCAGTCAACAAGCCTTTTGATAATTTGCTTTCTTGGTATGACAGCTAACAAGCATAAATAATTGATGCCCATTGTAAGATGTGGAACTGAATGGAAATTGCAGTCATTTCACAGAATAATGCCAAATAGGAATCATTTGGAGGTCATTCTTGGTCATATATTGATACTGAATAGATTCAAATTAGCACCATAGATGGAATTTTTAAAAGAATTTCATTTGATATTCCCAGAGACACCAGGCCTTCATAGATCAGATTTTAAGATACTGGTTTTTGTACTACATTGCTGTTGTTGCTGTGGAATGATTTTTCAAAAACACTAATTTTTCCAATATTATTATCCTTGCAATAACTCAATAGTAGAATTCCTTATTTGCCAATAATCTTGGCCATTTGATTGCCCTTTTCACCCATTGCTGTCCTTTTTATTTGTATATATTTTATTTGTATATATTGCTTGTTTTATGTTGCTATGGCTGTTGGCTAATGCGAATAAAGTTTATCTTATCTATCTTACTCATGTAAAAACACACTGATTCCCGGACCATCCGCAGGCCGGATTTAGACAGTGATTGGGCCGGAACCGGCCCCCGGGCCTTAGTTTACCTACCCTGGGCTAGAATTATTCAAAAAAAAATTTCTTATTTGCAAGCAGAAAGCCTCAAGTTCAGTTGTCAGATCTCTACTTAAAAAGATTACAGGGAGCAGGATGGGAAATAAGGATGGGAATCATTATTTCTAGTTGATATTTTGGGAGCAGTTGGTACACAGCAGCTATGAAAATGATCAGACTATCTAAAGAGGCATCAGACAAATATGAACACTAATTTTTCCACTTCCTGGTTCCCCATTCATTAAAGAGTGTTAACAATATTCAACAAGCCTTCAATTTGCAATAATGTTTATACCGTGCTTGGAAGGAGAAAGGCATTGGATTTCTCACTATCCATCTTTTGTTTACAGTTCCATTCCACCAAGCTTCAGCTTCTAGTAGAAGCACTTTGTTTTTTCCACATTAGTCATATTTGTGATGTATCCATCTACCTTATGGCAAAGCTGTCTTCTAGAACTGATCTACTGAGCTGTTTCTGATCTTCCTGAGGGTTAAGTGGAGCTTCTTGCAATCCTCCACTTTAAAGTCTTTATTATGAGATTCCTAAGAGAAGATGGAACAAAGCCTGGCATGATGACAGATATACATCGGCACATACAGAAGCTTGGAGTTTTGCCTTGAGTTGAGAAAAGACTTTCCTTATGTTACTGCAGTACAGATAATAGTTTGTTCAAGATTATTCAGAATAATATTTTTCTGCAAGCATTTTATAAGAAACAATAACAAAAATTATCATTAATTCTCTTTGAGAAATGATTTGAGATACAGAACAAGTAGCTGATATTAACATCTTAAAGATAAGTCATTGTTTATAAAACAGAGGAATCGCATGGATTAATATGGGTTGAAATTAATATGGACAGCCAAGTTACCATAGCATAGCAGGAAATTTATAATCTCCAGTGCAATTCAAGCTAATTCTTTTCTATCTTTCTTCTGGTCTCCTGTTCTCATCCTTTAATCCCCTCCCTCTTGCCAGGGAGTTTTCTAAAGAGAGAGAGAAAGCAAAAGCTCGAGGTGACTTTCAGAAGTTGCGAGAGAAACAACAGCTGGAGGAGGACTTGAAGGGATATCTGGACTGGATAACTCAAGCAGAAGATATTGACCCAGAAAATGAAGATGAGGGCATGGATGAAGAGAAGCCCCGAAACAGTAAGCAACTCTCCTCTGTTTGTCCTAGGGTGTCTAGCCAGCAATTAATGTTCTTTATGGGCTGCATTAATGAACCTATGCTCAGGAACTTAGAAGGGTGCACCCAAGCCTTGCTAAGATAAATTTTGCCATACTGCAACACTATCAATGTTTGCTACATAAAACTGGGGAAGGGAATGTAAGGTCCACCACCAGAGGTGTCGTGTGGCAGCAGAAAAAATAAAAAAACTGTCCATGGTGGAAAACAAAGCCAGGTACTCCAAGGGTGCTTGGGGGCATGTTGAGGGAGGCTGTGGATCCATAGGATCCCATTTATTCTTGGTCCCCTGACACACCCACCCCGCAGTGCCAGCCAGGATAAAGAGATGCATCTTCCAGTCACCAAAAACTATATGGTGAAGTTGCCAGACACACCTCTGTGGTAAGGAATTACAAAACCTTGGGACTGCCACAGAAAATGCCCTCTCCTGCATTACACACACACTGAGCTTCAGAGGACAACAGATCTACCAAAGAGGGTTCCCGCTTAATACCCAAGAGGAGCTGTTGGGAAGCAGACAGTCTTTCAGATATTTGGGACTTGAGTTGTTTAGGGCTTTAAACACTATCATGAGCACTTTAAATTGGGCTCAGAAACAAAGAGGCAACCAATTTGTGAATGCTACTCACCTGTTGGTTTCTCTTACCTCCACTGAGAGATTGATACTCACCAGTACTAGGAGCAATGCTTTTTTTTCAAAAAAACAAGTTTAGGGGTGCTCTCACTTTCCTACTCATATTGAAATACCACCCCTCAATGAGGCCAAACATATATTCGCAAATGTTTAGGGGTACGCATCCGCCTGCGTCCCACCAGAAAAAAGCACTGATTAGTAAGAATGCTTCTAAAATCCATCCTTCTTTATTTCTCTCTGGATTTTATTAGTGTCATAATGCCTTGTCCTGGGGACATGGTGGCATCAATGTTTTTGCTTTCTGTCACTGTGTTTTCAAAATTTGTAATCATGACATCACATTCTCAATATCACACTGAGAGCACACATAACCCTCCCCCCCAATGCACATAGCTTTTTCCTTATTAAAATATATGTATCTTAATGTAATGGTGAGTACAACTGGGTGCTAAAAATAAGTCTGTGATGCTTTAATGTGTCCTGCAAATGGCCTAGCTGGGGGTGGGGGGTGAACCCATGATGAATGGGAGAAATGAAGGGCTGCAACAAGAACCAACAGTGCATTCACCATTTCTGAAATTAATTAGAAAATTTCATTTTGAATAATTGGAAGACAGGCAAGGCAGAACACTGTGGAAGAGAAATCTGTCCACCCATGGGCACTGGTATTTGGCAGTGTTTCAGATAATGAAATGGGATACAGAGAATCTTACCCTTTCATGCTCTTTTTTAATCGGCATAGAAAACCTCTACTCTTTATTAACTCCTGGGGATATTATTCTTTCATTTATCTTGAAATACCAGGTCTTGAACCTTTCATACTATTAGCCAATTAACAGACAGTTCTTTTGTTCTTAACATTCATTGTTGAAATGTTCATTATCAGCTATATTCTTTTGGACAGGGAAAACCCAAAATATTTCCATAGATATACTTTGCTATCCATGTCAAATACCAAATAAATAATACTTGATCAATTCTTTATATGGCCAAACAAGCATAGATTTTCATTAAAACTATATCCTGTCTTTGTGCAGGCACCTTCATTAAAACTTTTGCTTGAGTAAAAACTCAAGAGATAAGCCTTGGAGAATGGTGTTAGCTCTTTAGCTAAATGCTTGCATTTCCAAAATCAACCAAATTTATTATAATTTATTTAATATGACTATAGAGTTATTAATTATGAAAAGGAATTAAGATAATAAAGCAGAGAAATGTATTTGTGTATCAGACTTCTATCCTACTTTTTAAAAAGAGTGCTTTGATACTATTAAGAGAGATTCTGAATAGATTTTCCTAAATTACCGCTGAATCGCCCCACTGAGCGGCTGATGTGCACAAAGGAAAAGATGCAATTGAATTAGGATTAGATATGCCCCTCACCACAGATACAAGGGTAGTCAGGGAAGGTAGCAGGTTTCATTCACATCATAGTGGTGCATCCAAATGTATCCATTTCCTTTTCGCATACAAATAAGTTGTTGCTTTTCAGTCATATGTAAAAAAGCAAAGCATTGTATTGGAGACACTCCCAACTTGTAGAAAAGATCTACCAAACAGCCTTAACTGAAAGAGTCTGCACAGAAGTGTACAACTTGTCTATGTGCTCTATGTTATGCACTATAGCTCTCAAGCATACCTACAATATGCTATTGTCTCTCCACATAATGGTGGGAATTAGCTAGTTATATAAAAGGAAGAGATATGCATGCATAGGTCCCAGGTTCAACTTGTTGCATGTCTAGGTAGTACAGGGAAAGTCTGTATGTCTGAAACTGGAGAGCCATCACCAGTCAGTGGGCCAATAGCCTGACTATAACTACATATGGAATGTATAATATTAAAAATGGGAACCCATTATGTTAAACCATGTATACCAAGCACCCAGTTTCAGAGTGTTTCTCAAATCCTAGAAGGCTTATGATAGATGCATATTGAAGATTGAAAAAGGAATGCATTATGAAGACAGTTATTGGATGACAGACAGTATTTATGCCTGCTGGATATACAGATAATCAGTGATATAAGATCTACCTTTGAAATTCAGGGCTTAATGTCATTTATTGGTCGTTAATCTCAAAAAGTAAGTAGTGGTATGTTTTGTTTTTGGAAGAGATATTACTTTAAATACTATAATGTTGGTGCCTGAATTTCAACTTTCAGGTTTGCTTACATACTACCTAAATGCAAACGTGATTCCTACTTTGTCTGCTGAATCAATGCCACAAAATCACACAGTAGTTCCTTAAGTTGTTTGAAATCAATCTTGAAGTCCAGAGCGCATGTCGGACCACCACCAAAACTGAGTAGGAACAGCGCTATTAAGAAGCGCTAGATTAACTGATGGACCACTTGGTTCTGGCAAGGGAATGATGTGATAATGAGGCTTCAGTTCCATACCACACCATACATTAAAACCACATGTCTTCCCACAAAGAATCATGGGAACTGTAACTTAATTACAGGATTCTTTGGGAGAAGTCATACACTTTAAATATATGATGGGGACGAGACCATTTGTTCATGTCAGATTGGCAGAGAAGTCAGATGATGAAGAAAATAATCAAGCAGAAGTTGGATACATCTTTGATGGGGTTCTTACTTGCTTCATGTTTGCCGTTTAAATGGTACCTCTTATTTGCAATATTGTTTTCATTTGTAATTAATAGTTAAAGGTGTATTTCAGATGTCGGATTATCTTTTGTTAAAGCTTGGTGAGTTTTACAACCTGAACCTACACATCCAGAAATAGGCACCACTGAGTTCAATACAGCTTAGTTGAAGGGAATTGTGTATAGGACTGCATTCATGCTAATTCTAATAAATAGTGTAACGTGGGCATAGTTGTGGACTATTTGGGAACATGGCTGTTGGGGTTATCCTGATGAGCACCTGCACTTCATATTTACCACTATGCCATTGCTTAGACCTATAGGGATGTAAAAGAAACACCTCCTCTTATAGGATATAGTTGAAAACTAGCAAGACTTTAACAGGACTGATGCCCAGAATCATTCAGATCCTCATGTAGTTAAGCTAGAAAAACAATGGAAATCTATGTATCTCCCATCTTAACTATGTAGAAGTGGCTAAGACAGTTCATGTGGTGGTGACAGCTACAAGGGTTTTGGTTGTATATCAGCACTGTCTGAATCTCAATGGGAATATGATGTAAGTGAGTCTGTATGAAAAAGACAGAGGTTAGAAAAACAGACTGGGGCATCTGATGGAAAGGAGGAGACTGATAAATGGTTCAAACTTTCACAGGAAAAACAGAAAAGCAACAAAAATTTTCTTGGATGGCTTTATAGGATGTTATTGACCTTTTTGGTCACCTTGATATAAAATGATTTGGGAGCAGACGGGTAGAACACCAGGCTTGCTCTTTCTGCATTCATTTGTGGAAGCCAGGGAGCTTCAATGGGGTTGTGCTGCTTTTCCCAAATGCTGGTGCCTTAAGAGGTTATATGAAAAATAAAACGCTTACTAAAACAGCCCACATTATATTGTTCATGGGCAGTCCCATAGTTTAATTTTAGTTGCTGAAACATGGTATGTATAAGTGTGTGCACGTGTGCATCCAGTTCAGTAGCGTAGTCATTAAGTAGACAGCTACTTTGCTTCTTGGTTTTTGTTCACTAATAGATGTACAGGAAGTGTCAAGGAAAAGTCAGCTTCCTTTTGGAATGGAAGTTCAACATCCATATCTTCTCAAACCCACATTATTCCCCCTCTGTATTACCAGGCACATAGCCTGATGGAAAGGAGTTAGAATATTTTGGCTATCCTATATAGCTGTGATATTTGGGGAGCTCTTCTTGTATTAAAAAATAACAGCCAAGGCACAGTGGCAGAAGAATTTGCCTAAGTGAAAATCATGAAATAGCAGAGGCTGGGAGCCAAGCTGTTTATCAGTTCATCTCCTTAGCTCACCAATTTAGCATCTGGAGAGCAGTGCCATCCAGACCAATTCCTTTTGCTCCTCAAGCACAAATACCACAAAACAAAATACAACGTCATGGAATGATTTATTATCTGCCATCAAAAATTGATCGAAGGGGAGTGCAACAGTGTCTACTTTTATCTTTTGCCAATGAAGTGGAAAATAATCATTCAGTAACCAAGGAAAGATTAGCTGCAAATTCTAACAATTGTAGGCGTTATGCAAGAGAGCCTGACTAAAGCGCCACAGGCACAGCAGTTACTGTGGTGGTGGAATACACTGTGTGTGTCTTGGGGGAACGGGGAGAATTAGACACATGCCAGAACTTTCACAGAGAAGAAACTATTGTCATTGCTTGTCACTATGTCATTACTTAAGGATCCATAATTTATCTCATGCATGCTGACTTGAAAGTAAATGCTTCAGCTGGCACCAATTTTATCTGGGATTAGGGAATGTGTCTTCCTGGTCAAAGGATTTGTCAAAGGACAACTAAACCAATATTGTTGGTCCTACATTGCTTGGGGCTGCATACACACCATTCATTTAAAACGTCCCTCAGAGAATCATGGGAGCTGGCATTTAACTCTTATAGAACTGCAATTCCAAACACCCTTAACAAATTGCAGTTCCCAGGATTCATTGGAGGAAGTCATGTGCTTTAAATGTGCACAGCCTGGGTATGTGCACAATCTGGATCCTTCCATGGTTTGGAAAAATAACAATAAGCAATGGAAACAACAGTCACTAATGTTAACATTACTGAAATTCCCAGTGTTTCACTTTAATTAATAGTTTTATAGCTTCTGCAGTATGTGAGCAACTCTTATTACTTAGAGAGGGATTCAACAAGTTTTCAAAATAATTAGGAGCATATTTTATGTTTCTGGTGCATCTCTCGGGCAGCAGTAACATTGCTTCATTGTTCCATAGTTTTCATTGCCTCTGTGTTCCTCCTCTTCTCTCTCTGTTTCAAAGGAACCTGTGATCATGAAACAAAATGGAAGTTGAAAAAGAAAGCAACAATTTTAAAATAAAGAATAAAAACTTATCACCAACCTTTCATTGTCTTCTCGTAGTTGCTAGTTGAATGCAAAATAGAACCAACCAGTGCACCCAAGGATAATCACGACAACAAGGACAAAAGGAGGAGGGAGAGAAGAAAGAGTCATTGGCTTGAGAGTCAGGGTCCAATGCATTTGGGATGATAATAAAATGCTTAAAAACAAACCTGTATTAATATTATAAGATTCTAATTCTAAGGAATCCCATTGCCTGGCCTGGACTTTGGCTCCAAAAATTTGTAGCCTTTAACTCCTCTATTATTTTATTGTGGGATAGTTCACATATTATCCCAATAGCATGGTAACCTTTGATAAACCAATAAACTCTCCAAGTAAACTGGCTGAGTGGTTACCATCACATGCTGCAAGATTCTCTTGCCATTCAAAAAGTACAAATTTTCAAAGCATATCAGGCCTGTGCATCACAATAAACTTTAATTTTAGAGAACTACCCAGAAGCTCCAACCTGCCTTTATTATTAAAAAAAGAAAATTGGTGCTACACCTCTTCTTCTTCTGCAGGGAAGGAGAAAGATTGCAGAGTGAGAAACCTTTTCCTAATCCCACCTTAGAAATAAAAGTAAAAGTTGGTTTACAACGTACCAAGTCTATTTGATAGTTTATTTTTTAAATTTAATTTCTCAAATTTATTTCTCAAATTTATTTAATTTCTCAAATTATTTAACTACAATTGTCTCTAAGCAGTGCACAAAAATCTCAGTACAATGGAAATAAAAATCAGTTAAAATAGCCACATGATTTACATTTGTTACAAGCACATTGTGATCTGCCTCTTTGAAATCAGTTGTGTATGGCCACATGGGGAATTATGCCTCAGGCTGAAGGAGCTGTCCTTAGTGACAGGATATATTTTGTTCCAATTCCTTAATAAAACGCAAACAACATTCTGATCTATAGCAATACCCACACATAACACATGACAGTGGGATAGTGCACAATTTTAAAGTAGGAAGGGAGTGGAAGTAGAAGCCTTTGCTTAAAGAAGAACACCTACCCATACATCTGAACTGTTTTTTATTCATATTAACATTACCACAGCACTGGAGTCTGCTGTACCCTTGCAGCAGAAATAAAATACAGATCTCAGCCACACTTCTCATTCTAGTACAATAGTGTCTTCAGCTGATTTCAGAAGTGGGTATGGTGGGTTGTTGTTTTTTCTTTTTTAAAAAAACCACAAATAATTAAATTTATATCCAAACCTTCTTCCCAGAGGGGATCAGGACTGCATGGGGTGATCATGGGAGAAGACAAAACCTCCATACTCAGCAGACCACTACAGGACCACAAGAACGCCCTTTTCTGCAGACTGTAAGACCTTGGGTAGCAAATACAGGGAGAGGCACTCCTTCATGTAACTGGGTCCCAATTCATTCAGGGCTTTGTAAGCTAAACATAACACCTTACATTGGGCCCAGCAGCAAACAGGAAAAAAGTGCAATTCTGAAATAATTCATTTAATGTGATCTTTTCTTGGTGCACTGCTCAACACTCCTGTGGCCATAGGAGCCACCTCCTAGGAGCTGAGGAGGCTTTGCCCCCCCATAAAATATTTGAGGGGGCCAAGCCCCCCCAAGTTGATCATAGAAACATAGCATCTTAGAGCTAGAAGGGACCTAGGATAATCTAGTCCAAACCCCTGCAATGCAGGAATCTCAGCTGAAACATCCATGACAGATAGCTGTCCAACCTCTGCTTAAAAGCCTCCAAGGAAGGAGAGTCCATCACCTCTTGTGGGAGTCTGTTCCACTTTGAATGTACATTGCCATTCAAATCATGTGCATGCACTGTGTCATGTGATTGATTATGTGGGGCGGTACTTACCTGCCTCCCCCCATATCTTATTTAAGCTGGCACCCCTGCCTGTGGCCATCTTTTGCACCAGCTTCAGCTTTTGGACTGTGTCCCCACCACCACCACCTCACAAGGTGATTTCACAGATTTTGCTCTCTTAAACCATCCATGAATGAATACCATGCAAATCTATCCTTTTCAACTATTGCTTAGGAATCTAAAATATAGTATCATCATGATCAACTCACAAAGAAAGCCTTTCCTCCTTCCAGGAGGGGAGGGGTTGTGAGCGGGAGATGATTCCCGCGTCATGCAGGGGGTGCTCCGCCCCCTGTTTCAACTCCAGGGCTGGCATGCCACGCTGCTCCCCAGTTGGGCACCCAATAGGGAAGCGCGGCAGGGGCATGGCTTGCTGCTCAAACGCAGCCGCACCAGCCATCCCCACCATTGCACACACATTTTCTTATTCTGTGTCCACGTGTCTTTATTCCACAAGTGGGGATCGGGTCCTCGAATCACAACAGAGTCCTGGCAGTAAAAAGCAAAATCCTAGCCTTTGTGTTTCCAGAGAGAATTTTGAAAGAAGCTGTTTGATAAAACCCCCAATCCCAAGTCATATTTACTAGGAGAAGAGAATGATAAAACAGCCTTACCATACATGGCTTCTCCCAAGGAATCCTGGGAACTGCAGCTCCCAGAGCTGCAATCCAGCAGCAAATGCATGCACCCTTAACAAACTACAGTTCCCATAGTTCTTTGGTGGAAGTCATGTGCTTTAAATGTATGATGTGATAATAAAAAAGTTGGAAGAGGGAGTGGTACACAGGAAGGAAAGGAAGAGGACATGGGCATGGACGAAGAGAAAAGCCATGGGGAAGAAAAGCAGAGCAAATGAGCAGGGAGGAGAGATGGGTATGGTTGGGAGCTGCAGAGGTGAGGAGGGCTGATATTCATGAAATAACCAGGCGAATGTTGGACTGTACCTTTCTTGGATAATTCTGCTTTCCCCAACCAGGACTTTAAACGTAGACACCTCTTTCTTTGAGAATTTGTCCAGATTAAATCAGTCTAGTGACAAAAATATTTGAAGAATCATGATGAGAATAGCAGGAGATATAGAAGGTTATAAATTAGTTACTTTGACAGCTGTGTGAGGGAAGCTTGCATAACACCTGCCCACACAAGGCCTAATTCAAGGTAATATTAACAGTTCCTCGCTTCTATGAATGCTCCAAAAAGTATTCACAGACTACAAAAAGTGACTACTGCAAACGTATCAAATATGCCTGTTTTTTTTAATTCCATTTGGTGCAATTTATCCATTTTCACTGTCTGAAGAGTTGCAGAAGTTAAAATTACATACTTGAAAAGCTTGCTTTAACTAGAAAAAGCATTGTTTAACCTCTTGATTCCAAGCTGAAAACAGTGCCTGTTGCATTTTTCTGCCCTATAAGATTTTATGATAATGGCCAACCTGTTAGTAAAATTTTCTGAAGGCACACTCCTGAGGTGTGCTGTGTTCAAAATTACAAATATATTTAGTAGACATAACATTATGTTAGCTGGATGTTAAGAATGCTGGAAGGTATTTTATTATCATTTCAGACTAGTAGCAGGCAGCCTACAGTCTCAATTTAAAAACTTAATGTTAAAAAATTAGTGAAATGTTATATTACCTGGTAATTATACGCACTTGGGAATTGACTTTGGGCGAGAAAATAATTTCAGTATGCTTTTTGGGGATTGCACTAGTTCAGCCTGCAGGTGGGAGAATGCATATTTAAATGTTCCCTTTTCCAAAAAATGTACAAAATTTGCAAATTAGGGAGAAAGATTCAGTTTAGCTTCCTGTTCCATCACATGTGCAGGGAAGTTTTGTTTTGTTTTTGGAGGAGTCAGGCATGGTACAGTGTAGAAACAGCTTTTTAGGTTTTAAGACTGCTGAATGCATAAACTCAGTCATTTCTTGGAACTCTGATTTTTGATTATTATTATTATTGGTAACTGAGGGCTCTTGAGGAAACATGTGTTTCCCCCTCCCCTTTCATTTTTCTTCTTGTGAAAGGATGTTCAGTATGATGATTCAGAAATGATTTAAACCTTCTTTGGGCTTTTGTCTGAACAGGTGAGAGTTATAAGTGCCTAGGGGGCAGGGTGTGCATGCAAGCTTATGCATTTAACATGCATTTAACATGAAGAACTGAAGGGGGTTTCTGTTATGTACTGAGTTGAATAGGATCCAAACTGCAGCAGTCTGATTGGTCCTAGAACAATAGGATCCAAATTGCAGCAGTCTGATTGGTCCTGGAACAATGCAGCAGTGTGATTGGTTGGCAGGAACCACCCAATCATGCTCCAGATATAAGTGAATCCACAATCCCGACTGCCCCATTCAGGCACAAGAGGTTGCACACCATTCCAAGAAAGATAGGGTCATCTCCCGGGTCCTGGACTGGGTGTGGAGGGGATGGCCCAGCAGCAGCCCTGGGCTAGAATTCACTGGCCACACAACCCGCAAACATGAACTGTCGGCCCACAAGGGGTGCCTGTTATGGGGAAGCAGGGTCGTTGTTCCCCAGCCCCTCCGCAAAAGGGTCCTCACAGCCCTACACGAGACACACCCAGGGGTAGTAAGAATGAAGGCCCTGGCCAGGAGTTATGTATGGTGGCCGGGGATCGGTGGAGAGATAGAGGCCTGGGTCAAACACTGCCAGGCCTGCCAAGAATCCCGCCCAGATCCCCCAAGGGCCCCAGTCCAGTCCTGGGAGTCCGCCTGAGCACCATGGTCACGCCCTTGCTAGAATATGAAAATAACATTACTTGAGTGGCATGGAGAAGAGACATGCATTGAGGATCTTGCAGCTGGTTGGTATGGCTACAGTATGTGTAAGGAGTACCATCCATTGTGTAGAAGATGTAAAGACAGGCAGGATGAATAAAGCCAAGGATGGCATTATTCCAAAGAGCTACACAGTGATGTGTGGAGAGGTGGTAGAGATGGAGCCTAGCCTGCCCTGAAGTAGCTGTCTTACACATGGATCTGGTTGAAGGGAGTGTTCTGATGATGACACATGGTGTGGTTTTACTGTTGAATATAAATAAGGCTGACACTATAAAATTGGCTGGGTGGGTCATGGGCAGGATTTGAAATATAAGCAGTGGATTACTGAAAGAACTAATAAAAGTGAAGTTCAGATAATAAAACACATGTATTGTAAAACAGTTAATAAAAAGTAGCCAAAAACAAACACCAGGAAAGGAGGGGTGGGAAGAAGAAATTTATGTTGAAAAATGTATATGAACATAAGGGACATCTGAACAGGAGGTGTCCAATTTTGATTGTCAAATCTGCCCCCTGTGCAGTTCACTTACTGGCTCTATTCTGTTCCACAAGAGCTCCAGCAAATATGTATAGCCACATGTTACTGGTAGTGCTTGTGATTTCACAACTAAAAAATCCTGTAAAATATTTGGTGATGAGATTATCATAGGACTGATGTGCAGGGTTTTTGAGCCAATGTTACTGTAGTAGCTGAGATTTTTATTGTATCATATTTTTAGGAAGGCAACAGCTGGTTCCAATTAACTGCTGATACACGTCTCCAGAAAGTGTGCCCCTAATAAAACATGACTATCAAGAAATCATGTTTTTTTACATTAGACCCAGTTTCTCCAGAAATACTTAAAGGCATGTTACAATATAAAAGCAGAAAACATTTTTAATTGCAGGCCCAAATATGACACTTAAAAGCAAACAATAAACACCAGGAACTGCACAGCAGTTGCAGAAGAGCAATAAAAAATAATAGCAATATTTGCACAACCATTATATTTTAATGATTTGATTTTACTCCTAAACAATGCTGCTGTGTTTTGTTTTGTTTTTCAGTTTTCTATTCTTAGGAATGTTAAACACTAAGGGTGGTATTCTCCACAATTCTACACACTATGTGTACTCTTACACAAGTAATGTGTATTTTTTAATATAAGCCCCACAGGAAAAGGGTTTGTAGAAACTATGTACAAAGCCTTTGTCAATATTACTTTTGGGAAATTGACCAGTTTAAAATCTACATAGAAGATGGTTGGGAGCGGGGAGTATTGATGAAGAAAAATGGGAATGGCTATGGAGAGTGAGTCTTTTTAAGACCATCTCTACTAGTGAATTGGCTTTAAAAATGCACCATAGATGATATTATTATTCTATAATGCTTTGCCACTTTACTTCCAGATCCTTTCCTTTGTGCTGGAGGGGATGCAAGAACAAGGGTTAGGGTACCTTTTTCCATTTGTGGTGGGAGTGCCCGCTGGTGGTGCAATTTTGGTTAACGAGTTTTGCAGAAAAAAGTAAGATCATCAGGGACCAGATTCAGTTATCATAAGAACATGTTTTTTCTTTATTTACTCAAGGGAGTAAATGAAGAATTTAAAGCAAAAGATCTGTTAATAGTTTTATTAATAGCTGTTCATCATACAAAGTTCAAAAATGGAATACTTTATCTGATATCAACATTATGAACAGATGGAACAATGTATGGAATTTAGCCCTTCAATAAAAACTTAGGCAATAATCTTTATTGTCATTGTCCCATACAGAACAACAAAATTGAAAAAATCTACATCAGACATTAAAAAACCCACAAGCCTGATATCCCAGCTATCCCAGCCTGGTTAGCCCCTAAAAACTCTGATACCCCATAACTGAATACAATATACTCACATAAAGACTACCTTACCCTGTGTTTAAAACCAAAATTGCATTTGGATAGAAACTGTTTCTCAGGCAGCTAGTCCTAGTCTTTATAACCCTGTACCTTCTTCCAGAAGGCAGAAGCTGAAAGAAATCATTTTTGGGGTGCGCACTATCCTGCACTATCTCTTCAGCTTTCTTATGGCACCTGGAAGCATAGATTTGATCCAAATTGGGAAGAGTGCACCCAATTATTCTCTCCGCAGTCTTTACAACCCTGGACAGCATTGTTTTTCCCCTGACCGTGCAGCTCCCAAACCACACACAGAGACCATAAGTTAATACACTCTCAACAGTACAATGGTAAAATGCCATCCTTTGAGAGATGATTTTTCTGGCGGATTCTCAGAAAATATAACCTCTGCTGTGCTCTCTTTATCAGGTCTTTGCTCTTTTCTCCCCAGGTTAGGTCATCTCTCAACTCCATTCCCAGAAATCGAAACACCGAGACCTGTTCCACACACTTCCCCTCAATAATAAGTGGCTGAATATTCAATTTACATTTCCTAAAGTCCACAATAATCTCTTTTGTTTTCTTTAAGTTAAGGAATAAGTTGATTTTCCTGCACCACTCCCCCAACTGCTCAACTTCCTTCCTATAGGCCACCTCCGCCTCTCCAGCCATGATTAAGCCAACCACTGTTGTATCATCTGCAAACTTAATGATCTTATTACTAGGGTATTTGGGGGCACAGTCAGCTGTATAGAGCATATATAAAAGCAGGCTCAACACGCACCCCTGCAGCGTCCCCGTATTCATGATGAGATCCGCACATCAGATTTTTGCTTGGCACATCAGATTTTTGAATGGGAAGGTGAAGCCAGACTCATTTATTGCAGTCTGGTAGGACTTTATTGAATATATCAAAAAAGAACAGTTACATATTTGTCTCTCCCCACCCCAGTTTCACAAGTCATTTGGAACAACTGAGTCTCTCTGTGAATAATCCATTGTCTTCTGATTGTTTTAAGCTATACTTTACATATTGTATTTATTTTCTTTTATAAAAATATTTATAAATTACCAGCTCATAACAATGATCAAGGCACTGAACAATGTAAACATTTAAACCTCATGAAACCATAAAAGCTGACTAGGTCATTCTTAGCAAACGAACTGAAATCAATGGAGTTATGTTAGTCATGGCTAATTTAAGCCTAGTGATTTCAGTAGGTATAATCTGAGTATGACTTAGTTGGATACCATCCATAGAAAGCCAGTGTTGTGTAGCAAAAGTCAAAATAAGCTAAAACACATTAGATATTCCCTATATTGGGTGACATAAGCAAGTTTAATGTTAGTTTTAAAGATGCTTCCAGAAGCAGCAGCTGCATACTCAGTAGTTTATTATCTTGGTGTTTTTGTGGCTTCAGTTCAACCAGTGTTTCTGGCATTCCCTTGCTTCAGGTGTAATGCATATGAGAACACTGAAGAGGATGTTTAGCAGATACTGACGACCCCTTCTGTTGTAATGTTTCACTCTTCCATATTCCTTTGTTTTCATTCTGCATTCTTAATTCCCATGATGAGAGATAAGAGGTGGCTGTCCTACATGTAAGCTGAGTTCCTTGTTTCTTTTTCTTTTGACCGTTCCCGGCTGCATGTTCTCTGTTGATGTCTTGTTCCTGGTACTTGACCATCTTGTCTGTGAAAGAAAACGCTCCAGCTGGCTTGCCTGATAAGAAGAAAGGAAAGTTTGCTTGGTTTAGTCACTCCACAGAAACTCATGGTAACGTTCCAATGTACTCTGTGTCCATCCTTTATGTGTACGTGTATGTTTCTGTGTAGTAACTGTGTAGTCCGTTGGTGCATGTCTGTGTCTTTCTATAGCTTCTGCAGCATTGTGCACTTGTGTATAAGGTGGTAATTATTTTTTGGATCAACCTTTTCTTCCTGATGTCATCGGAATTGTATCCCATGCTGCCACCAAGAGCTCCATCTAATGTCTTACATCCCCAAATAATTTCATTTTGTGTCCCTGGGGCAACCATGTGATAAAATGCTAACCTGAGAATATTTTTCTTTGAATGCTTCTCCCACAGCAAGTGAATATTTCATTATTCCTTAGGTGACTTATTTGAGCAGACAGGTAAAATAAACTTATTGGAAGGTATTGGAATAGGGAGTTAATAGCAAGCTACAATGTTCTAGATGTTTATTTTTTTCTTAAAAAGAATATTGTACAAAATTATATTAAATATAAGAAGAGTTTGGAAGAGTTTGGATTTGATATCCCACCTTTCACTCCCCTTCAGGAGTCTCAAAGCGGCTAACATTCTCCTTTCCCTTCCTCCCCCACAACAAACACTCTGTGAGGTGAGTGGGGCTGAGAGACTTCAGAGAAGTGTGACTGGCCCAAGGTCACCCAGCAGCTGCATGTGGAGGAGCGGAGACGCGAACCCGGGTCCCCAGATTACGAGACTACCGCTCTTAACCACTACACCACGCTGGCTCTCACCACGAAGGCACTATTATCAGTTTTGTTGGAGGAGTAAAGGCTGCTGATATATAATTCACCAAGCTTTTCTGCTATATAACCTACATTCAGTTTTATAAGATTCACCCTCCTTCTCCCAGGGTGTTGCACAGCCTACACTCTTTGGGCTCAACCACACTTCGTTTGTGCTGTAATTTCTAGTCATAGTTACAATAAGTTCCCTTTTTCCTTTTTTTTTATTTTGTTTTGTTATCCTACCGCTTTCCCTGGGAAAACCTGTGGTTTACTGCTGAACTTGGGTAAATGTTGATTGGCTTTTCTGCAGATTCAGCAATAAACATTGGCTTTTCCCAGGGAAAGTGGCAAGACAAAAAAAGAACCTCTTGGACTCGTGACTAGTAATCACAAACAGAAGTATGGATGAGTCCTGTTTACATTTACACAGGTAGACATACTGTTTTTAAAAGCCAAATATCTTACCATGTGTTGCTGGTGGGGTGGGGTGAGACTTATATAATTTTAACCACAAAGAAGATTATTGCATTCAGCTAATTAAAGTCATTAATATATTTTTATACAGTCTCTTATTAAATAATTTCTGACTACCATCAAAAGAAAACAATAGAACCTGATGAATGGATGCAAAACATTTCAATTATGTTTTTGACAGTCTTCTTCGAAAGTGGTAGATAAAAATGTTTCAAAATATTTTCAGTGTACTGACATTTTTTAAAAAAGTTTTGAAGGAAATATCAGCCTTTCTAAAGCCCAACTTTTCAGTTGGACCAGAAACAAAAGGTAACAGCTCTACTTTTCTCCCTGTTGTGCAAGAAGGTGATTGTGTGGATGAATTATTAGAATAAAATAAGGTTTTCATTATCTTGGATATCTTTCAATAAAACAGGGCATGCCATAAAACCTCATAAAGTTGTATAAAGTTCTGTGGTCTGAGGGGCTGCCAAATCATCTGTCCAAACACATTGTGTCACCCCTGAGTAGTCATTTTATTGTATTTAGTTCATTTTGTGTACTTTATTTGGAGAGCAGAAAAATATTAGGTGAGAAAATTGCAGCACTATGGATATAGATTGAATATGGTTAATTGAAATGGTGGAAGATTCAGGACAGACAGGAGTAAGTAAGCACTTCCTCACACAGCACACAGTTAAAACTATGAGATTTGCTATCACAAGATGACCATTAACCTGGACAGCTCTTGAAAGGAATTAGACAAATCTATGGAGGATAAGGTTATC
Source organism: Podarcis melisellensis (assembly GCF_964234715.1). NCBI lineage: Eukaryota > Metazoa > Chordata > Lepidosauria > Squamata > Lacertidae > Podarcis > Podarcis melisellensis. The sequence continues at coordinate 58,890,547 of NC_138542.1, forward strand.
AATGATTACAAAGCAATGATAGCTATATTACCTCCAGTATCAGAGGAAGTGTTTCTGAAGTTGCTGTGAATCAGGAATGGGAGTGCTTTTGCACTAAGCATCAGGTTGGCCACAGTGAGAAAAATGCTGAATATTATAGGCCTTTGGCCTTATCCATAAGGGCTCCTCTTATTATCTTATAAGGTGGGGGAGGGGTTATTGGGTTGTTGCTGCTTTTATTTTGAGGTTTTATATTTTGATTTTATTCTGTGAACCACCCTGAGACCTGCAGATATAGGTTGGTATATAAATTCAATAAATAAATAAATTCTTATCCTGTTCTATGACCAGTGCTGGATGACACATTGTATGCATCCTTTCAGCAACTCCTACAGCCAAGCTGGTGCCAAATGTATTTCTCTGCTTTCCTTTGGACCATATCAACGAGACTGAGAGGGAATATTGTTGTTTGGACAGGCCAGGACCTGTGACAATCCGGGGAAGTCACTTCAGTGCTGCTAATGCAGCTGTTTGGACCCTGGAGGCACACTTCATTGTCTCTCAAGACAGATGCCAACATTTGCTTAGGATGTTTATGATTATTTATTTATTTATTAGATTTCTGTACTGCCCTTCATCCAAGGATCACAGGGTAGTTTGCATATAAAAACACAAAATACATACAAAAACAGTAAACCCCCTTCCCCCGCAGCTTAAAAGGCCATAGATTGCTTTATTATCCAAAGACCTTGGAGATAATATGCATAATAACAGTTAAATTTATGCTATGCTGGCTACCTAAGTGCTCTACTAAAGTCTGTAATTTTCATCAGGACCCATATTTTTAATTAAGGGCTTAAGGGCAACCACATTTTTTTGCACTTACACACTCACTTCACAAGTCAAAATATTATGGGCTAAGGGCTCGTTACTGCTCTCTTTCCTGGTTTGGTTTAAAGAGCCCATTGCCTGTACCTTATGACTAGTGTGGGAGAGGTGCATCATGGAATAAGTAGATTTTTGTGTCTATGGGGAAGATGCTATGCTCTAGTGGCTGAATCACCTCTCAGAACCAGTAGTCATTCCTTACTGTAGAAAGACAGTATTAAAGATTTGGTGCTTCTTAGTCATTTAAAAGAGCAACATAAAAAGACCTGCCATGGACAAACAATTGGTTGTAAAGGTCACAGATCCCTGACAAGCTCACTATTCTGAAAGATAACATGGAGTAATGCCTAGATATTATAATTCTGCTTTAACATTATTTCTGTACTTCATAATCTTTCACATATATAATTTATCTTTCAAAATATATTCAAGTGACCTACAGAAGTTCACTTCCCTGCAGGTATCTTGAGGATTCTGCGAATACCCTCTGCATCCTCCACATCAGGATGCTGTGTTTCATTAAGTCTTCTATTCAAGTTACGGTATACAGGGCCTGGAAATGCACCAAATAGCCTATTGTGAAACATTCACAATTGTCTTCTAGAAAAGTATTTGTGGGTTTCATATCATTCAACGTTATTATGTTAACTCATGTGAATTGTTCAAAGTGTCAAGAAGCCTTAAGATTCAGAATGATGACACACTGATGTGGAGTGTAGGAGAAAACATTACTTCTGCTTAGCTTCTTAACTGTCCTCTTTTGATGTATTAGAAATAGTCAGTGGCTGTCAGCCTGTTAAATTTCATGTATGTTTTACACTCCCAAACTTATGTAACTGTAATGTATAGAGAACAAATCTTGTGTTATAGCACTTTCTAATGGGTTACTCCAGTGACCCGAGGCGGGTTGCAAAATGTGCAAGAAACAGCTTGTGTAAGTGAACTAATTCATACAATCCTTCCAGAATATAGCTTCATGTCAACCTGTGTTAAAATGGGTGTACGGTGAAATGATCAACTTCTTCTTCTCTATGCATATAAATTACACGCAAACTTTGTGACAAACTCAAAAGGGGAAGAATCCTCACTGGCTTATCACTGGCTGACTAGTGACTATCCAGGTAGTGGGTTGATTCATAATGTGTGTACAACCATGTTTACCTGCATCCTAGCTTCTCAAGACTATTGTATAAATCTACTCTAAATCTCCTTTTTCACATTTGTGCTCTGCATCTAGATGACATGCTTTAGATGTTACCTGCCCTGTCCAAATCATCAAGTGTAGAGTAGAAGCAAAAGCTTTATACTGCATTTACTTTCTGTCTATATTTAGTGTGAATTGCTTGAGCCATAAGTGTGATTGTTTTACAAAATGCCCAGTGTGTAAGGCAACCACAAAGTTTCCATAGAGGGCAGAGTGATAGTAAGGTACATGTTGACTAAATTATCCAATGAAACAATAATATAACTTGCTATTCCACATGCAAAGCAATGTGTGCATTTATTTAACTAACATCTCAGTATGCCAGGATGGTCGTGTGGATTGTTCCTAATTTTGCATCCTAGAATGTCAGGACAACATTGCCCTAGAGCTCTAGCATTATAGTTATTCACAATCACTTTTTAATTACCTTTTTGCTGCCTTTTCCTCAACACAGCTCTTTCGGTTTTTGCTCATTTCCTGCCCATAAAGCATATTCCTGTTTGGACTGTACACTGTTCTTTAAATCAGGATTTAAAAAAATAAAAATAAAAAGCTTATATATGGAAAGACAGTTGTGCACAAAAACAAACCAATATTTTGCAAGACTGAATGAAAGCAGAATGGGGTGTGTGTCTGTGTGACTTTAGTTTGTGGAAGTTTAAAGTTTAGGGGGCTGTGCCATATGGAAATGGCAATAAGAGTATCTTTGTGGGATGTAAAAATAGTTCAGGAATTTTGTATCACATTGTTTGAAACAAACAGGTTAAACTTCAGGAAAATGTTATCTTAGGTCTTTTCCTCTAGTCACAATTCATTTTCCTTATTAATTTATGCTTCTTTTGCTAAGCCAGCACCTTCACTGCCAGGAACTGCACATTTGTGTATTGCAGACTAATTACTGACCTTCTATTTTCATTCCTCTGATCCATGTAGTGAGCATGCCCACCAGTGAGACAGAATCTGTGAACACTGACAATGTGGCTGGAGGAGATATTGAAGGAGAAAACTGTGGAGCACGGCTGGCGTGAGTTTAACCATATTTATGCTTGTGTCTTCCTTATTCCACCATGGAGTCTGACGGATAGTTAAAGATTAAATCTTAAAGACTTTCTTCAGAATTTGCATTGCCAGAGACTCATTCTTCTTAAATCAGAATGAGAGAACATTTTGAATTAGATATTCCCTTCCAGGTCCTAGTCCAGCACTCTAATCACGGTGTCACACTGGTGTTCTGGAATGAGATATTCCCTTGTTCTAGAATTTCAGAGCTTCCCATAGAACATTATTTGTATCACAAAATAGCTGCTACTTTCATAAGACAGATTCCAACGTTCATTGTCTTCCATTTATACTTGTTTTTTATTTGAAATACATAAATATGGACTCTAAGAAGAGCTGTGTGACATTATGGCTTCTGAGAGTGCTTTTCCTGTGATAAATTTCCCACACAGCTCGCTCTGCAGGGTGCTTTCAAGACTCCTTTCAGATTGCTTTTGATACTGTAGGAAAAATTAAAAGGACACTGAATGCCAAGCCTCACTTTTCTGTCCCACGTCCCATAGTGTCTTTTATTGAGCAATGTAAAATGCAAACAATGGTGGTACCAAAACAGTATATTGGGGTCAATGAAGGGGCAAGGTGTGGTTTGAGGTGAGGGGATAGGCTAGTATATTATTATTATTTTATTTATTTATTTATTTATACATATATACATACATACCCTGCCCATCTGGCTGGGCCTCCCCAGCCATTCTGGGCGGCTTCCAACAAAATATTAATGCATCAAACATTAAAAGCTTCCCTAAACAGGGCTGCCTTCAGATGTCTTCTAAAAGTCCATGTCTCATGTGTAATATTTCTGGAAGAAAAATAATGGTGTGTGTGTGTGTGTGGGTGTGTGTGTGTGTGTGTGTGTGTGTGTATAATATGTGTGAGCTGTTTGTCTGAAGGGTGCTTGCCCCCGCTCCCATTTCCTTTCTGGCACTGCCTATGGGCATGAAAGGAAGTGTGTTATTTTGAAGTCTGCACCTTGTTTTCTGTTAGCTCTAGCATACCAAAATGAAGAGCAGTTCAAAACCAGGTTATTGACTCTCCACGGGTATCCTCCAGATGAGGATATTTTGTTTGATAACTCATCTATTCAAGTTACACAGGAGACTTGGGCAAGGTGTAAAAGGAGAAGGGTTTGGTTAGGTATAAAGGAAGCAGGTTTGGCAATGTGGTGTTGGCAGGGCGGTAGTGGGTTGGTGAGCAAAGCAAACAGGGACACCAGCCCCTAGTATTGATATTTGTGGTGGCTAGGGGAGGTTCTGAAAACTCAATATTTCCCATGAGTTTGCCCTAAATATATCACCAGAAGGGACTTCTGCCATCAAGAATATGGCCCAGAATCCTCTCTCTTCTAGGTTCATTTCCAAACAAGTTTTGGTGACTCAATTCTGCTGTTGTGTTAAATCCCATGACAACAGCAAGGCTCAACAAAGAACATAATTTTCTGGGTCATTTTAGAATTACTTTTTGTTGCCTTAAAATCCATGACGTTGACGGGCGGGAAGAGTTGAGCAGTGGAGGAAATATGTCTTTATCATATCTTTGGAAGAATTGCTTGGGGGAAATTAGGCTATGTTCTGAAAAGTATGGACACTCTCTATGGAAATATTCAATATATGAGCTCAGGATTACTTTTTGCAGTAACAAGTAGCTTCCTATAGGTAAATAAATATATAACTGAATATTTGCTTCTGTGGTGCCCCCGCCGTCTGTACAGGCCTGCCCTCTAGCACATAGTATTCAAGGACATACTGCTTCTGACCCTGTAGTTCCTACAGAACCATAATGACTAAAATACATTGAAGGACTATATCTTCCATGAATTTGTCTAATCTCCCTTTAATGTAATCTACATAGTAGTAAATTCGGTAAATTAACCATCTGTTGTGTGAATAAATACCTTCAAAGAGAATCAATAAGATTGTTGGTTTGAGGTAGAATGTAGGTCTATGAAAATGCTGAATAACAAAAAATGGTGTGAATTACCGTCACTGTTGTTTTGAGAGATCTTAAACTGTCTCCAATAGTTTTTAAAGTCATTTCAGCTAGAAAAGCACACACACTTTCTGTCACACACATACACAAAATTGTCAGGGAGAGCAACAGATGCAAACTAGTAAAGGGTGGGTGGATATTATTAGGTAACCTGTTGGCATGGTAGAGATGCTTAACTGCAGCGTCTAATGCACAAGAGATACAATTATCACATGCATGATGTGTGGAAGAACTGCCACATCTGTTAGCTTAATTAAATAAAATGTTATTCAAAATGCCACTCAGCCCCTTTGGTGAAAAGTAAAGAGATAACATTGAATTTACCCAGTGGGATTATGAGCAATTTTAAATTCATTTTCCCAGTGAGGGCCAGTTTAACATTTTAAGGTGTCCCTAAGCACTAATAATTTGCAGACCCATTAATGTTAGTTGTTGATCTGCCCTCTGTTGCAGGGCAAGGATACCAAGTGGAACCCTTGCGCCAGTTAAACAAACCTACTTTTTTACTTTTATTTCTCTTCTGCACAGTAAGTGCAACAGTTAAAACAACTTTCCATTTCTTCCAGAGACATTAACATATCAGGTGCAATATTCAGAATACAGTCCAGTTAACTAAAACACGTTAACCTCCCCACCCCCCCAAAGTATAGTATGGTTATTTCTTGAGCTGGTAGAAGTATGGTTTTTCTTAACTGGGATCCCTAAAATTAAAGGGATCCCTAAAATTAAATTCAAGGATGAATTTAACATTGATTCTGCTTCTCAGTGTTTTGCTCCTAACTGCATTTCTCCCTAGACAATTTTTCCATTTTCTTCCTTTGTTAACTTTTCTCTTTAACCTCTTTTCTTCCTACTCACCAGTTTTCCCTGTGTAAAGGCTGTAATATGTTGCTTTTTCAGAACCCTGAGATGCTTTTCTTTTGTCTTCTTATCCCCCCAATCAGAAACATTTTGACCTTTGTGATGTCTGACAAACATTTTAAAACAAACGGGAGTTTCTACTAAATTTACTGTTCCATCTCCACACCTTTTCTGTTTCCCATCCATATACTTACAGAACTAACAATACACCAACACTGCCCTGTTCCCCCATCATCACCCTGTTCCCTTCCCAAAATTATTAAGTATTAAACAACAACAAATTGAGTAAATCAATTATCTTCTTTATGGTAATTATCTCTACTCCATCATTTTATTTATTCATTACATTTACATCTCTTATTTCCTTCAAGAAGCATACATATACTGTGGTACCTCGGGCTACATACGCTTCAGGTTACAGACGCTTCAGGAAACAGACTCTGCTAACCCAGAAATAGTATCTCGGGTTAAGAACTTTGCTTCAGGGTGAGAACAGAAATCGTGCTCCGGCGGCACGGCAGCAGCAGGAGACCCCATTAGCTAAAGTGATGCTTCAGGTTAAGAACAGTTTCAGGTTAAGAACGGACCTCCAGAATGAATTAAGTTCTTAACCAGAGATACCACTACCACCCCACTACCCACTACCACCCTCGTTTTATCATCGCAGCACCTCAGTGGATAGTTTAGGTTGGGCCAAGAGTTAGTGCTTGGCCCAAGGTCACCTATTAAGAATCATGACTATAGTGGAAATATATCTACTCATGCAGGTTTTGGTGTCCTCGGGTGTCTTCCCGTGTAAAAGTTGGGGTGTCTAGGCGACGTTTCGACGAGGTCTCACTTGTCATCTTCAGGTTGGTGCTTTCGGCTTCTTGTTACTGGAACAGAGCAGGATCTCAGTGTTTGAGTTCCTATAAATACTGTTGAGGGGGTGTGGTGTATAGCCTCCAATGTTCTGGGCAGAGAGGAAGTTCCCAGGCTAGTGTGCCTTTTCTTCTTTTGTTCCTTAATTACTTGAGGGATATCTTGAGTGATTTCTTGAGTGATATCCTGGGTACCACTTAGGTGGGTCATTAGGTGTGGATTAGTTGCTAAAGTCTTTGTGTCTTGACCTCTTGAACTTTGTGAAGAGTTTTTCTGAGAAGATGGCTGTACTGCACTTAGTTGTGCTCTGGCTTGGCTTCGTGTATAGGGGCGAGCTGTGGTTTTGTGGCCTGTGTCAGCCAGATCTGTGTAGGGATTGCAGGGGGGTGCAGCATCCGGAGGTGCCACCATGGTTTGGCTACTGGATGGTGTCTGTAATTTATCTGTGGAGAGGGTCTGGGTTTGGGTCTGGTGTGGTTGATTGGTGATGGCGTTCTGTGTGCCTCTGGATCTGGTGTCAGTTTTTGTGGGGAGGGCTAATTTCCAGATGTCTGGCAAGCGGGATGTGTCGTCACGCTTGTTCATGTTGTGAGGGTGTTTCTCTATCTCGATGGCTTCCATGATTATTCTCTTGTGGTGATGTTCCATGTTAAAGAGCAATTTGGAATCTGCAAAATTAATTTCGTGTCCTGTTTCTTTCATGTGTTGGAAAAGAGAGGAAGTTTTTTCTTCTTTTTTGACGGCATTCTTGTGTTCTGCGATACGTGCATTTATTCGTCTGTTTGTTTGTCCAATGTACGTGGCTGGGCAGACTTTGCAGGGTATTTCATAGACCCCTTGGTTTTCCAACTGGATTTTATCCTTGGGGTTTCTGAGGATATTGGCTATTTTTTGGTTGGTGCAAAAGGCTGTTTTGATATTGTGTTTATGGAGGATTTTGCTAATTTTATCTGTAGTGCCCTTGATATAAGGAAGGAGGGCCATGCCATTGTTTTCTTCTGTGTCTTGGTTTTTGGGGGGTGTTTCTTTTTGGATTAGCTTCGTAACCCTGTTTTGCTGGTATCCATTGGCAATTAACACATTTGAGAGATTCTGTAACTCAGTTGTCAAGTGGTCTTTGTCAGCCAGGCGTTTGGTTCTGGAGATGAGAGTCTTGGCTACGGAGTTTATTTGTGCAGGGTGGTGGTGTGATTGAGCATGTAAGTAGCGGTTGGTGTGTGTTTTTTTCCGGTAGATAGTGTGTCCTAGGGAGCCATCAGGTTTTTTGTAGATTAGGACGTCAAGGAAGGGAAGTTGGTTGTTGGCTTCTATTTCCATAGTGAATTGTATTTTGGGGTGTAGGCTGTTGAGATGTGTGAGGAAGCTATCCAGTTTTTCCTTCCCGTGTGGCCAAATTACAAAGGTGTTGTCAACATATCTGAGCCAAAGTTTGGGTTTGTGTTCTGACTTGTCTAAAGCATTGGTTTCAAAGTGTTCCATGTACAGGTTTGCGATGACCGGTGAGAGGGGTGATCCCATAGGTGCTCCTTCTATCTGTTTGTATCTTTGTCCATTGTGGATGAAGTACGTGTTGGTTAGGCAGTGGTTGGTCAGGTCCAAGATGTATTCGGGGGGATTGTATTTGTTTTGAATGGCTGTCAAGGCTTCATTAATGGGCACTTGTGTGAAGAGAGATACAACATCGAAGCTCACAAGTAGGTCATTAGGATGTAGGTTTTGCTTCTTTATTGTTTCTATGAACTGGAAGGAGTTTGGAACGTGTGAAGAGATGGATTCTGCATAGGGCTGAAGTTGCTTGGCGAGAAATTTAGCGAGATTTTGTAGAGGTGAGCCTATGGAGCTGACTATTGGTCTGAGTGGTGTTCCTTCTTTGTGTATCTTGGGGAGGCCGTAGAGTTTGGGGCATCTGGATGATTTTTCTCTGGGGATGATTCTTAGCTGGATTTCTTCACTGATAGGAGAGGCTTTTATTTTGGATTTGGTGGTTTTTTCCAGATAGGTGGTGGGATCTGTTTTTATAGGTTGGTAGGTAGGATCTTGGAGTAGATTTGATAGTTTTGCTTGGTAGTCCGATGTGTTCATCACAACAGTGGCATTACCTTTGTCTGCTGGGAGAATGATTATGTTGTTGTCTTTCCTCAGGTTGGTGAGTGCTTTCTGTTCTTCTTTGTGTAAATTGCGTCGCCTAGACACCCCAACTTTTACACGGGAAGACACCCGAGGACACCAAAACCTGCATTCCTGTACCCGTGAAAATCTACGAAAGCAAATATCTACTCATGTATCTACTCTGAACTTAACCCAAACCTAAACCCAAATATAAACTTAAGTAACTAAAACAATCTAGCAGTTCAAAAGCACGTCAAAGTGCAAATAGATAAATAGATACCGCTCTGGGGGGAAGGTAAACAGCATTTCCGTGTGCTGCTCTGGTTTGCCAGAAGTGGCTTTGTCATGCTGGCCACATGACCCGGAAGCTGTATGCCGGCTCCCTCGACCAATAAAGCGAGATGAGCACCACAACCCCAGAGTCGTCCGTGACTAGACCTAACGGTCAGGGGTCCCTTTACCTTTTAAACTAAAATAACTCTTAAGTTTAAAGTTAATTCCAAGTTTGCAAGTCAGAAAAAAGCTTAGCTAAGTGGTTACTTGGATCCCTTAGTTCCAGCAAATAATGAGAAATGAATAAGCAAAGGTGAATATTAAGCAAAAATGAATAATTTTGTACTTTGGTTCTAGTCAGAGATGGGACCACCATAGTGGGATGATAACACCATTAACCAATCAGTGATGAGATATGCACCTCTCCCAATTTGCTTCACACTTTGTTTTGGAAACATCTAACTTCTATCCTTATACACACCCTTTGTTCCTCAAATGTTGTGCATGTTAACTGGCTGGTATGTTTTTTCTTGGTGCATCTTTGAGCTTCTGTGCTATTGTCAAGATTATTCGCATCATGTTCATAGCATTGTTATAGGTTCACCAGCCATGACACTGTCAAGCAAGAACATTTTTGTACCCATTTGCAATGCAAGTGCCATCATTGCACAAGAGTCCATCAAGGCAACAGGTCACACTCCTGTTCTAATCCCACTCTCATCATCATCATTTTTTATTTGTATGCCACCTTTCCATAGTTAAAAAACAATGCTCAAGGCAGCTTGCAACATAACAAGATTTACATAATTACAAAAGTCATAAACAAATAAACCACATCAAAAAAATACACAACCAAATAGGAAACAATTTCCACATAAATCAAAATCTAAAACTAAGAATACAGCATTAATATCACAGTTTAAAATGACATAGGTAAAAAATAACAGCAATTTAAACAAACAAAACTGAGCCCGCTCTGCCCAGCAGTGGCAGTGGCAGCAGTCCTTTATAGAGCCCATCAGGCCTTGCTCTAGGCCAGGTGGTCAGTGGCAGGACTGGGGCCCTCAGGTGCTGAGCAGGGGAGTCCAGCTATAAGTAATACATGGGTGGCAGCTATCTGCCCATGTATTACTTATAACACTACAAAAGAGAGGTGCACTCTATCTTTTGCTGGTATCCTCCTATCTCTTAAATATTTCCTTCATGTGGAAACAGATAAGAATGGTTGTCTATATGGGGACAAGAACATTTTGCAGTATGATTTGGGACAGCATTATTATTATTACCCCACCCATCTGGCTGTATTCCCCCAGCCACTCTGGGGAACGGTTGTATAGTTGCTGTTTGCTGTTTGCCACATTGGTATAGATGTGGCTGTTTGCCACATCTATACCAATGATATAAATTTGTGTCTTTTTCAAGCTAGTTTAAGACTGTTATTAACTGTTATAAGCTATATGTTACCTTCTTAGCACTGACTACATGACTATTGGTCACAAGATGCCTATTTGAAAATCCTGCCCATGCTGTCGCTGATGCCAGCTGGATGCATTTAGCTGCCACTGTCTGGAAGTCTGGCAAAGAGTTTAATGCCATGTATACTAGCAGTTCCACATATCTTGCTGGCCACAGGAAAAAACCCTGCTTTAAGAAGATTTATAAGCAGTTTTCACAGTGATTATGTGAATCAGTTTCTAGACTGAGCCTTAAAGGAACTAAATCTATGCAATTCAGGAAGAACCTATTAATTACTCAATAGACAGGCTCCTTGAAAAGAAGGGTGGTGGCAGTGGGACATGGTGCTTTTGGAATCTTAGCACTTAAATAAGCCATCATATCTATCTGATTCCTACCACCATCACATTTATACCCCTTCCCCCATGTTTGGCTATAATGGACAGAGGATAAGCCTTCAACAGTTCCTTCCCACTAGATTGTGGATATAATCCTCAAACATTTAGAATGATGCAGTTTAGGTGGTTTGCTGCTATATATCATCATCCTGTATTGATTTTTGGCCTCAGTGACAAAAATAAAATAAAATCTGTATAGAATCTGCAACTATTTCTTATTTTGTTCTTTCTCTTTGCATGGAAATAAAGAGAACAGATCATATGCTTAAGATACAGTTAATTTTTTTTTTCTCTTTCAGGCACCGGATATCTAAATCTAAGTTTAGGTAAGCACTGAAATAGTTTTTTTAAAAAAACCAAAACCAAACAACCCATCTTTACTGAAGCTTTGAATGAACATTCCATCAATTTTCTTGTTGCTCCTGTTGTAACTAGTAATGGCAATGATACAGTGCCAGCTAAAGATTTTGATTAGTAGGTTGCTGAGTTACTTCCTTCCTTACCACTCTGATGAAGAGGAAATCTAATTAAGATTGGAGTGGTTAACAAGACTAGCTTCCACATTGCTGCCCCTATGGCCGTTGAAGCCATGATGAAGCGAAAACTCATTAAGAAGAAAGAAAAGGAAGTGAGTAATTAGAGGAGACTAAGAGTCAGGGCAATAGGTGCAAGAGGCCTGTATGGGGCTGGTCTCCCAGGGCTTCTCCAGGCCTTTCCTTGAATATGCAGCTTTCATTTAAAAGGTAGTTCTTCAGTGATTTGCTGCTCCCTCATGAGAACTTCTGAGTGTGTTGTGGGTAGGTGTCAAATGTGTTCATATATATAGTAATGTCATAAGGCAACCTTCCCCAATCTTATTGTTGTACTACAAACCCCCATTGTCCCTAATAATTGGCCATGTTGGCTAGGAATTGGGTGGGTAGGGGCAAGATTGGAGAAGTCTGTCATAAGATGTTCTTTAATAAGAATTGTAGAGGAGCACCTGTTTGTCTCATAAAGTGTTGCTGTAAGATTCACATGTGTTTATAGCATGTTATTTTACTGGTTGCTGATTTATAATGTATTTTGTGCTTATCCATAGCAAGAGATTGAGAGAGATAGGCATGGCCAAGGAAGATACACATGCCACTTTATATGAGCTTTAAACACGCAAACCCAAACCCGTTGCCTTTATTATCCAGGAGCCAAGTGTTGCTTGGAAACTGGTTGCTAGGCAAGCTAAATTGTGAAGAGTAGGGGCTGTATAATTAGCTTTAAATACTTGGTGTGGTTAGTAATTACTCCCAGAAATCACTGTGACACTCGTGAGGGGCTACGTGTTCCAGGAAACATAACATAGCATTGTACTAACACTCTGTCTCAGCAAATAGTAGCCCTAGCTTTGGGTTCAAAGGACAAAATGCTAGACCTTGCTAGCACAGTTTCTGAAAATAATTTTGGGTAAGGCAGTTTCTGTTGTTGTTGGGATCTTGATGGCTGTTAACTCTGCTATGAAATTCTGAATTGATTCAATTTGTATTATAGAGACAGGAAAGGGACAACTTTTCCATTGACTTCTATAGGCAAAGATTATGCCTGTAGTTATTTGGTAATTGAGAGATTAATGCTTTATGTAAAAGAGCCAGGGGAACATCTGTAGCTGCTGGTAGATGGAGATATACGGTAGCATCCTAGCCACCAACATTGACTACCCACTTTGGGGTGTTTAGAGCTCATCTTCATAAATTGGTTTCAAACTGAACAGCAGAGGTTGAACTTGGTGTTTGGGTCAGTGGCCTTGTGTGGTCTTGACTTCCATATGAAGAGAAAGCAAAATAGGAAGCAATAAACAGCTCCTTTTACCTTTATCGAAGAGAATATTCTTTTTTAGATTTGGGCCCAAGCTACTGCTGATTAAAAGGGGTATGTGTGTGTGCAACTGCAGTAAAGAATTTGCAACCCTTTGCATCCCTATGTAAGTGTCCATTTTGTATAAAATCTTGCTATTCACAACTAGTAAAATGAAATTTAAAGATTATAAGGAAGAATGAAAACAGAGCTTGCACTATGATTTGTAGCTTGCTACAAATGTGTGAACATTGTGCCATGAAGTCAGTGCAACACAGGCTGGGCTATTCAAGAGACGTAGTCTGCATGCTTTCATAAGCAGTCCATGCCCAAGAGGGTCTCTTGTAGGAATACTATCAAGGCTCTGTAGGCTTCACTGGACCACTGGACAACTATACTGAACAATGTGTAAATATGTTGTCTTTTGCTTCTTTCATTCCATGTCCAGGCAAACATAGAAAACACTCCTCTAGGAAGCTAGGCCAGTAAATATGAATTAATAATTGGAGGTCAAAGGTGACCTCATAGGGTTTTGTAAACAACTTGTTTGGTGCACAGAGCAATCATAATTACAGGTTTCTTTCCATTTTTCAAGCCGCTACTGGCGTAGATGGAATCGGTTCTGCAGACGGAAATGTCGAGCTGCTGTCAAATCCAATGTGTTCTACTGGCTCGTGATCTTCCTTGTGTTTCTTAACACCCTCACAATTGCCTCTGAACATTATAACCAGTCAGATTGGCTCACTGAAGTCCAAGGTATGGAGGGTTCGGTTTTGTTAAAATAATGCTGTGTTTTATTTATGAGAGTGTACATAATATTATAGTTAATTGAAATTTTATTTATATGTGCAGATAAACTGAATTTAGTGTTCAAAAAGTAAAACCATTTAATTGCATAAGCAGCACTGCAACCCCAGAGTCAGCCATGACTGGACCTAAAGGTCAGGGGGTCCCTTTACCTTTTCCTTTTTACCAGGGAAAAATACAAAATATTAAAAACTACCTTCTCAAAATATTCTCTATTCTGCTCCATGGTTCTTATGATTATTTTCTGGCCAGCTAGCATAGGGAAGGGAGAATATGAACAGGCACTAAGGTGCCACTATATGCAGTCCCATGTTCCAAGAGCATAATAGTATAATTAATCCATTAAACTAATCAAATAATCGGGTCCCCAGTGCTCTGTGCAACAATACAAACAAAAGAGGCAGACTATGTTGAAACATCACAACTATGTAATACGGGGATGGGGAACCTCTGACCTTTGGGCTTCATGTCACCGCAGAGGCTTCCCATGAGGCCCCCAGGGCTCTTGCTCCTTGAACCATCTCCCTGATTCTGGACTTATCTCCTGATTGTGGCAGGAGAGGGGAAAGCAGCAAATTGCAGATGCTGGGTGCCCGATCTGGATGGGTGTCTGGTATGAGAGTAAAGAGACTTTAACCCTTTCCCCCTAACTGTGGTCTCTGATCCAGGTCAGGCCCTTGTGCCTGTAATTTTCATTGCCCAAAATGATCTGTTGAAAGTCATGTTAAAAGCTATTTCCATTTGTGAGGGAAACAACTACTGTTTCCAGTGAGTGGTTTTTCACCAGTGGAAATTTCAATGGGGGGTGGGGGGTGTTGGTATGTAAGAGAAAGTGGGGTATTGGAATGCAGCAGGGTATTGGAATGCAGCATCAGATGTGTGGTAGAATTCAGCTGCTATATTTTTCTGAGTTATCAGAAAAGGGAAAGAAGAATAGAGATTAAACAAAATTATACTGAAATTCAAATATTTAGTTTGGACATCAAGGGTTACATCTTGTTCTGTTCTTTTCAGATTTAGACCCACTGAAATTAATGGGCCTAAGCTAGTCATATACATTGATTTCTATGGGTGTACCCTCTGTCTAACTAACATTGGCTACAACCCTAGGATTTGTTATCAACATTTGAAAAGTTGTCCAAAATGTCTGTAAAAACAAAACACAGGTTAAAAGTTCACAGTAATGAATTGCTGAAGACAGCAGTTGCAAGGGATAAAACCTAATTTGAAGATTTCTGCTCTTCTTACAGTCTTTCTGTTATATTTGTCTTTTAGTGCCACTATAATGATCATTATTTGTCTATTTATTTTTATGAGACACTGCCAATAAGGTACTGCTGGCTCTTTTCACGGCTGAGATGCTCCTGAAGATGTACAGCCTGGGTCTTCAAGCCTACTTTGTCTCTCTCTTCAACCGCTTTGACTGTTTTATTGTGTGTGGTGGAATCCTAGAGACCATCTTGGTGGAAACAAAGATCATGTCACCACTGGGTATCTCAGTGCTGAGATGTGTGCGACTGCTAAGAATTTTTAAAATCACAAGGTATTTCTCTCCCCACCCCACCCCCTTAATTTTTATATTTAATGGAGTTCATGCAGCCAAAGGGAAATTGCTCATTTCTGTGTGGAAATCTTGTGTGCAGTAATGTCTTAGGCAAATATTACTTTCTGGAATCATTTTTTACCAGTTATTCAATCCCTGACTCTCTCTTCTTGCCATGTGTATGTGGCAGTTTAGATAATAGATATCATTATTTGTTTTGTTTACAGACTGTCTTATAACAAAGTTCCCAAATTTTAAAAAAATAGTTTAGTAACGAGAAAGCTAATAAAGTACAGCATATAAACAGGTGCAGAGAGTCAGAACAAAGTCTTCTCTTGGTGCCAAAATGACATTATGGTAGGCACTAAGTGAGCATTTCTGGGGAAGACAATCCATACTTGAGGCGCCATCGCTCAAAAAGGCTCTCTCTCCCATAGCTACACTTCACTTGGTGTGGGGCATTTGGAAAAGGGCCTCTGAAGATCTCAGGTTTCAGGTAGGTTCTTGTGAAGAGAGGCATCCATCTAACTACAGTCGTACCTTGGTTCTCAAATGGAATTCGTTCCGGAAGTCCGTCCGACTTCCGAAAACATTTGAAAACTAAGATGCGGCTTCCGATTGAGTGCAGGAGCTTCCTGCACTCAATCAAAAGCCACAGAAGCCACATCGGACGTTCGGCTTCCAAAAAAAGTTCGCCGGAACACTCACTTCCGGGTTTGTGGTGTTTAGGAAGCAAAATGTTTGAGTCACAAGGTGTTCGAGAACCAAGGTACGACTGTACTCTGATTCCTAGTCATAAAGTCCCTTTAAGATCAAAACCAGCACCTTGAATTGAATCAGGCTCAGAAATGGACTGAGTGTCAGTGAAGCACTGTTGCGATATACTTGCCTTTATACAGTTAGCCATCTTGCAGACGTGTTCTGAACTGACCATTTTCTGTAATGATCCCACATACAGTGCATTGCAGTAGTCCTCTTTCCCTCCAGCATTTCATAATCATAAGATATTTTGACTCCACAATGATGAAGATTCTCATAACCATTTGTGTGGCTCAACTCTATCTTCATTATATGACTCCTACCTTAGGAACCTGTCTATTTTAAGTTCACCACTAGAGGGCTGTCTCTGGGTGCTCTCATTATTATTGCTGCATTTTACGCACCAGGTTAAAGATTTATTTTAAACCAGACTTTTAATGAAAATGAGTTTTTACCTGCCTTCTCTTTTAGATTCTGTTGAATTTTATTGTGATGTTTTATCTTGTAGTTCTAGTGGTGTTTTATCAGCTGTCATTAGGGCTCTTATATATTTTGCACTCTTCTTTTATTGTTAGCTGCCTTGCAAATTTTAATTGAAAAGTGTGGTGTAAGTGTTTAAAACATATAAATAAATTGCACAAGGGCTGAAAGTTATCAAGATAAATTTGAATTCTGCTTTGTGGGATTGGCCTAGTATAAACATTATGATGACCCCACCGCAATTCCCCAGAAACCAAGAAGCCTCGTCCCCTTCATCCAAGAATGAGCACACACAAACCAGATTTTCAACCAATCTGGCTTTGATTCCAAACTGTTTTCCCATCTGTTCTTGTTGGTTTTCACTGAGCTGATCTCTTCAGTGAGGTATTCTGCTTTGCTTTGAACAGCTGTGAGTGTTGTAATGAGGTTGGCTAGAATGTAACTTACTGAAGCAGCACCTACTAATTGCTGTATATTTATAACACTTTTTGAAAAGTAATCTTCCCGGCATGCTAGGTGCAGAAGTGGTGGAGGACTTGTGTGTTTTTCACATGTGGCCATAAAAATGCTCATTAACTGCCGTAGGTCACATTATCATAGGGAAGCTCATGAATGGTTCATTTCTTCACAGGCTGTTTGGAAAAGGCATGTTTTATAGTCACCATACAGCCTGCCTGAAGGTGATACCAGATGCAGATGAGCAGTATCTGCTTTGGACAGAAGAAATGTAACCAACTTTCTTTTGGCTCTCCAGGTATTGGAACTCTTTGAGTAATTTGGTGGCTTCCCTGCTCAACTCTGTGCGCTCCATCGCCTCCCTGCTGCTACTTCTCTTCCTCTTCATCATCATCTTCTCCCTCCTAGGGATGCAGCTCTTTGGGGGCAAGTTTAACTTTGATGAGATGCAAACCAGGAGAAGCACATTTGACAACTTTCCCCAGTCGCTGCTCACTGTGTTTCAGGTATGGCTTTATTTGATTTATTTACGTAAATGGCGGTAGATTCAATGACAGTGAATAAAGCTCTTGTGCCAATAAAAATTATAATAAACATTCATTAAAAGCCAGTTGGAGTTAAAAATAATAATTTTGCAGCATTTTCTAAAAGCCAAAGGTGGGCCTCCTTGGGGACATGTTTTTCATAACAAAGAGGCCACCTCTGAGAGGTTCTATAGCCTAACATCTCATGGAGATCTTAATACAGGAATGGGCTTGTTATAGGAAGAAGCACTCTTGGGAGAAGCTGAGGTCAAGTTATTTAGTTAACAACGTTGTTGGGGCTACTTCAAACCTATAGAAGCAGCATGTGGTACAATCTTGGAAGATGTACCATAATGCTGTGAGATCTCATAAAAGACTCCCTGTTGTTAATAATCTGCACAAGAGATGCATTCAAGCATAGATTTCTGGTGTAGAAAGGAGATAACATGTAGACGTATTCAAATCTGCAATCCCCAACCTGAAGTGGTACAGTTCTTACTAGGGATATGCAGCAGCTTCAGATGAACCCTAAGTTGAATCAGGGGACTGGGGGAGGGTGAACTATGCAAGGCAGAATCTCTGTGAAGCCTCCTGTGTTAAAAAAAAAGTGATTTCAGTGTTACTATACTATACTGGTTGCATCCTTCCTGTTCAGCTAGCTAGCTAATGTAAAACAGGCACACCAGAACTTAGTTTGCAAATCACTGTGAGTTCTGTGCTTTTGTTGTGGGGCACACTAAGGCTTTTTGATTTTCAGATAGTTACAGCTATCCACCAGTGCAGGGACAGTTTCACAGATGACTCAGAAATTGCTATTAGAACAGCACACTCTCACTGGGGATGCCACAAACACCTGCAATATGATTATTCACACTGCAGTATTTTCCTACTTCTCCTCCCCATCATATTTTATATTGCCCCAGGAAAGAGAGTCTTGGTACTTCATTTGCAGGTATGGTGCTGCTAATGTGCCTGTTCTAGACTGTGCTCATTATGCCTAAAAGAGCACATCAGATGTTAACATTAAATCTACTTTTCAGCTGTGTTCCCAGTCAAATTTTAAACAAGTCCTTAGTGTGTGATATCTATGTCACAGGTGTCACCAGAGAGCCTACAAGACATTTGTAATGTCAATTAATGTGCAAAGACAAGCTACTGTACAGATGATGGATAAAGATGCCCGTTCCTGCATGGCAAATGCCAAGGCACTTCCTCTCCATAACCCGCATTAAGAATGCAGGTTGCAGCACATGTTAGGGAAGGCTTCTTTAAGATAGAATTTTGTGTTCTCTCTAACAGTTTTTTTTGCAGGTTTTCTGCAGGCTGTCTAACATTGTGTGTCCCCCTATTGGTGGGAATGTGTTGTTTAGATCCTGACTGGGGAGGACTGGAATTCGGTGATGTATGATGGGATCATGGCTTATGGCGGCCCCTCTTTTCCAGGAATGTTGGTCTGTATTTACTTCATAATCCTCTTCATCTGTGGAAACTGTATCCTTTGCTACTACCTTTGTGTTCTTTGACAACTGGGCTGAACTGTAGGGACAGCATTAGAGGTTGATATGGTTGAGCCCATGCTGAGGTCCATGACTGAGCCAAAGGGCTACTGCTAACGAGCTTCTTGGCCTCTAGTGCTCTTCTCTCTCACTACCTGCACCTGCTTCCTCACCTAACTTTTCATTTTGACTGAGTATGTCATTCTCTCACCTGCTTCTTCAGGAGGGATAGACGGATGAGTGAGCAAAGACAATAGGGAGGACAGCAAAGAGATATTTGGTACCTTAAAAAGAAATACATTTTTGTTACCTAAATTTTCATGGACCAGTACCCACTTTTTCTGATGCAAGCAATGTTGAGGAGCAGAGCGGAGGAGATGCATTTAAAAGAATCAAAAGCACATGCAGCCCACAGTAATGACCCCACTGAGGGCATATTGCAGGATCTTAGTAATTCAAATCCTGAAGCTGGCACTTAAGTAGTAAGACCCTGCCACTTACTACAATTTAAAAAATAGCAAAAGCAAAGGAAGATTTTTGAAGTTCAAAAAAGAACCAAGTTATAATTGTTTTATTGAGTATGCTTACATAAATATACTGAAAAAGTGAAGTTTTTGTTACAAAAGTGGGCATTTTAAAAAAAGGAAATTTATTTGGGGGAAAAATCCATCTTAAACTATAAGAAATAATATGAAGAATTGCAGCGTTCTATGTATTTCTAACTAATATGGCAGCATAGCGCTCAGCTTTCTTACACACGTCTTCAGAAAAGCACCAAATTAGCACCATATGTGGGCTAACACATGATGATTTTCAGATATGGTGTGTAATATTGTGCATGTATTCCATATGCAGCTTGTGATGGGACGATGAGCTGCTTGTGCGTAAAATGCAAGTCCCTCAGAGTTTGATCAGGTTTTCAAACCTCTGCCTGTGACGGAGCCCCTCCAGCATGGCTGCGTCAATCACTAGTAGAATCCGAAAGTGGCTGCTTTCGGAAACGTTTCCAACATAAAAGCTCCTTAACGGAAACACGTCGTCTGGCCTCTCGGCGTGACAGTTTCCGTCGAGGTGTGGGTGTCCCTATAGGAGGTCCTGAGACCTCCCCACTGGTTTCGCTTGAAGCGTCTCTGAGCCATCCCTCCGACTCACTTTCCCTTGGAGTTCTTGCTCGCCCTCTACTGGTTCCCTCTTCCGCTGCTACTGCTCTCTCAACCTCAGGGAGCCTTTGCACCTGCGGCGCTTTAGATGTCAGTTCCCTGACATCCACCTCCCCTCCAGGGCCCCCTTCACCCCCTCCCGTCTCCTCTCCTACTGGCGGTGAGGAGGTAAAACCCCTGAAAGAACCTCCCTCATCTTCCGACGTCGCGAACACTTCCTTCCACTTGTTGCTGTTCCTACTCTCTAGGTACTCTTCGTCATCAGAGTCCACTCCATCTTCCAACTCCGACTCCGCGAACCCTTCCATTTCCTCTTCCTCATCGGTGGTGCCGAAATACTCCCTCCTAAACCTTGCTATAGGCTGAGGTTTCCTCGGGAACCTTTGGTGGAACGTTTCTGTTAAAACCTCGTCATTGACTTCCTCTGCACTTACCCAGGTGTTTTCTGACTCCGGTTCCCCTTCCCACGCCACCAAATACTCCACCTGATTACCCTTCCACCTGGAATCGAGGATTTCCGCTACATGGTTGCGGCGTTCCCTCTCTTCCAAGGCTGGTCCCCTGACGTGCTCCCCTTCACGTCCCCCCCTGTATGGTGACAGTAACGACCTGTGGAACACTGGGTGCAATTTCATGTGGTTGGGTAATCGGAGTTTGAAAGCTACCGGGTTGACCTGCTGAATCACCTCAAAGGGTCCCAATCTTCTGGGCCTCAGTTTCTTACAACCCCCTTTGAACGGCAACCCTTGGGTTGACAACCACACTTGATCCCCCACCCTTATGGTTTCACCTTCCCTTCTGTTCTTGTCTGCCTGCTTCTTATATTGTGCCTTGGCCCTTTCTAAGTTGAGCTGGAGCTGCTGATGGATGGCTTCCATCTCTTCTACAAAATGTTCAGCCGCTGGAACGCTCCATCTCTCCCCTCCTTCCCCTGGAAATGCCCTGGGGTGACACCCGTAATTAGCCAAAAAGGGACTCATCCCTGTGGACACATTCTCCGCATTATTGTAGGCAAATTCTGCCAACGCCAACTTTTCGACCCAATCGTTCTCTCTGTCATTGACATAACACCTAAGATATTGTTGAAGAATGCCATTTGCCCTTTCCGCCTGCCCGTTGGTTTCAGGGTGCCGGGCAGTTGAAAAATTAACTTCCACGTGTAGCAAGCTCATGAGCTTCCTCCAGAACCTGGAAGTAAATTGTTTGCCTCGATCTGAGATCACCCTCGAGGGAGCCCCGTGCAACCTAAAGATATGTTCCACAAACAACTTCGCCGTTTCTTCCGCTGTGACTGCATGTGAGCATGCTACAAAATGGCACATCTTAGTTAACAGGTCTACTACTACCATGATGGCTGTTTTCCCCTTGGACCTTGGCAGATCCGTCATAAAATCTATTGATATCGCTTCCCAAGGCCGTTCTGGTGTGGGTAAAGGTTCTAATAACCCTGCCGGCGCCCTTCTTTCCCCTTTGGCTCGCTGACATTGGTCACACCCTCTTACATACTCCCTTACATCTTCCCTCACCTTAGGCCACCAAAATTCCCTGGTAACCAACCACATGGTTTTGTGTTGCCCAAAATGTCCCGCCGTGGGGCTATCATGCAACTGCTTGAGTACTCTCCCCCTCAATTCACCTTCGGGTATATACAGTGCCCCTTTGTAATACAATGCCCCATTTCTTTCCTCAAAACCTCCGGGGCTCTCGCCCTCCCCCCTGAGACCTCTGAGCTTATCCTGGGCATATTCATCATTTTCCGTTTCCTCCACCAGTTCCCGTTGCCCCACCAGCGCCGCCCCACACACCCAGCGGTCCTCCGGGATGACATGTCTCTCTTCGATCACCTCCTCCCCTTCCCAATATTCTGGTTTGCGTGAGAGCGCATCCGCCCTGACGTTTTCTGGGCCTGGCACATAACAAATCTCAAAGTTAAATTTGGAGAATTCCTGTGCCCATCTCACTTGTCGTTGGTTGAGCACTCGAGCTGTTCTCCAATACTCTAAATTTTTGTGGTCGGTGCACACTTGCACCTTGTGTTGTGCCCCAATTAATAAATGTCTCCACCTCCGGAATGCTTCGTGAATGGCAAGTAGTTCCCTGTCATACACCGTGTAATTCCTCTCGGACTTATTCAGTTTCCGCGAGAAGAATGCACACGGTCTCCACTCCGACGCACTCCTCCCCGGTTGAAGAAGGACCGCCCCTATAGCCCGGTCGGATGCATCTGTTTCCACTCTCATGGGTTTTTGTAAATCCACATGCAGAAGTTGTTCTTCCGAGGCGAAAGCCCTTTTCAGTTCTTCAAAGGCTCGATCCGCCTCCACCGTCCAAACAAATTTCTTCTTGCTGCTGAGGCAGTCGGTGATGGGCGCCGTCAAGTGGGCAAAGTTCTTGATGAACTTCCGATAAAAGTTCCCAAACCCCAAGAATCTTTGCACGTCCTTCTTGGTCTTCGGTGTCTTCCATTCCAGTACCGCTTGAACCTTGCCTGGATCCATGGCCAATCCCTTGTCTGACAAGCGGTACCCCAGGAATTCCACCTCCTTGGTATGAAACTGGCACTTCTCCAGTTTCACCCACAGCTGGTTGGCTTGCAGCCTGCCCAACACTTCTCGAACGTCCCTCACATGCTGTTCCTCATCTTCCGAATACACCAACACGTCGTCTAAAAAGGCCACACAGTTCTTGTAGAGCAAAGGTCCCAGAACGTGGTTTATAAAAGCTTGAAAACAGGCGGAGCCCCCTTGTAGACCGAAGGGCATAACGAGGTATTCAAAGGCTCCCAAAGGGGTAAACATGGTGGTCTTCCATTCATCTCCCTTCCTTATGCGTATCAGATTGTACGCCCCCCGCAGGTCCAGTTTTGTAAAAATCTTTCCCTTCCTTACTCTGGTCAAAATGTCGTCAATTCGGGGCATAGGGAAAGCCAGGGGCTCCGACACTGCATTGAGGGCCCTAAAGTCACACACCAGTCTCGGTTTGTCTGTGTTCTTTTTGTCCACAAAAAACACTGGGCTGCCCCCCACCGCTCGGGACTCTCTGATGAAACCTCGCTTCAAGTTTTTGTCAATGAACTCCCTCAGCTCCTGCATCTCCCTGTCTGACATGGCGTACAGCTTGCCTACTGGGAGTTGGGCCCCTGGGAGTAGGTTGATTTGACAGTCAAAGGGTCTATGCGGTGGCAGTTTGTCTGCTTCCCTTTCGCTGAATACGTTGCTCAGATCTGCGTATTGCGGGGGCACCTTCCCTTTGCCCATCACTTCCATCCCCGCTAGGGTGACTCTGTCTCCTCCCGAGACCTTCCCCTCCTTGCAGTGTTCTAGGCAATGCGCTGACCCAAAGGAGACCACCCTCTGATGCCAGCCCACTAGCGGATCGTGTAGCGCCAGCCAGCTCATCCCCAAAATGATGGGCGCTCCTCCCAGGATGGCCACATTAAACGCTATCTGTTCGGTGTGCCTTGCCACTCTCATTATCATCGGGACAGTCTGTTGGCTAACTTCTCCCCCCAACAGCTCTCTGCCGTCAATCGTAGTCACCTGCAAGGGGTTACTTAAAGGGATGGTCTGTATCTGGTGCTCAGCTGCAAACTCCTTACTCATGAAATTACAGGAGCTGCCTGAATCCAAAAGCGCCTTGACCTTTAGTGGGTGTCCGTTTGGCAGTTCTAGTAACACCTCTATCACTAAAGCAGGTCTGGGAGGTTCTGGCATGGGCACTTTCATTGCTCTTTGGCCTGGCTGCTGTGCCCCGACGGTGGCAGCCAGGCGTTGGCTTTTACTTGCTCCTTGCTTTCCTCTTCCTTTCCCCCAACAGCTCCTGCCATCCCTTGCCATTCCTTTCTTTGTGGGCAGACTCTGGCAAAGTGCCCTGGCTGTTGGCAGAGATAACATCTCTTGGCGCTCTTTCCCTCCTTCTTCCGCCCTTCACTGGGATTTGAAACTGCGCGCGCCCGCGCTGTTCCAACTTCCATCGGCTCTGCCGGCGGGAAAGATGGCTCTGGAATGTCTGGAATGCGGAACTCCCTCCAACGGTCTCCTTTCCCTTCCCGCCTTTCCAAAGCCCTCGCCTCCTGGCGCGCTCCTATGGCCAGCGCAGATTTGGTTAATTGGTCCATAGACTCCGCCCTGGGCCCCCGGGAAAGCTCATCTTTGACGGTTGAAGAAAGCCCCTCTTCGAAAAGCATTTGGATGGGCTCCGCCGATAGGTCCCACCCCAATTTATGAATCAGCATAGTAAATTCAGTCCAGTACTCACGGACAGATCTGCTTCCTTGCTGGCAAGCCATTAACTGCCTTCGCACCACCCCCTGCTCAATATCGCTGGAAAACATCAGGTCCATGGCACGAAAAAACTTCCTCGTGTCCTTTAAGATCTCATTATTCGCTGCCATCAGGGGTCTAACCCAATCTTTCGCCCCGGATTCGAGATGGCCAATCACATACGCCACTCGCGATTCCTCGTCGGGGAAGTCATCAAACTGCAAGTTTAGAGCGTATTGCATCTCTGTTCTAAAGGCATGATAGTTCCTGGGATCCCCCCCGAATTTCTGCACCAATCCTGGTACCTTTCTGGCGAGCGGGGTGGTTTTCTCCTTTCCCTTTTCTGCATCCTGAGCCCTCCTCTCCTCAAGCCTCGCCGTTTGCAGCGCCAACTGGATCTCCAACGCTCTGTACCTTTCTTCCAGGCTTGGACCCCCTCCAGCTGCTCCTGCACCCCCGGTTCCGGCTGGGTTGCTCATGATGCTTCTCTCTGCACAAGCTGGCTTTCGGTGACTTTCGGATTGCTGTGATGGGACGATGAGCTGCTTGTGCGTAAAATGCAAGTCCCTCAGAGTTTGATCAGGTTTTCAAACCTCTGCCTGTGACGGAGCCCCTCCAGCATGGCTGCGTCAATCACTAGTAGAATCCGAAAGTGGCTGCTTTCGGAAACGTTTCCAACATAAAAGCTCCTTAACGGAAACATGTCGTCTGGCCTCTCGGCGTGACAGTTTCCGTCGAGGTGTGGGTGTCCCTATAGGAGGTCCTGAGACCTCCCCACTGGTTTCGCTTGAAGCGTCTCTGAGCCATCCCTCCGACTCACTTTCCCTTGGAGTTCTTGCTCGCCCTCTACTGGTTCCCTCTTCCGCTGCTACTGCTCTCTCAACCTCAGGGAGCCTTTGCACCTGCGGCGCTTTAGATGTCAGTTCCCTGACACAGCTGATTTAATATTTGAATATTTGAATATTAATAACACATGATGAGCCGTTAAACAGTTGTGCACATTTCCATTGATGTGCCAAATTTACAAGAATCATTTGCAGATCTGGAGCATGTGATATTGTACAGGGGTGGGTGGGCCATATTTCTGTGGACAATTTTCTAATAGACCAAAATTTGGTTATGGAACCACTAGATGTCATGGACTGGCTGGATGCAGAGGAGTGGTGGGAGGCACCTGCCAGGGAACACCCAAGGAAAGAAGGCGCTGATCCAGGGGATTGGTAGTGGGATGACAATGAGTGGTCAGAGGGAAAAGAGGGAGCAGACGGGGTGGGGGATATCAGAAGCTGAGGAGGTGACAGAGTTTAGTGAGCAGGAAGAGTCTGTGTCAGAGAGCAGTCCAGAAACAGAGGCAGAAGAGGAGGCTAGAGAGGGGAGCCAAGAGGCAGAGATGAGTCAGGCTACTGAAGAAGCCTGGGGGGGCTCCCCCTCTCCCTCTCCCCTCTGGTCTCCTAGAACCAGAAAAGGAATGAAAAGGACGGAGCAAAAACAGAAAGGGCATCAAGAGTCTCAGATTGCTTGGAAAGGGCCAGGGGAAGAGGAAACTTAGGGAGCTGTTAGAAGGTGGGGACCTTCAGTCCTTGCGACTGCCTCATTGGGGCAAGAACTACTGGCAAGAGTTGCTATACTCACTGGCCCTGGCCTCCTGTGCTGTTTTGTTTCTTTGAATAAAGAGAGTTAGCTTTACTGACACAATATGAGTTATTGCTGACCTGTTCCTGACACCTGCCCTGACACTATATAGCCAACTCTCAGAACAATATGGCCAGAACAAAAACAGGAAAGTGAGTGCAATGGCATGTTGTAGGTCAGGGGTAAGGAACCTCTGGGCTATGGGCCTGATTAGGCCCACCAGGCCTCCTCATTAGACTCACAAGGTCATTTCATCCAAGCCACGGCCACCAGTCTTACACCTGACATCATATAAGGATCAGGTGTGGGACAGATAAAGGTGGGCTTGAACAAAAGGGGCTTTGAAGCCACTGCAGGTCAGCTGATCAATGGTGCCTTTAAAGCCATTTGTGCAGCGCTTCCCCCGTCCCAACACTCAGTGGATTATCAATGCTTAGGAAGTGCTGCACATTTTTCTGGCCTGCAGTTTGATTTCAACCTCTGCAGGCAAAAATGGACCCCCTGACATCAGGTGGTTGACAGGTAGGCTGTCCCACTCACCTGTCAAACTTGGCATGCTGGTCTGTGTGGAGCTAAACATCATTCCCACTGGTCAGAACTAGTTTCCAACCTCTGTAGTTGGGGCTGCATCTAAACATGTTTTCTTTAATGAAACATGCAAACAGACATCTTGCTGAATGTCTTTTTGGCCATTGCTGTGGACAACCTTGCTGATGCTGAGAGCCTGACATCTGCTCAAAAAGAGGAAGAAGAAGAAAAAGAAAGGAAAAAACTAGCTAGGTAAACCCTTTGTTTCTAGTTTGGTATAAAACAATATCCCTAGATGGTTCTTGAAAGTAAAGCTATGTCCAATCAGCCACATTTTATATCCCTGGTTTGGTACTGTAACCTACAGGTAGGATAAAAGTAGATTATCTTTCCCTTCTGTTTACAGATAGGTAGCCGTGTTGGTCTGCCATAGTCAAAACAAAAAAATTCCTTCCAGTAGCACCTTAAAGACCAACTAAGTTAGTTCTTGGTATGAGCTTTCATGTGCATGCACACTTCTTCAGATACTGAAGAAGTGTGCATGCACACAAAAGCTCATACCAAGAACTAACTTAGTTGGTCTTTAAGGTGCTACTGGAAGGAATTTTTTTGTTTTCCCTTCTGTGTTCATTCTGTTAAGCCAAATATTTAAATGGTAGAGTTGACACTGGTACTGGTCAACCATGTTGGCTCACTAGACACTGATGCTTTCTGTGGCTTGGTTTTAAACATCAGAGAGGCAGAAACCACTCAGTGCCCAAAATTAATGCTTCTGTGCATGTGTGTCTCAAAACAGATTTGGTGGTTATATGTTATTCAGCCAGCATCTATTAATCTTTCAAATTCTGTGGAAGCTTCCATCAGATGAAAAAGCATCCATAAAGGGGGTGGAGAGAGAGAAAAAGAATGAAAATAAGTTCCTTTCCCCCTCTACTCCCTGAAAAGCCCCTCTGGAAAATGGGGGCCATTCTGAACTATGTGGGATGGGGCATGGGAGCTGCAGAGGGGAGGGGAGCATGAGAAACTTTTCTTCCATGAACTTCCTTAAATTACCTTAGCCTGCAAACCACTATATTTTTGAAATTCTCTTATTATTTAGTTAATGGCATCTCACCAGCTCATCTTAACGAGAGGTGAGGTATGTGTTATAATAGAAATGAAATGGTTGAGCAGATAGCCTAGGAGGGTGCTCAAAGCCATCCCTTTTCATACTTTAATGACCTCCTATGAGAAGGCATTATTTTCTTCTCACAATACCAAATTCTTCTTCATGAACATGAAACAGACATTGTTCATTGGAGTTTCAAGATTTGGGGGGGGGGGCAGCGATAATAAATGAGATAGGGGAACACCTCTGCCTCATGTTCCTGTCAGAATTGTACCAAGTGCTTGTTGACATGATAAGCTATGCACTACTCATGGGAGTCTGTAACAGAAAACACCATTCCATATTTTGTGAACATTTGCATTTCTCTTTTTTGCTGAATTATTAGGACTGCTAGTCCTGAAAAGAAACAGGAGCCTGAGAAGCCAGCTGTGGAGGGGGAGACAAAGGAGGAGAAAATTGAACTGAAATCGATCACTGCCGATGGAGAATCTCCACCTTCTAATAAGGTCTGCTGCTTGTTACCTTCCAACTTGCTTTGCCGAATCATATTTATGAATGACTGAATCAATAAAATGGGATGGATGAATAAAGCAAGCTCTATTATGGTTTTCCCTTCTTTTTGTCAGAGCAATGTAGATGAATATCAGCCTAATGAAAATGAAGAAAAGAATCCTTATCCTACTACAGAGACACCAGGTAATTCACTGCTGTGCTCACTTTTTTCCCTCCCACTAGCACAAGAAGCTGAAACTTAAAACAGCGAAGGCAGTTCCAGCTGCATCACAGATAGATCCATATCACTCAATAAAAGATAACCAGCTGATAATTGTACTTGACAAGATGGAATCATCTCTTTAGTTCTATGGAAATAACAGGTATTTGCCAGATCCAGATGGGAGACATTCCTAGATTGAGATGATGCCTCCTACTGGAGGATCAGGCAGGGTCATTTCAAGCCTGTTGCCTCCTCTCCAAAGGGAGGAGTCATCTTTCTAGCCAGACCAACCCTGCCTGTGGTTGGTGAAGGCTAGGTTCTTGTGTACTCTTGCTGTCAGCCAGTTTTTTCTGTCCCTAACGTCTCTCCTTTTCTTGTGGTGCTATTACTTGGATCTATGAGTGTTTTGGTTTTGGTGTTTTCTTCTCTCTGGTGTTTATTTTTCTCTTGACTTTTTTGTTTCTGTTTCTGTCTTTTCTTTCCCTGGTTGTTGTGCTTTCTCTCCTCTCCTCATTGTTGTCCTTTCTGAGTGGTGTGGAGGAAGGGGAGAATTTCTTTGGATCTGGTGGGTCTTACTAGATCCTGGAATGCGTTGTACCTCTGATGGGGCAATCTTTGGGCACTGGAGTGCGGTGGCATGTCCACTAACAAGCAGGAATGCCGTTTTGTTTTCTCTTGTTGCTTGAAGCAGCTGTTTTCCTCTGTGCCTTTTTTCTGGATGGTCCACAATAATCAACCAGCATGGCCATCAGTGTTCGACTACTCCCACTGTCAGGCTGGTGATTGCCCAGTCATTTGGTGGTTTCTGGCATTGTTGTGATCCCAGCTATATAACTAGCAGGTACACTAGTGCCTGGAAGTAGGGTTGTTATTGCACACTGTTGACAAGTGGTTTAGCATGCTGAAATTGTTTCCCATCTTTCCCCCCCTGAAGTTATGGGAAACTGTATTTTTGATGACTTTATCTCTACTTTATGTGGGCTCCTGCTATTATGGTTTCCCAACAGTGGACTTGTCTGACTGCAGAACCTCCTTGGCTAAGAGATCTCTGTGTTTGAACCCATCTTTGTAGCTTTAGACCAGCAATGCATACATCATTACTACAGAAACTCCTGGTGTCTTTTCTTGGGAATGGGAGAATTCCCTTGTTTTTTCTTCTGGGTCAGGAAGTTTATTTTCCAGGAGATTCAGAGAGGTTGAGTATTCCTTGCAGTTTAGTTCTGAGAGAGGGTAGAGGAAGGACCCCTTCTACAAAGTCTTACAAGCGCCATAAGAAGAACAGGGGGCAGCAAATTCTAGTTCTGTGGGATCCCCTCCTCCTCCCCTTTCTTCTAGGGCTGTTTCTTGAAGTCAGTCCAGGTCTCATGCTAGGAAATGTGTGGTGGAGACTGGGGCTGTGGTTGCTGGGACAGCTGGCATAAGAGAGTCAGGAGCTGCTGGTCCTGAGGCTAGAAGGAAGTATCAGCAGGCAACTCTGGTGGTGAGCTCTGAAGCCCCTTTTTCTTATATGGATCCCCCCATTCCCCCTGCCCCTCTGAGAGGAAGGGTAGGTGAGGAAGGGCTGGAAGTAGTTCAGTCTGAAAGTATTTGCTTCTGATGTTTTTCTGGCCCTTTTGGCCAAGGCTCACAGGGTCCTAGAACTGACTTAGGAAGATCTTCATGTGCAGCCTTTCTCCTCTCAGTCCTTGGATGTGGGTACAAAGAGGGTCTTCCCTACATCTTTGAACAAACTCCTGCATGTATCCAAGAAAAATAGACACCATCTTAGACCTCAGCAGGCTCAGCAAATGTGTGGAGAAGAAATGCTTCAAAATGAAGACTTTGAGGTCCATCATGGCAGCACCAAGAAGGGGAGACTGGATGACCTTAACTGATGTCTCCATGTCTCAATCCAACCTTCCACTGGTGGTTTCTCCAGTTCACCTACAGTCAGGATCTCTACCATTACTGGGCATTGCCTTTTAGTCTCATTTGGCAATGAGAATCTTCACCAAGGTATTGATAGCACTGGGCCCATTTCCACACCAGAGGCATCTGCAGTCATCCATATCTGGTCAACATTCTGATCCATGCTCCATCTAGGGGACAGGTTCTTCAAGTGACCTAGGGTTTGTGATTAATGTGAAGAAGAGTGCACTCTCTCCCACTTAGTATTGGGCACACCTTGGGGTTTGTCTGGACACAAATTAGTTCTCCATGTGTCTGACATTAGAGTGAGTGGCAGCACTTCATCTTGCCCTGGGCACTGCTTTAGTGGATCTGATAGCTTAGTGTCATGTTTTGACTTTGTGTCATGGACTCAGTTGCACACTCTGTCACTGCAAAGACCGTTAACAGAACCTCACTGCAGTGAGGCATCATTTGCAGGTGGAAATCCTATTGACAGTGAAGAAAGAACTGGTCTAGTGACTGACTCCATGGCACCTAACTGTGGATGTGTCTCTGGAGGAGCCTTCCCAATTGGCGCTCATGACTTGTATATCTGCAGTTGAGGAACTTCTCTAGTTAATAAGGCCACTCAAGAGGTGTGGACCACTGAATAAACACAGTTCAGTATCAATGGAATTGGACCCAAGCAACTGTAGATGGACATCTGGGACCATCGCCTTATGGTCAGGATGGATAAGCCATCTGCCAAAGCTCACATCAGTTATCAGTGAGATGTAAGATTGATGGTGGAGATGGATACACTTCTGAGATGAGTAGAGCAGCATTTACTCAGCTTGAACGTAGAACATTTAGCCAGAGTGGACAACCAGACAGCAGACTGGGTGAGCCAGGTATCAACAAGGGAGGCCAAGTGGCAGTTAAAACCCCTGGTGTTTTGTCTAGTAGTGCACTGTTTGGATCAGTCAATAACAGATCAGTTTGCTTCATAGAGCAATGCCCAGCTTGATACCTTTCTCTTGTTTTCAATCTCTGGGACCATGGGGTGTGGATGCTTTAGAGATTGAGTGGCCTCTGGGGTTGCTATATGCCTTTGCCCTGTTTAATGCAGAAAATGCTTAAGAAGGATCATCAGTGTAGGCTGAGGTGATCCTGACTGCCACCTACTGGCCAAGAAGGCCTTGGATTCTGCACCTGGTGAATTTGGCAGTGCAGGATCCTTTAATATTGCCAGTTTGGGAGGACTGAGCAGTGCACTGGCTAATCTTGAAGGCCCACCTTTGTCTGCTCACCCTCTTTTTAAAAGATTTATTAAAGGTGTGGCACTTGTTGCTCCTCCACTTGTCCATAGATTTTTTTCTTGAAAATTGAACTGGGTGCTCTCAGTTCTTATGGGACCTCTTTGGGATGATGGCCACTTGCACTCTGAAATGGTTGACCGTTAAAGTCATATTTTGGGTGGCTATCACCTCAACCAGATGTGTTGGAGCTGGAAGCTGACCCCTCTATTTTATTTTACGTCCTGATAAAGTGGTTCTTTGCACAGACCTAGCGCTCACGCCTAAGGTGAACTCCATTTTTCTTAAGTCACAGGAAGTGAACCTATCTTTGTTTGGTAAGAATCCTTCCTACTCCCAATAAAGTGAATAGCATACTTTTTCCATTTTTAACTCAAGAGGTCATTCAATTTCAGGAAGTGTGAGTAGCTGTTTCTGTCTTATTTGGGCTTCTCTGTTGGGGGCAAAAAGTCTCATCATCCTCCGTTTCCCTTTGGCTTCAGGAGGCAGTTAGTGAAGTGTATTATTCACTGGGTCAATTGCATCCCAAGTCATCATAGCTTATTCTTTGAGAAGTGCTGCAGTCTTGGTTGCCTTGAAGAGAACTTTTCTGGTGGGGGTATTTGTAGGACAGCTATGTGGGCCTCCCTAGCCCTTTCTCTAGACATCACAAAATTGTTTGTTTTGTGGTGGCTGACACAAATTTTCATAGGACTGTGTTGCTGAGGCCTATGAATGAGTAAAGTGATTGGCAGAGGGAGTCCACTCTGGGTTTCTGCTTGTACCTATGTTATATGCCAGTCTAGAAATGCCTTCCATATAGATTTGGCAAAAACAGAAAATTGTTTTAAAATAAATTTCTGTTTGAAGATCCAGATGGAAGACATTATGCACACCTCTCCTTCCCCTGCTTGCATTTGGCAGGGAGGGAACTAGGTTATGGATTTGCCTGCTTTGTCACATACTGTTAGGCCTTCCTTTTCCATCTAAGGGCATTATCTTCTGGGGGTGGTGGAGTAAGGGATTCCTGTGTTGTTTCTGGCAGTTCAGTTTCTGTTCTTTGTCTATGTCTGGGTTTTTCTGTTTTTTCCTGTGAGTCTTTTTCAGTTAGGCTCAGGGTTTGTGGTTTGCCAGTCGAACAATCGATTTGGGGTTGAGGAGTTGTCTATGCTTTCTAGAGAGGTGACTCCTCCCCCCTGGAGAGGAGGCAAAAGGCTTGAAAGGACCCTTCCTGATACTCCTGTAGGAGACGTCATCTGAGTCTAAGAATGTCTTCCATCAGGATCTTAAGAAATTCATGGTAAGACAAATTTCCATTTTTATTATACAGTATTGTATGTTATAGTCGCAGCTATCTGTGTTACAGCTGTGAGCAGCCACTGGTATGTCAAGTTTTACAACCTCACCAGCTGAAAATTAAGCAGGTCTGTATATATCTGCTTAATTTATATGTATTTTCTTGTTTCTCCTAGCCAAGGGGATGGAGCAAAAACCTTGCTGCCTACCCACTGGAAAGGCAACTGGGGGTCTACTCACATGAGCATTGGGTTTGTGGGAAGATAATGTGAATTGTGTTATATACCATGACTCCCTTTCTGCGATGAGCTCGTTGTACATGCCTGATATTGCTCAGTTGCAGAATTTAATGGCTTCCAGCATTTTTCAAAGGTGCCATTTTAGTGCTACCTAAACACTGGTGTGCCAGCCAGTGGATTAATTCAGCCACTGTGTTCAGAAGTTGTATAAATCATTCCTGAATCAGTATGATTTAGTGGGCAGGACGTTTGACTCGGAAACATATGCAACTATGAACTTGTTTGGTGGCCTTGGATAAACCACTGTCTGCAGTAGCAGTTGGTAGGATAGGGTGGGCTGTGCTATTTATCTGGCTTCTCATTACCAGTGTTACTGCTGGTTATCAAGAAGGAGAGAAGCAAGGCAACAGGGAGGCTGGTGTGGTGCAGGCACAGCAGTGGAAGCACTGTGTCTACACCTCACTGACTTCCTCACTCCCTTCCCCACTCGATAGCATGCTACAACCATAGCACTGGGAAGCAAAAAACAAACAAACAAACACATTTTGGCCCATTACCTCTGACCGCTACTCACTATATGTCTCAGTACTTCTGACTCCATCTCTGAAATGAGAATGAGAGTGGCTTGCTTTGTAGGGGAGTTTTAAGTATGAATCTTGTCTTTGTACATTATGTATTTTCACCTCTTAAAAGCTCTAAAGAAAACCTCAATAGTTAACAAAACATATTCTAAGTCTGCCATGCATGAAATATTTGTCTCAAGACCAAACTAGGTGTTACATGCAATGAGTTATTTCCTTCCGCATGTTTCTTGGTTATTTTTGCTGTTACCAAACTATAGTGGAAGTCTGGAAAACAGCAGGGAATGGAGAGGTACTCTAACCTTTTCTCCTCTAACTTCAATTTTCCAGCTTAAAATAATCTCCCTAGGCCACAGCTTCCCCTGCAAGGAAAAACATAATGGGTGGTTTGGAGCTGGAAAATATAGAACCAAAGAATTGTAGAGTTAGAAGGGTCCCCAAGAGTCATCTAGTCCAAACCCTTGCAATACAGGAATCTCAGCTAAAGCATCTGTGACTGATGGCTTTTCAACCTCTGCTTAAAAACCTCCAAGGAAGGAGAGTCTACAACCTCCTGAGGGAGACTGTTCCACTGTCGAACAGCTCTTACCATCAAAAAGTTTTTCCTGGTGTTTAGTCAGGATCTCCTTTCTTGTAAATGATTTAGGGGGTGGTGTTAAACACAAAGGCTGCTTTGTAGTGTGTCCCTAAGATATTTGCTTCTGAGGCACAGCATCTGGGGGGTTGCCCTATATATGTGCATGTAATTTCCCCAATCATGTATATTTATTCCTGTTTGCATATCAGCTGCTCTGTGATCATTGAACAAACCAAACCTGTGGCACTGCAGATGTGAATAATGTTTTCTCATATCACCCATCTGGAACAGCATCTGACTTTAGACCTCTTCTTGTACTCTGTCTGCATGCAGGTGCTCTTGTTAAGCCAGGCTTTTGCTACAATCCAGACAACTCTGGATATCATTATTTTTATCCTGCATCAGCTATTTCAAAGCATTTTTTAAAATCTCAAGTCTTATTACCAAAGATTCTTTTCCAGATACCACCAGCCAATCTTCTAGAAATCTCTCATAGTCACCAAATCCCTCAAAACTGTTATTTTATCTGCTGCTTCAAGGAGATCAATTCCTTTCTTCAACAATGTTTTTCAGCCTGCCCAACCAGATGGAAAGAGTACTCAAAGCACTCTTGGGCTTGTCTATCGGAAGGTTATCAGTTCGAGTCCACCCAAGAGGGTGAACTCCTGTTGCTCTGTCACAGCTCCTGCCAATCTAGCAGTTTGAAAACATTCCAGTGTGAGTAGATAAATAGGTACTACTGTGGCAGGAAGGTAAACGGTGTTTCTGTGCACTCTGGCTTCCATCACGGTGTCCCGTTGTGCCAGAAGCTGTTTAGTCATGCTGACCACATAACCTGGAAAGCTGTCTGCCGACAAACACCAGCTCCTTTGGCCTGAAGTGAGATGAGTGCTGCACCCCATAGTCAAGTCTGCCTGGACTTAACCATCCAGGGGTCCTTTGCCTTTTACCTGCCCTGCTGAAGTTGTGGATAGACAAGTTTGGTTCACTGGAGTCCTTTTGGGGGGTTTTGTGGTAATGGGAATCCTTACAAATAGGTAACCAGACAGTCTTTGACTATAACTACCTTGCCCATCTGCAAGCTTTTGAGTAGGTTTCCCCATCTAAATTATGTCCAGGAAAGTGTTTCTTAGTTTCCACTAAATGGCAGCTGATATTCATAGTTCAGCAACAGGACAGATGCTGCATGACATGCTTGCTTGCCATGGTCAATTATGGGTGCTTTGTTGTTGCAATATCTTCTTCTTTCACAATCACTCATGGCTGAATAAGATTGTCTTCCATGAACACTGTGTCAACAGTGGAGGCCAATTCTGGATCCACATTTCCTTCCACAGTGGGGACATAGGTTTTTGGACGAGAGTTGATCACTGTGAGGGTTTGTCAAACATGCCTTCCTCTTAGCTCGTTTCTCCTTTTCGCCCTGGGTTTGTGCTTCTTCAAAGTCCATGACACCTTTGGTAAAGGCTGTTGGTAAAACCTCCCTGAGTGTTAAGATCTGCTTCAAAGGTGCTGGTCATTGACTTGTCGATTTTGGAGTATATACTAGGAGAATGTAGTAGCTCCACAATTGTTGAATTCACTTCCCATTGAGCTTTGCCAGCCTCACCCCCATCAGCTTTTAGAGGTGGTTGAAAAGCATTTTGGGATTGATCTTAATTTAGATCTATATTTTAATTATTTGCTGCATTTTAACTGATATTTATTTTATTGTAATTTTATTGTTGTTTTCTTCTTTTATTTGTAAAACTTCCTTGGGAGAACTTATTCTTAAAGGCAGGATACTTCAACTAAGGACCTTTGCAGTAGAACCTCTGGCATGCTGCTCTCTCAACCAGCGCTACAGCTTGCTTAGATAATGTAACTGCTGGCTTGACTGTCAGCTTCTCCCATTGTAACATTTCACAGCAGGTGGCTTGAAGGTGGTAAATCAACTCACCAGCACAGCAGAGGGCTGATGACACAAGGCACTATTTGATTTCCACTAATTCTTACCAATCTTCTGACTCTGGCTCCTCCATCCGAGTAACTCATTGCTCAGGTATAGGCTGAACAGTTCTCACACTACTTGTGTTGGATTTTTCACCCACCTTCAAGACTGCTGTAATGGTTCTAGGGGTTGCTCATGCGTAGGTTGCCGCCACTCCTGGCTAGGTTGCCTGGTTGAACCCTTTCTGTCTGGACAGCCTTTCACCCGTGGCTGTCTCAATCGCTGGCAGAATCCGTCAGTGGGCATTTCTTGAACTTCTTCAAGCAAAGAAGTTCTTTGACACCAAGTCTCCTCCTACTCTCCCTGCGCAGAAGTCTTCTGCGCAGGTAGGGTGTGGGCAGCGGAGTACCCGTGCTCTCCCCGCTGGTCTCCGGCGATGAGTCCTGGAGCCTCCTCTCCAATTCCCCCATCTGCCCCCCTTCTCCACTGGTGTTACGCTGATTTCCTTCCCCAGCAGATGGACTGCCTCTCTCCCTACTGGGACCCTCTCCAGCATCCCTCCGGAGCCTTCCCTCCACCTCTGGCTCCGATGGCAGTTCCCTGACAACTGCCTACCAGTTTCCAGGCTCAACTATCTATCAGATCAATACTTGCTTTTCTCAAGACTGCCAGCTCTGACGTAAAGCTTACCCACTGAGAATCTAACAGGAGTGCAATGGTCATTTGTATCATTGGCCAATTTATGACATGTGTTCAGGGCTTAGGTATGTAAATGCAGCCACAGTTGAGCTCTCCATGATAGCTGCTGCTTGCCTGGAAGTTTCTCCACTTGCATCTTATCAGCACCCACCTCTCATACCTCCAGGATTGGGATGAGGTTGAGCAGGTCCAGACCCATCATGCACTTCATTCAGTTTTTTATAAGCTCACGTTGCCCCAGTTTTCACATTAATCTTCTTTGCGCTACCTTTGATGTCTCAGCTTCAGACTGCAATGCTGCTCCAGGCATCCCCCAGCGGCAGGCCCTCCAGGCACTCATTATGCAACTCTTCAACCTGCCTCTTGGCTCTTGCAACCGCCACTAAAGAGATCTGCTATGCTGACAAGCTTCTTTTCAGCAAGAGAATCATGATGGTGATGATGTATTCAATGAGAGTAGACAGAGTACTAATTTTACAATCTAGTTTACAGGCAAATTAAAGAGTTTAAGCTCTATAAGTACATACAATGAGGATGAAAGCCAGAATGATGTGAAAACTTGGAAGATAAACTCAGAGCAAAAGTAAACATTGAAAAGGCTCCATCAATGTCATTATCATCATTATTAGTCAAATGTACTGCACTTCTAAGTTCCAAAGGGCTTTCCAGGCTTTCCCTTGTTCTCCTTTATTTAAGGAAGGCAATTGTGTTTTTAATATATAGGAATCATCAGAGAGAGTAGATTCTGGGTTGAATAAAGATTAACCGTAGGTATCCAAGGCTCATTTATTTGTGAAGGAAATTTTTATATTGCCATCTACCACATGTTCTCAAGGCAGGTTCCAATAACACCTTACTGTACACTTACTTCTAAAAAATCATTTAAAAATCCCTTTATTTGATAAATACCATTTAATTACTGTTGTTCAGGAGCTCAATAAAAGAAAAATGTCTGCCCCTGATATTGGAACCCATTTGGCATTGGTGTCTATCTGATTTCAAGGACAAGAGAGTTTCAAAGCTGGATCACTACCATGGGAAGAGACTGTTCTTGGTTCTAGTCAGTAAAGGTAAAGGGACCCCTGACCATTAGGTCCAGTTGTGGCCGACTCTGGGGTTGCAGTGCTCATCTCGCTTTATTGGCCAAGGGAGACGGCGTACAGCTTCTGGGTCATGTGGCCAGCATGACTAAGCCGCTTCTGGCGAACCAGAGCAGCACACAGAAACGCCATGGGTTAAACCACAGAGTCTAAGACTTGCTGATCAGAAGGTTGGCGGTTCGAATCCCGGCGACGGGATGCTCCCGTTGCTCGGTCCCTGCTCCTACCAACCTAGCAGTTTGAAAGCTCGTCAAAATGCAAGTAGATAAATAGGTACCGCTCTGGCGGGAAGGTAAACAGCATTTCTGTGTGCTACCCCCCCCCCTTTCTAGTCAGTAAAAAGGTAAAGGTACCCCTGCCCGTACGGGCCAGTCGTGTCCGACTCGGGGGTTGCGCGCCCATCTCGCTTAAGAGGCCGGGGGCCAGGGCTGTCCGAAGACACTTCCGGGTCACGTGGCCAGCGTGAGAAGCTGCATCTGGCGAGCCAGCGCAGCACACGGAAATGCCGTTTACCTTCCCGCTAGTAAGCGGTCCCTATTTATCTACTTGCACCCGGGGGTGTTTTCGAACTGCTAGGTTGGCAGGTGCTGGGACTGAACAACGGGAGCGCACCCCGCCGCGGGGATTCAAACCGCCAACCTGACGATCGGCAAGTCCTAGGCGCTGAGGTTTTACCCACAGCGCCACCCGCGTCCCTTTTCTAGTCAGTAGGTACCTGTTAATGGTGGTTCTATCAACAGGGCCTCCGCTGCAGATATCAGCAAATGGGTAGGCCAATTTTGAGAGAGGCACTCTTTCAGGTAGTTGTGTTCCGAGTCATTTGGGGCATTATATATCAAAGCCAACTTCTGGGATTAGCCTCTGTGACGTATAGGCACCCAGTGCATGTGCTTCAAAATTGATTTATATGTGCTTGGGCTGCCATCCTTGTCAGCACCTTTGCATCTGTCTTAGTTCCAGTCTCCAAACCAAATTCAAGGATAGCTCTCTGTCTCTGTAGAGCACATAGCAGTAATCAAGCCAGGAAGTTACTAGGCCATGGATTATGGTGGCTAGGCTATTCCTGTCCAGCAGCAGCCAGAGCAGGCAACAGGCACTCTGCACCCCACTAGCTATCTAAGGTTCTGGTAACAAGGTGGAATCAGTGAGTGCTCCCAACTATGCACTTGATCCTTTAGGGCAGGGTTATCCAAACTTTTGTCTCCAGCTGTTTTTGGACACTTGGCTTTTAAAGAAGAGGCAATTTATGAACAAAGAATAATCATAAAAATGAGATAGTAAAGGAAAGCTTGCTTAAGGATTGCTGTTAGGATGCCAGTGCAGACAATTAAACACGGCTATTGTTTTGTACCATCTTTTAGTTTTTCTGTTTATCTAGATAATTACCTTAATGGCACCTGTGGAGTGTATGCGTGTGCACGTTTTTAAGCATCTTACTGTTGTTCTGTTCACAAACACATTAGATTTCTGGAGGTGCTTGAAATCCTCAAAGTATTTTTCCGAACCCTCCCTGTATTCCCACAGGCCATCCAGGGCCCCTTCTTGCAATTTCTTCCTTGAAGGATAGTCTCAGATCTCCACAGTGCCTGGAGCTCTCATTTTTAAGAATTTGTTTCAAGAGTTTTAGTTTTTAATTCTTCCGCCTTCCTGAATTCTAAACAAGCAACAAAATGAAGAATTTATTTCCATCTCTTTTTAGGGAAAAATAGCCATTCCACCTGGTGTTGTGTGCCCTATTCACATCTAAGGGCAGGGGGTAGGGACCAGATCAGGTGCATGGATTCACAGAGGTGGGAAAAACCAATGCCCAATTTGCCCCAAAGCATTCTTCACAGCATTATTATTATATTTTCTTCTCATTATTATTATCAAATGATTACCTATGCTTCACCCTAAGGTTCCAGAGTAAGTTACAACAATTTAAAGTAGAACATTAAAAACACTGTAAAAATTACAGTTGAAGATCCTAAGAACTCTCTTCTGAAAGTATTAGAAAAAATACAGGAATTTGGGCAAGTAGCAGGTTTTAAATTAAATAAAAATAAGACAAAGCTGCTAGTCAAAAACCTATCACAATCGGATAAAAAAGTATTATATCAAATCATAGAAATCGAGATTCATAAAAAAGTTAAATATTTAGTTAAATAAAGATAACAATGAAAAGATTTGAAATGAAATAAAAAGGAATCTAGAAATATGGGTTAGAATGAATTTATCATTATTAGGAAGAATTTCAGGGATTAAGATGAACATATTGCCAAAATTTTTGTTTTCGTTTCAGTCAGTGCCGGTAATAAGTAACACAGCATGCTTCAAGAAATGGCAAAAGGATATCTCAAAATTTATATGGCAAGGGAAGAAACCAAGGATAAAATATAAACTACTTACTGACATTAAAGATAGAGGAGGATTTTCCCTTCCAGACTTTAAATTATCCTATGAGGCTGCTTGTGTTACTTGGATCTGGGATTGGATTAAATTAGAAAATATGGATATGTTAGATCTTGAAGGACATGACAACAGATTTGGATGGCATGCGTACTTGTGGTATGATAAAGGGAAAGTACGCAAAAGATTCTATAACCACATAATTAGGAGATCACTTTTCAAAGTATTGGAAAGATATAAAGATTTTCTAGAACAAAAGACTGTCTCCAGCAGAAGCAACCTCAATTAAAAAAATAAATAGGAGGTCTGGAGATGCGGTGAATCAGGAACATTCTACCATATGTGGTGGATCTGTAGGAAAAAACAGGTATTCTGGGAGAGTATCCATGTAAAACTGCAAAAAATGCTAAAGATCTCTTTCAATAAAAAACCAGATGCCTACCTCCTGGGAATAACAGATTTGGATATTCCACAAAAGAGGAAGGGTATCTTTTTATATACGACAGCGGCAGCAAGAGTTTTGATCGCAGCAAAATGGAAGAGTAATGAAATCCCCTCTATACAAGATTGGATCCAAAAGCTGACAGAATATGCTGAATTAGATGGTTTATCAGAAAAAATAAAGAATAAATCAAAACAGGAATTTGTTTCAAAATGGGAAGTTTTCAAAGATTATCTGAAAAATAAATATAGTAGTTTAAATTCTGTTGCAGCATTCAAGGAACTTCAGTAATACTTGCAAGGTAGATATAAGAAATTAGATTTATTGAGACTAAGTTTAATTATGATAAAAGCGTGTACTGGCAAAAAGTAATATGAATTTGAAATATGGAATAGACGGGAGGTTGGGTCTTTAGTGTTAAGACCAATGTTTTATTGTTTGCTAAGAAAATTATGTGTCTATGGTTATTTTTGTAATTTGTGTGTAACTTGGTATTTGTGTGTGTGTGTTTTTTCATGTTGTATAAATAAAAAACTTCAAAAAAATAAAAAATAAATAGGAAATAAAAATGGTTCACATTTAGAGATCTCTTAATAGAAATAGAAGGCAAATTAAAATTGAAAGAATTTGAAGAGTTTTGAGAACATGTAAATGATTGGCTGCAGTATCATCAATTAAATGAAGTATTTAAAGAGGATAAAAAGAAAGGATTTAGTTGCACTTTATCCAGATTTCAAAGAGAAATCATAGGTGATAATATTAAATTACTGAAGAAGGTGTACAATATATTATTAGAGTGGGAAACTAAAGACGAGGAAGTAAAAATTTAGGACATAATATACAAATGGAAGATGGAAAGAAATTATGGAAAGTCAATTTAAAATTTACTGATTGTATAACTTTGAAACAGAATTATATGAAAATGGTGTACCGATGGTATATTGTCCCTGTAAAAATGACAAAAATGTATAGAACAAGCTCCAATAAGTGTCGGGAATAATGATTGTGTTGAATATAAAATTGTAAAACTTAATAAAAACTATTTTTTTAAAAAAGAAGATCCTCGGGGTCCCTTTCAACTCTACGGTTCTACAGCTCTATGTCATGATAATGGAAGGATTTAACAGCATCCTGATAAATGCAGAAGAAAATTCCTGTTCCCTGATTATTTATTCTCTTCTATAGAGTCTACAGCATAATTAACAACAGCCCTAGCCTAGATTTTATGAGGGAAACCAGAAACCTTTTTCTGATTAATAGTATTTAAAAAGTATAAACTTTGCCTTTCAGGAGAAGAGGAGGAGGAAGAGCCTGAGATGCCTGTTGGGCCTCGTCCACGCCCAATGTCCGAATTGCACCTCAAGGAAAAAGCTGTGCCAATGCCAGAAGCCAGTGCTTTTTTCATCTTCAGCCCCAGCAACAGGTATTTTGAGGTGGCTGTTTTGTTGTTACATTTGCTAACCATGAATAGCAGATCCAAAGTCATACTTCCATAGTAGTCTGAAAAGCATGTGTTTTGTGGTGTCCTTATTCTTTAGGATAAATCTTTTCCATGCAAACCCACTGGAAATCTTTATGCTGTAGAGAAATGTATTTCACTTGCATGAGTCTGGAAGACTTTTTATAAGAAGCAAATCATGAGGAAGATTTTGGAAATATGTAAAAGAAAAAACCAAACTTACTAGTTAATAGGAACTGGGCATGCTAGTTTTCTACATGGTGGGAATATTTTGCATGGAAAAGGATTTATTATTGTTGTTGTTGTTACCTGCCCTTCAGCAGATCTCAGGGCTGGTTGTAACAATTTAAAATTTAGTATTAAAAACAGTCACAGGAATAGTGTGGGTCCTGAAAATACACAGGAGCTCCCATCCACAGTCTGAAGTGGTATAGTCCAGGCACAGGTTTGCACCTGACATGAAAACAAGGCCTATGAAAACAAGGGTGGATATCAAAAATTACTTAAAATAAGTTATCTCGATGTCTGAAGGATAAGATTGTACTTCCAACCCTGAAAAAGATCATGAATGAAATATTAGAAGAACGGGAAAACTCCAGAATCATGGAAAGAGGCTTTAATAACTTTAATACTGAAGCAGGAGCAGATTTGACCAATATTAAAAACTATAGACCAATTTCATTATTAAATTCGGATTATAAGATTTTTACAGGAATGACCACTCCCCGCTTAAAACGGGGGGCGCCTTTGCGTGGACGCATGCAGCCCCTAGATCTGGAGCAGCTCCAACAGCATAGGCTTGGCTTTGCCTTCCCTCAGGTGGGATACCTGGAGGTCAGTTGTCCAATCCCACCTGGGGGAAGCGTTGCCAAGGAGACCAGGCCAGGTAGGGGAGGGATTACCTGCCCACACAATAGAGGGAGGATCTTACCTGGGAATATTAGCAAACACACTTTAAAAAATTTTGATTAGAAGAATCAACGATGGCCAGGCTGGCTTCCTGCCGGGAAGACAATTATATAACAACGCAAGTAATCAACCTATTAGAATATTTGGAAATGAAACCGAATAAAAGAACAGCTATGTTATTAGTGGAGGCCAAAAAGGCTTTTGACAATGTTTCATGGGATTTTCTACTGAAATCTATTGAGGTAATGAAATTAGGTAATAAAATAAGTTGTGGAATCAAAGCAATTTACAGCAACCTGAAAGCCAAATTAATTATAAATAACGAAATAACGGAAACATTTAATATTGAAAAAGGCACCAGACAAGCCTGCCCATTATTGCCTCTTTTGTTTATCACCATATTATAAACATTGTTAATAGCTATAAGGCAGGGATGTCCAGCAGGTCGATCGTGATCTACTGGTAGATCCCCACAAGGTTTTGGTAGATTGCGATTGATCACTGACTCCTTTTCCTTAAGGTAAAGGTAAAGGGACCCCTGACCGTTAGGTCCAGTTGCAGACAACTCTGGGGTTGCGGTGCTCATCTCGCTTTATTGGCCAAGAGAGCCAGCGTACAGCTTCCAGGTCATGTGGCCAGCATGATTAAGCAGCTTCTGGTGAACCAGAGCAGCGCACGGAATTGCCATTTACCTTCCCGCCGGAGCAGTACCTATTTATCTACTTGCTCTTTTGGACGTGCTTTTGAACTGCTAGGTTGGCAGGAGCTGGGACCGAGCAATGGGAGCTCACCCCGTCATGGGAACTCGAACTGTTGACCTTCTGATCGGCAAGCCCTAGGCCCAGTGGTTTAGACCACAGCGCCACCCGCATCCCTCCTTTTCCTTACTGTCGCTAAAACTGACTCCTGCCACGCCCCCTCACTCCACCCTCCATTGTTGTATGATCTCTGGAAGAGAAGGTGGAGCTTTCTCTGTGCTGCTGTTTTGATCCATGGCGACGTTTTTGTGATTGACCCCTTTGTCCCATGCCTTTAACCCCCCAGAAATGGATCTCCCCCCAAAAAAGGTTTTTTTTAATCCCAAAAAAAACGGGGCTTTCCACCTACCTAAAAAAAGTTCAGCAACTTTGAGCTGAACCCCCCAAAAACGGGGATAGATCACTGCTAGTTTTTAATTCTGAAAGTAGATAACAGTCTCTTGAGAGTTGGCCACCCCCGGTATAAGGAATGAACCCAAAATAAAAGGTATCAATTTGGGTAACAGATATTATAAACTAAAAGGTTTTTAAGGTTATTAAGTGATATTATTCGATTTATGTAGTGGTTATTAATGCATGTGTCTGTTATCTATGTATTTATTTGTATATTTGAAATAAAAAATAATACAAAAAAGATTCTCTCTCTCTCTGCAGGTTTCGGGTCCGCTGCCACCGCATTGTTAATGATAACGTTTTCACCAACTTGATCCTCTTTTTCATCTTACTCAGCAGCATCTCTCTGGCAGCTGAGGACCCTGTCCGACATACCTCCGTTCGGAATCAAGTATGCCTCCCACCTTTCCTTGATCCTTCACAGCTTGTTGAGAATGATGTTCAGCAGCCAGTTGAGGAAAACCTATCCAATCCCCACCACTGCCTGCACTAGCTTCATGTTTGTACAGATAAATATAGCTACATCAGTCCATGCTATTGCAGGCTGCACCCCA
The DNA here is from genome assembly GCF_964234715.1 of Podarcis melisellensis. NCBI lineage: Eukaryota > Metazoa > Chordata > Lepidosauria > Squamata > Lacertidae > Podarcis > Podarcis melisellensis. Next base: position 58,935,406 of record NC_138542.1, read on the forward strand.
AATTCATTGATAAATCTCTACATTTAGAATGAATTACACAGTTGAAGCTCTCACATTTTGACTTGCCATGATTTTATGTGGCTTCTGGCATTTGGAGTTTGTTTGGGCAATATTTATGTGGTGGAAGGGAAGCAAGGAAATGAATAAATGAACAAATGGCACAGAGATGGCAAGCAGTGGCAGGGGGTGCAGGAATTTTGTAGAGCACTATAGCAAATTGTGAAGGCACTAAATACCGTACTTTTTCGTGTATAACACGCCCCCGTGTATAACTCGCCCCCTATTTTGGGGGACTCAAAATTAAGAAAATGGCGGGGAATCCCCAAAGGTTGTTGAACTTTTTTGAGGGAGGATTGCACAGAAATATATACAGCAACCTTTCCTGTGGCCCATCACCAAAAACAGCAGCAAATGGACCGTCCAATTGCTGCAGAGACAACAAATCAACAACAGCCCTTGCAGCAGACACCAATGAAAATCTCCAACTCATGGCAGCAACCTATCCCATGGCCTTACAATGCACTACCCATGTATAAGACGACCCCTAATTTTGAACATGATTTTGGAATAAAAAAAATAGTTTTATACATGGAAAAGTACGGTACCCATATTCTGGTTACTAGAAGCTGCGCTACTTAGTTCAAATACTTCAGTATATACTTACTACCAGGCACGCAGAGTTGGGCCCAATGCTGGGGGGGGGGGCTGAAGCCTCTTCTTCCCCCTATAGCTGGCGCCCCTGCTTACTACATATTTCTTTAAGGGTGCATCCAAATTGACACTCATAACCTGCTTCTAGCAATTCCTGGTTAATCTGCCATTTAAGAGTTTTCAGGTTGAAAAACTTTTCTGTGACTGGTCTGTATATATTTTTCCCCTGCCCCTTCTTCATTTTTGTGTTTGTTTTTAAATAAATGGTGAATTTGTGTCATCTTCATGTCACCTCTTGATCCAGTCACCTTGTTAATATCTATTTTTTTGTAAACAGATTAAGTGCAGGAGGAAAAAGTACAAATGAATGGAATAATCTTAAACAATTTTGTTAATGTCCTCATAAATACGTAACTACATTACAGATTCCTTTTGGTTTTATACTACCATGTCCCCCCCCCCCAAAAAAAAATAATTCTGGAAACTGTTGTTTACTGATGGTTCTGAGGATCTTAGTAGAGACTATTACATCATTTTGAGTTTGTGATGTAGATATCCCCAGAGCATTTCTAGGTCATGAGACCTAGTAATTTGTTTGTAGGGTGCGGGGAGGGACAAAGAAACCTCAAGTAGATTAGACTGGCCTCAACCAGGGCCAGAGACTTTTCAGCCCTGGCCCCAGTCTGGTGGAACGCTCTGTCGCAAGAGACCAGGACCCTGCAGGATTTGACATTTTTCTGCAGGGCCTGCAAGACAGAGCTGTGCTGCTGGGCCTTTAGTCTGGGCCCAGTCTGACCCTCTTCTTTCTACGGGACCCTGTATGAAAGTGGCCTCCTTGGCTCTTTCAATCGGCCCATATGGGACCAGCACAGGTGCCTGGGCCTGGTGAACATTTAATTCCTTACTCCTATGGTTACGATGTGTGGGTTCCCACTTAATTTTATTTTGAACTTAAATGTGATTTTGAATTGTATTTTAAATCTAATCATTTGATTTTGTGTTTTTAATGCATTATGTATTTGGTGTTAGCCACCCTGAGCCAGGTCTCGGCCGGGGAGGGTGGGGTATTAATAATAATAATAATAATAATAATAATAATAATAATAATAATAATAAAATGCTCAAGTTACAAAGCTAAACGCTGGACACAAAATTTTATAATGGGCTTGCTGGTAGGCAGAATACCCACTGCTCTGACTATATTTTCTTTTTGCTGTTTGACTCGGGGTGGGGTATGTATATCAAACCTTGATGTATATTGCAAATAAGGGAAAGGGACATTAGGATAGGGAAGTACTTTCAAAAGCATATTCCAAGATATTGCTTTTATCTTCATTGGAGTGTTCTTTCTGAGTTATGCAGGACCTTACTTAAGGTCCAAAAAAGAAAATATTGAGTTTACACTATTTACAGTGGGGAGTCAGACATGAGATTCAAAAAAGCCCGCTTTGAATTCAGTCTGCAAAAATGTAATCAATATGATTCAGGAAGTATACGGTATGCTAATGTTTCTCTAACTGGGCTTTGGGAGGCATAACATGAAGATAGTTTTTTTTTTTTTTTTTTGCATTTGATATATCATATGCTACATTATTAGGGAATTTTGAATAAAATGTTAAAAGCCTAAGAAATGTTATTTAGTGGCCTAATATTAGTGCTCAGAAACTGCAGATACAATCATGCACATAGCTTAATAAATGTAAGCATTTAAAACATCAGTTCTATTCCCACTTGCTTGGGAGTAAACCTAACTCAGTGGGACATCTGAATAAATATGCATAAGAACAGGCTGCAAGATTTTCCTCACCAGTAAACATAGTGCTCTCCACTGAAGCAAACTTAAAAACTATCTTTTAAAAGTAGAATAGCACAATATGATGTTTGGGTAACTGTATTGCTAAATAAGCCAGTTGTAAACTAAAAAGCTCCCAGTGTTTTTGTGTTACATAGAAGCTGCATCAAAATAATAAACTTTAGGTTAAAGGAAACATATATCTTAACAGGACTATCAGAACTGGAGATGAGGGAACAAAACATCTTTTCACAAAATATTTGGATCCTCCCCAAAATTTGCATGAAATACCCTTACCCAACTTCAGCAATCCCTTTATGAAAGTACAAAATGCAGAACTGAAGAATAAATGAAAGAAGAAAAAGAGATGCATTAATTGTCATACCAGTCCAGGGGATATAAAACAGCTGTGAACCAAATATGACCAGAGTGTTAAACTGGATGCATTGGGATTGCTGGATCTGGGTACAGTTGTTAGAGGTCATCAGTGAATTTGCCGCATAGGAAACCAGTTGTACAATCAGCATTACCTAACATCCACACAAAAAAACTTCCAATTTAATTATTGGAAGTAAATTAAAGTTGCATTAGAAAACATCTTGTCCTTTGAAAGATTATTCACATTTTTCAAATTACAAACCAGCAAGGCGTTCCACTTGGGCTCCATTCCCCAAGTTCTTAATATGGAGTTGTTTTGAAGTAGTACTGCATCACATGCCATAGGAGTAATACAGATTGCAATGCTGGTGAATTAGACTGACTAGAGATTTTCATCCTATATACGTAAACTTTTTTAAATGTTGTAAATTATTTGCATTGTCAGGCATTTAACTTTTTACCTTTTGCACATTCAGTGAAGGAACAAAACAGGCTAGCTTTTAATCTTATTTAGAGACAGTAATTAATAAAGGGCTATCATACATTTGTTTAGGCATGACAATCGAAAAATCATGGTCTTTTGGGATCTTCTTCAAAAACGCTCAACAACTGGTTTTTACTTTTTGAAATATGGCAGCCCTAAATTAATAACTATTCTATTAGTTTAACAAAGTAGCTTCAGACTTACATGGCACTATACTAAACTGAACCTCAATTCGCTCATCTTTAATTGCATTGGCACAGAAATGGGCACATAAAGTTTAAATTTGGGGTGAAAGATCAATTGAGTGACCCAACATTTCTTTCTGCCTTGGTTAACAATGACTCCCTAAAGTACCTTTACACATGTTCTGTCCAATGGGCTTTTCATTTGTGAAGTGATGAAGTTTCTGTACTTCTCTAGAGACAATAACTCTATAAGGCTTAATCAAACTTAACAGTGGAGTTAAGCCATGAGGAACACAATCACAAATTGTACTTCTAACAATGTAGTTAACAGTATTCAGGGAACAGAAGATTTTACTGTAACACAGAGCTCTTTTGGCATTCTCATTTGCATAATGTTGAGTAGCAGCCCCACTATAACTCCTGGTCAGTTCAGATGGAGTGAGGATGAATCTTGTAGCCCAATCTTACCCATGTTTACTCAGAAGTGAGTCTCACTGGTTTGAATGGCAAGTATGCTTGGGATTGTAAACCTGATAAAATGAAAGAAAATATTTCAAGAGATGGTTCTCTGAACATTGTCTTACAGCAACATAGGCTCGATCAATAACTCTTGGACTTTTTTGTTCTACAGAGGTGAAACATAAAGTACTTACTATACTCTTATTGACCCTGAGAACATGATACAATTGAATAAATGAACTAGCGGACACTGCAAAGCAGTTTGAAAACACATTTTCTATTTATCTGCAATAGGTACTCCTACTGTAATAGGTACTTGATCGAAACTTGAGCAAAAAGTGTTAATAGTTTCTGCTTGGAGTTTATTTTGGGAAATGTTATAAATTTCTGTTGTTTGACAGGCAAAATAGTGAAAAAAGAAACATGCCATTTAAATGTGCTGCTTGTAGCCTGATCATTGCCTTCACCAAGAAGTGTTTGTAAGCCAGCTCCTCCCTGTGTCCCCTTCCTCCTCCTCCCCTCCAACTGAAACAGTTGTGCTTTCTGATTTTGAATTGTGTTTTGCTTTTGCAGTGGTCACTCACAGATCTCCACTCCCCCTGCCCCTTATTCCCTTTTGTTTTACAGATTCTCTTTTATTTTGATATATTTTTTACTGTCATTTTCACCATTGAAATTGCTCTGAAGGTAAAGTCCCCATCTTCTCTTCCATTATCTTCTCACTCATGAGCCCACTAGTTCTCTGCTGCTATTTGTCGCTAACACACACGCCTGTTTTTGTCTTGGCCACGCTCAGTAACCACTAACCCAACTGTGCTTATTTTTCAGATCCTAGGCAATGCAGATTATGTCTTCACTAGTATCTTTACATTAGAAATTATTCTTAAGGTAACCAATCTGAGCAATACACTTCTCTCTCTTGCTTTTGCTTTGTCTTTTGTACCGCTTTAAATCCCTAGTGTGATTTTCACAGACAGGCCATACTTCCTAGCTCAGCAGTAACTGTATGTGCTTTCAAAAATGGTTCCGTTTTAATATTAAAGTCCCATTGGTTCATATAATTGTTTAGTCCCTTGCCATGTATAATTAACCCCAAAAAGGTCTTATGGCATGGAACACAATATGTATTCACCACTGTAGCCAGTAATACCTGCTTATCCCAGTGGAAAAAGATGACTTTTTCTGGTGAGTCTTCCTTGTGCAGAACTTACACAAAACAATATGTCTTACAAGAAACATACTGTATAGGACATAAATAGTCCCTTCTCTCACTGCAGACTGTTTGGCATCCGTACTATTTTGTGCTCTTCTGTTTTAAGTGGGAATAGGTAGCAGAATATCTACACAACACTATAGGCCTACCAACGTATGGCATTCCTAGCCAAAATTTGTGCACCTCAAATGAATGGTGATCCACTAATGTTTGCCTGGAACTACAAAAATGGGAGGGAGGAATTGCCAAGTTCCTGGCAAGCCAGTTAATGGCTGGTGAGCTGCATTCAGTTCTAGATTGGTCAGGCCCTTAATGGAGGAACAGAGGAAAGCTGGTCACTAAGAGTCAAATTACACATTACATCCCCAATTGCTTCTTTTCCTAGGGAAAACACCTTCAGGAATGGGGAATTTTCCACAGAAAAGCAGGAAGGGGGCATTTAACCCTTACCCTGCCTGCTACTTTTCTACTGCAATATACGATATATATATCCTTGCAAATACTCCTTTGGGTCCTTGCATGAGGGTGAAGTGGTTTGGAGTGTTGCACTGGTAAACTACTCCTTCCCCACCCACCACCACAGTTTCTCTGCAGTAATTCACCTAAGACTCCTCTATGATGTTACATGTGCTCCTTAGTGACCATAATATGGAACCTTTAAACCTTTAAACCTAGAGAAAATAGCATTGAATTGCTTCTGTTGCCACTCACTGTATGTGGCAATTCCCTAATCCACTCAGACATTTTAGTACCTACTGGTTAAATTGTGAAGTTGGAACTTAACTTTAGAGTCTGCTTCTCAAAAATACCTGTTCCTTAAATGCATAATTTACTTTTCAAGTCTATTCTGCCTCATTTCAGTTAATAATTGCACCTGTGTGATTTCCCTCAGGGTGACACCTAACCCAAGAGGCTACTTGACAATACACCAAAACATTCAGATACAAAGTAGACTGCAGAGAAAATAAATATAAGCTCTCTTACACTTTGCATTCATTTAATATTTTAAAGAATAACTAAGGGACACTTTGTCTTTCTTAATGTATAGGTGTACCCATTAAATTTGGACATAGATCTACAAACAGCAAAGAAGAATATCATACTCCTCATTCCTTCCACTAATTTACATAGGCACTGTTCAAACACTTACTAGTCTGGGCATAACTACACATTAATTGTTAATATTAAATGCAAATCATGACTGGGAAGGAAAAGGTTAAACCTTCCCACCCCATGTGCTGAAAATCCCCTTGCCACTTTGTAGTGATTAAAAAATTTGAGATGACACAGTACCCGATACAATTAACAAATTGAATTGTGTCATTAGGCCTTCTCCTATCACATATGTACATTCACTGTGTCAGTACTGACTATACAAACACAATTAACTATGGAAAGGTCATACGTGTATAAAACACATTCCCCAATTGCAAGTTGCCTATTTATCCCACAGGGATTAGATTATCAACTTCCATGCTTTCCTCTAAATATACCAGTTAATTGTAAAGAAAAATTCCAATGGCAATACTGCCTTAAACAAAAGCTGCAACCAAGTTATGCAGCAATTTACTATGTCAATGAATTTCTTGGCAGGGATAGATAAACACACCTTGTATGGTACTGAAACTCAACAGAGCTTCCCATTCTGATTTCAATGGTGTCTCCTCCTTTCCTTTAAGATTGCCATGCAAAATCAAGCCCTAAGAAGCATCTTTACTACCTTTGTTATGGCAAGAACCCCCCTTCCCCCAACCAACTATATATTTTTGTATAAATTCTACTCAAAGAGCAGAGTTTATACTTCCTTTCTAATTTCTGTCTGATAGATCAGTAGTCAGTTCTTCCTAATGTGATTTGGTTTTTGATGACTTTATATTTAATTTATTTCCTACCCCACCAGCACAACTTTGATAAGAACTGGCTAGAAATTGCTAGGCTTTCTGGCCTGAAAATACCCTGGGTTTGTTGCAGGAATTCAGGAATGCAGCAAAAGTGGTTGGTTCTTCACATTCCAATGAGTGTTCTTGTATGACCATTCTTATTTCTCATGTGTATATTCAAACATAAGGGGTCACACTGAAGTCTGTTTTGCAGGTAATGTTTTCCTTATTGCAATCAGTCATGGCTTTCTATATATTTCTAGCTATATCTTTATATATGAACAATAAACTTACTCAACAAACTAACTGTTGGGTCTTTTGGGTTTGCCATGGTCCAATAGATAAATGCAAAATAAGCAGACAAAAAAGCCAGGGATACAGCTACTTCCAGTTACCAAATCATCATTTCCAGTTACCAAATGAAGAGGGGATTCAGGAATGTAATTGCTACAGTTATAGTTTCTGTGCATGTCTTTACCTGCTGAAGCATACATAAGGAAGAATATGACTTTTTGCTCTCTAGAGGAAAATGTTACTTGAAAAAGCTATCATTGGAGAGCTCAGTTCTGATATGATCTAGATAACACTTCTCAACCACTATTTTAAGTGTTCCAAAACTGGGACAGGTTGCAAATTTTGCTTCAGACCCACCTCAGTTATCACTGTTTGTAAATTCCAGTGTGGAGATCCTTTTTTTTTTTTGCAGGCAGGTGGTAGCCTTTGTGATACTAGTATTAAGAGAAGTAATCTAATTTGTATTGAACTATATTGACAAAACTATAATAGTAAGGCAGGAACAGGGATTTAATAATCAATTCAGCCTGAATGAGTAATGCTTTAAAAAAATGACAGCCTTGCTAAAAACTGCTAGGTCATAGATCTAGTAGGCCTCTCTTGGGAAAGAGTTTCACAGTGAAGGGGCCACTATGAAAAAACCGCTTCATCTTGCTATCATTAGTCTAACTTCCACCAAAGAAATTACATAGAGGAAGATAAAAGTAAATGATAATATGTGGAGCTGCTTACATGGGAGAATGTAATTTCCAGTCTATGTAATTTTCAATATGCAATGTAACAACCAAGGGCTGGACACTATTTGCAACCTTTCCTTACCTATGTTCCCCCCCCCAAAAAAAACCCCCTATCTCTTCTTTTCACCTCTTTTTTAATGAAACTTTGCACCTTGCACTGTTCTGCAGTGTTACATTACTCCTTCCTCTGTCTGCTCTAAGCAAGAACTTGTGGCAAGCGCTAACAGCAAAGTTTGTTTGTGTCTCCATGTGATTGCCTGCAGATGACTGCTTATGGAGCTTTCCTTCACAAAGGCTCCTTCTGCAGGAACTACTTCAACATCCTGGACCTGCTGGTGGTTAGCGTTTCTCTCATCTCCTTTGGGATCCAGTGAGTGAGCTATTTTCAGCTGGGAAAATCTAGTGTTTATAAAGAGTGGGGAAGAGGATATGGAACGAAGGGGAAAGTCAATAAAAAAGGGAAACAGACACACCTCACTAGGGAGGATGTCCTACAACTGCATCACTGAAATGGGCTTGTCTCGGGGCAACACCAACCAGGCAGCCCCCAGTGGCAGCAGCACCAACAAGGCCCTGTCTGCCAGTCATAGGGTCCTAGTTGGTGGATGTTGGGGAAAGCACTCTTTTAGGTACTTGAGTCCCAAGCTGTCTAGTTCCTTGAATATGACCCAGTAGCTCAGTAGCAGAGCTTTTAGGACAGGTGACACATGGTCCCATCATGTTGCCCCAATTACCAATCTAGCGCCAAATGCTTCACTAGCTGCAGCCTCTAATCTTCAAGGGCAACTCTAAGTAGAGTGCATTACAGTAGTCCAGGCAGGAGGTCACCAGAGCATGGATAACCGAGGTCAAGCTATCCTCACCCAGGAACAGACTTAGTTGGCAAATCTGCCTAAGCTGGGCAAAAGCATGCCTAGCCACAGAAGCTGCTTGAGACTCCATTGGCAATCTGGAATACAGGAGTATTCCCAGAGTGCAAACCTGTTTCTTAAAGGGAAGTTCAACCCTTCCCAGAACAGTTTTACATCAGACATGAGACCAATTACACAAAGCACTTCTGCCTTACCAGGATTCAGCCTCATTTTTTTGGCAACTATCCAGTCCATTACTGCTTCCAGACACCTGTCCGACACCTTCATAGCCTCTCCTGATTCTGATGAAATGGGCAGATAAGAGTACCTTGTCATCAGTTTACTTATGGCACCATGCTCCAAATCACTGTATGACACCTAGATGTTGAATTGCTCTGTGTGTGTAGCAGTGTAGCCAGCACCAGGCATCAAAAGAAAGCAGGTGCACAGCAATTTTATCTCTTCCTATTTATTTAAGCATAGGTTATTTGTACTGTGACACCAGGACTCCACAATACTTTCATATTTTTGCAGTTTTAAGGTTCAGGCTCTGATTGCTGTGCTAAACCTTTGCTCGGTTCCACAAAAACAGCATAAGCAGAAAGTATGTGGGAATGGCTACCTCACAAATAAGTGACATCAGTGTAGCACATTGCCTTAGTGTCATAGTGTATTGAAGGTGATAGTGGGGCAGGGGAGGAACATTCCTTATATGAACAGTTTTGGGATAGCTGCTGGAAGCTTCAGACAACACACAGATTGCTTCTTTTGCCATGTGGTCATGGCAAAATATTTTGAGAGTGCAAATAATTATAAATGCACAATAAAAAGGATGTCTGGCAAAGGTCCCAAATCAGCTAAATAACACACTTATGCAAGACCTCAGTATTATGTTTTTATATGTGTTGGAAGCCATACAGAGTGGCTTGGGAAACCCAGACAGATGAGCAATGTCTTCTAAGCAACTAAGGCTTACATTTTTGTGTTTTTGTGAATTTTTAAAAAAGCTGTACAGCCTCATGCATGTACACCTGCATGCATACTCAGAACAGAAGAAGCCACTGGAGAGCATGGGAGGAGTGACTGAGGGGAGTGGGGGAACCCACATTCCAGATACATTCTGTCAAGCTCCTTCCATTGGTGTGGACAGCAAGTGGCAAAATACCAATGCATATCCATGACTGAAAAAAATGGGAATGTGTGGAAGCTAACATATCAAATGTGCACACAGAAAAACCAGACCTTCACGACCCATTTGCAATATAAAAACCCCACCTGAAAGCACACTTAGCTGCAATAAGACTTGCAAACTAGGGGTTTGGACCAAAAGCTTCATGGAAAATGTGGGTGTTGAGGAGGGTTTCACTCAGACCTTATCAGTTTGTGGGGCTACCTTTGAAGGTGACCCAGAAACTGCAACTAATCCACAATGCGGCAGCTAGACTGGTGACTGGTGGCAGCCGCCAAGACCACATAACACCGGTCTTGAAAGACCTACATTGGCTCCCAGTACGTTTCTGAGCACAATTCAAAGTGTTGGTGTTGATGTTTAAAGCCCTAAACAGCCTCGGCCCAATATACCTGAAGGAGCGCCTCCACCCCCATCATTCTGCCCGGACGCTGAGGTCCAGTGCCAAGGGCCTTCTGGCGGTTCCCTCATTGTGAGAAGCAAAGCTACAGGGAACCAGGCAGAGGGCCTTCTCAGCAGTGGCGCCCGCCCTGTGGAATGCCCTCCCATCAGATGTCAAAGAGATAAACAACTACCTGACATTCAGAAGGCATCTGAAGGCTGCCCTGTTCAGGGACGTTTTTAATGTGTGACATCTTAGTGTATTTTTGGTCTTTGTTGGAAGCTGCCCAAGGTGGCTGGGGAAACCCAGCCAGATGGGTAGGGTTCAAATAAATTATTGTTATTATTGTTATTATTATTATTAGTCATGGATCATAGTTTTTGCTGAGATGACAGAGAGGGCATAGAAATGAAGGAGGGCAGGATGAAGGAGGGAACAAGGACACAAGAGAAAGTGGATTATAGAACAGCAAGAAAGTTGCCTCTTCAACATACTGACCTAGCTCTATCAGCCTCTTGAAGTGAGCAGGGACTAAGCTGTGTCTATACTGGTTCTGTAGTACTTAGTTCTAGGTAGAAGCAAGCTGTAGGCTGAGTGAAGCGCCTTTAAAAGCACAAGTCACTGGAGAGTTAACTGACATGCTGCTTTCTCTGAATTGGCATTTTGGTGAAGTGCTTCATAGCACCATTATATTACACTGCCCTGCGATGACTGCAGCTTGGCACCATTTTTGTAATATGTCTGCATTGCATTTGGCAGCCTGTTCCGTCTAAAGGAGTCCCTATTTCCCCCTTTTTGTCAACACAATATTCTGTATTCAGTTCAACAACAGAGTAGCCAACAGTTACTTCCCCTACCCCCCAGTGACTTACTCATAAATTCAGTATCTAAACTGGTAGACTACTAAATTGCAGAAAAAGAAAGTGCACAATTCCGTTAAAAATTAAGGCTTGGGACAATATAAATGTCAAAAGAATAAGTTAATGCTACTGTGAAATATTCCCACCTTCATTAGCCACCATGGTACATCTGCCTTGCAGCAATCAAATGAACAAAGACTGTTGCCAGGACCCATAAACTATTAAATAATAAGATGTCACATTCAAGGTTTATGAATTATTAAAAAACATAAGTATACCAAAGCATATAATTCTTCTATCACAAATTGAATTGCTTGTATTTTAGGTTATTTAAATAGGTATACCATGTTGCCACATTTTTTTTGTCTCTATAGTACAGTATCTAGCTAGTCAATGGAAATGCTATGGAGAAAGTTTTGTGTATTTTGTTAATGCTAGTCATATATTCTGTAAACATTTCTCTGAAGAGAACAACCTAGAAGAAAGGTAGTATGATGTAGCAGATAGTGGGGTAGCATTGATCAGTAAGATCTGGGTTCGAGTTCTGCACAGACATAAATTACAAGTTGTAATGCACATTGAACTTCAACTAAAGGCCACTATTAGTCCATAGATTATTCCCACAAGAATTGTAAAGCTTGATCTCCTACTGCTGTTCTTTTCCAGGTCTAGTGCCATCAACGTAGTGAAGATACTACGAGTCTTGCGAGTTCTCAGACCACTGAGGGCTATCAACAGAGCCAAAGGATTAAAGGTTAGAAGACATATAAAGATTAGATGTTAACTTGCTTTATGTGGCTTTACATCACTACTCTAGAGCAAGCAGATGAATAAATTGGTTTTCCATTCTCCCGATTTTAGTGGGATATAATGCATATCTTTGCTGTGCATAGACAATGACCAAGGGTTCGTTGTGGGTGAAAGCTGATTTTGTCCTCAAGGCAACATTGTATTTTTCATTTCTTCATAAGCATTAATGACAGCCTGCCATTTTTATTACAGAAAGCAGAGGGCATATTTAAGGGCATCACTATAGTGGGTTTAACACTAGCTGCTGGGGTAAAAGTTTGGTTTTGCTCCATCTTAACATCTTTCCAAGATTTCAATCTACTTACTTTGTCTCAAAGAATTCAGTGAGAGCTATTCTACTCTGGTTCCATTTCTTTATGATCCTGGAATATGGCAGAACCTTGGAAACTGGCTTTTGAGTAGCAGCATGTCCAGCAGTGTGACAGAAGAGGGGAGAATCTGTGTATTGCAAGGATTTGTGTATTCCTGTGTACTGCTCAGGATCCCAGCCAGTGTGGACTTGGCCATCCTGTGATGGGGCAAAACTGTTCCTCCCTCCTACACCCACCCACCCACCCACACACACACTTTGGGGTCTGATGCAGCTCATGGGTTCAGTTTGCCACAACTACCACTGCTTTGGAGACATAGTGTCATCCAGCTGTAGGAAAGACAGACAATTCTACCTATTGTGGCATAGCGAGGATAACGACACTTGCTTTTGGTTTGCAAGTGCACAGTCTACAGACCATGGATTTCCTTTTCTATTTCATAGAGATACCATGTGGACTTACAGGAAGATGACAATATAACAAGATTACATTCATTCATTTATTTACATCAAATCCTAATACCATTTAAAAAGCAACCATTTAACTCACTCGTTTCTGTCTTTCTTTGCAGCATGTGGTTCAGTGCGTGTTTGTAGCCATACGTACCATAGGGAACATTGTGATTGTCACCACGCTGTTGCAGTTCATGTTTGCCTGCATTGGAGTCCAGTTGTTCAAGGTATATGCCCTGGAACCTATTTCTCACTTTTTCCTCATTAGTTATTGGAAAACAAGTTGCAGATGTTGGGGGGGCAGAGGTGAAGCATAGCCTGGTACTCTGCATATATTCAGTATTGCCTCACTGGAATATTAAAGTGACTTACCTGGTTACCTTAAACTTGGTAAAGTAGAGTGTCTGGATGTTCATCTTTGGATCAAGATTTAGAATTAGGGTCAAGCCCAAATTATTCCCTTTCCTGTTATCTTAGACCAGGGATTGCCAATCCAGGGTTCATGGCTGCCAGACTAGTGGCCCCTCTGTATTTCTTTTTTTTTTTTAATGGTGGGCACTTCCATCACCTGTGGAGGGATTTTTCTGAATGCCAGGAGGGAGTGCCCAAGTATGCTCTGTGGGTGAGAGAGATTAAAAGAGATGCACTTGGGCAGAGAGTGAGGCAGAGGTGTGTGTGGCCTGTGTGTGTGGGACAGGAAGAGAGATGTAGGCTTATGTGGTCTGCGAGAGATGTACAGTATACAGTGTGTGGGAGAGGGAGAGAGGTGTGTGTGGTGTGTGATCCGTTAGAGAGGGAGGGAAAGATACACTTGGGCAGAAAGGGAGAGGTGGATGTGTATATGTGAAGTGTATTAGTGTGTGGGAGAGATGCATGTGTCTGTGACCTGTGTGTAGTCAGAGTGTGCAAGAGAGATAGTATGTGCTGTGGCCACCTTGTTTACTTTTCCTGGTGCTGATGAATGCTTCCTATTGTTACTGGAGAACAACAGCATTACTTTGTGTTTGGAGGGGGGTGGAATTAACATGAGATCTCCACTGACATGTCCAGAAGGACATAGGTGACTTCCCATGGCAAGCATGAGGTTGTATGACTGTGTGTGTGTGTGTGTGTGTGTGTGAGAGAGAGAGAGAGAGAGAGAGAGAGAGAGAGAGAGAGAGAGAGAAAAGAAGAAGAAGAAGAAGAAGAAGAAGAAGAAGAAGAAGAAGAAGAAGAAGAAGAAGATGTTGCTGTACACTCTCTAATTTTTAGTTATGCCATGCCCCCCCACAGCAGCCATTTTTTGACTGGCACTCACAGGACTTTCTCAGAATTCAAAATGTGCCCACTGTTCCAAAAAGGTTGGTGAACCCTAGCTTTGATTCCTTCCCTTTTGCAGCCATTTTCCAGGAAACATTTTTATCATGTTTCAAATGCCCCTATTGTTTTCAGAAACATCTACATACATTATTTGAACATATTGGGGGCAGGCGGAATAGAGATGTGCATGTTTGCTCCACCATCACTGTGCCCCCTGCAACAGTTCCACTTCATAAGATATTCCTTCAGACCTTTACTGAACAAATAGAGGCAGTTGGGAGAGCATGTAATATGGTAGACAGATGTCGCCCACCTTTCCCCTTAACAAAGGATGTCTAAAAGTTATGAATTCAGGGAAGGGTCTCTGAAATAGGAGGTGCACCACATAATTTAGAATGATTTGCTTTTAGAATAAAAGATATTGAGTCTTATGCAATCTTTAAGTTTGGGAATAAAACAAACCTAAAGAATATATTCCTTGACAAATTAGTAAATGCAAAAAATTAAGTCAGTGTAAACACAATGTATTTCTATAGGATGTGTTGATCCGTGATGGAAGCATGAGCTCAACCATTTAAAAAAGTTGATTTCTTAAAGATGCAAAGGAAAGGTCAAGTTTGTTTTCACTATAGGCACATTTTTGTTTTAATGAACAATATTAAAAAAACCTCAAACTTGCAGTAACTACTGCTGAACAAGTGTATTGGCAAGGCAGCTACAGCAACGGCTTACCTCTCCATAATGGTATGGGAGAAGGCCTCTCCTACTCCCAGAGGGGAGGAGTTGTGAGCGAGAGCAGCTTCCTGCAGTGGCAGGGAGGCGTATTCGGCTGGTGGGCGGGGTTTGGCTGCATTTAAGCAGCCACAGCAGCGCTCTGACCCCAGTCGGTTCCCGCTTGCATTGGCTCTCCCTCCCTCCCTCCCTCCCTTTTAGGTCAGCTTCCTCTGCGTATTGACCTTGCTATGGACTTCGGTTGCTTGACTTTTTTATCCATTTGGCAAATTGGCACCAGCCTCTTGGTTTTTTCGCCTACCTCGTAGCAACTCGTCACAACTTTTTTGGTATTGGTGGTTAGGCATTGGGATATATGTACTGTGTTGGAGGATTGGGTATGGCCATCATCTACCCCTCCTCTTTTGGGTATTCCGTTAAAGGAATCCGGCAGTCATGGATTCTGTCCGATGGCCTGCTGGTGGTGACATGACCCTAGGTGATGTCATGGGGAAGCTTCCAGTTGTATTTGCATTAACAAGCTCCTCCCACTGGTTGTTAACCCCTGAAATGGCTCCCCGCTGAGCGGGGTGGAGTCATATATTGCTGTTTTATCCAAAGCCAATACCACTCACATGCTGTAACCAATAAAATTGTGACCTAATTTTGCCCATTAACCTAAAATAATGTGTCTTTGTGACTTATTATAATCCTATGTGGGTGGCAGGTCCTCGACTCACAATGTGAAAGAAGAATGACCAATACCTAAGATGAAGGTCTAGCAGGCTTACATGTTGAGCCTGCTGCTTTATGGAAGTGAGTCACTGGCAACTTACACCCACCAAGAGTGATGCCTCAGTGCCTTCCAAATGGACTGTGTCAGAAAGATTTTGGCACAACATGACAGGTCAAAATATCAACCAAAAAATGCTCTATCAAATCCACATTCCCAGCATATTCACACTTAATGTCTCAGTGACAGCTACACTGGTTTGGTCATGTACACAGAATGGAAGATTGCAGCATCCCCAAGCACATGCTTCCGGTACTAGGCCTGTTTGCAGACTAACTCTCTGTTACGAAGGTGTCTGCAAACGTAACAGGAAGGCTGGCAATAATAACCTTGCTGTATGGGAAACACTTGTAGATGATCACAGTGCCTGGAGACAGGCAGTCAGGTTGTGTATCCACAGCAGTGACCAGTTGAGGAATGACCACTGGGAGAGTGCAGAGAGTAGAAACACCATGGTGTACCTGTAGCAGAAAAACTGGATACCTCCTTCTGTCCCACCTGTAATAAAACCTGTCTCTCCCATATTGGTCTCTACAGCCACAGCAGGCACTTGTAATTCTCAAACGGTTTGACTTTACCCCTAAAGGCACACCCTTTCATTGTCTTCTGAGACAGACTGGTGCCATCAACTACTACCACCGCCAACTTAACTAGACTCTACTCTAACCCATCTGTGTTGTGATGTCCCACATACAGGCTCTGTGACTTAGTTCAAAAATCAAATGGAAGGAAATCAATATAAGGAAAGAGATATGGCCTTGGTCCAAACAATGTGGTGGGCAGGGCAATAGCTACATATATTTAACATTTAAAATGCTAATAGATAAAGAAAACACAAAGCAATTATTTTTTCATGTGACACTAAAAATCAGTGACCAGTAATTAATGGTGATTTTTCTGTTTTTATCCTCGTCCAGGGCAAACTATATAGTTGCACTGATAGCTCCAAGCAAACAGAAGCAGAGTGCAGGTGAGCGCATCATCTCTGATCAGCATTCCATATTAACTGGACCTAATGCAAAAAACTCATTGCTGTATATTTGTTTCTCCCTTTTCCTTCCTTCTCTTAACAGGGGCAATTTTATCACCTACAAGGATGGAGAAGTGTCTCAACCAATTATCCAGGCTCGAAGTTGGGAGAACAGCAAATTTGATTTTGACAATGTCCTCACTGCCATGATGGCCCTCTTCACTGTTTCAACATTTGAAGGCTGGCCAGAGTGAGTACATAAGGCTAATTCATAAAACCATTTTTATTTGTTGGACTCAAAAGGAGCCTTGAGAATGCATCAGCATGAACAAATTATATCGTCTTAGTTCAACCCCCTTTTTCAAAAGCTCTACAAGAGATTATGACTTTTATTTTTGACACTTAATGAAGCATTCACAAGACAGGTTCAATATGCCAAAACCTGGAAACTTTCTATGTTCAGATATTGCCTTCTTATGCATGCTTCTAGCAGCTCAGGAAGTATCCTGGATGACAGCAGGGATCATTCTTTTATCTTGGGATGCTTCTGTACTTGTTGTCTGAAACTGGTGACACAGACTGTACAGTTCAAGGTACTCCTATACTCGTTGCTGTCAGCCTTGTGATTTGCAGAGTCTAGTGTGGACAGAAGCACTCCTCAGATCAGTGTACCCCATCCCTGCAGCTAGGGGCTCCTGGAAGTGCCCTTAGTGTCTGTCTTGGGTTCTCTCCTTTTTTTAGACTGCTGTACCGATCCATTGATTCCCATATGGAAGATGTGGGGCCCATTTATAACCACAGGGTGGAGATCTCTATTTTCTTCATTATCTACATCATCATCATCGCTTTCTTCATGATGAACATCTTCGTTGGTTTCGTCATCGTCACTTTTCAGGAGCAAGGAGAGCAGGAGTACAAGAACTGTGAACTGGACAAGAACCAGGTAATTTAAGTGCTCCATGGTGTGGCCAAAGAAATAAAATACATTCTTTTAGTAGGTAAAATTCTTCTAATATGTAAAGTAATGTTTTTGATAGAAGCTAATGTACAAGCCTAATTCTGATGCCACATATCTTTAAACAAGTTGATGGTTCTGTTCACTGAGGAAAGAAAGTTCCTTGTGGGAAATTTTGGTTGGAAGGTGAAGAGATATATTTGATTTTATACCCTGCACTTCCTCCCAAAGGAGCCCAGGGCAGTTAACACATGTTTTTGAAATTTTCCTGAAAGTCAGTAATGACGGAACAGACTCATCTCACTAGGGAGGGCATTCCACAAATGGGAAATGGCCAGTAAAAAGGTCCTGTTATGGGTCAATATCTATGACGAATCAACACCAACCAGATAGCCCTCACCTTCAGTGGCAGCATCTCCAACAAGGCCTCAGTTCCTAGGGTTGCCCTACATCCAGAATTTTCTGGACATAGCCATGATTTGACTCTTGGATTTGACCAACTCAGGCGGAAATTGCTTAAATGTCCGGGAAAATCCGGACGTATGGCAACCCATGACAGAAGTATAGATATCCTTTAAAATAGCTCAAAACTCTCTCAACAACTTTTGTGTCCGGATTTTCACTTTTTGAAATATGGAAACCCTTTCAGTTGCCATTTATAGGGTCTGATATGGTCCTTAAGGTACTTGGGTCCTAAGTCATTTAGGGCTTTATATGCTAATACCTTGAGTTGGGCATAGTAGCTAAGTGGCAGCCAGTGTAGCTTTGAGGACTGGTGACACATGGTCCCATCAGGCTGCCCCCCCCCCTTGCCAGCCTATCAGCTGCATTCTACACCACCTGCATTCTGCAACTTAGAGATCCAAGAGATTCCATGTTGCACTTCAGCCTTCTTTCATTGACTGTCTTCTTGGGAGAAAATAGCATTTTTGTAGCTCAAAAGTGTGTTTATGGAAATATATTCTTATAACAAACTCAGCTGATGAGTGCCAACAGGATTCGAGTCAAAACAGCCACTGAGAAACAAGAGCATGGTGGAGGGACCCTGAGGATTGCAGGTGTATAATAAAGCTAATAAAGAGTGGAATGGAGTATCCTGGAGTATGGCTGGCTGACTGGCTGGAATGCTGTATAGAAATATTCCTGTTAGAATGTGAATATACAATGCATCATCTTGTTGCAGGTCCCAAATGCAAACATATTTGAGCCATCACCAACTTATTGTAGACACATACTGGGTTGTAGTCAACTACCTGTTACAGTGGTACCTCGGGTTAAGTACTTAATTCGTTCTGGAGGTCCGTTCTTAACCTGAAACTGTTCTTAATCTGAAGCACCACTTTAGCTAATGGGGTCTCCTGCTGCTGCTGCGCCGCAGGAGCACAATTTCTGTTCTCATTCTGAAGCAAAGTTCTTAACCCGAGATACTCTTTCTGGGTTAGTGGAGTCTGTAACCTGAAGCGTATGTAACCCGAGGTACCACTGTACTTAGAGGAGACCCATTGAAATTAATTGTCATCTTCCTGGTTTGTTGCTGACTACGACGGAGCGCAGATCTAGCCCTCTGGGGAAGATATGAGCTTTGCGGGGGATAGAGGTCACACAAAGGCGCTGTGGACCTCAAAACCCCCGAAAGGATTTGTTTTGGGTGCATAGGATCTGGCTGCGCTCTGGGCGATCTCTCCTGTCTCCTGGATCGCTCTGTAAAGAGTGAAGAAGAAAGACAGGATTGAGGTGCAAGTGCTGGGATCCATCACTATCTCCACAAAGTGAAGTCTCTGGCTCTGAGTGGATTTAGCGGCAGGCTTTTCAGAACATAAAAAGCCGAAATTTAAACAGAAGATTTAAATTTTGAACGATTTGGATTGATTTGGAAAATATTCAGTGTGAGATGGGATGAAAAAAGGAAGTCCTCCCCAGCTGTGCTGAGACATAATTTGCTTGGAGCTTTTCTATAAATCTTAAAGTTACTTTTAAACTTTCCCTGCTAAGTGGACCTTTTTGTAAATTAATTCCACCCGTCCCCGATATAATGGAGGATGGAGTTTGCTTTATTTTAAGTTTTCTCTTTTTATTTTTTGTATTGAAGTGGACTGCTATTTTGATAAAACTTTGATAAATACTGTTTTACTGCACAATTGATATACTTTCTGACTGGCAAGACCAAGAGTTAAAAACTGGCAAACTGTCCCTTATTGCTTCTCTCCTGCCCCATCCTTGGGGAGGCTACAGCAAGATTGGAGAGGGGTTGCCACACAGAGTATTTTCCAATTTGCATTTTAAAGCCTTTTGATCAATCAGATCTATCGGCAGACTGTGATTTTATCTGAGCTATCTTGGAAATATTTTTCTTTCTTTTTTTACCACCTCCTCCCCTTTTGTCCCATTTTAAGTTAAATACAACCCACTGGTTTTTCATATTTGTTTTTCAAAATTTATATGATGTAACCTATGGATAGTGGCAGCTGGTGTTTAAAAATGTGGATAGAGCACCCCCAAATTCCTCCTACTCCTAAAGAGGTATCTCCTGGATTCTTACATATGATGCATACAAGTTCTTGTCACAGCTTGATTTTTTTAGTGTGAGAAACTGATTACCACCAGTGATAATTTCCAGAAGAATAGCATTAGTCAGTTGTAGCAAAAATAACAGTACATCTTATGACTCCTTAAAGACTGACAATTTATCTAGGGTTGCCATGTTTTGAAGAGCAAAAAAGAGGACACTATGACAGCCATTCAAAGCAAATACATGCAATCTGTCTCAAATTTTACCCCTGAAAGAAGGGACGTGTCCTGGAAAAAGAGGACACATGGCAAACCCCCCCCCCCAAATTATAGCATAACTTCTTGTGGAATGCTGAGTAGCAGTCTCATTGGTTACATCTGGCACAATGAACTTAGCCATGGTAAGTCATTTTATTATCTACGACACCACAAGGCTCTGTTATTATTAAGCTGTGCTATATTTACAAAAACACCAACTTGCAATGGTCTTTTGCTATCACCTACCCTAGAGGACAGGAGCCTCTGTTTTGAAAATTTATGATCTAAAAGATTGAGTTGAATTGTCCAGAAATTTTTTGTCACACAAGTATCATCTAACCCACTGTTCTTTCTTAACAGCGCCAGTGTGTCGAATATGCCCTGAAGGCCCGCCCTCTTCGGAGATATATCCCCAAAAACCAGTACCAGTACAAAGTGTGGTATGTGGTGAATTCCACCTATTTTGAATATTTGATGTTCATCCTCATCCTGCTGAACACCATCTGCCTGGCCATGCAGGTAGGTCTGAAGTCAAAAGGAATTGCATTGTGGTTGGAATATTCATTGTGCAGGAAAACATTCTTCCTGACTTGAATAGCTTGCTGGAAATGGGGAATATTTAGAATCTCCTGTAAAAGCTGTTTTAACTTGTTGCTTGCTATGGATTAGAGCTGTGATTAGAAATAACACTTATTGGCTATGACATTAGCAGTTGTCACATATTCTGATAACTGAGGTATGTGTTTTTTAAAAAATAACTATAGTGTTGTCTACTAGATATATAATTGTGGGCAACAAGGTGGTATATAGGTATTTGAGGGTGGAGAGTTGAGTATAGTGCTGGAGAACAATAATCAAGAACGAAGTTCCCCATGAGTGATGTAGTATATAGGCTGGAAAAACGTCAGGTCAAATTTTACCCAGTTTAAACTCAGGAAGTAACTTTCAGCAAACTACTATTCTTTCAACCAGAGCCCTCTCACTATAATATGAGGATAATAATACTACCCTACTGTATGGAGTCAATGGGTTGTTCTAAAGTTAACTGAGATGAAAAGTGCTTTATACATTTGAAATGAGTTGTATTGTAATTATTGGTATGGTTTTAATAGAGTTTAAATGTATATACTTATAGTTCAAATTCTATCAATGTTTAATTGTTTATTCATTATATTTTTCTATGTTTTTAGCTGTTCTTAATTTTTTCTTTAAGCCACCTATAGTCCCTGTCAGGAGAAAAGGCTGAGGATAAATTATTATTATTATTATTATTATTATTATTATTATTATTATTAATACTTTGCCCATGGTTGCTAGAAGTACCACTCAGACAGTGCATTGGCTTTCTCACCATGAAGGCAAGAAAGAAGGAAAAAAAACTCCAGGCTTCTAAAGAGGTCATCATATTGCAGTAGATAGAAAACCACACTCTGTGCTGTGAATTAATTAAAAGATAAAGGAATCACAAACCACTGGCGATGAGAACCTCTTTAGAAAACAGATAGAAAGGCAAAGGTGAATATGTGTACAATCCAAACAATATGCTTTTCAAAAATGAGAAATGAGGTGACTTGTTTTTCAGCACTATGGTCAGAGTTGCATCTTCAAAGAAGCAATGAACATCCTCAACATGCTCTTCACTGGTCTCTTCACCGTCGAGATGGTTCTGAAATTAATTGCCTTCAAACCCAAGGTAGCTATTGCCTCTCAGGTTTTCTCTCTGTTCATTGTCCTGTGGGGTCAAAGGGAGGACAGGAGGATTTGGAATGAGGTAATAAACCTGGAATTATCTCCCACTGTTCCATCATCTGTTCAGGAGATGGACTTGTGCAGTTGTTGTCTGGACTGGAGTCTCAATCTGTGCTTGGAGGAGCCTTTCATTCTTGTGTTAAGCATAGGGATAGAATAGCCATGCCTCTTAGGAATACAAAATTCCAGCAATTATTCATAGTATTTACTCTAGAGCTGGGCCGTAATTCAGTATTTTCACATCTACATATCATACAGTACCGTCTTTAAGTCAGAGAGCCCCACAAGGTGACATTTCCCATATAATTTTTAAAATGGTTTTTTGAGAATGCCTGCAACATGGTAAAATAACTACATCTGGAAAACATTTTTTTTCAAGACATTTGTTTGTTTACACGGGATCCTACTGAGTGTGGGTCTCTTTAAAGACCAGTCTTCCATATGAATATTGAAGGAAACTACTGCCTCATGCTCATTTATTCAGCTCCAAAATAAATGTGTGACTTAGCCCCTAGACTTTGAAGTTTGTTGCATAGCTGGTATTGGCCAGAGAAGGTTATACATCGGGCCCATAATCAGAATATATTTTGTCTCTATGCATTTGAAAGGTTTCTACTTGTAAGTATTTCATCCCTGATTTTGGGAAGCCTTTTTGTACTACAACAGTAGAAATGTGTTTTGTCTATGAACTGATAAACAGGAAGCTCTTCATTTGCATTTGAATAGTAGATTTTAAATTACAGTCAGTAACAGGTTTTTATAGATTGTTATGGAGCTGTATTTTACTTATCATATACACTTATGGTTCATCATGCTCTGTAAGACTGACATCCAAGTTTGTGTGAGAGTGAATATCCTACTATTTCCTAGGATACTGCAGATAAGAAGAAACTGTGGGTGTGAGGTCCTGGGACTATTGAGAGGAGTGTGCCTGTTATTAAATATATTTTTAAATACATAACTGAACCTGATACTGTATTCTCTATTCGTGCTCTAACTCAGCACCTTTAACCAACTAATATTCCCAGGGGCTGAGACACCATTTTCTGGTTTGCCTCAGGCAATAAAGTGTCTTAGGCCAGTTTTCAAGGAGTCCACTACCTGATCCATTGGATTCCTATGGAAAAGGCCTTTCACTACCTGAAGTAACTCTACAGGCCAGCATTGTGTGGATACAATAGTAGCATAGGAGTAAAATTTCTTTGCTACCATCACTACAACAGAATACGCCCTATCATAGACCCAGTTTTACAATTTCTCTCAACTCTACAGAGTACCAAGAAGCTTAAAGCCTGGGTTATTTCCCTGTTACATCTATATCTATAGCCTGGGTTATTTCCCTGTTACAAGCAAGGAACAGGACCTCAACAGGGATACTGGATAAGGCTCCAGAAAAATCCCCTAGGGCTGCATAAAACCTTTTGTATTCATCAGCTTGCAGGAGGCAGACTCATGAAATTGGTCCTCCATTCTTATGGAGGTTACAGAGTCAAAGAACCTGATGACTGAGAAGCTGAGTGAGAAGATGCAAAAGAAGAGGAATAGAGTAGACAATGGTCAGAGGGAGGGGGTTGTAGGATGAGACAGAAGAGTGAGAGAAGGATGGTGAGATACAAATCACGAATTATTTAACTGTGATTCCTGCATTGCAGGGGGTTGGACTAGATGATCCTATGGGAACCTTCCAATGCTATATGAAATGGTGACAGAGCTTTTATATATAGATAGATAGATAGATAGATAGATAGATAGATAGATAGAGAAGAGGAGAGGGACATCTAATATTTTCAGCATGATTGCTCAGTAGGCAGCTGCAGTTTATCATCAATAAGCTTTAATGTGTCACATGGTGCTACCTTTATTGGGTTAGTTTCGGGATATGTGCCATCCCCTTCCTTACTTTTTGACCTTATTGAAAAAAAATTGTGCAACATGGCTAACCAATTCCACAGCAGATAGATAATTAATCTGGCAGGGAAAATCTGGTGCAAAGAAATGGGCAGGAGCTTCATGAAACAGGGACCATTACTTTCTCAGCAAATGTAACCAGGGAATTTGCATGTTACTGCAACATTTTGACAGATTTATTTCAAGACTAGAACTCGAAATTTTAACAATGTCATTATGAATTATTATTTTTTAAAAATGATATGACTGAGAACAATGTGGTGGTGTGGGAAGCACCAGATTAGCTATTATGCTTAATTATTTATTTAATATAGAAAATTATTCACACAGTGTTTAAAAAGCCCAGTGGGATGGTGCCTGCACAACTGTGTCTGCAGGAACAGCAGCTGCACAAAAACTGAATAATCCTAGAGGAAAGGTATTTCATTCATCAAAGGAAAACCCTCATCCCCACAGTATGAAAATGCACTCAAACAGTGAGAAACAGTTGAATATGTTTGAGTTGAGGTTAACTGATTCTAACCTATAAGCCTTGGAACAAGAATATCTCAAGGATTGATTGCAAGTTTCTATACGAACCAGCCTAGTTTGGGGAGTTTCTTCTATGGATACTTACACCAGCTGGAGCCAGGTGGTTGGTTACTGGAGATGTGGAGTTTTCAGTTGTGGCACCCCAGCTTTGAAATGTGTTCTCTTTGCCTAAATAGTGCCGGTAAAGTAATAACTTAGGTTTGTCTAGGTGTTTTAACTCAGCTTCTTGTTTTATCAGCAGCTGCTTTTAGCATTTTAGCAGCTTCTGTTTAGGGTTTTAGTTTTAGTTTATTCTGATGTTTCAATGTTTATTGTTTCATGATTTGTAAGGTGCCTTCTGATGGGGATATAAGAAGGCATTTGAATTTCATTCCAGCCCATGTTTGTTGCATGCAGCACTGTTTTTCTTTTTCACTACAGTCAGCTTCTGACAGACACAGCATTATCTCTCTCACTATCTACTGTGGCAGAATCTTACATACATACATATATACATACATACATTATTATATTATTCCATACCATTTATTTCAGCGCAAAGGGCATTCCTTTAAATGCAAAGGAAACACAATAGAAATGGAAAAAATATTGTCAACTATGTACC
Source organism: Podarcis melisellensis (assembly GCF_964234715.1). Lineage (NCBI taxonomy): Eukaryota > Metazoa > Chordata > Lepidosauria > Squamata > Lacertidae > Podarcis > Podarcis melisellensis. Next base: position 58,960,620 of record NC_138542.1, read on the forward strand.
TTTTGTGGACTGAAAACAACAGCAAATACTGACTGTATTAGCTGGATTGATTTCTGTTTTAGACATGGGATGAATAAGCTAACAACTAATAACTAAACATCAGGAAGAACTTTCTGATGGTAAGAGCTGTTCAATAGTAGAACGAACTCACCCAGAAGGTGGTGGACTTTACTTCCTTGGAGGTTTTTAAGCAGAGGTTGGATGGCCATCTGTCATGAATGCTTTAGTTGAGATTCCTGCATGGCAGGGTGTTGGACTAGAAGACCCTCAGGGTCCCTTCCAACCCTACAGTTCTATGATTTTATGAACAGAGTCCTCACTGCTTGAGATAGGCTGTCACACTGTAACAAAGCAAAACCCCAGCCTCTGCTTCTCTTCAAAATCTCTAAAGCACCTACACACTTAAGCTACTGTGCAAGACAATGTCATGTTACTAAAGCTGTTGAATTACAAGAAGGAGATGACACCCTGATTATCCCTTTTCCATTTCCTGCCATAAGATCTCCAACATATATGTCTCCAACATACAATGATATATTTGCCCCTTGTCTGGCAGGGACCCAAGAACATGATCCTTTTCAGTGTAAGCATCTCCCTCTCTGATCTTCATGAATAATAAATACTAAGTCAGTTATGCCATTTTTGCAAAATGCAAGAGTGGGCTCAACTGAGATGTGTTTCATGAGCTGTAGATGAAAATGAGCCAAGTTTACACAAGGACTCTGAGAGAAAATACGAATGGGCACACAAATGAGAATACCATCTAATCTAGAGCCCCAGGGCAAGATATTTGTTAGGGTTCTAGGCAGAGGAAGTTTTAGAAATACACTCAAGTTCCCCTCTTTGTAGGAAGTCAGGCTGTTTTATGAAAGTGTTCAGTTGTGTGCAAAGTAGCCTTTCACATACAGTGGTGCCCCGCAAGACGAATGCCTCGCAAGACGGAAAACCCGCTAGACGAAAGGGTTTTCCATTTTGGAGGTGCTTCGCAAAACGAATTTCCTATGGGCTTGCTTCGCAAGACGAAAATGTCTTGCGAGTTCCTGCGGGGTTTTTTCCTCCCCCCCTTTTCCCCAAGCCGCTAAGCCGCTTATCAGCTGATCCACTAAGACGCTTATCAGCTGATCCGCTAAGCCGCTTATCAACTGATCCGCTAAGCCGCTTATCAGCTGATCCGCTAAGCCGCTAATAGCGCTAAGCCGCTAATGGGCTTGCTTCGCAAGACGAAAAAACCGCAAGACGAAGAGACTCGCGGAATGGATTCTTTTTGTCTTGTGAGGCACCACTGTAGTTTCCCATCACCAGAGTTCACTCTTGTGAGCTGTAGGTATGCATGACCTGGTGCCAGACAGATTTAGCACCATGCCATACATCTGAGTATCTGTCTTATGGTCTCCATGTGTGGGGTTTACATGTGAGTTGCGATTTGCTGTGATTGGGTGCTGATTTATACCACATGATATCTTATGCTTTGTAATGGTGATGTGGGTGGAGTGCTTGTTAATTTGCAGGTGGCTATTTTTAAATTTCCCCCTCCCATTCAAGGTCATGTAAAGTTACACTGAGCATCTCCAGACTGTCACTATTTTTAGGTGGCATTCAATCACAGATCAGCAAATACAGGTTGTACAATTAGAGCTGATTTGGAGCTCTAATTGTGGAACCTGGATTTGCTGGTATGTGATTGAATGTCACCACAATGCAAGGCTGGTGGGCAAAAGTGTGGGTAATTGGAGTAGCTGAGAAGCTTATGCAGCAAAGGAGAGTGTGTACAGAAGTTGTGAGATGTGATAATTTTACAGCAATGTGGGGGGCCTTTTATAATATTATTAGACAAGGTAGCAATTAAATACCTCCAGAATCTCAGATGTATTTCTGGGAAGATTGCTATTTTAGTCACTTGTCTGTATTTAGATATCAAAAGTATATCTCCCATTGATGTTTTGAATATGTAAATGGCATGTATTATGCACATTTTGTTGTAATCAAGTATTGTTTTGCTTTTTTATTACTATTATTTTAATTTAAAAAACTGGTTAGGTGCAGCTATTTTCTGAAGATCTCCCCACAGTACATGTGTGAGTTTACTTCAGAGAATGTAGCCTAATAAATTAGGCTTCTTAAAAATAGTAATAAAAATACAATGGTTTTGCATAATACATTTTTATTACTCTTGTACGAGCTCAATCACTCTTGTACAATACTTCATTATTAAAAATTAAAAAACAAAAGAAATGGAACTGAGTATTGTCCCTCTCAAAAAGCACAAGCTTCCATTTTTCCCATTATGAAACATTAACCAAAGCTGGTAATGCTTGTTACTGCACTCTTGTACGCATCATAGGAACTGAACGTGCACAAATACTGAAATACCTTTATGCATACCCAGAATGGAAAACGACTGTGGTATTCTTAAGAGGAGAGACAGAAAAATCCTCTATTACATGAAACTATACCCACTGGTGTGAACAGCAAGCAACAGAATAGCAATAAATATACATGACTGAAAAATTGGGAATGTGTGGAAGCTAACTTGCCAAATGCATACACAGAAACGCAGATCTGAATTAGTCTTGTGATATAAATTTCTTGTCTGGTTACATCCAGTTATACACGGCCTCCCTGCCCCCCACAGAGATGAGTTTACCTGCTTTGGGTACTCTGACTGGACACAGTCTTCTTTCTTGAATATGCATGAACGTATGAAGCTGCTTTATACTGAGTCAGATCACTGATCCATTTAGCCCAGGAATGAGGAACTTTTGGCCCTCCAAATGTTGTTAGATTCCAATTCCCTTCAGCCCCAACTAGATGAGTTATTGTGGCTAATAAATTATTTCTATTGAGGTTTGAGGTAGCAGAGCATTGTCTAGTTTGAATCAATGAACACCTTTGTAGGTAAGGTTCTACCGGGTCTCTGTGCAGAGGCCACAATTGTTAGTAGTGGTGATGATGATGATAGTGATAGTTACTAACTGAATTGTTTAGCAGTCTAATACAGGGTAGTATCCAGGCTTACAACCAAGTTTTAAAACTTTTCAAATTCCATTAAATGCCAGGTGACATGGAAACCTTTAACCTGGTGCCAAAAAATGTCAGTTCAGGTGCCAGGAGGACTCATGAAGAAAGGAATTGCATAACAGAGGGCCACAACCAAAAAAGGCCCTCTCCCTTTTTGCCACGTCTAAGCCTTTCTTGGAGGAGGCACACAGAGGAACACCTCTGATTACATGTCTAAGGTTTGGATATATTCTTGGCAGGAGAGGTGGTCAGTTGGGCATTGTGGTTCTGAGCTGTATAAGCTTCTATAGATAAAAATCAGCACCTTGAATTGGGATTGGAAACATATATGCAGCCAGTACACTTGTGTTAATACTGGTGTTATAAAATTGCTATTTCTTACAGATCTTTAGTACTATTCCAAAGGGGGTCTCTTCTTAGAACTTGATACAGGCTCCAGTGGGTAATTTCCCCTGTTGTCAGCAAGGCTTGCCTGACATCACATTTTGAGCTGTTTCATGGGATGTAAAAGCAGTGATCTCTAGAGAACACAATGGTTCCATTACTGCAGAAGCAAACCAGGGCTTTATTGCTAGCTTGAACGTAGCAGGCAAGGAAACCAAAAGCCGATTGGTAGGTACACTTAGAACAGTTAAGAGTAGCCTGCTTTCCTTGCACAAATGAGATTCCACGCCAGCCAACTACTGCATATTTATATCAATGCTTTCATTAACTAACTGATCATGGGGCGATTCATTTTCTTTTGATTGGGAAAAAGGAAGTACTAAACTGTAATGGTGGGACAAAGCTATACTTCACGAGAAAACAGTTCAACCTCCTGTCCTCCTCCCTTAAAAACCTTCAGGGTATTGTGTTCCTGAAAGAAACTGCCACCAGAAAGTCATGAATAAACTCTGGGAAGCTTCAGTATAATGATAACATGACCATATTTCTGACATGAAAGCAAAAAGACTTCCACTGGACAAGAGATTTGCTGTCACACACCAAACTTTTCACTTTAAAAAATAAACAGTGCCATAAGTTTACTCTTGGTTAGTTCCTAACTCACTCTCCTGGGAGAAAAAGATCCCACAAGAAACTTTCTGGTAGGAAAATGCATCCTCCTTCTTAGATTGAAAACTAAGATTAAAATACCCCTTGATTAGGTTTTCTGTTCATACAACAATAAATATGACTTTAAAGTCTGTGAGGGCATACCAAACAATTTCTAGACATTGGAATAATTCTTTTTCAATATGTAATGGTGACTATTGACAGCAATTTGCTCTCAATAAGCCAAAAGAAAGAAAAAAAGGTTGGCTTTTTGAGGAAGGATATCTGTACAGGTGAGGTAAATTTGTAGGGTGTTTCTGAAATTATAGGACCTCATTTATTTGGCATGTACAGAATACATAATCAATAATAATATTTTAAGCCCCTCTTTTACCTTATATAGGATATGTGGTTTTTTTAATGAGTTTATAGTAAGCTGGAGAACTGGAGAGAATTGCAAAAAAGTTACATAATCCCATCTATAATAAAATGAGATAAATGAGGAAATCCTTTCATTATGTTCCTGGCTAGTGATATGTACCAAAGGTAGGCTTCACGATGTGAACCACTGATGTCAAAGGCACAAAGTTGAAAGATTTGAAACTCAACAAGCTCAGGACCATTAGGTAACTGCAGTGAAAGCAGAGTTGCTTGTTGAAAGTTCAGGAAGCAATTCTGCACCATCTGTGGGTAAAAATTATGCCTAAGACAGTCTAGTTACTAGTATGTGAAAAAATGCATTTTCCTACTATATCTAAGAAAAAATGCATTTTTCCTACTATGTCCAACATATTCTGCCCTCAGTTTCAAAGGCACTCAAGTGAGCATCTAAATTCCCAGTAGTACAATTCTCATCTTCCTAGGATGCAATCCTACTCCAGTAACAATTGATGGCAAAATTCCCATTAATTTTAATAGACTAGAACTAGTGTGTTCATTGCTTTCACTTAGGCTAGAATTTGGTGCTTTGACTTCATTGTGCACTAGAGGGCAACATTCGGCTCTGGTGCAAACCCTGCTTATTGCTAGCTATTGCTAGCTTTGTTGGTAATCCTAGTTGGCAATGAGAAGAATATGTGATGGAAAGACTTTGAATTACGAAATTCGTTCTTTTCTAAAGTTAGTGCAACTTGGTTGAAGGCATATCTCCCTGCCCATTATTAAGGATTTGGAAGGATAAACTGTTATGTTATGGTTGCACACAGATTCTTGAAACAAGCAATATACATGGACTTCCCACCTTCAAGTACAATACCAAAACCAGTTTTTAAAACCATACTTTCTGATCTTTTTGCACTTCATTTATCTAAGTAAAATTATTTCTATGGAGCAACAGAAGCAACTTTACCATCACAGTGTTGTAGCTCTCATCAGGCATCAGTATTTTATTTTTATTTAACAAAAAATAATATACCATTTGATTATAATAAAACATCTAAGCAATTTCAATAGCTTGATAAATGTACACATATAATAAAGAAGGGGGAAGAGTCTTGCTCTCTGTTTGTGCAGCAGAATGAATCCCATTCCCTTCTTTTCCTTATAAGCAAATGCTTCTTCTGATTCCTTACAAATCTGTGGACTGTTGAAATTGATAGACATTATTGTTACTGCTTTTAGTACACGTGGCAATGATCCATATACATTTTGAATGGCTTAACAAATTCTGAGCTTTCGTGCGCGGCATAGCATGTCGCCAGTGCTTTTGACTCATTCTGGCTTGCTTTGGGTTTCCAGGGTACAGCTTTGTGCTACAAAACTGGTTCTACAAGAGTCTATGATGGGATACAAAAGATGAATGTATAAGCTATTAGCTATGGCCACTCTACAGTATCATTTCTGAGGTCATGAAAATATTAAGTTTGTACAAAGCCTGAGGACCAAATTTGAGGTGGCATTTGCCATGTGTTTTGCTCTTATTAGGCTATTTTTTCAAAACAAAACAAAAGCAGGAACGTCTGGGAGCGCCAAGCCATATCTGGATCATAGTGGGGTGGGAAACAGTTTTTAACCCTTTACCCCACAGCAGTCCTTATCCTCAGACCCTCTCCATGCCTATACTTCATAGTGGGATAAAATCTCCTGTTTATTTATTTGATGCCAATAGCAACTTTCCTGCAACTGTGAATAGCAGGTGTGGAGAGATAATCAGTGAAGGATGGCTGATTGGGACAGTGGCCGGGGCAAAGGCTTAATTCCCACCCATGAACCTGATCTGGCTCTCCCCAAATCCCAGCTATTTGGTTTTTTAAAAATCACCCATTTAAGAATAAGGTGCCTTATTTGGCCCTTAAATACATTTGATAGATCCCAGAAAGACTGAAAATGAATACAGACATGTGTGTCTGCTTAGTCAAAACAGAAAGGTCCTATGAATGAGTTGACTTGTTTCTAGCTTGCTCTATTGAAATTTCAAGTTCTTGTCAGTTCAGAGGTCATCGTGAACATATTTTTACTAACCTATGTATGCATCCAAGGTATGACCATGTTATTACTCAAACTACTTGTGCCTTTTCATTTTAATCTACTATTTTCCTCCTTCTCTGTGGTGTCAATCTTTAATTACAGATTTTTTCCAGGTCCATTTGGTTCCTAGAAACGCTGGAGACCACCATAACACTCATTTTAATGTTTCACTGTGAATCTTGTGGGGCCGGTATTGACTGATATCACCCAGTTTTGACTTCCTGTACTCTTTCTTCCTTTCTAAATGTACTAGGCTCTCTGCTAATGGGATAACGTGGAAAGTTCCCCCTCCATGTTTTAAGCATCCAGTTGTCAAATAAGCCTGTGTTCCATAGTGTGCATGGAATTTCCCTTGTGTACTTCAAAAATGTATTTATGTTGTTCTAACTCCACATCCTCTTCCTTTCCCCCCGCCAAAAGACACCCAACTAGCACATCCCAATATTTTGACATATAAATCAGATAGAAAGATTTTCAGTCCCAAGATCTGTAGCTGGAGTACACTACAGAAGGGAATCCTTGGTCATTGATTGGCCCAGATATGGGTCTTACACACTTTTCTCTTAAGAGTCCCAAACCTGGTCTGGTTATTGCCAGTGGTAGAATCTATTGCTATTCCTCAACCCTTTCCCCTCCTTTCTTTTAAGTTTCCTGGGAACTCAACTTCACATTTTACTCATGACCTGATCTTCCCAGTGCTAAGAATAGTAACCACTGTGCCACTTAGGTTCAATCTCTTTGAAAACACCCCACAGCTGGAGAAACATGGAAGCCAGATTAGCACAAACAGATATAAACAAGCAGAAGTTAGATTTATTAAGACTATAAAAAAGTCTAAATATCATTGTGGAACAGATAAGTGAGGAAAGGATTTTTGCAAGCCCTGCAAAAGTCTTGGGAAATAATTTGCAATCAATTACCATGTTTTTATTTTTTTGAAAGGAGGCAAACCAACTCTCAGGACACAGAAGGGACACAATCTTAAATTTACAACCCAGCTTTAACCAACTTATTTATAAATTGCCACAAGAAGAGTGAGGATCACTCAGTAGAGTAATAGATAGGTTAAAATACACATTCATTATGTAACATATTTGGTTGAATGATGATAGCTGTTCCGGGGGGAAACATGAGCTGGATAGGGCTTTTGAAGGCCTATCTGCAGTTGGCAATTATGCTATTTTTGCATAATTACCTTGGCTCTTTATCCAGTCCAGCCTGCTCTATCTCCAGGAGATGGATGATTTGTGTCAACCATATCTGTCTTATGTATTCTCTTTTACCCTAATGTGATCCTGATGCTTATCAGCTGTTAACTAACCTTGGCCTCCATTGCTAAGCTCCTATTTTGAAAATAAGGAATACTACCACAGGTTCTACATGCTGAATGGATTATTTTAGAGCTGTATACATATAGCTGTGGGAGCATATCTGTCTGCTATGAACAGTCTGCTATGACAGTGAAAGTCAGTGGAGGGCACAGAATAAGGAAGGGTCAAAATTAGAAGTTTTCACTAAAAAGTTTTCTTGTATGTTAGCTACTATGTGGGAGCCATTTCCCCCATAGTGCAATAAGTGTACAAGAATATGTGTATGAAGGTATCACATGTAATTCCTTCCCATTCAAACTTCATCCAGCTGGCATCTCTTCAGAGAGTAAGCAGGTCCCACACTATAGTGTCTAAATGTAGATAAACCTTAGTCTCACCAGAATGCAGCAGCTGGCTTAAAAAGAACCAAGGCATGTCTCTCTTTTCATGTTGCTAAGCTACATCTGCTCTTGTCTTAGTTCTACCATGCTCCACTGAAATTTTAACTACTGTACAGACCTGTTGGCTGTGTGTACAAAATGAATTTATAATGAAGTCTGAAGGGGAAAAAATGGCAGAACAAGGGAAGATGCAGCAGAACTAGAGGGAAGGGCTACTTCATGCAATTCAGAACCCAAGAACTATTCATCCTACAACAAACACACATGCAGGTAGTCCTTACATAAACACTCAATACCTTTGATTTCAATGGGATTGCTTATTTGAGTAATGCCAACATGTGTGGTTGTGTAAGAAAACTTATTCTCTAGCTACTCTTCTATAACCACTTGAGGACACCAGGGCAGTAATTCTAATGCCGATTTTTGAACTGTTTTTTTGTCTGTCTAACATTCCTTTTTAATCCCCATCCTGCCTGCCCCTTCCTTATGTAGGGTTACTTTAGTGATCCTTGGAATGTTTTTGACTTCCTCATCGTAATTGGCAGCATAATAGACGTCATTCTCAGTGAAACTAATGTGAGTATTACTCTACCCTCCCTAGGATGCCACCAAATCCTCCTCTACTTCCTCCTCCTGTTTCCTTCTTTTTTATTATTTCTGGTTTATGTTTTCTTCCCTCTAGTCATGCTTTTATTGAACTTGCCGTCGTCCTTCTCCCAGGGGGAAAAAAAGGAGGGGGGTTGCATACCTCCTTCTTTTTCACTTGTCACAGCTGTGACCGGTGAAAGCACACAAAGCTTGGGGTACGTGTGCTTTTTTTCCCTCCAAAAAAATTCAGACATGTTTGAGTGAAACGTTCTAACTAACCAGGCTTTTGTTGATACCCTCCATCATGTTACAGAGGTATGAGCAGCCAATACTGTAGAGTGGTAAGAGACTCTTTAATATGCCCACGTAACCTCTTTCTTTTCTTATTTTTTTCTCTTCTCTCCCTCTTTCATGCTTTGTTTATTTATTTTGTTTGTTTATTTTTATATATCTCTCTCTCCCTTTCTCTTCTCTTTGTTTCTTTCTCTTTTTCCTCGGCTTCTCTGCCACATGCAGCACTATTTCTGTGATGCATGGAATACATTTGACGCCTTGATTGTTGTGGGTAGCATTGTTGATATAGCAATCACCGAGGTGAACGTAAGTAGCTGGCATCTGTCCATGAATGTGCCTGCTCTTAACATTCATTTGTCTCTTCCAGTTTTTTTAATCTCTTCTTCTTTTATTCTCTCCCTTCTTTTCCCCTCCCTTTTTATTTGAAGTTTTTTTTTTAAAGGACTGCTTTTGTTCTGTTGTTCTGGATATTTTGTTTTTGCTTGTTTCTTTAAATTTGGAACAACTTTGAGGACTTTCTGACTGTTGCATCATTTTCTTTCCCCCATAACCAGCCTGGCATGAATAAAAACTGTATAGTAGGAAAACCGATGAGAGCTATGTGAAGTAAATGCACAAAGAGCAGGTTTGTGTCCTAGGAAGTTGGAGAAGTAGTCCAAGTTCAGGACTCCTGATTTGTCAAAGTTGAGTTAAACTTTCCATGGCACTGGGATACTTGCCACTTCACAGAGATCTACAGGGCAACTCTTTCGAGGTGGAATAATGGGAGCCAAATGTCATCTGTTTTCTGCTAGGCCTTTATATTCCCAACTTTTTATTCAAAAATCACAAATTCTTACAAGTCTGCTCACATTCTATGATATATTTGGTGGGTTGGATCCAGAGTAATTTAGTGATGCTTTAGTCTGACTGAAATCAATGAGGCTTGACATGTTATTGTTACCAATTCATCTCACTGATTTCAAATTGACTAAATGTGACCAATTTAGCCTGGATCAAACCCTGTGTATCATGTTAACTGATGCAGTTTTATCTCTCTATTATTTGTGGAAAAGCTGCCAGGGTAGTGTAGAGAGGAACATTGCATAAAAACCATTACATCCAATAGGTTTGATTAATTTTGGCATTTCAATACCTGCCATCATGGATTGGTATTGCTTTCAAAATACAAAAGACTGAAGTTAAGTTCATAGTTTTTAAAAAGGAAAAAATCTCATTAGAGAAATTATAGATTTGAAACCCAGTCTTCTGAATTATATATATATATACACACACACACAAAGTAAATATCTGGTATCTGGAGAAGAATTTGTACTGGGCATTTAAGTAAATAACATTGGATAGAGAGAAAATCCCAGTCCATTATGGAATAAGGATTTTGCTGATAAATAGCCCTCTGAATTGGTGTATGTGTAGCATGAGATTTAAAAATCTCACTTCTAGAATCTAGGCCACACACAATCATCCATGCTAGACTGGAGGAATGCATGCATCCATCAGCCGCTGGTTGGCATGGTTAGTTTGCTTCAAGCTAAGTATTTTTAGGGATCCATGGGGCCTTTCTCCCTATCACATCCAAGGGAGGATTAGTGCACCAATAAGAGGGATGATGTAAACCACTGGTTTGGCATGTGGTCTTAGAGATCTTCACCAAAGATGCTGAAGGATTCTATGTGGTGACACATCATAAGCGGGTGTGATTGCATACATTATATACAGGTAACTATGTTAGATAGATTTCTTTGGGGCATATCACAACTATACTACTTTCCCAGTAAATTGTGGAGTTGATATTCAGGGAGTGGAAGACATTTTTGGTAATTTTTATTAAGCTGATCTCAGTTCCAGATCAAATTCTGATCAGTAATTGAGATCAGATAAGTAAGATTCATCAACCACATCTTCCACTTTCCATTGGTCAGCTCTGTTGTTTATCAGGAAAACAGGACTTTCAGGTTATGGTTAATTCTGTTCTCAATATTAATTGGCTGATACTGAGAATTGAAATAATGTGATTAAATAGGATCGATCTCAGTAAAACTTTAAGTTCAGCAGTTATTTATATATAGTTGAAGAACTGCCTAGAGCTGTCCTCAGCAGAGATTCTCCCAAAAATTTAAAGGTGGCATTGGTGGTTCTCTGAATCCCCTCTAAAGATTACCCTCCTACTATATAGTCCCTTCAAAATTCTGCACATGTCTTTTTATTACCTGGCATGTTTGACTCTTCTCTTTTTAATCTTTGCTATTAATTCCTAACATTTGTTATTAAGAAATTAATTGGTTTTGATTTTTCTTTCCTTTTTAATTTTTTTTTTTTTTTGCACAATATCTGATGCACTGATAATTGAAAATCAGTTAAGGATGGAGTTTGTTTTGAATTGTTTGAAATCCTCTTGCACATAATTCTGTTAACTAAGAGAATGAATGGTACCGTACATCAATTTATTCCTTTAAAATACCCTTGCTGCTTGCGACATTTGGTATGAAATCCTGCAACCTCCACTCCCACCCCCAGCAGGCAGGCATTAATCATTGCAGCTCAAATTGAAATATTTTCCTCTTCCCAGGCAGCACAAAATGGTTTGTGGATCAGTTGCACCTCCACTTCACCCTCCCTACCATGGGAGCTTCATTGCTTTGCTCACTGTTTGTGAGCCTGACAAAATCTGCCTTGTGTGCCTGTATGCTGTCTCATGTTACATCAACTGATCTGGAAGCATGGCAGGGAGAGAAGAGGAATAAAACTTCCCACAAGCTCTATGTGATGGTAGATTTTAAAATGACTCCAAAACCAGGCATCATATGGTAGAATCCAGATCCAAAGCAATTGGAAAAATGAGTTTGCTGTAGACAACCAGTGGCTGCTACACTAAGAACAAATCGTAATGCTGAGATTTGTTCTCTATTGAAGGTGAATCTTTTTTGGCATGAGTTACTTTGTCATAAAAGGTGATGGATGCATTAAACAGGAACATTCTGTGAAGTCCAGCTGGGACTTTGCCATGCTGATCTAATCTGCCTAGGAAGCATTTGGTCACCAAAGCAATACAAGGCGATAATGAAAACACAAATATATTATGTTAGCTTGTGTGTGTATGCGTGCGCATGTGTGTTGTGTGACAGAGAGAGAAAGAGCACTTATCTGTATGATATAAGCTGGATTTATTTTCTTAACTAAAAATATATAGCATAGGAGGGCCATGAAGGATATAATGGATGCTTCTACATAGCAGGGTTTTTTGTAGAAGCGTCCAATACTTCTGAGCAAGAGAAGTCATCCATTCTGAAGCCTGGGAACAAAAAGCAATACTGATTGGGAAGAGTCTAGGAAAGGGGAGAATTTAGCTCCAAATCCTCATGAAGCTTAATATTTCTCTCATCTCAAATTCAGTAGTGTGTTAATTATTTCATGCATGGAGACACAACAATCCTGATTTATGCAATCTCTGTAGGAAACTATATAGAATTCACTGGATATAAAACTAAGTGTGAAGATAAAGCAAAATAAGGAATGTAACCTCTTTCATGGTTCTGACTCCTTTCTCCCGTCAAGTTCCAATGCCGATTGAAAGTTGTTTGTCTGATCAGTATTTGATGCAGTACTAAAAGAACATCAGTCAAGAATAGAGATCATTCTGCAATAACTACAGCTTTCAGCTGCTGAAGCACAAAGTCAGAATTTGGGAAATATCAGGACAACTGCAGTCCTCTAAGAGACTGAAAGTCAGAAAGCACAATTTTAAGATTACAAGGTGCTGACATGGAAAATCCTCCATTGATGGCAATTTGCTATGGAACAACTGAGTAGGAAGAATATTATCCAAAATGAAATATGGATGAGACTGCAAAAGAAGGAAAACAAAAAATTAGTAGTCCAGAGCAGCAGGTGCAGAAAACAATGCAAAGGTGCTGGGCTATGAAGCTAAGCAATGTCTGGCCAGAATCGGGATGATAGATTGTCTAGGAACTCCATGTATTCCTTGAAATATGGGTGCGACACAAAGGAAACAAATATGAACTACTAAAAGAAATGAACATTACAAAATTATCTGGAAGACTGACAAGAAATCCTACCACATAGGGGTTTTTTTGTGAAAATAGAAAGTTGCTAGTTACTGGGGGTGAGGTGGAAATTTGTGTTCCTTTTTAAGCACAGAAGGTTTTCTGATCACAGCATAAAACTGTACCAGATAATATCAACTACTGAGATTTATGAGCTTTTTTTGGAAATGCATTTTTTTATCATAGTTGCATAGGTTTAGAGTTGAATTTACTGTGTGTGTTTGTAGTGAGTCAGTTTTTGTATTACTGATTGGTGGTGGTTTGTGCGTTTGTGCGTTTGTGCGTGAATGACTTTAGCACATTTTATCCATTGTGCTTTTCAGGATGTTTTAGGGTTTGAACCCATTTACCCAGTCACACACTTTTCTATATATCTAAGTGCAGGTGTATCTCTTAGGGCTTGTGCACACATTAACTTTTACCCCTTGGTTGCTGTACCAAGAGGGTAACTGTTTTGTTTACCTCTAGGTAGCAGCAGGCTAGCTCTAAGCAGTGCCTAGAGCTAATTCACTAGAGGTAAGTGTGGATCCATCAGGGGAAATACAGGCTACATGGGACAGGTGGCATCTACCCTGGGTAGATAATGTGTGCACAAGCCTTAAAAGGATCATTGAGCTTGTGTGTGGATGCATACACCCAAGTGCCTAAATATCTTGGCATGTATCTCTGCTTGCTTAAGAGATGGAAATGCATGTGTATGCATGCTATGTGCATGTTGACTAGCATGTTTCTGTGATTGTGCTTGGCAGTGCCAAGGTGTGAACACATGGGACCACTCCTAAGGCTACCTTAACATAACACTGTCCCCATAATCACAAAATTCCACTGAAATCACTGCAGTGACACGATTATTTCAACACTAGGTTATGATGTACTATTTTTCAAGGTGTAGTTCTCTGAGTAAACCGTAGCACTCACTAGAGGGTGTGCCATCTTAATTGCACCTCTCAGAACTTTAGTGATACATGTCTTTAATAACTGGACACATCAGACATCTCAGTTTAACAATCTTGTATTTTAATTTTAATTTTTGCATTAAAAGCCATGGCATATTTTCTACCAAATCCATTTTTAAAATGGCTTGCTTTCAAGCCTGCCTCATTTATTATTATTTTTCAGGGGCTTGCATACAAAATTTACAGTCTGATCCTATTCACCCTTATTTGGGTGTCCCAATGAACCCACTGGGAGTTCCTTCCAAGTAAGCGTATACAAGATCACACTGTTACGTCTCCTCAGCATTAGCAAGAATTGTACAACTACATACCTCAGTGTTCTTGTATGTTGTACAACTACGTGCCCAAACGTTCCTTGACATTTAGCCCTTGGTTTGCTGGTTTCATTTTACTATCCTGCATCTGATCACATACAGCCACTTCTTCAAGTTTCTAACCAGTTTTTGTATCTGTTCACTGCCTTCAAATGTTGATAATGATCAAGAGATTGACAGAAAACAGCATAAAAACTGCTAGTAAACAAAAGCTAGCCCCAAATACAAATATTGTTTTACAGCCAAAATATGCTGTTGCTGCCCTGCATCATAATTCTAATTCCCCCTAAATAAAATCTGGAAGGAAGTCTGGCCTTCTGTCAAAAAACAAACATATATTCACCAGCCTACCCCTCATGCACAAATACCCTCTCTTTTTTTAATGAGAGGCATATGCAAGTCTATGTATTCATAGTTGAGACCATCCCTAAAACTATCTATGTATGAGTCATAAGTATGCTTCTCTGCAGTTTTTACCCTCTATGCCTCTACACCAGGTGTAAGCTTTTCAAAATTCCATTGTAAATGCCCAGATTCCCACTGTGAAACCTCTGCCTATTCATAGTAAAAATTCCCAATCTTAATAAATGCAACAAATATGTTTCAAAAACCTATGGAGATAAACATATATAACTAAGAATTATAGGTGTTAACTATGGATACAGCATGACCTTAACTTGCTCCACTTTGGTCTCCCATTTTCCATAGAACAGGAGAATCTTTACTCTTTTTCAATCATTTTTGAGAAGCTGATCTCATGTGGGTAAACAGTGCAGCAGTGAAATACTTAGTCCTGTACATTTCCATTTGAAAGCCTTAATAATATGAACCTTTGTTCTTTTGAATGCAACTGCTGAGACAATGTTATAAAAAGTGAAAAATGAGACTTGAAATATGTTCTTCAAAAAGGGACTTGGTCATAGGGGTTGAAAACAACTTACTGTTTGATACATACATGATGGTACTTGTTTCTTCTAGCCCATAATGTAACTTAATAAATCAGTATCCCTCCTTGTATGGCAGAAGGATTTCATTACTCTTAAAAAAAAAAAAGTAGAAGAATAATTTGATGTGTGATATTTACCTGTATGACTAGTGTAACAGGAAAAGACAGATGGTCTTCAGAATACTAACAGAATATGCACCTCCCCCTGGAATTCAATAAAAAGTCCAGCCAATAGATCTCTAGTCTTTAATAAACCTTAACCCTGTTATCATCCTTCATATATATATATATATATATATATATATATATATATATATATAGGCTGTCTGAACCCTCGCTTTCCATAGATGCCAGTCTTAAAGCATTTCTGGGATGTATGGGGCAAAACAAGTACCGCTGCTCTTTGTTTGCATATAATAGGTACACACAAAGCTGTGTAGATATTTTAAGGATTTTGTGTCCCTATATTCACATAGGTATATTTTTTTATTTATTTTACAAAAATTATATACTGTTTATTGTCATAAAACCTCTAGAATGTATACAAGAAATATTAACATTATCTATAAAAACAGTTACAAACAATTAAAAACATTTTAAAAGAATTAAAATTAACAGTAAACAAGGTATGGGTGCAATTATATTCCCTGAAAAGCAACTGAGAGTTCTTTCATCTATGCATGGCTAGCAATGTTTGTCTGTGTGTCTATGTCCTAACAAGGAGTTTCAAAGGGTATTTCTTATATATAATACTTACAAGCACATCAGGAGACTGAGGCTTTGAGCATTTGGGTCCTAATCTCAAACCTTTGTCCATGTTTACTATGAAAGTGTTTGCATGTATGAGTGTGCCTGTGTGTACTGAAAGGAATGACGGAAGGGGATACAAAGTGTTGTTTCAGTGAAGTATTTCATAGAATCATAGAACTGTAGAGTTGGAAGTGACCCTGAGGGTCTTCAAGTCCAACACCCTGCCATGCAGGAATCTCAACTAAAGCATCCATGACAGATGGCCATCCAAATTCTGCCTTAAAACCTCCAGTGAAGGAGAGTCCACAACCTCCTGATGGACTCTGTTCCACTGTCAAACAGCTCTTACTGTCATAAAGTTCTTCCTGATGTGTAGTTGGGAATTTCCTTTCTTGTAACTTGAATCCATTGATTCAAGTCCTACTCTCTGGAACAGGAGAAAATAAGCTTACTTCATCTTCCATGTGATGGCCCTTTAGTTATCTGAAGATGGATATCATATCTGAAAAATAATATTTAGGACCCAGATACTGAACTGTAAAAGTTTAACTTGAATAATTGTTAAATTGTTATAGTTTCCATGAATAGAATACTAGAATAATAATAATAGGGTAATGATAGAAGAAGAGGATATATGTGTATATAACACTCCCCAAATTTCTTATTTGGGCTCTGGACATGCCCATTCAGACATTTCTTAGAGACAAGCCTTGCCCAACATTCAGAAAATTCCACAAGCTCTCCTTTTGCTCCTAGAAAATCATGTACCTTTATATGATTCCAAAAAGTAGGTGTTTTCAAATGCTCAGACCTCTTGAAGAATCAGCTTGCTGATTTAATGTTTATGACTGGGTCAGTTCAGAGATTCCAAAATACCTCCATGTAATGCACTCTAACCTTTCTCATCCCTAGAAAAAGTGTTTTACCAGGGCAACCCACAAATATAGCTGCAGTTTCCCAAGTGATTCTTGTGATGACAAAAGCTGACAAACTTACTTTCACAGTCATGGAAATCACTTCCAGGAAACTACAGCTGAATTTGTAGGATGGGGACATTGCATGGAGAATTTTTTAGATTTTTAAAAAAATGGCTTCTTAGAATATTCTGAAGCCAAAAGCAGTAAGAACTGTGATACAAGCATACTGTTTAGGGCCTTTCTCTAGTCCTATCTTCAAATGAGTGGGGGGGGGGGTTATCCTTTGAGCCTTAGCAAAAGGTGCTGGGCCAGGCAAATAGGTATCCTCCCATTTTGGAGAATCTCCATTTTAACTCCAACAGGCTCCATGCAAATGGCATGCCTCCTGTTCACATTCCTTGGAATATTCCAGTTTCCCTTTTATCCTCAGTGGTGCACTTTCTTTTTAACTCTGTTCCTCCCTTTCTTCATTCCCAACTTTTATGCTCTTCCCAACTCTTCACCTTTGTCCTTCTAGCCAGGCCAAACCTCTTACCAGCTAGTTTTCACAAAATTAAAATGTGACTGAAAGCAGATAGCTATGGTTTCACTTTAGCAAAGGCAAATTGTCAGTCAAGAGCTGGAGGATGGCCCTGTGTGTAAAAATGTCAAAATCTTAATGATTCTCAAACCTCTGTTTAGTGGGATTCTGGCTACAATGCTACTTGGAAGTAGGGTCCATTGAACTCAATGGAATATGCTTCCATTCAAATCACTTCAGGATTGACAGATTCGTCAATCTGTTTGAAGGCTGTTTGAAACTTTACCCTGTTACTGCAGGTACAATCCTTGACCCACCTACCGAAGAGTATTTCTAGAGTAATTGCATTGACTGAACTGAAGCTTGTTTTGCTAGTCCAGTGTAAGTGGATTGAGGATTGTGATCTAAAATAAGCCCCGCCCTTGCAATGAAACAAAGATGGGTGGAAGGACGGCATGCACATAGCCTTGGCCTTTGTTTCAAATTCTGTGTCCATCTCTGTTGCTGTTTTGGTCTGTTTGCCTCTTTGTTGCTCTCTGTCTGATCTTCTAAACTTTCCAGTCATTTGCTGTTCTGCTGATATTGGAAACAAATCTTTGTTTTGTGCATACATGCAATTATTTTAGGACTGCAATGTTCCACAAGCAACAACTTGGAACATGGAAATGTTTTAAAAGGTGTTTTTTCCACTCTTCCAAGATTAGTATGTGGACAGTGAAGTCCTCCAATATACAGCTAGCAAAGGGCAGGAAAAATGTGACCAGCTTTTTTATTTCTTTATAACTTTTTTTTTACATCCTACATTATCCCACTCTTAAGTGTCACCATTGTAATGGTTGTTATATATTTCTGATATTTACCAATATTTGTGTTGGTGTATGCATGTTCAGTTTTTATACTGATAACTGTTTATTGGGGAAATTGTTCAGTGTTGCTGTTTTTTCAAAACAACTGGAGCTATGTGCATTTTGTATACACACTGTTCAAGCACAAATATTTATATTAAGTGCAAAATTCAACATGCTGAGAATCTTGCTTTTAATTTTTTCAAGTCAACTTTCTAACCTTTTAGGGCTTGCAAATGTGTGAGCCTTACCTAGCAACATACCTGGGAGATCTGAGTGAGACTTTCAGTGATCCATGAGTGGGGCAGTCAGTACCCTCTATAGCTGTTTGCCTCACTCCATGGCCATTCAATTATACAAAATAAAAGATGAAAATTTGCTTCTTTCATAACTTATACTGAATTGCAGAATTCAGATTTTTATTTTAGACAAAAATAATATTTTTAGTAAAAGTGAATGCATAACTCTGAAAGATAAATCACTGAAGTGAAGTTTCCCCCACTAACTATAAAATGATTTGGTTTGACACACTAAGGATCTAGCATCTGATCAACTCATTTTGTAATTCAGAATGAGGGACTTGCCACATTAGACTCTTTAAGTCACTATTATTTAATTAACAAACATTAGGTCTGGTTTTCATATGGTGAAGCCATGAGGTGGCTCTTTCCTGTCATGGTGAACCTTTATTCTAATCTTCCTCCAGCATTTTAAAATCTGATAATTATTATTATTGTTATTATTACATTAATCATGTATGTAGATCTACTGTATTGCATTAGCACCATTTCCTCAAGACCTGGAATTGCAGACTTTATAGTAGGAGGGCACTTTAGAAAAAGAAAGCTTTGGCTTATGAAAAAGAAAGCTTTGGCTGAGGTGGCTTTAAACTGTAATATACTGTATATATTTATAAGAATGCGATATTTGGTTCTTAGCATCTCCACCTAGCTAGTAAACCAAACCAGCCCTATTTTTAAATCTTTGACAGTTCTAGTTAATGACAATTCTAAATCTAAATGCACTTCAATATAAGAATGTGTGTGCAAATAAGGGCTGACATGTGGTTTGGGAGTTCACATTTCCTCTGTGGAGGAAATCTTATTTATTCTAAACTGTTGGTGATAATAATAATAATAATTAGGCACTTATCTGAACAGAAAGTGAAATTTCTTGAGCAGATTACAAAGTTGTGCTTGGAGTATAACTTTAGATACAGTTATTCTTTGGTACAGATCACTGTATTTAACATTTTACTTTCAAGAATCTTAAGAAACAGACATGACTCTTGAAGAGTGCACCCATAGTTTCTTTAAAAATAATATAAATTGCAGCTTAAAGTATTCTAGTATTTAGGTATTAAACATGTAAATAATATGTTTCAAGAACATGGTTGCAGGCTTTTTTCAGTTTTTGTTTTGTATAGTAGAAAGAAGAGGAGGATATTAGACAGTATCATGTCTACAGCATATTCATGTGGAGTCATTTTGTAATAAAAATGGGACCTTAAGGGGGAGGGTTGTAATAACTATTTTAATTCACATTTGTTAAAATTAACAATTACCTCATTCCAGGAAAGTATTCTATAAGCAAATTAAAGATGATTTTTTTAAGGACATAAAGTAAATCATATTGGCTTCCCTGTAGACTCTTCCCCACATTATGGTTGCAAAATAATGGTTAGCACTATGCAACAGCAAACGCAGTGTCCTTATCAAATGTGTATAATGAAATTTTTATTTTATAGAAATTGCTTGCCTACATTATTACCACCAAGCATATTCAATATATTTCAGTTTTAGCAAGCAGCCTGAGAGGTACGGTACTTAGATTTTGAACCTGTCCATCGCTACAAGGGTTGATATTCTTGAAAACACAAGTAAAATCAGACGTCTAAGAGACTTTTCCTTTGTTACATACAGCTAAAGTTAGGCCACAGTATGCAACTGGATTACTCTAGAGTAGATATTAGCAGTTTCAATTTATTATTTATTAAATTTATACCCCACTCTTCCTCCCATATGAGCCCAAGGCGGGGGGGGGGGGAGTGGTAAAACAAGAGACATTAAAAGCAATTTCAGTGCAGATGCAGACTGGGAAATATATCAACTTAAAAGCCTTGTTGAGAGAGGAGGGTCTTCAGTTGACACCAAAAAGACAACAGATAGTACTTGTCTAATATTTAAATAATGGGAATGACAAATTGAAGGTGCCACAACACTAAAGGCCCAACTCCTATAATGTATGGCACAGAATCCCTGATAAGATGATGCCTGCAGGAGGATCTCAACAGCAAAGTACAATGATCAGTTGGCTATATAAGGGATATGACAATCTTTCAAGTAACCTGGTCCAAAGGGCAGCTCCATATAGAGGACATTGTAATAATCCAGACTGGAGGTGACCAGTACATGGATGACAATGCTCAGCATAACAGCAAATAATATTTTCTTTAAAATTAACAGAAGCTGTTGCATGGTTTACATTGAACATTTCAACTATAAATTGACTTAGATTCAGAGGCCCAACTGTAGTTTTCACATGACATATTTTTGTATTTAGGACCTTGCTTAAGAAAAGAACTGTAACAGCTTTATATATCCATATTATCTAGAGAAGAATGTTTCCACTAGACACAAATCTGTTAAACTGTTATACCAGTTTAATGACATCATAACCATGCCATTCAAGCTTTAGATATGTATGCATGAGAAAGTCACAAATATGCTGATATATGGGTTTTTCACATAATATGTGCAAATGCATATACCTTGTGAATAATGGAATGACTTGTAGAAGGAAACATGTTACTTAAAAATTGGCATAATCTAGAAAAGCCCGCAAATAGAATGGGTAGCAAGAATGCAGCTTCTAACTCATTCAGTGGGATAAGCAGAGGCGATATTAGCACTGAGTTGTACACTCAGTGTTTGGACAATTTAAGCATGTTCCCCCCACTTTACCTGAAATTTATATCAAGAAAACAATTTTGCTGCAATACTGAAAAAAGAATATTTTTTAGTAATATAAATGAATTAAAATTTGGTAATATTAATACACGTTTACATCCTGTTTTGTTTTGTTTTTTAAGATTTGTAACCAATGAAAACAATGAAGAAAAACGTTCTCCCCACAAAATTTAAATAGAAAAATATTTAAAACCATTTAAAGATATTTCACAGGTCTGATACTTAACCTTTTTATGAAATACTTCAGTATCCAATTTAGAAGTGATGTACAGGAGAAAATAATATTACAGTATGTTAACTATTGAGCAATTTGTGGAACACTCAGTCTGGTGGAATGCTCTATCGCAAAAGACCAGGGCCCTGCAGGATTTGACATCTTTTCACAGAGCCTGCAAGACAGAGCTGTTCCACCAGGCCTTTGGTCCTGTTCCAGTCTGACCCCCCCTTTTTTTTCAAGACCTTGTATGTAAGGGGCCCCTCTAACCCTTCTCACCAGCTCATATGAGACCAGCACAAATAGCTGGGTCTGGTGAACACTTAATGTTCCCACCCCATAGTTATAGTTATAATTCGTGGGTTGCCATCGGATTTTATTCTGATTTTAAGCTGTATTTCAACTGATTGTTTGATCTTATGTTTTAATGTATTATATATTTGATGTTAGCCACCCTGAACCCGGTCTTGGCCGGGGAGGGCGGAATATAAATAATTTTTTATTATTATTAGTGCTAAAAATATGAAAGATTTTTAAAAAATCTCTAAGCTGTTGCTATAATGCATAACTCCATTCAGTCATTTTGATATGGAACAACATTCCAGCTTCTGATATAGTTAAGGTACTATGCTAGTATTTAAAGTAGCTGATTAAGGCTGCAATCTTATATCCACTTACTCTTGGTAGCAAGGAAAAACTGGTATAAAAGGAAAATTCCTGGAAGCCAAGATCCAAGTTTGGGGCAAGTACTCTTTGGTGAGAGAACCCCAGCAGATATTTAAAATCACTAAATATGCGGCAAAGTGTGGAAATATAGGTTGTTAGACCTTTAAAATATGTCCTTGTGAGCTCCAAAACTTCCATCTTCCCCATCATACAAAAAGACCACATGTTTAATAAGTTTCAAATGGTTTACTTACAAACCCTCCAAAGGGTACATTCATGTGCTTTTTCATACATCCTTCAGAAAAAGTTGCACAGGCAGTAAAACTTGGCTTAGTTACACTTGTATAGTTCCAAAATTATTGGTATAGGAACACAAGAATGGCTCATGAGAGCCATGCAATCTGAGCTGCCGTAACCAGCTCAAAACCTCTTCACGTGTTGAGCTTCTCTGATAGACTGAGAGAACAAAGGCTTGATTACCCAGTCCTCCCCAGGTGAACTAAGCATGGCATGACAACTTACTGTATGGTCTTAACCCCTTCATGCATTAATTAGACTTAAGCATGTTTGTTTTATGAGGCTGGTTATCCCACACTTACCTGGGAGTAAGACCCACTAGATTCATAAAGACTTCTGAGTGGATATGTGTAAGATTACACTGTTAGTTATATCAAGAACTATGGTTTAACCAGTTTGTGGATCAATATTGCCTGACCCTAAACAGATAGAAAATACATTGTCTTGAAGCAAGAAAATGATTTGAAGGGAATGTGGCGGCTCCTGGTTTTGAAGGGTCCATGGACAGTGCACACTCCCTGGGGGCACCTCCCTTAGGGAGTCTACATCTACACTGCCATTATCATCAGCTCCTACAGCTCCTCTTTCTCAGCACTGCTACTACCAACTTGAAGTAGAGAGCCAATGAACAAACAGGTCATGCCATTTTCTGTTCCTCCATTTCACCACCGCTGCTGCCTAGACTCAAGCAGGAGGCAGGTGAACAAGCAAGCAGTGGTGAAGAGGAGAAGCAATTGTTTCTCAATGGGGCCCCTGCTGAGTTGCAGGCCCTGGAAAACTATGCAGCACTTAATTTCTATGTCTATTATGCTCTTGGTTGTAAAAGTAAAACATGGTCAATATGACCTGAGAAAAGAGAAAGGACACATGAAACATAGAGACAGGGGATTCAATGCAATTCTATATTGTTTATGTGCAGAAAAATAATTCCTTCCCATTATAATGCCCAATAGTGAAGGACAAACCATCCAGGAGTTGAAAGAACTTTTGTCCCTATCATAATAGTGGCCCCAATTGCAATTACCGGTATTTATTTATGTCATAAATAATCATTATTAGTAGTATTTATTTGTCGTGTTTTACACCAAAGTGTTTCAAAGCAACTTACATAATAAAAATAGAAATAACAAAAAACATCAAAACCAAATATAAAAAAACAACAACTATAGTGTCAAGCATGCTTTCTGGGGAGAGCATTCTGCAAGCAGAGAGCCGCTGCTGAAAATAATTTCAGTTACACTTAGGGAACAAAATCATTCAACAATTTTGACATTTAACACCCATCCCCACCACCACAAGCTGCTTTTTCACCTGTGGAGAAAAGATGAAAAACCGCTTGGGGGGTAAATGACCTTCAGCAAAAATGGCTGGAGGAGAAAAGGTTAAGTAGTCATTCTCACACACAGTACTATTCCTCTTTGCAGTATCCTGCAGCTGCTTTTTATTTAAATAAAAAACCAGGAGGCCATTACATCTGCCATGCACTGCCAGCTTGGACCTGAATCATATCCTAATTAAATAAGCAGTAAAAAGACACAGAAAATGAATTAAAAGTTAGGTGTACTACTTTTCAAATAAAAATTAACTGGCAGCAAATTATTTCTTCCTGCCTACCCACATATTTGAACTGAAGCATTTAACAGTGCAACAACTCTGCTACTTGGGGGGCATCTAATCAGCCTTCATGTATAGTTTCTTTTGGATATATAGTTCACTTTCAGACTCAATAAATACTAGGAAGAAAGGTCTTGAGCATATTCAATATTTCAGCTAATCACTGTGTATTTTTGACTTTGGGCTTTTATCACTAAATGCTGTGTATTGAAAACAGTGTACCTCAAGGTAGACTGAATAAAAATCTGATTGATACATGGTCGAATCCTGGCCTTATTAAATCATATGAAGCAGCCTTATGGATAGGAAGCTGCCTTATACTAAGGCAGACCAACTGTCCATCTAGCTCAGTATTGTTGACACTGACTGGCAGGAGCTCTCCAGGGGTTTAGGCAGGAGTCTTTCCAGACCATACCTGGGAATGCTTCACTTAACATGCAAATAATGTGAACTGCTATAAAGCCTTCCCTAAAAGTCCTTCCCAAAAAGGACCTATAAGTTGTAATACACTAGGAAACTTACCTAGCATATCTGAACCTTGGAAGCTGTGCTAATGTGAAGTACAGTGGTACCTCGGGTTACAGATGCTTCAGATTACAGACTTTGCTAACCCAGAAATAGTACCTCAGGTTAAGAACTTTGCTTCAGGATAAGAACAGAAATTGTGCGGTGGCGGTGCAGCGGCAGTGGAAGACCCCATTAGCTAAAGTGGTGCTTCAGGATAAGAGCAGTTTCAGGTTAAGAACGGACCTCCAGAACAAATTAAGTTCTTAACCCAAGGTACCACTGTACTGAAATATGTCTACCAAGTAGCTAAAGACACTAATTGGAACCCAATGTCCATCCAAATAAACAGAAGAATCATAGTTTGTCTCTTCTTCCTAAGCATATAAACATTGTCTTACCAGGTCAGTCCAGCATACTCTAACAATTGCCAGTCAGATGCACCAAGAAGCTCTCAAATAAGGCATCATGGAAATAGTCATAACCTGATAGTCATTCATAGCACTGGTTAATAAGATCCTGAATACAGTAATTCAGTTTTTACCTATCATGGCTAATGGCCTTCAGAAGAAACCTGGTCTATGTTTCAGTTATCTCCCATTCTGATTACTGCAGTCATATTTCAGCTAGTCTTTCATTGTTTCACCTTGGTACACTTCCATTCATCCAGCATGCTCTTCTCTGAAACAAATCCACCCTTTGTCCCGTATGCCCCTTATGCCTGGAACTGCCTCCCACAATGCCTCTATTATATCTCCTCCCATATTTCCTTCAGGCCGCTCATCAAATTAATATTTTTCTCTGAAGCAACCCCTTACTCTCCATATACTATTATAATTAAGCTGAAGTATGTATAATTGAAAGAATGGCATATACTTTTCCTGTTAGTTTTACTTCTGTTTCCCTCCTCTCACACTGATGTTTCTCTTGTATTTGTTTTCAGATTTTAAGCCCCTTAGGCCAAGGATTTGTCAAATATATATTTTTGTCATATGCCATGCACAGATAGTACATATAAGCAATTATAATGGCTATGAATTTACCAGTCCTCCATGAATTTATCTAATCCTCTTATGAAGCTATATAAACTAAAGGCCATTGTTTTATGATGAACAATCATCATCATTAGTTAACTATGTGGTTTTCTCTGTTTTTAACCTATTGCCAGAAAACTGAACTAGATGACTCTGGAGTCTAGTAATTTCAGAAAGAAGCATGAATATATCTTCAATCACTTGTCATATCTCCCCACTCCATTCCAGCCTGCCTAGATATGTTTGTTGAAATGGGGTGACCAGAGCAGCACACTGTATTCTTAAGTGGAAATATAATAAGGTTTCTATAATGGCATTGTGATACCTGCTATTTTATTTTCATCTCTTTAGTAATAATTCCTAATCATGATTTTTCCTTAAGTGAATTTTCTACTATGGTCTCAAGAGATCTTTTCACCTCATCAAAACTCAAGGTATGAATGATTTCATTACTGCTTGTAATATGTGATTCTTTCTGTTGAGTGATAGGCCAAGCTTTTCGTAAGCATCTGCAAAGATATTTAGGATGATCAAAAAAACCAAAGTGCTGCACCAACAAGTACAAAATAACCCATTTGCAACGCCACAAATCCAACTCAATGGTGTAACGTTGGAAAACGTCAATCCTCCTACCTAGGCAGTTATCTTTCCACAAGGGCCAACATTGATGCTGAAATCCAGCATCGCCTGAGCTCTGCGAGTGTGGCTTTCTCCTGATTGAAGTGCAGAGTGTTTGAGGACCGAGACATTCACAGGGAAACCAAAATGCTTGTTTACAAAGCTATTGTACTAGAAAGAAAGAAAGAAAGAAAGAAAGAAAGAAAGAAAGAAAGAAAGAAAGAAAGAAAGAAAGAAAGAAAGAAAGATTCTTTCTAGGAAATTCTATGCAGATATCAGAGTCAAGTATTACTACACAAAGGGGGTATTATATTCCATTAGTATTTCTGTGCTATGTGTATGCTGCCCTCAAAAACATTCCCAACTATTAACAAATAATTACCAGGTCAATTAAGATAGTAGGCTTAAATTCTTAAACAATGGAAGATAGCTACTTGAAATAAAAGCAGTATCTTCTAATAAGTTAAAGTCCTGCTACTACACTCTTCCCATCACCAAATACTCGTCCCTGACCACATGTCAAGAAATGGACATATCTCTCAACACCATAACTCTGCAATCCAAGGATGGTTGGGCAATATCAACATTGTCGTTTATCAGCAGCTAAATACTGATATATCACGATGTCTGGAATGTATCTCGGCTGCTTCTTCCTCCCCAATAACCCAAATCAACAGGGCTGGCCCAAGACATTTTGGTACCTCAAAAATGGCACTACCACCCCAAGTTGTAAGTAGTAAGTGAAGATCTACATTGCAAACAGTGTCAGAGGATCAAATCAACCTGATGGTTGATGTGGGAAGTAAAGCCCATCACAGGGGAGAAAGGGACCAACTCTGGGCTGGTGGAGCCCAGGAGAGCCCAGAAGGCAGCCCCTGCCATTTCCTCCCTAGGGATGGGAGAAGACCAGCAGTGCCTATTTGCTGAGTTTACAGTGGAGGCAGAATTGAGGCAGAGGGCTGCTGAGGAGGCAGCAGGACCAGCTGCCAAGGAATACACCACAGCTGTCGCTGCCACCACAGAAGCAACAGCAGGTGGCGATGCATTCCTGTGAGGCTGGATTTGCTTCCACTGTGGCTCCTGCCTGAGGCAGTTGCCTCACTCTGCTTCATGGGTGGACTAGCCCTGCAAATCAGTATGTGACATTGTTGGAAATCATTTGCATAAACAAATTAAAGTATTTGACTTTTCATTATAATTGCCAGCACTTGGAATGGTAAGATTCACTGTAAATATATGCTAGTTCATATACTCAAATGATGTTTGAAACCATTCATTCTATGTCCATTTCTGTGAATTTTAGGAAGTTTTAAAAACAACAACTGCCGAACTACTTAGCATTATTCCTACGTGCAGTGCTTTTTTTCAGCTGGAGCACGCCAGAGCACAGTTCCAGCACCTCTCAGATGGGTTGGCGCTGTTTCTTCCCTTTACATACTTCTGAGAAGCCCAAAGCGAACATTTCAAGTCAAAACAGAAGCTGGCCAGCCATGTGCAAGTCTATACTTTGTTTTAGATCTATGACTCCACCTAGCTCCTGATGAATTCTGGCACCTGTTTTTCTTGTGCAGCTTCCTAAAATGCATAGAAATGAACATATGGCATTCAACAAACCTGTACTCAGAGTAGACCAACTGAAATTAATGGACCTAGTGCAGCCATGTTTCTTAATTTCAATGGGTGTCCTCTATGTTAGTTGAATACCACTCATAGAGTGGATTGTTTCAAACCTAATTGTGTGTATAGGTATATATGGATTCATGGTCAAAATAGCATGAGAAATGTTACTTTATGAGTGTTTTGATGTTTGTATAATATGTGGAATCCACACACCCCTACCTCAATGAGGACCCGTGCATGGAAACAAGTACTTAGCAAACAGCCCCTGACAACTACAACATGTCATCCAGAGGGCTGATCATCACTGCCAATCAGAACAAAAAGGGGAAACAAAGCACAGGATTCATCCCTTCTCCTCTTTCGAGATCAGGGCTGTTGGTAGAATCCTAATCCAGGCTGTTGCATACACATACAGTTAGACTGGAGCTCTTGTACATATGACCAACCTATTACATACTACATTGTCTGCTATAACTAGAGAACTATCTGTTCTAATAAAAAGGGTTTAATTAGGCATTGCTAATGACAGAAATAACATTTTAGCTTACTGCAAATATAACCCCCTGGAATTGGTTGTATGTCAAGGCCAATCCTCATGTCAAATTTAAATGGTGAACTATTGACAGACTTGCATTCACAGTGCAGTGGGCACATTTGATTCCTTGAGCATTTATACTGGTATGTTTGCTGTTATTCATCTTTCATGCCATTTTTTATTGTGTTTATTTCTTGGCCTTTATTTGTTTATTTTTCTCTATCTCCTCCCTTAACTGTAGGGATTCTGCTCTTCTTCCTCTATAAATAGCAATTCACAGTCAAGATCCGTTCAGTAATCTTGACTAATACTGCAAATATATACCAATTACATGGAGATATTGATTTAAGCCATTTTGATTCTGATGTATGTTTTGCTGAAATTGCAAGGCACAGCTTTACATCCATTTATCAGACTTTAATTAAGAACATAAGAGTTTTCTGGATCAAGCCAATGGCCCATCTAGGCCAGCATTCTTTTCTCCCCCATGGCCAACCCACAAGCAGAACCTGAGCGCAAGAGCACCCTCCCCTCCTGTGGTTTCTAGAAACTGATTACTGCTTCCAACCGTGGAGACTTCCAACCATGGAAGCAGAGCTAGTAGCCACTGGTAATCTTATCCTTCATGGATTTGTCCAGTCTCCCTTTAAAGCTATCCAAGTTGGTGCTCATCACTACCTCCTATGGTAGTGAGTTCCATAGTTTAACTATGCACTGCATGAATCTTCCAATATTCAGTTTCACTGGATGTTCATGAGTTCTGGTATTATGAGAAGTGGAGAAAAAAACACTTCTCTATCCACTTTCTCCATGCCATGCCTATTTTTATAAACTTCCATCATGTCACCTCTTACTCACCTTTTCTCTGAACTAAAAGTCTCAAATGCTGCAACCTTTCCTCATAGGGGAGTTCTCCATTCCCCTTGATCATATTGGTTGCCCATTGCTGAACTTTCTCCAACTCTGTAATATCCTTTTTTGGTGAGGAGACCACTACTGTACACAAAATTCCAAATGGGATTGCATCATAGATATGTATACCTTAGGATGTTAGCAGTTTAATTCTGAATTCTCTTCCTAATGATCCCTGGCATGGAGTTTCCTTTTTTCACAGTTGCCACACATTGGGTCAACCTCTTCATCAAGCTATCCACTTGGATGCCAAGGTCTCATTCCTGGTCAGTCACCACCAGTTCAGATCCCATGGGAATATATGTGGAATTAATATTTATTTTGTGCTGCCATACATCACTTTACATTTGTTTACATTGAATTGCATTTGTCATTTTGCCTCCTATTCGCTCAGTTTGGAAAGGTCTTTTTGGAGCTCTTCATAATCTCTTTTTGTTTGAATGACCCTGAATAATTTTTTAGCATCAGGTCTGCTCACTCTTAACTCTAGATTATTTATGCACAAGTTAAAAAGTGCATGTCCCAGTACAGATCCTCGGAGAACATCTTCTACATCTTTCTATTCAGAGAACTATCCATTTATTATTCTCTGTTCCCTACAACTTAACCAATTTCTAATCTGCATAAGGACCTCTCCTCTTATTACATATTACTTATTACTTAGGAGTCAGAAAGTTTTTTGAAACTCCATCACTATATTACATCAACCAGATCACCTCAATCTATATGCTTGCTGGCATATTCTGCCTTGTGGATCTTTTGGCTACATAAGGATCCACACTCAACTTTGAATTTTGGAAATAGAATGAATGTTGATATAATATTCCTATTCTGTTGGTTCTTGTAGTTCGAGAACCCGACCCCCGCAATGTGGAATGAATACACAAGGACACGTGATATAAGGTTAATGGGCAAGAAAAGGCCACAACTTTATTGATTACAGCAGTGAAAAGGTATTGGCTTGGGCATTGGATGTCTAAAACAAGGAGGGTTTATTCACCAGTAGGTGGAGCTTGTTGATGCTAATCCAACTATAGGCTCACCCCTGATGTCACCGAGAGTCGTGCCATGGCCTCCCGCCAAGCAGGCATCGGACAAAATACACGACTGCCAGATTCCTTTAATACCCAAAAATTGAAGGCATAGGCGATGGCCACACCTAGCACTTCGACACACCCGCGACGGGACGACGGAGAGTGAGGCCGAGGAGGGGCTGGCGCCGCAGCATTTAGGCTGCTGTAAACGCCTCCTCGGAGGCACCTGGTTGGGTGCCTGCCGATGGGCGTGGGTGCCAGCCAGGTGAGTGGGGGAGCCAGGGGGCTAACACCCCCTGCTAGGGGCGGAGCTCGGGCTCCCGCCCACAAACACTCCCCTCTCTTCCAGGGAGGAGAGTCTTTCTCATCTAGAACTTATCTAGGGTTTGGTTTTTGTCCTTACTTGCATGGTTGATATAAGGACATTGCCAAAGGGCCTGTTCCATATTAAAATCGGGCAGCTGACTCCTGATGCCATGGTTAAAGAAAAGGCAAATGATAGCCCTTGATGGATCAGAACCAGGGTTCAGCTCTTAACAAGTATATGACACAAAAATCTGACTCAGCATTAGAATTTAAGACATAAGGCAGGTGCTTTTGCAGCTGGTTTACCTGTGCAGGTAACTTCTTGTTTAAGTGGTATTGAATGCACAGCTAAACGCAGAAGTCCCATAGGTTAATAATTCTTTTTCTGTTACTTCACACTGAGTGCCCTCTTCCTATGATACACCGCTCGCACAAATAAGATGGCTACAATAGTGTCAGCACTGACTGTTAGTTACATAATCAGAACTCCAGACATAATCATATTAGGGCCTCTACAAGTGTAGCATCATAATTAGACTTAGAGAGTCAAGACACTGATGGTCAACTGGCTACAGGAAGACTTAGTGTTTCTGGACTTACAGCATCTAGAGTTTAAGAATCAAAATTCACAATAGTTACAAAGGCTATAGAAAAAAGTCTGAAAGCAACAAGAGGAAGCAGAACTGAAACAGGGAACAAGATACCTTTTAGCCCAAAACCCTGTTGGATATATGTATGCCCGATGAGAAACTACCCTCCCATCAAACCTTATGTCCTGGGGTAATCAATAAAATAAGGTACAAATTATATACCACTTTCTAATAACTGACTTCCAGAAAAAGTAAGTCCTGGATCAGGTTGGGACCTAGAATGGGATGGTGGGTTTCCATTTGTTTTTATTCTGGATTGAAGCTTGTCACATCCACACCATACATTAAAAGCACATGCTCTCCCCCCCCCCCCATAAAAACCTAGGAGTTATGGTTTACATCCTACAGAGTTACAATTCCTAGCACTCTAATAAACTGCAGTTCCCAGGATTTGGGAGGGAGAGTGATGTGATTTGAATGTATGGTGTGGATGTGATCCACAGTGAGATTCTAACCAGAGAACTGAAATTATATATTTGCGGCAGCAGTGGTAGGTGCTGAAGGTTAGGTGACCATGGTGTTTATCTCCAACCAGGAGAAAATGCAATAACCTACAAATTAATTGGTGGAAATTACTATGCTTGACAAATGGGTCTCCTGAGATCAGTGCTTGAATTCCAGCCTTGACAATATCAGATATGTTTATGTTTGCAAACATTTCAGGAAATGGCCTCATTGACTTTTCTCCTGTACACTTGAACTGATGTCTGTCATATTGTGTTCTGTCAGAGGCAAGGATATTGGTCAGCATGAACCTCAAGTGAAGGTATTTTCACTTATAAGTCCAACTTCAACACTCTCATCAGCAGATGCACAACGTGCAGCCTTTCAATATACAGCCTTTCAATATTATACTACTGTATTTATTAGTGCTAAGAAATCCTTAACAATTTTCACAAATTCATTCTGTTCACTATAAAAGATGGCTGGTACAGTTTTGAGATATTACTTTTATCTATTCATGCCCCATTGCGGGGAGGACACAATTTTGTACTGCTTGTATAATACAGAAAAACTTTGAGATGTGCATTTTGCAGATCATACACAGAAGAACTCGTGTGATTGATTCTTCAGGCATTATGAATATATGATGGAAAGGTTTGTTCTCCCTTTCTTGACATGAATGTAATGAACTTAATATTACAAATAAAATAGCAAATATCACAATGCCTTTATAGAGATCTGAGGCGCATCCCCATTTAGGATACTAAACATTTGCAACTGTTGTCTCATCACAAAAAAGATGTGAAGAAACGGAAGATGCACAAAAGGATTTGAAGAGGTGGTAATGGTATGAATGTTTTGTTTTTTAAAGGATCAGACAAATTAATGGAGGATAAATTTAACAATGGCAATTAGCAATGATAATTTCAGAGGCAATATACTTTTTACTACCAGATGCTAGAGGCAAACAGCAGGAATGGCTACAATCACCATGCCTTACTTGTGAATTTCCCAGACACTTCTGACTGGCATATATTCTGAATTTAAATATTTTTCCAGTTATGCATGGTATTGCTAAAGTGTATTACATCATCCTGTTTAATTTTAGAAACTAGAAGAAAATACTGAAATTCAGAATACACACACACAATAAATGCTATGAAGTTATGAAAAATAAAGTTAAATAAAATATTAGCAATAATGGTCAAAGGACATACATATCAGAAAGAGAAAAAGATATGAAAAAGTGTGTTATAACAATATTTTAATAATCTTAAAACTTTTGCTGAAATCATAAGCTGCTAGAAGCAGAATCCAAGAAACAGATACCTATCACTAATTGAGGTAATTTTTTCAAAGTTCAGCACATCCCCTCCCCTTTTCAAAAAAGTAGAAATAATTTACTTGTATGGTGTATGCTTTAACCATAAATGCAATGTCTGTTTAAAATAGTACACAATGCAAACGTGTGAAATAGTCTTTGAGTTTTCCTTATAGCATGAACAGCCTGTAAGAATTCCAGAATGTAGTCAGCAGTAACACAAGAGCCAATGCCCTTGCATGGCATATGCTGTAGTGCAATTGAGGGAAAATGGATTTGGAATAGTGCTTTTGCAAGTGTGGCTGAAACATGGATCATATCAGCCACAAACCAGATGCCATAAATGTCATTTGTGGCTTCCCTGCAATTCACTACTTGGTTAATGTCAGTAGCCAGTATTGAGCTGATGGAGATCTGGTCAGGAAGTAGTATGATAAAATTAATTTGTTTTTTTACCACCCTGTATCTGCATTGGATTAGCATTCCATCAGCAGAAAACAGCTGCTATATATAAATGTCTACTTTCAGTTTTAGCATTTGGTTAAAGCATGCAAAGGATTGACTCGTGGTACAGCCAGACTTATAAAAACATCTGGTTAAATTTCTGTCTCTGTGTTTCTGAAGCAGAACCAGACTCAACAGCATGCATAGAACTTCAGGTTCCATTCCTAGTGTCTCAAATTAAATATTTAATAAGTACTAGTTCAGAAAAGACCTGGCTGAGGCCATGGGAGTGCCTAAAAGACAGAGTAGAAGCAATTCTACCCTTGGCTGGTCACTGGCCTGTCTGTTTAAGACATTTCCATTGTTTCCCTAAAAGTCTGTTTAAATGTATACTTTCTTGTTGCAGCATGGTTTAAGATGTTAACCAACTCTTTTTAGTACTGGAAATACCAGTACTGAATATGAACTGAGTAATAAAGAATAATTTTAAAAGTTGCAATCCTAGCTGTGGGATACTGAGGAGAAAAATGGTGCCACTTACTCTAGAGTAGTATTATTTATATTACTGAACTATTCCAAGTAAATAATTCCAGACTTGCAGTCTGAAGCTACCAGACCTCTTCTCAGTAGATCACAACTTTTTTTTTCTATTGGTCTATAAGCCAACTGATGCAGATTCATACCCTCCATACATTTGGTATGAAAGTGCATTTTGTTGCATTGGCAGTGGGGGGGGCATAATTTCCTTCACCCAGGTTGAATTGGATCCATTACATTCTAGAAAATCAGCATAGTCTCTCTATTGTGCCGTCCTATCTCCCCCTCCCCATTACTCTCCTCCATTGCTGTGGTGTTCTGTTATTCCTGTGTTATCCAAGACATAGCCTATTGGGCCTCTTCGCTGGAGACTTATTACAGTTTATCTCTGTCTGCCTTTCTTTAAAGCCAGCTGAACATACCCAATGCTCTTCCTCTATGGTAAGATCTAACAGAACCCTGCCCCCCTCCCCAGCTGCTTCTGTGACACACTTCTTAATCTCCTAATACACACCCTATTCTCTCTACCCTGACCATCTAGGTTTCTGTCTCAAAGCTTAGCCTAGTTATCTCTGCATGAAGCCACCATGTTGTGTTTCTGTTTGTTGAGTCTGGTGTTCACATGAGCTGTTGTTTATGCTGCACATGATGTGTATTTATTGGGCATCTTTGAGCTTTCCTTTAGTCAAGTTAACTGTTGTCCTACGTTCTAATGAATAATTACCAAGAGAGAATTAGAATCCTTTTCAGATTTTCTGTTTGTTAAGTCATGAGCTCTTTGATGCAATGGAATTGATTTGCAAAATGAATTGAAACTATGAACAAGTTCCACATTGTTATTTTTGTGTGTGAAAATTACCTATACAATGAACAAATAGCACAAATAGAATAAGGTGTGGCAAAGAGAAAGGCACTGTGCAAGAGTCCAGTCCTGAGTGCCTGATAACATTCTTCAAGCATCTAACCTATCCAGGCTTGAAGTCATTCAGCAACAACCCTCTAGCTCCTGTCATGTAGCCCTGTTCCTGCTATCCACGGAAACGCCGTTTACCTTCCCGCCGGAGCAGTACCTATTTATCTACTCGCAGTTCGTGCTTTCGAACTGCTAGGCTGGCAGGAGCAGGGACCAAGCAACGGGAGCTCATCCTGTTGCAGGGATTCGAACCGCCAACCTTCTGATTGGCAAGCCCTAGGCTCTGTGGTTTAACCCACAGCACCACCCGCACCCCATTGGCATAAATTTCCTCACTTCTTGGTGAAGCTGGGAATAATGGGACTTTGAGGAAGGGATTGGTAACTCTTAAGAAATAATGGAATTCCTTCCTTCTCTCAGTCCAAATTTCATAATGCTCATTGGGTTTACTCCACAAATACAGAGTCTTTCCCCTTGGCCTCTATTTTCTTAATTCTGCAAGTAGAATATGTTGAGCAAAACAAGCCAACAGTGTTGTTTAGGGCACCCCCTTGGAATCTCAGCTGAATTGTCTGCCCTTGAACAACAAATATTCCCCTCTCCCACTGGCTGTAACAGAAGTGTTTTCATGCAGAATCAACTCTAGAAAGTGTCAAAACTAACTACTGTTATGCAGGCCACAAGCCTACTGAAAACAAATGCTGTCAAGGCCAAATGGACTTGACAGTAAAGCATGAATTATGGTTATAGCATCTTAACAATACCTTATTTTAATAGAAAAGGTTGCAGGTATTTTATGTAAACTAAATTATTCAAAGAGAGAACTTTGTTCTATGTCTTGGGTGTGGGTGTACACACACACACACACACACACACACACACACACACCAAAAGTGCTAATTTTGAGCTCTTAACAGGAAATCAAAGGGGTCTGTTCTCTCCTGGTATACACAGTGGTGAGTAAGATCAGATTGGGGTGTGTGTGTTTTTGGGGGGTGATCTGCACTGTTTCCTGGTTATGTACTTCTTCATTATTTGGCATCAAATTCTTCGCTCTGCAGCAGTGGAAGAGAATGTGGGCACAATATGTACTCAGAAGGGGAAATGTTATTTCCTCCCACAGCATCAGGCTGTGCTTCCACAAGCACATCTAGTAGAAGAGCAGAAGAGTTTCTTAGGGCACTAAAGGAAACAACCCTTTGTTGTTCTACTTAGCATGATTTGGGAGCTTCGTTTCCCACCACACCCACCAGCAGTCTGCCTGGCAGGGAGTCTTCTCACAAAAGCCAAGGCAAACTAGTTGATCCCACTTGTTCAGGAAACTCTTGCCTTGGCATAACATAAGTGCAGAACAAGGAATGTTCAAGCTAGTCACATTCCCCTTGGGGAATTGGGTGGGGGAGATGAATACTGAGGGATAAGGCAGGAGCTGTGAGAACAGAAAAGGCCAGTTAGGGGGGGGGATATCTAATTTAAACTCTAGGGACTGTTAAACAGTAGCAGTCAGGCTAAATAACTGCTTTATCAGAGCAAGGCACAGGCTATGGGAAATACCTAGGGGTCATGAGAAATATAACTGAGAACAGTGAGAACAGTGAGCATGTAGTACAAAGCTATTTTTTAAAAAAATCAAGAAGTGGGAAGATCATCAGATCCTGAAGAAATCATTCTAGCTTAGCTTGGTTTTGCAGGCCTATTTGAAAGGGATTCCCCATTCAGAAGGAAACTTTGGAATTGCTGTTGTTCCTCAAATAACATGAATTAAGTATATATTGGGTAAAGTTTCAGTAAACCTTGGCATCTTTAAGGTTAACATTTTTCCTGCAGAGGAGAAAATTCATGGGAAAACACATGTGGATATTATATTGCTTTCCAGTATAATTCATGCATCTGCTCTCATGAGTATTTCTTCAAGGAATATAAATTTCATCAGAATTGACCATTAAACCCCTCATCTCAACTTAGCACTGTCTGCATCTTGCTATTTTGCTGTTGCTTACAACTGAAGACTGATCAGCTACCTCCTTTTTTGGTGGGCTGCTTTCTTCTCCTACTACTTCCATGGGGTCTGTCACAAGGGAAGCAAAGTAAAGCACACTGTTCTGCAGATGTTGTGCCGGCTGGGCCGTAGCAATTAGGTTTCCGTTAACTGCATGCTCAGCTCCAAGCTTCATAAATATCCTTCAGTGAGCATGAAAAAGTCCTTGCAGAAACCTGAAGACGCATCTCTGTATGCTGGCCAAAGAATGTTCCCACAAGACCAGGTGGTCTTCAGATAGCCATTTTTCTTTCTTCTGGCCAAGTGGAACAGAACACTAATGAGGAGCAAAGGCCATGGCTGTGTATGCACCCATTTAAATCAGTGAGAAAATTGAACATAGGTTGAACATGAGTGCTCAGGAGAGCCACAGGGCATGCACCACAAGGCGGGTTGGTTATATATTCAAGCTAGATCATCAAAGTAGCAGACTGGAGCAGTCTGGACAGCAAGCAGGACATAAGGAGACAGTTTCTGTAGTATCCTCCTGTGCTGAGTAATACTTATTGCCTGTGGCATGAAGTACTTTGTTTCCATTTCCTCCTGCTTGTCACCAAGACCAAGCAGCAGGAAGTTGTGAGCAAAATGGAGGTCTTGCCAGTTACACCTGTTGATCAGATTACATATGGGGCAGTTTCTCAATCCATACAAATCCAAAACAAAATAGCTTTCTTGTCTCACAGGTTATGATTTCTCAACCAAAGGAATAGCAGAAACTATGCCTTACACTACCAGCAAGGCCCTTGAAAAATATTTATTGTTAAAATTGGGGTGTGAGAGAGAGATTTTGGATAATGCCACTGAAGAACCATGGGGAACTGTTGAGGAATGAGGAAGAAAAAAATAGGCTAACAATTTGGTCCTAGAAGACAGATTATATATCTGCATTCATCTGTCTGAACTTCTGGGACTAGTGAAAGATTAGAGGTCTATAAGGCAGGGGAACAGTGCAGTGAGCTCTTCCTGTGAAGTAGCATTTTCTGTGGCCCAGGGTCTGTGTTCCTCATCTTCTGTTGTAACTACTGCCCTCTGTGCCAATGGGTTCCAGAACGCAGAGGAAAACTCTCGCATCTCAATCACCTTTTTCCGACTCTTCCGCGTGATGCGTCTGGTGAAGCTCTTGAGCCGAGGCGAGGGCATCCGCACACTGCTATGGACCTTCATCAAGTCCTTCCAGGTAATTCTTTATTTCTTCTTCTATGCCTTTGCCTTGGGACAATACTGATGTGTTTGCCACCTCTACATTGCACATTTTTATATAGATCAGCAATGATCCCTGAATGGATAGTTTTTTCCAGTCACAGGTCTCCCAGCATTAGGGTGAATGTGATGAGGCAGGATGAGGTAAAGGATTTCAAAATCTAAACCCAGATCTGTAAACCATGTGGAGGTGTGGAATTGTTTAGTAAACTAGCTGATTTTTATGTTTCATAAACTCCCCTTAGTGCAGTTTCCAGAGGGGTAACCATATTAGTGTGTTGCAAGAAAAACACCCAAGTCTTGTCACATCTTTAAAGTTAACACATTTATTATGGCATAATATATTTATTAGTGGCTAAGGTGCCACAAGACCTTCTTTCCTCAATGCTGAGTTTTAAGTTAATACTGGACATTGAATTGGGATTGTTGGATCCTCCTCTGATAAACATGCTAAGGCAAAATGATTGATATAGTCATATTTTCCCAAGGTAGTTCACAGCCCTAGTTTGTATTTTTTTTAATTTTATATTAAAAGTACGGTGTTATACTTTGTCCCATCAGGTCAGCCTGCGAACAAGCACTATCTTTTTGCACTGATGATTTATGCATCTGTGGTCACAACCAGAAATTTGGCTTTGTCCAGTAATGGCAACAGTTCCAACCCCTATTCATGCTTTGGGCATAAGCTGATGTATCTTAATAACAGACACCAGTACTAAATCCATGGCAATGGTCACAAGACAATGTGAGCTCACACAATTTGTTGTTGGCATCTGTCTGTCTCGAGAGACAATGGAGTGTGCCTCCGAGGGGAGAATCACAGTGCCTGCTGTGGCCGCAGAGACCAGCAACTTATAACTGCTGCCTCCTGCATTGTTTTTGCTGTGTTAGCAGCATCAAAATTAACTCCCCAGGGCACAGGCCTGTGCAGTATATATAGAGGTCCTGGGCTGCCAAGATTATAAGACACCCCCCCCCCCGGCCTTGCTGATGTGATCCAAAGGAAAGCAGAGCAGTACATTTGGCATCAGCTTGGCTGCAGGAGCTGCTAGAAGCAAGTGTACAAGACTCCATCCTACCATCTTAGTGTTTCCACTCTGGATTTGTCTGTAGGGTTTACTCCTTAGCCTTTTCTTCCCCCAAAGATGTCCCTCAAGGCTCAGGTATGGATTTTTCATCAGGGTTTACTCCCGAAGCCTTTCTCACAAATAAATAAAAGCCTCAAGGCAGTGGAGGTTTAGGATCAGTTTTCCTTCTCTTAGATGGGCTACCTTTCGGGCTGACGAGCCCCATGAGCTAAGCAGAAATAACCCATGGGTGTCAACAAGCACCATTTTAAAAAAATGCATTTTAAAAAATTATTATCAGCAAGTTTACAGCCAAGGAGTTTCCTGACAGAACTTTAAAAACAGGCCCCAAGCAAAGGACATAGCTCTGTCCTTCTGTAGTCTGTCAATATCAGTTATATTTCTCAGCACAACAAATTGCTCCATCTCTCATTCCCTTCACATCTTTATTAACGCTGTGCCTCTCACTGAGTCACTGTTTGGTTCTTAGTTCTGTCTTCCATGATGCTTTATAATTTACCCATATGGACAGTATCATAAACAAGTAGAAAGTCAGTTGTCAACAAGAGCAAGAATTGCGTGCTTAGAGGTTATTCAGACAAACATAACAAGAGTGTTAATTTTTTGGAGTCAATAAATGACAGAAAATGGAAATTTACAAAATATGTACACTGCAAATGGATCCCAAAAAGGAATGAATTCCATTGTCATTGTGATTTCAGCAATTTCCACTGATTTCCACTGTTTCAAAAAGATGTCCACGAAGTCTAACAAAATTCTACTCTGCACAGGAACATACATGTTGACAGTGCTAAATAGTTACTAAATATAAGAACAACAATATTCATTGAAACCCAACGTCATTACGGTACTTATTAGATGAATTAAGACACCCTATTTTCCTCATAGTTGCATAAAAAAGTAATGAATGACCTTGTTTCAAAAATGCTTTATCACCATATTTCTCCATATTATAATTTAAAAACATTCACCCCAACTTCCACTAACAAACAGGAAACAATACATGGAATAAATTACTTATGAAGCTTATAAAAGCAGTGGCAGAAATACTTAATTTTAAAGTAGGGAAGAGTAGTTTATGCTGATAGATGTTGTCGTATATTGGTTATTGCACAGAAAAATGTAACTTTAAAAAAAAATAATCCACAAGATACATTATACACCTGCTTGCATGGAGATGATGGTAACGTATTTACTATACCCAAGATAAAAGGAAATACTGGGCATTAGCCAATGTTTGCTTATGTTCAACTGCAATACTACAGATAATGTTTGCTGAAAGCAAGACCCACTTCACACATTTTTTCTGACACAAATATTAATAATAATTTCAGAAAAATGAATGTGCAGTGCAAGACTTACTGACAATATAATTATGGTTCTGTGTGTTGATAGCAAGTTTAGTCAAAGATCAGGCGAAGTCAAAGATGGATCAGTAGAGGCACCTAGTGGAAAAACCGACACATTACAACAATTAGTTGTTCTTGCAGTGATTTTGCATAATACTGTACATGCATTGAAAAAAATTAGATGCACAAGTGCATCCATGTTTCCACTTTCTGCCTTATATGACTTGCTACTTGTACAGCTTCAGGGATGGGGTGGACGACTATTGCTGCTGCTGTTGCTTAACATTTATAGCCTGCCATTCCTCCAAAGACTTTAAGGTACTCTACATGGTCATTCCCGCCCCCCCCCCCACAACACGCACATTTATTGTTATTATTTGTCTTCCACACACATATCTCAAGGTGATATACAAAATTCCATTCAAACAAATAAATATTGTTGAAAACAACATGGAAAATAACCTCAGATAAGCTCAAAAACAATAACCAACTAGGCACACCTAAGGCAGAGACTTATTCAGCGGTGAAAGTCTGTCCTAACAACAATATTTTGAGGTAAGCTAGTATGAGAGATATGAGACCCAAGATTATCCAGTGAATGTCATGGCTGGGCAGCAATTTGAACCTGTTTCCCCAATCCTTGTTCAACATTCCAACCATTTCAACATGGTAGG
Source organism: Podarcis melisellensis (assembly GCF_964234715.1). Lineage (NCBI taxonomy): Eukaryota > Metazoa > Chordata > Lepidosauria > Squamata > Lacertidae > Podarcis > Podarcis melisellensis. The sequence continues at coordinate 59,002,022 of NC_138542.1, forward strand.
TCTCCAAGGGATATATGAATTTCCATTTGGAATGTGACAACATGTGAGGGAAACAGCAAGTATAAATGCATTTTCATGTGCTTTGCTGCACAATGAATAGGCAAAGCCACTTTTGCCTTCTGTCTCACCCCTTCAGGCTGTTGTAATAACATATAGGGGCTTGCTGAAGTACCCCTTTCTTCAGCAAGTCAAACTGTCTTATTAAGTGGCACACCATGATCTATTTTGGGTTTTTTCCCCTCCAGGCTCTTCCCTATGTGGCTCTTTTAATAGTGATGCTGTTTTTTATCTATGCTGTGATCGGGATGCAGGTAGGTGATTTCCTAAAACTAGTGTTTTCACATACAAAAGTATATATGGAAGTCAACAAACACTTGTAGGAAAATGATTCGATTGACCCAAAGATTTTGACAAGGTGCACAAAAATAGAGTAGCATCAAAAACTGTATCTTGAAATAGATGTGCCAATAGGACTTTAATGTTCATATTTGTTATTTCAGTTCAAACAATTTGGTGGAGGCAACGGAGAAGGGGCTTCCTCGTTCATTTTGAAGTTGTTTGGGGGTCTGGAAATGTATGGTCAAGGAACGAGGAACAAGCCCCTGCTGCTTTCTTCATTTTATTTATTAATTTTTTACAGAGGTTGTTCACCATGGGTGGGGCAACATTAGAGAAGATTAATTGCTTTCCCAGCTAATATAAATACTTAAATGAATATAGTCACGTCAAAGGATCAAATGCTTTTTGCTCAAAACCCCTGTAAAAGGATGACTTTGACCTGTGTTGAGAAGATTGCTACAGTTGCTTTGAAGTACAGGTGAAAAACCACACCAAATGCTCTTAGAATATAGTACCTGCTTTTTAGCAGTTTAATCTAAAATTTATCTAAACATTGGCATATGAATCGTAGTTGCAGTAAATCTTACATCTCTTTTGACCAGCAGCCTTATCTGAAATATCATAAGAACATAGGAGTCTGCCTTACACCAGGTCAGACTATTGGGCCACATAGCTCCATATTGCCTACAGTAACTGGCAGCTACTCTGTAAGGTTTCAGGAAGGAGACCTTCCCAGCCCTACCTGGAGATGCTGGGGAGTGAACCTGGGACCGTCTGAACATAGGATACCTAGGTCCTTTGTGCTCTTGGCCAGGAGCTGTATTGACAACCCACCCAGAAAAGAATCTGAGAAGCTGGTGAGATCGCTTGGACAGGAGAAACATGCTTCCTTGTGGCTGGATATTGCTTTCTGCCTGGAAGCCGCTCCAAGGATCCCTTTCTGCTCCCTCCTGCAACAGCAGCTGCAGCTTTTCCTTCTGGAGATCTCTGAGGATTCCTTCTGTGGGCAAAACAGGTGCTTTTGCACCCCCAGGAGAGGCTGCTTTTGCCAACCCCTAAGTAATGCCTCTGCTTCTGCATGTAAGGGCAGATTTAGCTATCACCCTTCACCATCTGGTTTTGCACTGCCAGTCTAAAATCAATTGATGAAAGAGCTACATTGACACAATTGGTTTACAACTCGTGGAACTTCAGTTTGTGTCATAATTTGGGGCTGGCATTGGGGAAGAGCATGCCACCTGTGACTTCAACAGCTGTGTAGCAGGTAGAAATTCAATAGGTTACAATTATAGGAAAAGCTTCGCCTGATAGCATTTTGTCAGTCAGACACCCTACAACTTGTGGATAGCTACTGATTTATTATTGGGCCTTCCACCCCACCCACAAAAGAGGGCACAAAATTGTGTATGAAACTCACATACACACAAAGCAAATTTTATACATATGTGTGCCTTCTTTTCCAGTGGGGGTGGAGAGCCAAATCCACAAAGTGTACTGGACCAGAAAATCCTTGGTTCAATATGGAGAAGTGGTAGTAACATGAAATCAAGTTCTTGGTATGCGTGTATGTTGCAGAGAAGAAGTGAAGCTTTAGAAACACACTTTTTCCTTCTGCTACAATGTGGTGTACCTGGCAGTGTTAATCTGTCAGTGTCAGTGGTGGTGGGTGGATTTTGCCCACACCACACCATAGTCTGTCAAACACAATATCTTAATTCCACCCATATGCATGGATAGCTGCCGTTCACTTACATGGGGGGGGGGAGGGAATAAAAAGTGTGTACTCAGGGGCGGAACTGAGGTGGGAGCTAAACTACCCCTGGGTTTGCAACTCTCCCAACAGCATTGTTTATTGCAACTCATCTTCCTCCATGCAGATTAAACATACTCCTGTCTTGGTCATAGTATAATATAGTTGCTAATGTAATAGAGACAGAACCCACAGAGCTTCCTTTTAATCTATGACAAGGCAGAAATGCAACTCATTTGTACACAATATTTAATTATCCCAGATGAGTGTTGGGACACTTTGCCTCATTCAAGATTTTAACAATCTAATTGATCTTATTATATTGCAAAACCAATATTTCTGTAAAAGGAGATATATCTGCATTAAAATGTGTATCTTTGTCACAAACAAAGTTCTTGCCTTAATCTATATTTTGAATTTGCCATAATGAAGAAATAATTAGAAAAGGTTCAAGCAATTCTAACTCACATTCATATTTTAATAAATAATTAATAAATATTAGGTGCTAAGTATTTTTTATTGTGTCTCTTCTCTTTGGCGATCACTCGTAGCCGAGTAAGATTGTCTTCCACGAACACTGTCTTAACAGTGAGCCTGTATGTGACTGTGGAGGCCAATTCTGGATCCACATGTCCTTCCACAGTGGGGACATAGGTTTCTGGACAGGAGTTGATCACAGTGAAGGTTTGTCGCATGTGCCTTCCTCTTAGTTCCTTTCTCCTTTTCGCCCCGAGTTCGTGCTTCTTCAAAGTCCATGACACCTTTGGTAAAGGCTGTTCTCCAGTTGGAGCGCTCGCAGGCCCAGTTATCAGTACTTATACTACATTTGTTTAGATTTGCCTTGAGAGTGTCTTTAAACCCCTTTTGCTTTCCATTTTTGAGTTTGGAATAGTGTAGTTGCTTTGGAAGACAATAATTATATCCTCCTCAACTCTGCAAAGTCCCATTTCCTCAGCTACTCAACTCTTGATGGGCATGAAGGGTTTTGCCAAATCCCTTGCAGTGAAAAAGCCTGGTGAGAGTTGTTTGAATCCACTTGATGCAAGAGTTCCCTTTTTTTAAAAAAATGCCCTTGAGACATTACTATTGAGTCATCAGTTTGGATGCACCAGAACTGACAGTGACATGAGACTTTCCTATTTAAGGAAAGAAAGAAAGAATCTATCTTAGCTGTCTCTTCTGATACTAAGCATCACAATGCTTAAGCTTCACCAACTTATGTGACCAAGTGGAAAAACACAAATTGATTATGATGGATGACGCTGCCCAGCTGAAGGTTCAACAAGTGTGCTTAGAGGAGGAATCTTCTTTTCTGTCGTCTTCTGCATTGCAATCACTTCTACATACTGTACTTTGCTAATGAGTAAGATGAAATGCTGATTTTAGCCTAACCATTGCCCCTTATTTAGTCTGTTATATGAAGAGCTTAAAAGAACAAATGAAATATCTCATGGAAACATTGCCTCATACTCTTCTTTCCTGAGATGAAAAATATGGCCTGCCTCAGAGTATTTAATCTGTCCTCCTGCAACGGTAACTCCCAACACCCCCTCAGAGCAGCTGCAACTGTCATTACTAAAATAGTGAGTCTGAGCCTGAGGGAGTCTGAGCCTAGAGCATTTCAGAGTACTCCTAAGGCAACTAACTTAGAATAACTTCATTTTAAAAGCAATTTTCTGCCTCTCATGCTATTTTTTTTAGAACATTCCTGTATTTCTTTCTCTTTAAAAAGCATGATGCTCAGAAGGATATTGCAGCACCTAAGCCTACCAGCAAGGGACACGGGTGGCGCTGTGGGTTAAACTACAGATTCTAGAACTTGCCGATCAGAAGGTCGGCAGTTCAAATTCCCGCGAAGGGGTGAGCTTCCGTTGCTCGGTCCCAGCTCCTGCCAACCTAGCAGTTCGAAAGCACCTCAAAGTGCAAGTAGATAAATATGTACCCCTCCGGTGGGAAGGTAAACGGCGTTTCCATGCGCTGCTCTGGTTCGCCAGAAGCGGCTTAGTCATGCTGGCCACATGACCCGGAAGCTCCCTTGGCCAATAAAGCGAGATGAGCGCTGCAACCCCAGAGTCATCCGCGACTGGACCTAATCGTCAGGGGTCCCTTTACCTTTACTAAGCCTAACAGCAGGATTTTCTAGAACCACCACATGTGCAGAAATCAACCAGATTCTGCAGCACTTGCACATGAAAACAACAAGGAAAATATATCTCACAAGATACAGAGAATTGCAAGATCCCTATGAATTGTAACATGATACTGAACTAAAGTGCTGGGTTCAAGCATATGTCACAGAATTAATTATTTCTGTACTGGTTCTTAAATAACAGAAGAATGTTCTTTAAATTTAAATGTAAATTCATCTTTACATGACATCTTCTTCACTTATATACTGAAGCTAAAGTACTTATAGCTGTCAAATGAAGGGAAAGGATTTCTTGGCAAATCTCTCCTAGCCTGCCTAAGCTCTCCAAGGATTGTGTGTGATGTGGCCAACAGAATAACCCTGTAATTTTACATACACAATGTGTAATCTTGTGCTCAAATTTTGTAACTAAACCACTGTAATCCTCTGTACTTATTTTTGAAAAATATTTGTATTAATGTCATTTGTAAATTGAGGGAAAACACACATTGAGTTATATGGATAAAGAAAAACTGAAGGGCTACAGAAGCTTTAGAACAGATTAGAATTTAACACAATTCTGAATAATTTTAGAGTTGGCCTTAAAATTCAAAGATTCAGTTACAGAAAAGGAAAAATAGAGTTCAATCAAATATCTACACAGTACTGGGGAACAGTGTTCAAAACTCCCCTTGTTCTAGGTGCATTTTGTGACAAGGGATTTCATGAGCGCGAGCAGTTTCGGAGCTCTGGCCGCAGTACTGCACCTAAGATTTCAGATTAAAACTGCGGAGTAAAAGAAAAGAAGAATATTTTTCTGCCTCCCTACTTCCAGCTACTCTCTGAGAAGAGAAGAGACTGGAGAAGAGGCCATCTTAAGAATATTAGGTGGGTGGGCAGGGGAAGGAATAGACCATGTGAAAAATGAACATAATATTTCAGCTGCAGTTCATTAATTTTCAGCATTGTATTATTGTTATTTAAAAAGTTTGCCTAGACATTCCGGCGTTGCGTCCATAACCTAGGTTTAAGGTGCCATTTAGCTCCTAACTTTCATATCTTAGTAGGCTGACGTTGAATCTGCTCTCCCAAGGAATAGCCCCACTGATCCTCTGCGACCAGTTCCAGTCAGGCTGGCAGACAGCAGTCCTGAACACCCTTCAGAAACTGGGTGTTGCCCCTCAAGCCCTTCTAAGTCTGGGGTTGGGCCAGGCAAAAGCTACGGTCAGGCAAAGAATCATAGACACTGAGAGACAACAGGACTGCTCAAGGTGCAACCTGACTGTAAAATTGGAGAAATCGAGAGAGATATAGCCGCACCGGCAGCATATCTCTTCTTTCTCGTATCCAAAAATGCAAGAAGGGCTTTTACACTTGCCAGCAGCTCGGCTCTGCCCTCGCCGGTCCTGGAAGGATCCTTTTAAAAAGCCCCATATGATCAGAGACTTTGTGCCTGTTCATGTGGGGATATAGGAAGCCCAGAGCACTTGTTCTTTAGATGTCCCTTTTATGAAGAGGCACGTAGTGAGACCATTGATCCCCTGCTGGTGAGGCTCGCTGACCTCCCGGAAAAGCAAAAATTTGACCTTTTCTTGTCAGGCAAAGATTATAAGATGACCCGGATGGTTGCGAGATTCTGTTTACAGATCTGTAGGCACAGACTATCCCCCAACCCAAACTAGTTCGTTAAGAAAATCCCCAAACTCGATTCTATGGGTGACTCTGGGTTATCTCTCTGCGGTAGCTTATCTTAAAGTTTTAAGTGTCTATACGCTTATCGCATTTATAAATTTTAAGTTTATTGTTGTACATTGTTTTAAATATTTGTTTTCCTTCTGGGATTGTACCCCCAAGTATGTTTTATAAGCTGGTCTCCGACCATAATAAATTATCTAGCTATCTTAGTTTCTAACACTGCTGGGGAAAGATGTGAAACAAATGAGTTTGAATATCTGAAATGTGGAGGGTGCATCCATATTTTATTTATTTATTTATTTATTTATTTATTTATTTAAAATAAATAAGAATATTAATGTGATAGCTAGCATGAAGTATATTCTTACAAGCTCCTTTTTTCTACTAGGTGTTTGGTAAAATTGCCCTGAATGATACCACAGACATAAACCGGAACAACAACTTTCAGACCTTCCCCCAGGCAGTACTACTGCTTTTCAGGTGGGTTTCACACTTGTTTCCCTGGTTCAACTATATCATGGAGAAGTTAGTCACTGTGTCTAAGAGAAGCCACCTTACACTTGGGCTGTGATCCAATCAATTTGATACCCTGCCCAACAATAAATGTCCAATGATTGTTAAGATCTGATACATCCAATATCTTCTAAAATGCATCTGCTCAAAGTTCTTTGCCATGACTAGCTAACTGAAGAATATGTTGACAGTCCAATATTGCAAACATTGTGGCTGCTTTTGAACCATGAGTTACACTGTGCTGCAGGATAGTTAGTTCCCATTAGGTGGTGGAGCAGACATGACATGACTAGCTGATCTCTAGATCAGAGCTTTCCAAACTGTGTGTTGTGACATGATAGTGTGTCGTCTGCAGTGTGTAGGTGTGTCGCGTGAATACTCCCTGTGCTCCTCCCAGGGCTGGAAAGGGGTTAGGTTAACCTCCAGTTTGCTAGTAAAACTGAATTATTGTGTCACAAAATGGTGCATGTCTAAAAAAGTGTGTCACCAACATGAAAAGTTTGGAAAGCTCTGCTCTAGATTATTCAGTGGTAATGACGAATTACCTTCTTCCCATCAACCCCTTTTCAATAGATGTGCTACTGGCGAAGCTTGGCAGGAAATCATGCTGGCATGCCTCCCAGATAAGAAGTGTGACCCTGAATCCTTGGAATCAAACAACTCTACTGAAGGTGACCATTCCTGTGGGAGCAGCTTTGCTATCTTTTATTTCATCAGTTTCTACATGCTGTGTGCCTTCCTAGTAAGTATATGTCAGCAGCTTCTGAGTGTTGGTGATTAACATGCACTTAATTTGGAAACATAGGATGCAAAATTTTGCATGACAGACTACAAAAATATGTCAGTCATTCTTACCTACTGGGTCTGCATAGACCATTTATCTCTCTTTTAAATTACTTGGTCTTTAATTTTGCTTCCTTACCACTTTATTTTACTTTATTTTATCCATACTAGTATTTGCTGTATTAAACAGAGTATGCTGGTTTGTAACTATATAATAGATTATATACATAAGATGCTGCCTTAAACTCAATCAAGCTAGTGGTGCCTTTTCCATCACCTACTACTTGTTTCTTTTCAAAAGAAAGCAATGAAGTCTTTTCAGTTAAATGTTTTACAGAGTTTTCTTCTTCAAAAACTCAAATTCTGAATTGTGCATGGAAAGGAACTTCAATTGTGGATGTTCTAGCATGAAATACTGACTATTATTGTTGTTTCTGATCTTCCTTGCAGATCATTAACCTTTTTGTAGCTGTTATCATGGATAATTTTGATTACTTAACACGGGATTGGTCTATTCTGGGTCCTCATCATCTGGATGAGTTTAAACGGATCTGGGCTGAATATGATCCTGAAGCCAAGTAAGTCCCAGGACCATGTTCCAGATACATTTTTTAGGAGAATAGTTGCCCTAAATTCTGTCTATTCACCACTGAATTTATTATTCTAAAACCATGATTGTGGCATATCTAAAAGTAACAACAGCAACTACACTTTTGTAAAGCATTTTCAAGTGTTGAAAGTGTTTCACATGCATTATCTAATTGTCGTTCTTATAATAGCTCAGTAAAATGAGTTGTATTATTAACCTCTGTATTACAGGTAGGAGAGACAGAGTACTTAAAATAAATTGTTGACCAGAATGCAGCATAAGTAATTTTGGAGAATGCTCTAGAGTGCAGAAACTGTAGCTGAATAACATCCTTTTGTTTGAGAATGTAAAAAAGGTTTTACAAAAGACCACTATTTTTAGCTGAATTTAGGAGCATGAGGACTCAAAACCCAAAAGATCTGGACCAAAGTGACAACCTCTATATCCAACACCACAGAGCAGTTATAAGGAAGGTATACCTGATCAGAACTGCTTTTACAGTGCATATGCGGGTGGTGCTGTCATCTAAACCACTGAGCCTGTTGGGCTTGCTGATCAGAAGGTTGGCGGTTCGAATCCCCACGATGGGGTGAGCTCCCGTAGTTCTATCCCAGCTCCTGCCAACCTAGCAGGTCAAAACATGCCAATGCAAGTAGATAAATAGGTACCACTGAGGCAGGAAGGTAAACAGCGTTTCTGTGCGCTCTGGTTTCTGTCACGGTGTCCCGTAGTGCCAGAAGCAGTTTAGTCATGCTGGCCACATGACCTGGAAAGCTGTTTGTGGACCAACGCCAGCTCCCTTGGCCTGAAGTGAGATGAGCGTCACAACCCCATAGTTGCCTTTGACTAGACTTAACCGTCCAGGAGTCCTTTACCTTTACCCTTTACAGTGCATAAGCAAAACATAGCCAGATTATTTAAGAATACAGAATGCAGGTGGAAGTCTTGTACTTATAATTGCATATATTTGCACAGTTGCATTCTAGTGTTAGTTAACTTCTCTTTTGTTTTTCTTACTAAATGTGTTTAGAACCTGAAATGCATTATTCCGTTATAAAGGGTATTCTGTAAAGCAGGGGTAGCCAATGTGGTGCCTTCCAAATGTTGCTGAACTCCAGCTCCCATCATCTCTGACCATTGGCCTTGCTGGCTGGGCTGATATGAGTTGGAATCACCAACACTTGGAAGGCACAACATTGCCCACCCCTCACCATAGAGGCTTTTATTGAATTAGAGAAAGTGAGTTTTTCAGGAGTGAATTTATAGTCCTAGTTTCACTAGACTAGGAAAGCAGGTTTATTTTCAGTGTCATAGTGCATGCTGCTACATCATGGGATAAAGTCCCTTAGAAAGTCAGAGGGAGTATACTACACTGCTATAGTCTTAGAAAGAGGCAGATGCACAATTTATTGGTTTTTATGAATTAAGAGATAACTGATTTAAGTATGTTTTGTTGTAAGATCCTACTAAATCAATAAAAAAGCATATTATTGTATGCATTTTGCATCACTGCACCTTAAAAGCAAGAGTTAGTTGCAATGCCCTGGTTTTTGTTAAAATTAACGTCATAAGGTACAGGCCCTAAATCAAAGCCTGTATCTGTTTCCTTTGCAACAGACACAGCAAAGAATTCAATTGTTACAGCTTGACCTAGCTCCAGAATAAAAATAACAACAGAATTTGCTATACACATATTGAAACAGTTGGGAAATATCCTGAAAATATAAGGTGATACAGGAAGGCAAAGCAATAGGCCAGAGAGCCTGAGATCCCAATTCTTTATTATGAACTTCTCAAAACTCAAGATGAACAATTCTCAGATTTAGTATTTCATTCCCAACACAGAATGCACAGCATATTTGAGATACTTTTAAAAAAAATTGTCTGGGTTATTCAAAAACCAGTAGTAGGGAACTGGCATGCAACTTGGGCCCTTAGCAATGAAGGCACTCAGGCTCACAGGATTGTATTTGACTCGGATAAACTCATATAGTGTAGGTGGAATTCAGTGTCATGTTATGATGATTGTTCCATCTGCACATGCATTTCTGACTGCCAGACACAACAATTTCTCCAATCCTTCCCCTGCATGCTATTTTGGGGGTTCTCTCAACTCTCTTAGAGGAGATGAGGGGAAGGTGCAGGGGCAAGGAGAGGAGAAAAGCCCCACTGCACTAGCAGGAGTCCTTGCACTGGTTCTCACTAGCACAATGAGTTAGTTAAATCTGGTCCTGTATTCCTAACTAAGTGACAAGTCCCTTTTGCACTTTCTCCTATAGAGGACGTATCAAACACCTAGATGTGGTGACACTGCTCCGTCGGATACAGCCTCCCCTGGGTTTTGGGAAACTCTGTCCTCACCGGGTAGCTTGCAAGGTATGACACTTCTTTCTTTTTACAAAGGAGATCACATTAACAGAATCTAATCTTTGTTTGCAGTGCTGTTTTTCTAGAAAAAAGAGGTGCCAGAACTCACCTCCCTTGTTCTCTTATTATGGCAATGGCACCCAACTGATAGGTGCTGGAACTGAGTTCCGAATGAAAAAAAGCCCTGTTTGAGACCTCTCACTAGATCCAGACATTAGTCCCTACTAAGCATTCTATGGCTCTCATAGCAACTGGTGTTTAGGATATGGCAAAACTTGGATAATGTTGCCTCTCCAATTTAATGTCAACATGTCCCTTAGCTGCTGTGTTCTGATCAGACCTACCCACTATGGGGAGGGAATGTGAACTGATGTCGATTTGCTTTAAGAATATATCTCGTATTGGCCTGAATATAAGCCTCACTTTTCCCCCAAATTCTGACTGTGAAAAGTTACACTTATATTCGCAACCTTATGGTATGCAGCCAGGAGTGTGGGGCAAACAGTGCCAGGAGCACAGCAAAGCGGCACCCACCCCATAATGATGATAATAATAATAATAATAATAATAATAATAATAATAATAATAATTTTATTATGTATACCCCACCCATCTGGCTGGGCCTCCCCAGCCACTCTAGGCGACTTCCAAAAAAATATTAAAATACTGTAAGACATCAAACATTAAAAGCTTCCCAAGGTCGGGAAGGGAGAGAGCATGGCTCCCCCACTCCCAGTATGCAGCCAGGAGTAGCGAAGAATGGAGCGGCTTATATTTGGGTATTTTTTCTTTTTCTCCCCCCAATTTTAAATGTGCGGCTTATATTCGGGCCAATACAGTATATCACACCTTTGTCCAAAAATGTGTATCAGGGCAGTGTATATAAAAAAATTAAAAACCACAGCAATTTAAAATGCCTTCCTTGGGGAATGGGGGTTCCAATACAGAGAAGGCACTGTTTTGAACATATACAATGTATTTCTCCTAAAGGTAGTACACAGAGAAGGCCTCTGATGATCTTAATACACAGAAAGTTTGATATGGGAGGAGGCACTCCTTCAGAAATATAAAGGACACCAACCTTTATCTTCTTCCTCCTCCAACCCCTTTCCTTTGGTATCATATTTTTCAGATTGCAAATAAATGTAGTAAATAAATAAATCCCAAACCCTGAGCCCAATTTTAGGTAGGCCTCAGTGCTGCAGCCATCTCCTGGCTAGACTTTTTAGTTCGACTACTGTCAGCTTCAGCAGCTGCCTGCATGTGTCTGCACAGGCCCATGTGGGTGTGACAATGTGCCAGAGAGCAAGATGAGAGAGGTGACTGCAGCATGTAAGGACCGAGCCCTGTGGAACCCCACATTGAAGGTTCTACAGGGCTGAAAAGCATTCCCCAAGCAATACCCTCTAGGAATGACCACCCAGGTAGGACTGGAATCACTGCAAAGCAGTGCCACACACCCCTCCCCCAGTTCAGACTGTCGCTCCAGAAGGATACCATGGTCGATGGTATCGAAACCTGCTGAGAGGTTGAGAAGAATTAACAGAGACATATCTCCCTTGTCAAACTCTGCCTCCTCTATCCTTTAGTGACTGGTAAGCCTCAGTAATTTACAGCCCTCTCACATGAACCCTGGAATAGAAAGTTTGAGAGCTTCTGATTTAGTCTGTTGGTAGCTGGACAACAATGCAGCATTTTCCATGAAAACATCTGGAAATGGTCACTTTTGGATGCAATATAGCAAGTTTGTCCAGGAAGATTCAAAAGTCAAAAAAGAAAGAACCTGGGGGTGAGGGGTATAGCAGTATTTGAGTTAATCTTGAACCTGATAAGAGAAAAGCATATGAATAAATATAGTTCATTCAGCATAATATTTTCTCTATTTTTTCAATCCTCATAGCGCCTTGTGTCCATGAATATGCCACTAAATAGTGATGGGACTGTCATGTTTAATGCAACTTTGTTTGCACTGGTCAGAACAGCACTGAGGATCAAAACAGAAGGTAAGACCCTTAAGGTGCAGTATGATTGTGTGGGATACTATCAAGGCTGGGCCATGGACAGCAGCAATCTGGAGTGAGTCAGGAACCGGGAGTCAGGACTAAAGACAAATACAGACCAAAGTGCCATTTATATTTAGACAGACATCTAGTGACTGGGGTAAGCAGTTTAGTGACATTTTTAAGGTATGGTTTTTACACCTATAATGACTTATAATTTAATTCATAACAAATTAATTAATTCTTCAGTTTAGGCAGGTGTGCAGTCATGTACAAAATTACCTTATTATAACACCATTCTTTTGTGGCTGTCAGAGATATATGACTTTTCTGAAGGCTGTTCGCACATCCATGTCAGTATGTCAGAATACATGGGTCAAATGTGACAAATATGACTTTGCTTTTACCCTGTTCAAATTAACATTTACAAAGTGGCTGTCAACTAACTTTCAGGATTAATATAGTGATGTAGTAAAGCTAAGTTCATAATACAGAAAACTAGAACTGAGTACACAGTTAATTCATCATACTTCATTATGACTGTGATAATGTTTTATTATGGTTTTATATTTGCTGGAAGCTGCCCAGAGTGGCTGTGGCAACCCAGTCAGATGGGCGGGTTACAAATAATAAAGTATTATTATCATCAATCTAGATCTATTTAAAGTTCATCCATAGCTACAATTGTTGTTACATGAAAGCCTTAAATCTCTAGCTATATAAGAATCACATTATACAAATGTGTTAATAGTAGCCTTGAGTTTTACTTGAAGAGGGTCAAGTTGACCCTAATTGCTAGTGTTTTTGCTGCTCTTGAAACTTCCTCCCGCTGAATGGAGTCTTTATTTGCACTACAGTTTTTCTTCCTGGATATATCTGTATTCAACATTATAACTATGTTAGACCTGGCTTTATCATTATACAGGGGTGTATTATTTCTAGGGTTATTTCCCCTGTATTTCTCACTCTAAGAATCCCTAGATTGTCTTCACACAACCTTTCCAATGAGAGAGGAGTACTCCTTTTTTGGGGGGGGGGGTGATAAATAAATTTTTATTGATTTCTTCTTTCCACAATAAGTGATAATTCCACAAATAACATCAAAAACAGGTTTTCCTCCCTTTCCCCATATATACATTTATCCTTTCAACACTATCTCTTGCAACATTCTTAAAATCTCGCTACTTCCCTCCATTTCCACTTCTGATTCTTTATATACACCAAATTCTTCTGCATTTCCATATCTATGTTTAACCCATTATTATATCCTTAATTATCCAGATTTCTGGTAATTGCAAGAATTTAGTTGAAGCCTGTTAATGTTTCAGCTTGTTTATAATATTTTTGCACATATACAATAAATGTTTCCCACTCTTTTTTAAACTTCTCATTATCATGGTATCTGAGCTTTGCTGTCAGTTTTGTCATCTCTGCATAGTCCATAAGTTTGATTTGCCATTCTTCTTTTGTTGGTATCATTTCTTCCTTCCATCTTTGAGCTAACAGGATCTGGGCTGCTGTTGTGGCGTACATAAATATCCTCTTCTGTTCTTTGTGTAGTTCAGCCCCTATTATTCCTATTAAGAAAGCTTCTGTTTTTTTTAACAAAAGACATTTTGATTTTTTTTCCCAATTCATTATAAATCATTTCCCAGAAAAACAAATACTTTTGAGGAAACAATACATATGTGCTAAGGAATACTCCTCTCTCAGTTTCTGGGAAATGAGAGAGAAGTATTCCTTAGCACATATGTATTGTTTCCTCAAAAGTATTTGTTTTATGGTACAGTGGTGCCTCGCAAGACGAAATTAATTCGTTCCGCAAGTCTCTTCGTCTTGCGAGTTTTTCGTCTTGCGATGCACGGTTTTCCATAGGAATGCATTGAAAATCAATTAATGCGTTCCTATGGAAACCGCCTTCCCCCGACCTCTTCTGGCAGGCGGCATTTTAAAATCACCCGGGACAGCGGAGGACTTCTCCGCTGTCCGGGCCGATTTAAAAGCCCCTGGGAAGGCAGGCAGGGGGGACAAAGGCTTTCCCGCCCCGCCGCCCAGCTTCGGGACATCGTTCCGATGCCGGGCGGCGGGGGGAGGCTTTCCCGCCCGGCCGCCCGGCTTCGGGACATCGTTCCGATGCCGGGCGGCGGGGGGAGGCTTTCCCGCCCCGCCGCCGGGCTTCGGGACATCGTTCCGATGCCGGGCGGCGGGGGGAGGCTTTCCCGCCCGGCCGCCCGGCTTCGGGGGGAGGCGTTCCTGCCCCACCGCCCGGCATCGGAACGATGCCCCGAAGCCGGGCGGCGGGGGGAGGCTTCAAAAGCCGTCCGGGGGCTTTTAAATCGCCCCGGACAGTCCCGGGGCGATTTAAAAGCCCCCGGTTAGGCAGGCAGGGGGGGCAAAGACTTTTGCCCCCCGCCCGCCTTGGGAAGAGGTCCAGGACCTCTTCCCAAGGCGGGCGGGGGGCAAAAGTCTTTGCCCCCCCCTGCCTGCCTTCAAAAGCCGTCCGGGATAGCGGGAAGCGCTTCCCTGCTATCCCGGACCGCTTTTAAAATGCTGGCGGTGGGGAGCAAAGCCTTTCGCCCCCGCCGGCCTTCCTGGACCTCTTCCGAAGTCCGGAGGGGAGGAAAAGGCTTTGCTCCCCACCGCCAGCATTTAAAAAAAGGTCCCCGAGATTTCCCTATGGGCTTTCGTCTTGCGATGCAAGCCCATAGGGAAAATCGTCTAGCGAAGCGTCGCAAAAACCGAAAAACCCTTTCGTCTTGCGGGTTTTTCGTCTTGCGAGGCATTCGTCTTGCGGGGCACCACTGTAAAATGCACAAGCTAACATCAGCGCTGCTGGGTGGCTGTAGTAATTTGTATCAAGCAACATGGAATAACCAGAAGGGAGAACATTTGTAAGTCAGTGAGTTGTTGTTTAGTCGTGTCCGACTCTTCGTGACCCCATGGACCAGAGCACGCCAGGCACTCCTGTCTTCCACTGTCTCCCGCAGTTTGGTCAAACTCATGCTGGCAGCTTCGAGAACACTGTCCAAACATTTTGTCCTCTGTCGTCCCCTTCTCCTTGTGCCCTCCATCTTTCCCAACATCAGGGTCTTTTCCAGGGAGTCTTCTCTTCTCATGAGGTGGCCAAAGTCTTGGAGCCTCAGCTTCAGGATCTGTCCTTCCAGTGAGCACTCAGGGCTGATTTCCTTAAGAATGGATAGGTTTGATCTTCCTGCAATCCATGGGACTCTCAAGAGTCTCCTCCAGCACCATAATTCAAAAGCATAAATTCTTCGGCGATCAGCCTTCTTTATGGTCCAGTGAGTAGGTAGTATTTAATACTACACCATTTCAGTCAAATCTATCCCCAATCTGAAGAAAGGAGTTGGGGGTTCCTTACTAGGATGTACGCAAGTGGGGATTTCCCTGCCGCATTCAGCCCCCACCCCATTCCAGCCTGTTCCGCCCCCTTTCGATGCCCAAAACTGTGTGTGTGTGCAGTCACATGTGACTTTAACTCACGCGAGTGTGGTGTTGCCTGTATAATCTTTTTTTGTCCTCCCCTAACATTAAGCGGTTTGGACTCTGTTATGGTAGAAATCAATAAAATCATAGGTACTGACCTTCCATTTGACCTGTTCTTTATTCTGTTTGGATTTACAAAATGCTAGGAGAAAATGTGAAAATGGTAACTCACCTTTCAATAGCAGCAGTAGAAAAAGACAACCCTGCTTTCATTGATTAGTGGTGTCTGAAGGTATCAGATATGGCTTACTCAGTCAAACTGACTAATATGATAACAATTAGATAAGGGAGACAGCAAAATGTGTATTTATTGATAAATAGAGTTTCTTTACCATGTTTTAAGGTGGATTTAAGCAACAGTGCTTGTGTTCTGTGAACTTTGCTTTTGCAATTAATACTGCAAGCTTTGCAATATATGGTTACATAACTGCATATACAGTGGTACCTCAGGTTACATACGCTTCAGGTTACAGACTCCGCTAACCTAGAAATATTACCTCGGGTTAAGAACTTTGCTTCAGGATGAGAACAGAAATCGTGCTCCAGCAGTGTGGCGGCAGCAGGAGGCCCCATTAGCTAAAGTGGTGCTTCAGGTTAAGAACGGACCGCTGAAACGAATTAAGTACATAACCAGAGGTACCACTGTATTATTATGTACATCTTGTATATTCACCAATAAATAAATAAATAAAATGCATGCCCTTCTGCTTTATCCACATACAGTCTCTTACACCATGCTATGCAGGTCATAAAAGCCAGCAAAACGTTTTTTTTCCTTCATTTTTTTGAACAGGCTTAATTGTGTTTGCTAGAATCAAAGATGTTTCTGAGAGACTTGTCTTAAAATTACTTCTCGGGCTACTGTTTCTTCTGGCAGGTAACTTGGAGCAAGCAAATGAAGAGCTGCGTGCAATAATTAAAAAGATTTGGAAGCGCACCAGCATGAAGCTGTTGGATCAGGTTGTGCCCCCAGCAGGTGGTGAGCACACCTTTTTTCTGTATTTAATACTGAAGGACAAATCAATATTTTTCCATGCAAAGAAATATTATTTATGATGGCGATGGCTAGACAAGTACTGTAATAGCCAAGAACGGGAAATGACAAGCTGAACCTCTGGTACATGGGTATTAGTGAGTAGAAATCTGCATTAACAGAAAAAAATTACAAAACAGTTGAGAGCAGCCAAACAGATATAGACAACTTTTTTGAAAAAATGTATTTTTCTTACTACTTTTGGAAACAAAAGAAGAACACTATGTAAGGCATTTAGATACACATGACAAACTCTGATGTGCATTTTAGGATAAGATATATGAAAAGCTACTCCCTATTGTTATCAGTTATACACTTAAATAAGTACACTGATATGTATACAATCTCCCTTTCTACCTACCATTATTTGTTCCTCTTTCTATTCTGCTTACATGTTAAACATGGAACAATAATATATATATATATATATTTAATACTCTGTAACATGCTCTGTAATTACTTGGAAAAGAGAAGCCTAGCTTCTCTTTACAGTATATGAGAATAACTACTTGCCTGGCTGGACATTACCACCTGTAAATAACTATGCCCTGGTGAATGAGAAATCAACAAATAAATATAATTGTTTTCAGCTTCTTCTATGCTTTTAAACTTAGATGATGAGGTAACAGTTGGAAAGTTTTATGCTACATTCCTGATTCAAGAGTATTTCCGAAAATTCAAGAAACGCAAAGAACAGGGCCTTGTTGGCAAACCTTCACAGAGGAATGCTCTTTCCCTCCAGGTAAGAAACAGATATTGCTTAATATTATGCTATTGATCCACCACATCCACCATTTCCATAGTCTTTCCACCAAAGATAAAAACCAACGAATCTCAAACTGTGGGAACATTGGGGAGGTACAACATCCTATTTGATGAGTCCCAGACCTAATTTTAAATGTATTCTGACTAAAACCCCATTAAATGCCAGCTTTATGCCCCTCCAAGACATGACTATACCAGGTATCATTTTGTGTACTTTTTATTGATTGTGCTCAGCTCCTGCAGAACAAGCTTTGATTTTTCACAGGCTTTTCATTTCTATGATACCTTAATAGACACTCCCATTTATCTAAACCACTGAGCCTCTTGGGCTTGCCGATCAGAAGGTCGGCAGTTCGACAGGGGCGAACAAAGGTGTCATGACACCAGGGGCGGCAAACCGCTATGTGCGGTGCATGTGTGGCATTGCTACATACGCCGTACATAGTGGGTTGCTGGTGGCAGTGCTCCAGCGCCATATGGACGGTGCCGGGATCCTCTGCTTGCAGCTGCAGCCGCAAATGGAGAATCCTCCATTCGTGGCGGTAGTGGCGGTGGAAGGATCCCACCCGCCGTCCGTGCAGTGCCAGCGGCAAAACCCTATGTACAGCGCTTGTGCGGCGGCGTTACATACAGTGCATGCATGTGGCACCACACATGCACTGTACATAGTGGTTTGCTGCAAGCGCCAGGATCCTCTGCTTGCAGCCGTGAACGGAGGATCCTCCACATGCGGTGGCGCGGTGGCTGCTTGAGCCCCCGCGGGGTGCCTTCTTGTCACCCCCCCCCCGACATGGCACCCAAGGCACACTGCCCCCCCCCGTTGTGATGCCACTGCGGTTCGAATCCGCACAACGGGGTGAGCTCCTGTTGCTTTGTCCCAGCTTTTGCCAACCTAGCAGTTTGAAAGCATACCAGTGCAAGTAGATAAATAGGTACCGCTGCAGTGGGGAAGTAAATGGTGTTCTGTGTGCTCTGGCACTTGTCACATTCCTCCATGCACCAGTAGCGATTTAGTCATGCTGGCCACATGACCTGAAAAGCAAATGCTGGCTCCCTCAGCCTGAAAAGCGAGATGAGCACCGTACCCCATAGTTGCCTTTGGCTGGACTTAACTATCCACGGGTCTTTTACCTTTTTTACCTTTATCTACTCCAATATTAGAATAAGCTTCTGCAATCATGTAGTTTGCCAGTTTTTGCTTAAAAGTGAAAACTAGCTTCTAGCAATGGAGAGGCGAGAAGAGGCTACTTAAGCCCTTCCTTGCACAACAGCTTTGCAATGTATGCCAGTTGCATCCCCAACTGTCTGGTTGCTGCCACCACACTCCCTATTAACCGCTATAAGTCCCAGGTTAGGTGAAATCTGGGAGGTCAGATAAATTGCTTCTAAAGGGACACTGTCCTGGCCCTTGCTGCCAGATTAAGAACTCAAACTTGGGTTTCTGTTTCTTCCAAACTACATAATGCACAAATCTATTATGTATAGAAATGGCTAAGCATGAATTGAAATGTTGATCCAATAAATTCTACAACCCTGCCTCTTCCTTTTGAAAAGCAGGATGGGAGCAAGCCTTAGCATGGCAAAAGACAGGCATTTCTCCTCTGGGTAGGCAATGAGGAACTTCTGTGAGTGGGTGCCAGCATCTGCATAACCATGACAAAAGAGATGCGGACTCAGTATCCAACTTATTCTCCAGCAGAGAATTCCTCACTAACAGAATATAATTTTGTCTTCCATTCTGTACCCTCGCTTTGCACCCATTTCCCTCCCTCTCCTTTCCCTTCCTCCTCCGCTTGTCCACACTGCTTGCACAGACCATGACCATGGTAACCTCCTTCATCCTCCTCCTCCTCCGGGAGTGAATCACTCACACAAAATGGTTGCTACCTGTAGTTGCATGGGGTGGGAAGGGGATCCTGTAGGGGTATAATGTGGAGGAAGTGGCAGTGGGGTTGGCAAGTGGAGCAAGCAAGGACGCAACCGCTAGTTAAGAATAACAAAGAAGGAAGAGGGAAAACAGATAAAGCAAAATATTTAAAATAACAGGAACTTGTTGGTTCAAAGCTATCTAACCTAATTATGTGACTTACAAAAAAAGGCTTCTGTTCTAGTGAACAATGCAGTGTAGATGCCAGCTGCAGAGTGTTATGATGGTCAATGAGGGACAAGAGACCCTGATGTGAAGGATCCCGATATGAGTGGCCAAAACCTGCATGGGCACAGTCCATGTTTTAAGGTTTTCCTTTCCATATTGGGTTGAGTGACAGCTGGCACTTTTTTAGCCAGAGCACAGGTCACATCTGCAAACACCTTTAGGGAAGTTGGGGGAGATGGTAGTCATCTCCTGGGAATATGGGGAAGTGCCTATCTGAGGAACTGATATTTCTTGATGTTGTTGCCAGACTGAACTTGGTGTGTGCTTTTGTACTGGTAGGTGGTTATGCCTGGTTCATTCAAGCAAAATGTAGGGCAAGAGAGCAGAGCTTTTCTCCACATGTCTTACTTACTAAGGAGAAATAACTAGGTTAAAATTCAAGTTCCATATTGGATTTTTTATATAGATTTTTGGTATAGGACCTCAAGATTAGCTGGTGAGAGACATGCAGCTGAGCTGGAGCTACCAGCTCAAACCTGCTGAGTTTCTGAGCTAGAATAGGCTTATTTCCTCCTAAGGTAAGGGGAAGTGACATAGCTAAGCCTAACAGGACAGCTTACTCTATGACATTGACTCCTTCGCGCATTAATTAGACTAACCACATTTTTCGCCCTATAGGACACACTGTCCCATAAGGCGCACCTAGTTTTTTTGGGGGAAAACTTATTTTTTTTCCCCCAGGTGTGGGGCTGGGGCGGGGGAAGCCCGAGCTTCCCCAGCCCCCAGAACAGGCAACTCTCCGCAAGGCGCGGGAGCCCAGCACCCAGGCTTCCGTGCCTTGCGGAGAGCTGCGCGAAGTCTGGAGAGCGAGAGGGGTCGGTGCACACCGACCCCTCTCGCTCTCCAGACTTCAGCGAAAGCCTGCATTCGCCCCATAGGACACAGACATATTTCCCCTTCATTTTTGGAGGGGGAAAAGTGTGTCCTATAGGGCAAAAAATACGGTAAGTCCATTGGCTATATGAGGCTGGTCACCCCACCACCACAACATCCCATTTCATTGAGGCCCAGTAGTTCTTAGGTGCCCAGTTCCAAGTAAGTTTCACTATTTTTTTCTCTAACCTACTGATGTGCTAAATTATACTATTTTACAGGCTGGTTTGCGCACATTACATGATATTGGACCAGAAATTCGACGGGCAATCTCTGGAGACTTAACAGCTGAAGAAGAATTAGACAAGGCCATGAAAGAAGCTGTTTCTGCTGCCTCTGAAGATGATATTTTCAGAGTAAGTACCGTATTTTTCGCACCATAGGACGCAGTTTTTCCGTCTTAAAAACTAAGGGGAAAAGTCTGTGCGTCCTATGGAGCGAATGCAGGGGGGGAGGCAAGCAGGAAAAGCCCCCAAGAGCCACACACAAGCTTCGCGCGGCACTTGCAGGCTTTTCCCCAGGAGGGAGAAGGGACTGACGCGGCCAGTCAGTCCCTTCTCCCTCCTCTAGAAAAGCCTTGCGCAATCTCTACAGTCGTGGGAGGCTGTGCAAGGCTAAAGAGGAAGCCCGGGCAGCGAGCGCGATCCATCCCGCTCGCTGCCCGGGCTTCCTCTTTAACCGTGCGCGCCTCTCCAGCCGTGGGAGGCTGTGCAAGGCTAAAGAGGAAGCCCGGGCAGCGAGCGCGATCCATCCCGCTCGCTGCCCGGGCTTCCTCTTTAACCGTGCGCGCCTCTCCAGCCGTGGGAGGCTGTGCAAGGCTAAAGAGGAAGCCCGGGCAGCGAGCGCGATCCATCCCGCTCGCTGCCCGGGCTTCCTCTTTAACCGTGCGCGCCTCTCCCGCCGTGGGAGGCTGTGCAAGGCTAAAGAGGAAGCCCGGGCAGCGAGCGCGATCCATCCCGCTCGCTGCCCGGGCTTCCTCTTTAACCGTGCGCGCCTCTCCAGCCGTGGGAGGCTGTGCAAGGCTAAAGAGGAAGCCCGGGCAGCGAGCGCGATCCATCCCGCTCACTGCCCGGGCTTCCTCTTTAACCGTGCGCGCCTCTCCAGCCGTGGGAGGCTGTGCAAGGCTAAAGAGGAAGCCCGGGCAGCGAGCGCGATCCATCCCGCTCGCTGCCCGGGCTTCCTCTTTAACCGTGCGCGCCTCTCCCGCCGTGGGAGGCTGTGCAAGGCTAAAGAGGAAGCCCGGGCAGCGAGCGCGATCCATCCCGCTCGCTGCCCGGGCTTCCTCTTTTGCCTAGCAGCCTCTCCAACAGCCTCTCCAGCTGCACAAGGCTAAAGAAGCCAACTTTTTAAAAATCTCTCTATCTCTACCTCTTTTTCTTTTTTCGTCCTTTCTCCACCCCCTTATTTTCCTCTGGATCAGTGTTTTTATCTAGATTAACGTTTTAGTTTGGGGGGGGGATATTATAAAAAAGGAAACTTTGCAGCTTTTATTTTAGTATACAATAAAAACAGATTAAACAAAACACAAGAGAAGGAACTAGCATAGAAGAAGAGAAAAGGGAAAGAGGGAGGATACAAAGCCATTTACCAGAGGTAGATCTTAACCCTTGCCTCACCTGGGAGCTTCTCTGGGCAGGAATTCCCTCGGCTTAAGTGGGGTGGGGGAAGAGTGGCAGGTAGGGGGGTACCTACCTAGACAGTGAAGCCACATGTCTCTCCAATGAAAATTGGGAGTGGGCATTGTGTGAAGTGGCTGTGGATCTCCTGCTGCAGAAGTGTAGGACTGCATAGAGTTGGGAGGGCCACCCGAGGGTCATCTAGCCCAGCCCCCTCACAATGTAGGAATCACAGCTAAAGAACAGATGGTCCCCCAACCGCTGCTTAAAAGCCTCCAGTGGTGGAGACCCCCAACAACTTCCGAGGTCACAGAATTGCAGGGTTGGAAGGGAACCCCAGGAGTCATCTAGTCCAGCCCCGGTGGACAGCGGGCACGATCCATCCCATTGTGCAAGGCTAAAGATGCTGCTCAAGGCTAAAGAGGAAGTGCGCAGCCTGTCCGTTGCTCTTTGGGGCTGGGGGGGGATAATATTTTTCCCTTGATTTCCCCCTCTAAAAATTAGGTGCGTCCTGTGGTCTGGTGCGTCCAATAGAGCGAAAAATACGGTACTTTTCTAAAAACCTCCATTGGCCTATGGAATTAGATCATATTCTAACATATCAAATCACAAAAATCAAATAAATCTGTTATATCCAACAAGAAGCAATGTCCCCTGATTCTGTCAGATCAATAATTAAGGTTGTTTGGGGGGTGGATTGCTTATTTAGTTTTAACAATGTACTAGGGAGCAGCTGGGGGACGCGGGTGGCGCTGTGGGTTAAACCACAGAGCCTAGGACCTGCCGATCCTAGGTCGGCGGTTCGAATCCCTGCGGCGGGGTGAGCTCCCGTCGTTCGGTCCCAGCTCCTGCCAACCTAGCAGTTCGAAAGCACCCCAAAAAGTGCAAGTAGATAAATAGGGACCGCTATCCAGGGGGAAGGTAAACGGCGTTTCCGTGTGCTGCGCTGGTTTGCCAGCTGCAGCTTAGTCACGCTGGCCACGTGACCTGGAAGCTGTCTGCGGACAAG
This sequence comes from Podarcis melisellensis, assembly GCF_964234715.1. Lineage (NCBI taxonomy): Eukaryota > Metazoa > Chordata > Lepidosauria > Squamata > Lacertidae > Podarcis > Podarcis melisellensis. Next base: position 59,025,141 of record NC_138542.1, read on the forward strand.
CGCCGGCTCCCGGCCTTTTGAGCGAGATGAGCGTGCAACCCTAGAGTCAGTCACAACTGGCCCTGATGGGCAGGGGTACCTTTACCTTTACCTTTAGGGAGCAGCTTGTCTGCACTTCTCTCTCTCCCTAGATTGGTGTCAACAAGATGAAACCTCATTCACTTCTCTCCTTAGATGGCAGTTAATTATGGAGGCTTAAAATTTGTCTTGCTTAATGTAAATGGACTTAGGAACCCTATAAAGCCTGCACAAGTTGTCACTGCCCTGAAGAGGATGCGCCCGGATATAGTTATGCTTCAGGAGGTATATCAGTGAAGGAAGTCTACTCAGTGTCTGTTAAAAAGCACCTGGATTGATGACTTGCTCTGCTCTTATGGGAGGACAGCATGTCAACAGCACGAGCCATTTGGATGTTCCAGAAGTAGGCCAGGGCTTTGTGGTGCATCTTGGGACAGCCTTAAAATGGGATTAAACAAACTCATGGAGAATTAAGCTATCAATAGCTATTAGCCATGATAGCTTATGTTCGACCTCCACTGCCAGGGGCAGTATGCCTCTGAACACCAGCTGCTGAGAATCATAAATGGGAGAGTGGTTCCCTTCATGTCCTGCTTGAAATATTGGTGAAAATAATGACCATGCCTCATTTCAAATAATACTGCATGCATGCATGCATGCATAAAATAAATACATTGGAAGTGTCTATTTGACCCACTCGCTAAGAATATGTTTTTGATTTTGTTCACAGAGAGCAGGTGGCTTGTTTGGAAATCATGTCGGTTACTACCAAAGTGATGGCAGAAGTTCATTCCCTCAGACATTCACCACTCAGCGCCCTTTGCACATTAATAAATCTAGCAGCAATCAGGGAGACACTGAATCCCCATCCCATGAGAAGCTTGTGGATTCCACTTTCACTCCAAGCAGCTACTCATCATCCGGCTCCAATGCTAACATCAACAATGCCAACAACACTGCCTTGAGTCGCTTCCCCAGCCCACCAAGCTACCCCAGCACTGTCAGTACTGTGGAAGGCCATGGCACCCCTCTATCACCCACTGCACGGATCCAAGAAGTTCCTTGGAAGCTTGGCTGCAGAAGGTAAAGAACAGTAACTGTAGCAGTAGTTCTATTATTTCCTATAAATATAGGGATATTTATTTTTTGCATTCTTGCCCCTCCTTTGCTCTTTGCACATTTGTAGGCCATCCATATATATGAAGAGCCACACAGGAATTAGTTATGAGTAAGTGTCCCAGCCTAATATATGATCCGGGGAATGAAATAATAACCATAGGGAACAAGACTTGAGAGAGTTTGTGTTTCTCAAATAGAGATGAAATGAACATTATTGTCTAGTAGAAAAGTATTAGTACAACACCTAAGCATCTGCTGTAAAGATGATTTGACACCTCTGCTTTGAATTGATGGAAAGTGAGCTTGCTAACATAGCCCTGTTGCTAACATAGCCCTGCCATAGTACACTGGGCAACATTTTAGCAAATGCAATGTGTTTCAAACTCATATTTTTTAAAAATCTCAGTTTAGCAATAAAGTCCTTGGTTAATTTTAGAGAGCATTTAAGAAATGGTAGTTATCATTCATAATATAACTCATTCTTTGATTTTCAGATGAGTTTACATCCATTTACATAAATGTAACTAAGTCTAGAGCAGTCAAGTTTCTTTTGCAAGACAAATGCTTTTGCAAGAACTAGTATTGTTCTATTTTTCTACTTTCTCCTGCAAATCCAAAAGAAATCCAAATATATTTTATTTATTTTTCCTTTCCATCTATATTCCTGATTTGATCTTCTTTTCCTTCCTATACTTCCCTGAAGAACTAGGACACATTACTATGAAACACTGGGGCGGTAGGTCTTTCTCTTCCTGCTCTTAACATACTTGGGATATAAGTTACTTTATACACTGATATTAAATATAAACTATTTATTTTCAGTACTGACAGACCTAGTGAGAGGGCAAGAGATCACATCACTGAACAAAGAAATGATTACCGTAATTTGTTGTAATGTAGGGCATATACTTACAATAAATTAATTTGAATGAGTTATGCAGAGCACTTATAAGTCATTTTGTAACTAATTCTGCATGCTCAGGTCAAACTACAAACTATGTGGGAGAGCCCTGACTGATCTTCCAACTTTCTTTGAAAAATTACTGAAATGTGCTTGTATGTTCAAGCGCAGTGAATCTGCTGCCTGGTGCCTTATGAACATGAAAGAAATACCATACACAGGACTACGTTCTTGGATCAATACAGGCCACAACTTTACTGATTACAGATCTAAGTGGACTTTGGCCTGGGCATTGGGTGATTATCAGTTCAATCAGCCCACCTGGTGGCAGTCAGCAGAATGCTGTGCTGGATGAGGATGTGTCCCCTTTTTAACCCTGGGAAGCAAACCTAAGTGGAGACTGGAGACTGATGCTTCCCAAAGCCTGTCTATGATTCGCCAATTTCACAGGCAGGCAAATTCAAATTAAATTCCTTTTTTAAAAATATTGAATAGTAGTTGTGGGGAACTCCTCATCTATTCAGAGTGGCACCAGAGCTGGAATAAATGTTTGACCTTTCACCTGTGCTGTTTGCTAGAATAACACCCAGAGGGAGAGAGCTGTAATTTGCCTTGTGGAGACAAATAGTGACTTATACTTTACACCACAAAAGGCAAATAGTAGGTTTGAGGGGCATTCAAAACAGTGTAGGAATATTACAAATCCCTCCTGCCCCACTACTGCTCTGAACAATTTGTGGTCTCCTGTGACTTCATTTAAGGTCTTGTTCTTTTAAAACTGGGAGACCTATCATGAATCTCCAGCATACCATATAATCTGGTCCCCCCAAGTCTTTTTTTTCTGCTCTTTCGATGCATTTTTAAGTATGAAATTATTAGTCCAGTCTGATTCAGTGGTGATGAGTTCAAAATAATGCTGTTATTTCACATTAACGTAGAAAGATTTTATTTTTCCACCAAATACTGATAACTGATAAATGTAAAGTAACAGTAATAGGAAACGGTTTAAGTAATCAATATAGGTTGTAGACACCAATTACAGTTTACCTTTGCTTTATAGGCAAGTTCTTCAGCAGTTACATCTCAGTATAGCATCAACAGGGGAAAGTGTCATATGTTCATATATAAGCCCTAAATAAGCTACATAAACATTTGCTTGATCAATCAGTTTGTATTTCAGGTCTGTTTCTCCAAGCTTCTACAGTTAAGATTGCAGTGTTGTATCGGAGTTTATTTATTTAATATATTTATTTATATACCACTTCCTAAGTTCCTAAGTTGTGGTTTAAAAAGTTATCACTTTAGCGTGCTTTTGGGAAGTGACACAAAAGTTCTATTTCAGAAGTATGGACAAGCATCAAGAACATGAAGCCTAAAGTACATGCTTTTTGTCCCCACCCTTACCCATCTCAAAATTTCCATGTTAATTCTGACAAAGTTAAGGGCTATACGTAAGGACTGCATCACACTTTTCTCATAATTTATGTTTTGTGTGTTTTCTTTGAATGGATGTGTTATAAAATAATGCAAAAGGAATATGTGTTTCTACATTGCCTTCACTATTTCTATTTCTCTTATATTCATTAGATCCTGTTCCAGAGACAGTCAGGTGGCTATTGTTTGTGAGGAGGAGACTTGTCAAGAGGAAGAGAAATATGATGAGCAACTGAATGAAGAAATTGAGTACTGTGGTGAACCAAAGCTGGTACCAACTGAAATGTGAGTATTTTGCTATTGCAGCCAAGAGGGGTTGTTAGGTTTGTGGGAGGGGGGGGGGTCCTGCAACTCCAAACTCATAAAGCAAAAATCCCAGAGTTCCCATGTATTTCAAGCAAGGGAGTGAGGCTAAGAGTATACTTACACTGCCATTTTTCTCCATCCAACCATAGCACAGTTTGACCCTAGACTCTTATCCTAGCTTCCAGTCCTAATAGCACAAATCATCCTACGTGTTGCAGGATGGGACAATATATTTCCAATCTGTACTAACTCATACCTCAAATAGGAGCCATGTCCTCATTTGAAGCTAACTTGTCCTTTTCCATTACAGGCTCTCATGTAAAGATGATGAACACAGACAGTTAACTCCACCTGAAAACAACATTAGATACTCTCCAAAGAGTGGGTTCCTGCATTCCTCATCACTAAGTAATAATTCCAGCTTCATATGACAAACATGAAACGATATCTCTTCAGATTTTCTAACCGCAAGCATTTTTACTACATGGGCGTGTTGGGAGTACTGGGGTTCAGCCAATTTGAAAAACATTGGCACCTACAAAAAAATATTCTGCAGCTGTGGGAATTGTTAGGCTGCCTGTTTTAACTTTTTCAAAGCAGAATAGTTCTAATTCTCTCAAATAGCAAATGGGGTTGTAAACCTTTCTCAACTGTACTACTTATACAACAGGTACATAGTCCAATGACAGAATATTTCACTACCCCCCAAAATACCCTTTAAAAATTCTGACATATGTAAAACTAGGCACGCTAGGGAGAAAGATAGATTGGAACCCTTCTATCAGACAGCATATTTTCTTTCTTCAGTGATTCCCCATCCAAACATTATGTCAGCCTCCACCTGCATTTTGATGTAGTACAGTCCAGACACAGGTTTGCCATCTCAGTGCAATGCAGGCCAAAAATCACATCTCATATAAAAGAGATGTGATCGGTCTCCAACCTGTATCTGAATGTGGCAGCAGGAAGGAACCAACTGAAAATGCTTAACCTTTTCTGTATTTGCTGATTTTCTCCTGCAAATCCACCCCCTTTTTCTTTCCAATCAGTTTCCAGTCTCGGATTCTAACTGGGGTAAAAGGGTGCTAAAAACAAAAAGAGTAGCAAGAGATCAGTGGTGTGCAGGAAAATATTGTGCATCTGCCTCTACCTGCCGTTCTCATCTGCAAATACCCTACCCCTTTATTAGTGATACAAGGCAAATATACAAATAAGGACCTATGTTTGCATCATAAAATGTTCCACCCCTAATTGTGTTATGAAAGCAGCTTAAAATATTATCACACTTCTGTGCAACTGGCTTTGCAGGTCGAAGAGCATCCTTTCATCTGGAGTGTCTTAAGAGACAGAAAAACCAGGGTACGGAAGTCCCACAGAAGACAGCAGTGCCCTTGCATGTGGTACATCATCAGGTAAGCATTCATCAGTGAACATCTAACTATGGGATCACACTCTCACTAGGTATGCTTCTGAACTCAGTCGTTTCTGGATTGGGGACAGACAGCAATGGCCAGAAATGCTGATTTATCAATTACGTCTTATATGCCACCTGTACCTTCCTGAAAAACAAGAATTTAGCAATTACTGTTGCCTTGATGATCTTTCAGTTCAGTTGTTGCATTGTACTGTATATAATCCAAAACGTTCGGAAACCAAAGTGCAGCTTCTGACTGGCTGCAGGAAGCTCCTGCAGCCAACCAGAAGCCCTGTCGGACGTTTGGCTTCCAAAATAGTTTGCAAACACGAACAGTCACTTCTGGGTTTGTGGCGTTTGGGAGCCAAAACGTTCAAGAACTATGCTGTTCGAAACCCAAGGTACAACTGTATATGCAGAGTAAAGAAGTATTTTCTTTTGTCTCTCTTGAATCCCCCTACATTCAGCTTCATTGGATGACCCCAGGTTACAGTATTATGAGAAAGGGAGAAGGGTTTTTCTCCCTGTCCATTTCTACCATATGCATAATTTCATACAACTCTACCATATACTCCTCTATTTACCTTAAGAAACCTTTCTTCTAAGTCAGCTTGTACAGTTTCTTTTCTCATATTATGATTCAACTTGCAGCCATCATCATGTACAATGTTCTCCTTTCTCTCTATCTATAGGCACTAGCAGTTGCAGGCCTGAGTCCTCTTCTTCAAAGAAGCCATTCACCCCTAAGATCATCTCGGTCATGTGCCACACCCCCTGCCACACCCTGTATACAAGATTGGTTACAGCAGCCTATTAAAACCTTGCGGCTTGAAGGAGAGGAATCCAATGAGAAACTCAATAATAGCTTCCCATCAATACATTGCAGCTCCTTGTATTCTGATAGCCCCAGCTCTAGCAGCACTCGAAAAGCCAGGCCGGTCTCCCTCACAGTTCCCAGTCAGACCAGAGAGTGTGGCAGACAATTTCACGGCAGCGCTAACAGCCTTGTTGAAGCGGTAAGTTGATGTGGTATTGGTAACTGATGTAACAATAATTACACTTATGGAGATCAGGCCCCAAAGTTATATGTATTCTATGCAATACATTATATTTCATGGACACAAATATAGGAGGTTAAGCTTACTTTTCCTTTAGATGAATCCAAAACTCTTACAATTCTTAGATAGACCATTAATCTGAACAAGACCACCAGTTTTTATCCCAGTCATGCAGTTTTTGAGATCCCTGTGAATTCTTTGCCTTTTACAAAAGTAATTAACAGTAAATGTATGAAAGGAAAATAATTCCTTATGTAGGATATAAAGTTTGTCAAATAGAAACAGGGAGGTTGGGCCTGAGGGCAGGGGTTTATTAAAATGTTTGCGTAATTGTCCAAGGCCATTAATATCCCCACTATTATAGCCTGCCCTCTTGATGAAGATTGCTATTCTATTCCTATAACCAGAATGTTCTATAAAGCAAAAGCTTTATCTGCTAGCACAAATATACAGAAGTGTAGTTTAATAAAATTACAGTTATTAAATGAACTAAACTGCATTTGTACTGTAGGCAGGAAGCTGTCAGGAGATACGTTAGCATGTAGCATCTCTGGCAGAAATGGCCAGTAGTGTAGGTTTGAAGCAAGAGAAACCCAAACATTTTTTTTTCTAAATACTGTGAGTATTTCACTTTATTTATCTATACTAGCAAGTGAATAAAACAAAATTGGCTCAAAGTGCAATCCTAACCATGTCTCCTCAAAAGTAAGCCCAAATGAATTCAATGGGACTTACTCCCAAGTAAGTGGGTTAGGATTGCAGCCTTTGATCCTAAATTGCTGTTCAGTTTATGTTGGGGGGGGGAATATTGTTGTCAATTCAGCAACCCCACAACACCATATTCAATACCATTCCCAATCCCTACAATCAGATTTTCAGGAGTGCTGCAGACTGAAGAGGAAGGGGATAATGGGAAAGCCTTATTACATTAACTGCTCCATTCATAGAAGGAAAGATAGGGCCCAAGCCATTGTCCTATAAAGCCAGGTTTACCCATCAAATTATTACTGTCTGTTATTTCCACAGATTGCTTTGGCTCTTTTTATTATATTAAAAATTATTTCTGCTTTTCTTTCTTGTGTTTGATCTCCTGGCTCTTTAAAGGTCTTGATTTCGGAAGGCCTGGTGCAGTTTGCTCAAGATCCAAAGTTCATTGAGGTCACAACCCAAGAGCTGGCTGATGCTTGTGACTTGACGATAGAAGAAATGGAGAATGCTGCTGACAACATTCTCAATGGTAACAGCAAGCCAAGCCCCAATGGCAACCTCTTGCCTTTTGTTAACTGCAGGGACCCAGGGCAGGCCTGTATGGGAGAGAAAGAGGAAACAGCCCAGAACCCAGATTGCAGAAAAAGTCAAGAGGAGCCTAAGGACAGCAGGATTTATATCAGCAGCCTGTAGTTGCCAAGGCTGAAAGTGATGCTGGTTTTTTAATTTGTTTCAATGTTCCTAATGGGTTTGTTTCAGAAGTGCCTCACTGTTCTCGTGACCTGGAGTAACCAGAACAGCGTTCTTCATTCATTTCCGTCAGGAAGAATTGCAGAGTTGGGTGGTGTAAAAGAGCTTTTCAGGAGTGAATATACAACCCCAGCATGTGTCCATGAAGGAAGAATGACGACAAGTAAAAGGAGGAGAGTCAGATCCCTCCTTTTCTCAGTCCCTGCACAAGGAACAACAGCTGCTTCCTGAATGTGATGGAAAACCTCAGCTTCCTGTGAACGGCCCTAGCCAAAAGGACACTGCATCAAACGGGTGTCTTTCAACTTTGCTTGTACAAAAAAAGAATCATTTTGCACATATTCTGTATGAGCCTCACCATCTCCATAAAGCCAAGGCCCTTTTGATCTGCAAGTGGAATAGAAGACTTCAGCAACAGATCCCCACACTTTGCTGAGGAAGAGGCGTTGGAGGAGGAAGCAGAAGTGGCAATGGTACAGGAGATGTAGATGGCAATATTGCAGATGCTTATTAATGGAAATGCAGAGACTCCTAGGCAGACTTCTCTGCCAGTCAATCAGAGCTCAGGCAGTCTACTCTGCCAACCAATCAGAGCTCAGACAGCTAGCTGTGCCAACTGCTCAAGGAGCAGGAAGCCAGCTCTGTCAAACCGGAGTTCAGGCAACCCGCCCATTTCAAAGAGATGTGGTGATGGGCTAATGTAGATCTCTCCTTGTTTTTGCTGTTTGATATTTTATTGAAAGCATGTTCTAATTTTTATTTTTGAATACTTTATTTTATGGTATTTTATTTTTTGAGGGAGGGGGTGAACAGAGTGTTTACAAAGTTTTGTAATCACCTAACTTTTTGTTTTCTTTCTCACCTTTGCAAATGTTTAAAATTGGTTTGATTTGATTATGTTGTACTATTTAATTTTTTTTTGTTTCCCTCCATTGAAATTTGGGTAGAAACTAATAATGATATTAGAAGAGTTTTGCCAACCATTATGTACACCAGAATTTGTAATTTTATTTGAAGTAATGGAAAACTCCTTTTTGTTGTTGTTTTATAATTTAAAGATAGTAGGCAATGCACTTGATATAGTCTTGCACATATGAGTGATCGATTTGGATTCTTTATAGTGGTAGGTATATTTGCGGGTGTGTGAATGAGTGAACAGGACTGAATGAGAGAGTGAATGCATGCCTGAAAGTTTGTAAGTTCATACAGTTCTCCACTTCCTGGTATAACTGCAGGAGAGCTGTATCTGGGGTCATGTGAGTGTAAAAATATACCACTGTCTCTGCTTTTGAAAGGGGAATCAGTAACTCTTTGCATTTTCTGTTCCACAAGATATGCAAAAACAATGCAATAATATTAATTTTGAATACAATTTGTGAATTGTGTTGGCATTAAAACTGTATAGAAAAACAAAACAAGGGAATTAAAGAAAACAAAAAAAAAACCACACAAGTGAGAAGGAGTTACGTTTCGATATATTCTGTGTGATGTTTTATTGCATTGATGATGTTTCTGTTGAAGAAACCGTAATACTTGAATTCAGGTCAGTTTCAGTATTTTTCAACTATTTTTTTAAAATGAATTGCAATTGTGCCAAGCAAATATGATGAATTAAGTTTGTTTAAGGGGAAAATAACAATTCTTGCATATTTTGCTGCATGTAAAGTAAATCATTTCGTATTTGGAGTGTGCCAAGCTTTACCTTTGAACTTTTAAGTGCTTTTCTACATGTGGTTGGGGGGAAAGGGTATACAATTTTTCCCTTTTTTAATTTGTACAATGAACAAAGTGTACCTGGTGTTAAGTAACTAGTCTGCAACCCACTGGCAGGTTGATCATTAACTGATTTTGCATATCTTGTGTTCACTTTCTTTTTTCTGCACTCCCTTGAACATGCACAGTAATGAATTGAGATGGAAAGAGTACCTTGCTTTCTGGAGCTGAGAATTTTTATCCAGGTTTAACCCCTTTGCACAGTTAAAATGATTCTCCTCACTAAAGGGTGGCAAATTTCACTATACAAAGATAGTCCAGTTGATCCTTTCCTATAAACTGAGCTGGCATCAGCAACTCCAGGAAGGGGAATAATTTATTTTACTATAGAGAAAATACTAGAAGAATAATGAATGTAACAACATCAAATTAATGCTCTTCATGAGTTAGTCATGGTTTCAGTTGCAGATTTATATCAAGCTGAGTGCAAAGCACCCTTCACCAAATTTGCACATTTAAAGGGACTACAATTACTTTAAAGGGAAAAGTAATTAAAAAAAATTATTAGGATGACAAAAAATACCAAAACATGAAGTTAAACAACAATAAATATAACTTGTTATTCATAGGAACAAAGAACAAAATGCACAAGTGTAAGATGGAGAACGACTCACTAAATTGTAGCACTCTGAGAAGCATTTAAAGAGTATTATGAATAAGAATCTGAATACAATCTGATAAAATGGCATTTGCCTTTAGCCTGATTAATTGAAGAACTGTATGAAACACAGGTAGTAATTGTTAGTTTTTAGAACCACTTTATTGGAATTGGAATTGGAAAAGATCACAAGATGATAAAAGAACACAATGCAAAATAATGTAAAGAGCATAAAACAATAATGGGAAATAAGGGCAGGGAGAGGAGGACTAATGGGCCAGGGGGAACATGTTGGCAAGATGGCAATTGTTCAACATAACCCCAGTCCAAAAATATGTCCATGCAGCTATGTGATACTCACAAATTGCTTGTATGCATGTGCCCGAGCACATCTGCTACCATCTACCACCTGATCATATGGTTGGCACTATGACCTCTTTCAACACCCAATCACTTGTTCATGGGGGGGGGGGCTGAATTCAGTCACAATGAGTGACTATCAGTCACGATGAGCACTATTATAACTGATTAGGACTGTGAGCATAATCTGCAGTTCAGTATCAGAAATACACCTGCTCAGTGGACTAATATACTCCTTGGAATTATATATTCAATACTGATTTGAATACACGTGTTTCAGAAAGATATGCACATACATAATGGGGCATATTGAACAGAAATGAGGGGAAATTGCATTTCCATCACAGGTAGGACAGAAACAAATTAACCCAAAATTTCAGAGATTCAAATAAGATATCTATGGAGGCTATAAAAATGCCTTTTTAAAGGCAAAAAATCTGGACAGTTATTTCCTGAGGTTGCTTTAGTTATCTTGTCTCAAGGCCTGAGGCTCAGCAGTTATATGGCATGACTTTTAACACTCAGATTTTATGACTATCTAAGCCACTTACTCAGAAGTCTTCCAAATCAAGTAAATTCTGTTCTGGAATATATGGCTTGTGTATCATATTATATAAGCCCCCAACATCTAAATGTCAGGCAGTCCAATCATAAATCTGCAGAAAAGGTCATATTCTCTGGCTAAGAGTTCTTATATACTTTTTGTTTCACCAGCATCCAATAGTTAACTAATTCTGGCCACTTCCTCAGAAAAAAAACTGTCTTATCAGCCTGGTCCTGATCTGCATTTGCTTCAGCAGTACAAACAAAGTTTCTATCCTGGAGTTAATGCCCCATTATTTTCAGCAAATGAAGTTAACAAGGTAAACGACCCCTGGATGGTTAAGTCCAGTCAAATTCGGCTATGGGGTGAAGCGTTCATCTCCGCTTTCAGGCTGAGGGAGTCAGCATTTACCACAGACAGCTTTCCGAGTCATGTGGCCAGCATGACTAAACCCCTCTGGCACATGGAATACCGTGACAAGTGCCAGCGTGCACAAAAATGTCATTTACCTTCCTACCACAGTGGTACCTATTTATCTATTCACACTGGTATGCTTTCAAACTGCTATGTTGGCAAGAGCTGGGACAAAGCAACAGGAACTCAAACTGCCAACCTTATGATATGCAAACTCAATAGGCTCGGTGGTTTAGACCACAGCGCTACCCGTGTCCCTACTTCAGCAAATGAAACCCATATACATTCCTTTCTTTTAAAAATAAGTACTGTCTTATTGGCTATAATTGGTATACAAATTTAATAATAATAATAATATAATCTAACACAGAACTGAGAACTGTTAAGCTCATGAAAATCAGCGGTCTCAAGTATGCTTCTGTGCTGCAACATTGCCACCAGGTATTTATACCGCATTTTCCAAACCAATTTATTATTTATAAAACAGATTACATTATTAAATTGGTATAAATTTAAAACAATAAAATTTCAGTATAGAAAACAATACAACCAACAGCATTTAAAATAGAAATTAGCTGAAGCAAGGCAAAAGGCCATCCAAAGCAGGAAGGTCTTCAAAGCATGTCTTCTGGAGCTGGAATGTTTGCTCCTAAGACTTATCTAGTCAAGCATCTCCTGCTCTGATAGTGACCAACAAGCAGGACATGAGCACTCTCCCCACTGGTGCTCCCCAGAAACTGGTATTCAGAGGCATACCACCTCCCTTACTGGAGGCAGTACACAACTATCCTGGTTAATAGCATTGAGAGCACTATCCTCCATGACTTTGTCAACCCCCCTTTAAAGCCATCCAAGCTGGCAGTCGTTACTATATCTTGTGGTAGCAAATTATATTTTTAACCATGTGCTTGTGGAGAACTACTATACATTTAATACTTTGCATTTAACAGAGAAGTACTAGGTTGTAGATTGATGGCTATAAGTCACTATACTTCATCTATTACATAAATGAAGGTGTTTCCCTCTCTTCTCTGAAACCATACTCAAAGGGGCTAACAAAAAGATCAAAGATGAGTATATATTTTCCCTCCAGTGTTAATATTTGTAATAACATACTGAAAAGTTAAAAAAACCTCTTTTTTGTCCTTCTTCTCTTGATTTTACTATTTTTTTCTACTTTGTTCATAACCACCATGCTCCAGATTTTATTAAACCATGCATTCACTTATAGAAAGCTCCAACAAGAAGACTTATTAAATAGGTTGAACTATCTATGAAAAATCAATCAAATTTTGCAAAGTATGATAATATCCATTCTTAGAGAGGCATTATACAACTGTCAGGGCCAAGCCCACCCATGAGGTGAGGTGTGGCAGTCGCCTCAGGGCAACAAGCTCCAGAAAGCTGGAAGAGGCAGCAGATCCAGCAAGTGGGCAGACATACAGCAGCAGACACACAGCGGATGAGGGGTCAAGATTTTCTAATGGCAAAATGTCTAATGGCAAAATGTCCTGAGCCAGCCCTGACAACTGTGCACACAATTTATATAGCATGTTCTCCAAAATCACATCCTGGCCAACAATTAATAACCATGCTGCAATGAGAGCAGAGAGCCAGAATCCGCCTGGAAACAACTTGCTTTTTTTAGTTTTGTTTGCACTTAAGAATCCTCATTAACTGTTTCCAACTATGTATGCATTAGATCAAACAATTTCATTCATTTTTTATTAATCCAGAATAGCTGTCATTCCTCAATATCATATTCATAATTACTAGGGCCAGTCCACACCTGCATACAGTATTCATCAAAAAGACTCTAGATTCAGGTAGGTAGCCATGTTGGTCTGATGCAGTCGAAGTAAATACAGTGGTACCTCGGGTTACATACGCTTCAGGTTACAGATGCTTCAGCTTACAGACTCTGCTAACCCAGAAATAGTACCTCAGGTTAAGAACTTTGTTTCAGAATGAGAACAGAAATCACGCGGCAGCAGCGGGAGGCCCCATTAGCTGAAGTGGTACCTCTGGTTAAGAACAGTTTCAGGTTAAGAATGGACCTCCAGAACGAATTAAGTTCTTAACCCGAGGTACCACTGTAAAAAAATTGTCCAGTAGCACCTTAGAGACCAACTAAGTTTGTTGTGGGTATAAGCTTTCGTGTGCACAGTCTCTAAGGTGCTACTGGACAATTTTTAATTTTTTAATTTATATCAAAAAGACTGCAATCCTATACCCATAGGTATACCTAAGTCCCATTAACCTCAATAAGACTTATTTCTGAGTAGATGTGTATAGGATTATGTTGCTAATGACTAATATCAAGATATTAATTTCATTTCTCAACAAGCCAAAACAGAGCAAATACAACAGAAATACTTTTCATATAACTTCAGATCACCTAAAATTCAAAGGATCCGTTCTGACATTAACTTCATAAAATGGGAGCTGCATCAGTGTAAATTCTGCACCACAGGATGGACACATGGATGGAGATGGCAGTATGGCTCCTTCCCATGCCTATGATACCTCAACTTTAGGAATAGTGATGATGGTGTGGGATGGCACACTGTGGACTCCTCCCATATTAGGGCTTCTGATGCCACTCAAGCAGCATAGGAAACAGCTGAACTGCAGCAGCTCTCATGATACTTAAATAAACATCAGAAGGGGCTTAAACCTTTTCAGTTGAATTGGTTCACAACTGTAAGCCATTTAGTAATCAAGTGAAATTAAATGATACACATATGCATGTAAACCAATCCTAAATTCATTTAGAATTGCCCACTCCCAACGCAAGCATGCACTGCACGTTTGGGAATGGGGAATTAGGTGGCTGCATTATTCTTCACTGATTATGACAGCATTCCAAGGGAATAGATGAAGACAGTTATATGCAATTGCAAACTTATCACTAGTTGTATACTACCAATGATAATCAGACTTAAGTCCATTGATTTCAATAGGTCTACTCTGACTAACCTTGGATATCACCCTATGAGTTCCCATAAAAGTGTAAATTCCACAGGTAGTAAAATACCAGCCATAACTGGTTGTATATGGTGCTATTCCTTTACCTCCTGTGGTATTTGTCAGAGAACTGATATTTCATGCATCCAGCCATCATAAGTACTGTACTGCTTTGACATGCATTTATTGAGGTTAGTTAGAGTTAAGTTGTGACTTTGCAAATTTACAGAAAGGCACAGAGAACAAATACAAAGTGATAGCATAAGTAATTAATTTTGCACATTGTCAGGGGTATCCAAGTGATGTTGAAAAAGTGATTTTAGATTCATACATGTCCTTATCAAAATGAATAGTCTCAACACAAAAATTATGCATGTTGACCAGGCAGTGTATTATCTAATCTGTTTATATTATCCAGTTTTATATATTTACTGATATTATTTGGAGACTATGCATACTGTGCAGGCATTTTACAAAACCCCGTTTACACTGCCTATTTAAACACATTCTCTATGCCTTCATGTGAGTGTGCAAAATTGCATATTTATGCAAATTATTCACTGAATTTATATTAACCACGATATATACACACTTGACAGGAATCAACAATGTTTTCTAAGTATATACTGGTGCTACAATTTCTGTCAAAACAAACTGTTATATATAGAACCTTCTGGGTTTAGGTATTAATGAAATCATTTACCTATGGTATGGAGCATCTTTTGTTTCTATAGAAAGTTAGACTGAAGATGCAATTTACTCAAAGTAGGTTCTTCTGCCATCATTGTGCATTTGGGTATTAGAGGAAGGAGTTTCTATCCAAATTTCAAGCACCGGATGAAAGATCTTAGTTCTTTAATATATTTGTCATAGTCTGTCTATACCCTATTTCGTATCAATCACCAATGAATGAAAGGTACTTTGCAGATATTTTAACAGAGATTTTGGTGGACCATGGCCAGAGCTTGCTGCTGCCAGCACAGTTTAGATTATGAGTGGCTGCTATTTTACTTCAAGTGGCTAAAATATAAGCATAGAAAGAGATACTTAAATGGGTCTGAGCAAAGAGCTACTGCCTCCTTTAAGTGGGGCAGTCTGGGGCATGGTAGGGGAAAGGGGAAAAGCTTTGGTTCCATAAAATGTCCTTTCTTTTCCCTTTGTATTGGGCTTACATGTTGGATACAATCACTGCACTGCCGATGGAAGCTTTACAGAAGCTAAAGACTGGGTTATTTTCTACAAGGGGAAAAAGCCAACCATCACTCTTTTGAGTTTGTTCACTCCTGCAGCTCGACAGCTGTCTACACTGCAGACTAAAGACATTTATTGCAAGTACCAAGACTTCCATCTTCCCCCATCACCCTTGGTCATTCTACCAGGCCGGTTATATTGGATTCCCCCCCCCCCCTTATTCTGTATGATTTAGATTATGGGAGGAAAGCTGGGCTTAATGATCCAGAGCTGGAGTTCCCTTAGCCCGAGAACTTTTCTGCATCGTCTGCCTCTTCAAGTGAACATGTATGATGAAGATGATGATTACAATGATGCAGATGTTGCTGCTACTGCAAAGGGATCCAACCTGATTTATTACCCCCCCCCTGCACCGGAGTCTGAAGGGACAGCCAAAGGAGCACTATGTACAGGACCACATCTATTTCTGCTTTGTTTTCTAACCCTAGTCCCACCCCGTTGATGACTATGACAACAACAAAAAGGGCAAATGCATTTTTTACATTTCTTGATAATTTCTAAAGCAATGTATCATTGCTTTCTTTAGACTGATGCCAATATAAGAGTTGTATGGGTCTCAGCCAGGCTTCTGTGTCTTTTTCTGACTGAAGAGTTTGAGATCATTCTGTGAAACATTCTTACTTAAAGGCAAGTTATGATTTGACAACCATGGAGACAACTTTTCAAGAAAACACACAGCTCAGTAACTGTTCAGTTGCTGAGATTATTCTCTTAGTAACAATTGCAATTTGTGCACTTCTTAATAACATTTAAAAATAAACTCATCCTATACAGGAAGAGCCCACATTTGAACCATATTTGGTATAATTGTACATTGATTTGTATTAAACATTACAGTTCTGATATAATATAAATGGAATGGAATATGAATCAAGGAACTGTGAGGTTGGATAGATGAATGGACAGTTGTGTCCAATTAATCTCTAGAAGATTAATTAAAATCCTGGGTTGGGTTCTGACTTCACACTACAAAGAGAGGGTTGTTTTATATGTTACAGTTTCTTACATGGAAATTATTTGGGCAAAACTGTTCTTTACCTGATAAAAGATCAAAACAGTAACATTTGCCAGGCCATCAAAATTCTAACACAGAAAAAGAAAAAATGTGAGATTTAATAACAGACATATATATATATGAAGAGAACTATGCCATGTATACATGAGATTCTTAATCATTTTCAACTTAACAAGCATGGGAAATTAACTGATTTGAAGCTAGTGAGACCACACAAAGAGAACTGAAATTAATAGAATATATGGCTGAAAGGAACCTCCTATGTCCTCCAGCTTAATATTGCTAATTTCACATAAGTAAATGGGGGGAGGCGGGCAGCAAAGGGATAAGGAATACCATATGACATTTTTACTAAGTAGACTGGATCACACAAGGATAAGGGCCCTGAGATAGTAGTGACTACACACACAAAAATGTGACTCCAGAATAGAGAGACAGGGTTGTCTCATTTATTGTAGTTTCCTAGGTGGAGACTGGTCCTTTACTTGCAATGAAGTGTGGGATTTAATCAGATCCACACCATGTATTAACAATATGCAGTTCATACAGGTATACAATATACATTCCATGCAGGAAGTACTATCCTAAATATTGAAGGCCTATTGGGACTTGGGGGTGGGGAAGAATTCAGACTCCTTTGTCCGCTAGAACTTATTGCTGCTGAGAGGACAGAAATGGTTGAGGGACAGTGGTGGGAATGGCCTCCAACCAGAGTGGTACAACAGGAGGATAGTGCTTTAACCTATACATGCATACTCAGCAGCCACAAACTTGAAAACCTGGTGGGGTGGGGGTGGGGTTTGTTCAGCTAGACCTAAACCTCAGCAGTACTTTGCAGGGATAGGAGCATTATCCTGACATGAGTCAGGGGACCTTGAACTTATTTCAGATTGTTCAGGCCTGGGGGCTGCCATCACCATCCTCAATTCTGAGTGCTATTGCATTGTAAATCAATGCAGATATGTTTTGGAATTGCCACAGCTCCCGAACTGAACTGAGGGATATTTTTTAAAAATCCCTATTCCCTGTGTTGTCTGGTAGAGCTGCTCTTTTTCCTTGTTGAAAAGCCAATCCAGCCCTCCAGCGTTCATCACTGTCAGAGATTTTATACATGTCTTAACGTACCATTATTACAGGAGAGCTTTGCTCATATGCAGTTCTTGTTGGAAGATGGGTTATTTTCTGTCCCTTCCCCTCTTTTCTTTTTTACAAAATAATATTTTTCTGAATACCTGGGGAATGCACAGAAACCCTTACTTTGCCCATGGGTGCCCCAGTTTTATGTTCTATGTGTCAGATTGCCGTTAGGAGGAACAAGTGGGACCTGGCAGGACCTGTAAAAAATACTGTCGCATACCTTCACAGTTTGGGTTCCAGCCAGCCCCTCCTTCCAAGCAGGACATTCCACTCCTCCATCTTGTTCTCCATTTTCCTTTTCCAGCTATCACACAATATTCTGTGGCTATTGCGCATGTCCAGTCCTCATTGTTTGGGGGGGGCTTTGTGTGTTTTTGTTTTTAAAGAAGCCTTTTTATACTTCTGCAAACATTAGGGGTCCCCCAAGCATGCTGCGACATCCAGAGACATTCCGGACAAAACACTCACTACATAAGTTTAGTATTAGAAGGAGTGCTAATGATGAAAACATTTTCACTCTGGTATCCTAGCTGAAGTCCACTGGTGACAGGTGGTTCAGTCAATCAGTCTTCTGCCCAAACTCCATTTAATGTGAGGATTTGTGCAAGGGGGGGCGGGCGGAATCCTGATTAATTGTGCTGTACATATTTGGGGCATATATCCTTGAGCTACATTTTATACTATCAGAAAAAGATATGAAATAAGAAGAAATAAGCCCAGTTTGATCTTAGTTCATCTCAGTTTCTGAAAGTATGAATTTCAACACAGTTCCTGTATTATTGCCTTGTAGTGGTGTACATATTATTGTAGCATCTTGTATTCACCACTGACAGAGATAGTATAATACCATTGGTATCCTATCGGTCTGAATGTAATACTTTTCTTATGCTCTTAAACAAATCATTTAGGGATCTACTTTTAGTGGACTATGCTAATCTATATTAACCTTTAGCATCATAAGTAATTTCTTTAATTATTTATGGCCTGCTTTTCATAAACTATTTTCTAAAGTCTGCTTACAAAGTAAGCCGTCACATAAAAAACAAAAACAATTCTGTGTTTTCATGAACAGTAAAATGAACACAGAAGCTGCTCTAGGCATATTATCTGGCTCATGATCACCAATTACTTAATAAGAAATCATGTCAGTATCTTGCACATTGGTAGAGAAGGTAGTTTATGTGCTGTGAAAATTTTAAAAATCCCAAAATTACAACCTCAGGGTTGTTGTAGGTCACAATTTTACAGTGACGGGAGAAACCACATCAGACAAAATCCTCCTTCTGTGCTACTCTTGTTAGTGTCCTAGCAGCTTATGTCCTCTTGGCTCCCTGGTCACAGCCTCTAACCCTCTTATCCTCCTATCCACCTCCTTCCTGCACTGAGCCCCCTGGGAGGCTTTGCCTCAGTCCCCCTTTCTCCGACTCAGCCCACCTTTCTCCACATCAAATCAATGCAAAATAACCAAGGGTTTTCTCACCCACCATTTCAGATTTTGATGAAACTTGGTGTACACCCTTCACTTATGATTGAAAGAAACTCCCTTAATTCCCCCCCCCCATCTCAAACAGTTTTATTTTTAAAGCACGTCGAAGTTTCATTAAATCTGTGTTGTCTGTCCCTCTTGAGACCCTTGGCACAAGATACCCTTGTGTACATTCGGGGGGGGGGTGGTTCTCCATAAACAATTATCAGATCTCTTTGAAATTTTACACAGAGCTCAATAAAATGATGAGGATTTCATAAAAAAATACACCAGCACTCAAAAGATTTTATAAATGCCTACAAAAAATTATAAATGCACTTGTAGCCTAGTTTTTTATGGAAAAACTAGGTTTAGAAAACCTGAATTTACAGCATGTGGGCATGATGTAACCAAAAGTTTTTGATGTTGAAAATTATTGCAAAGACATGCTCTTTCTTGACAAAGAATGAAATTTGTGATTTTTTATTCCTTGTAATGATAATTTTACGTTTTTTGGACATCGTGGGGGGAAATGGCTACTGGGTAGCCATTTTGTACAACTTTCCTACAATCCATAGCTGTAATAGAAAACATTAATGAAACAAAGTTGTTCATCTTAAAAATTAAAATAATATTATTATAGGTTTTTTTTCAAAAGTGCAGACTTGTTTTAATTTTGGGATTTTGAAGTTATGAAAATTGGCTATCAGGAATATAAAAAAAGAAAAAAAAGAATTTACAGTCAGTAGAACATTAAATGCTGACATGTAAGGAAGTAAGACCTAGCAAGAAAAATATTCCAAAAAATTAAAAATTGAGTATTATATAAAAATATCAGTACATCAGTTATTTAAAAAATAATTATTCATTTCAGAAATATTTTAAATATTAGACATTTTAAAATGTTTTCTCAGATTGCAGTTCAGAGAAGTCTTGCTAGTTCTGTATGCTATTGTTCAGTTTGTGGATGAATCATGGATAGATGAAGTTAGGTGATGCAATGCAGATGAGTCATGCAAGCCACTGGTGTTGATGGAAGAAAAAATGAAATACTTACAGGTGATACTGAGGCTACAGCAAAGAAACTGAGGAGCATTGAACTTGTAAGGTAATCAACTGTGATAATAGCATAATCTGTTATGGTAATTTTTTACTTTAGTTTAACTGTTGTCTTTTCTGTTATTAATGTATCTGCTGTCATAAAACAGCCTCATTGTGAATTACGCCTCAATATATTTAACATAAATGTTAAAAAGTCTCCATGCATCCATTATTTCAAGATGGCACACAAACATCATTCTCTTTTTCTTTTCTTTTGTAAGATAGACTTGTCTTTGTATGCAATAATATTCTGAAAAACAAATTGGGGATCATATATTGCAGAATTGAATATAATAATTTTAAATTCTTTTAATCTTTTTCTTGCTAGGTCTTATTACCTTACATGTCAGCATTTAAAGTTTCTGACCAAATTTATTATTATTATTATTGATTTCACGATAGCCAATTTTCATAATTTTAAATACCCCAAAACTAGAAACAAGTCTGCACTTTCAAAAAAATCTATAATAACCAATATTATTGTAATTTTAAGATGAACAACTTTGTTCCAGTAATTTTTTCTACTACTGCTATGGATTGTAGGAGAGTTGTACAAAATGGTAGCCATTTTTTCCCTACGATGTCCAAAAAACGTAAAATTTTCATTACAAGGAATAAGAACCCATAAATTTCATTCTTTCTCAAGAAAGAGCATGTCTTTGCAATAATTTTCTACAGCAAAAACTTTTGGTTATACCATGCCCACATGCTGTAAATTCAGGTTTTCTAAACCTAGGTTTTCCACCAAAAAAACTAGGCTTCAAGTGCATTTATATTTTTTGTAGGCATTTATAAAATCTTTTGAGTGCTGGTGTATTTTTTTCTGAAATCCTCATCATGTTATTGACCTCTGTGTAAAATTTCAAATAGATCTGATCAATTGTTATGAAGAAAAATAAATAAAATGTACACAAGGGTTTATTGTGCCGAAGGTCTCAAAGGAAACAGACAACGCAGATTTAACGAAACTTTGAAGTGCTATAAAATTAAAACCGTTTGAGACAGAGGGGAAAAATTTAAGGGGGTTTATTTCAATCATAAGGGATGGGTTGTACACCAAATTTCATCAACATCCAAGATGGAGGGTGACATGACCTTGTTGAAATGACATGGAATGACCCAAGTCCTTTAGGCAGCTGACCTCCTACCCTCCCTACACAGCATACAACCCCTTCTGACCTTTATTATTTATTTTACTTATAATATTTTAGCCCTTCTGTTCCTCTAAGGAGCTTAAGGCAGCGTACACAATCCCTCTTTTTATCCTGAAGTGCTAAGGTTACTTTACAGATCATTCTTGTCTCAGTTGACCATTGCCTACAACACTGATTTGGGGGCAGGTGTTCATGAGTTAGTGTATTAATACTGACTTACTTAGTCAACCAGTGTCAGAGGCTTCACCATTGCAAGCACAATACAAAATAGATGTCAGCCTCCTCCACAGTCCATTCCATGCATCTTATCAATGTAAGCAGGCTCTCAGCAGCAAAACTGTATCCTTGCACCATATTAATCAAGGCAAACAAATAGTGTGGTGGCACATTCAAACTATTTGATGTTTCTGGCCTAGTTTTAACCATGGGCTATTATTTGAGAAATTTCTGTCAGCAGAACCAAATTTATATTAAAAAAAATCACTTCAATCATTTATTGTCTCAATCCTGTACGTTTAGGAACCTACTAAGAGTTTCTACAGCTCTTGCAACATGAATGGATAAGAAGTGTCTTAAAAGCTCTAAACATCTGAACAAGAAATGATTTCTATGTTTTTAGGTAAATCTCTAATTCAAATGCACACACACACACACACACACACACACACACACACACACACAAAGAGCATTGCAAGATAAGATGCTGCACCTCATAACCTCATGTACCTAGAGCTTCCACATAATCATCCTTCCATGAAAAAACAAGTTGCATGTCCCTACCAATAAATATTGCTATGTTTTATACAATGCTGTCTCTCTGTCAAAGATGCCTCTACTACAGACAAATTTGATTTCTTAAAAGTGTCTGGATAAAAGAGGCCACACTGTGCCTTTCTTGGATATATATATATATATATAGAAGGAAAGGAAGAATTCCTTCCTAAAATAGTGAAGCTTAGCAAGTCAATGATAATTTTTTTAAAGAAAAGAATACCTACTGCAATCCAGCTCAGAAGCAAATATAATTTAGGGTATGATTCCACATTTTTAAGGCTACATTCTTATTGATGTCTGCGATCACATTACAGGAACAGGCAGACCAAGTATAGCTTCAGTATATGTTTCTCCTTATTTCATTGAACTGAGGGGTTCATCCTGACAAAACTATCCATCTTATTAATTTCAGTGTGCAGTGGGCTCATGCACAACTTTCACTTCCTCTGACCATCCAAGGAACTTCATTTCTCCTACCATCAGCTATAAATGTTTAGTTGATATGATACAGATTTCTGCATGTAACTTTCTTTCTAATTGCTTAGATCCATGAATGAACTGAGCTCTTAAAAGCTGTTATGTCTGTCAAGATGTAAATTCCTCCACTTTTCCTCCTCCCTAATCCAAAATGCTCATACTATCTAACTTAAAGATGTTCCAGACAGAGCTGTTGAGCAGGTCCCACTGTTTTAAGACCCAGTTTTCATGAACCAACTGAAATCAAGAAGGCTAAAATTGCCCTTGTAAAATAAAGCTGTACAGTTTGTAACCATAATGTAAGCCTGCCATAAAAAACAACAACAACCAGTCTTGCCCTCTTCTCACACATTTTAAATAAACAGAATGAATGACCCACAAAGTGAGCTAGAGAATTGCCTTGGTGTGAGACAAATGTATATTCCTGTAAGATTGCATTTTTATCTGAGGAATTATGTTATTTTAAAAATTGCTAATAAATTTTTTAACAATGTCTTGATTGGTTTATCCTAACTCCTTTTACACTTATACCTTCCTCATGACATCTGCTACAAACAGGCCAATATGCCAGCCACTGTCAACTTATACATTCCTAACATTTATACTTGGATTTGTATTACAGTTCTATCAGTGCCAAGCAGTATTTAGAATCCTAACCATACCTTTACAATAGTAGTGGCTATCTGCATGGCTAACAGCCCAGTCCTCATACTTTCTAAACCAGTACACATCTTATGAATGGGAAATATGGCTATACTACCACCACAACATAAAACTGTTATCCAAGCAATGTTACACTAATATTACATAAAATAGAAACAGAAACAATAAATACATTAATACTCACCCATCATGTTGTTATGAGTTGGCTGAGTTTATTGTCCCTGTACGTCTCTTGCTTTCCCTCTCATTGTCTATTCATCTGTCAAAGAAGATATAGAACAATAAACATACTTTCCACCAGTTTTGGTTATATTTTGATATTCTACTTATTATTTGCAGCACAAATTTGACAATTACAAATCTGTTCTGCAACTAACACAAATAAGGTAGGGATGTGCAATTGTACATTTCTCCCAAAATACTTTCTAAAAATTCAGAGTGCATCTTCTAGGAAAGACAACTTTGAGGAATATGAATGCTCTGGCAAATAAGAATGTAAGCAAACAACACTAAAAATACAAGTCAGATTCAGAAACAAATCAATTCAGAACAACCAAGCTCAAATGTGCCCTAACCAATAAGAACAAGAAGCACACTAACTGAAGATAAGCTCATGGCAGATCAAGAAGTACCATTGATAATAAAAAGTACAGTATTGATAATAAAAAGCCATAGCCTGGTAAATTAACCCCCAAAAGTCTGTTCATTCCTTATTCTTAAAATCTAGCACGATAATTTAAGATCCTCAGTGTACTTTTAGAGTTTAGTTTGCTTCAGACTGTAACCCATTGCTATGCATGTTCACTTGTAAATCCCACACTGCGTCAAAAGGGGCTTAGTACAATCCTGTCTGCACTGATTTGGAGTATGCATAGAATTGCACTTTTGAACTAATTTTCTCGTCCCAATTCCATGTACTTGTTTTAATTTTTGAAGCCTTAAAAAGCTTAGAACTAGGATACCTATCAGAGGGCTTTCTACTTTCCACCTGATGCATCTTTTTGGTTGTGTTGTCCTGCCTTCAGAACTCGTTCCTCAGGTAGGCTTCCCTGGTACCATCTCCCATTATCTTTTCAGCACCAGGTATTGTTGCTATTTGCCTGGACTTTTTAAGCTTTTAGTTTGACTGCAGCCCTATTCACATTTCTCTCACATACAGGGCATAACTACATTGACTATAGAGAGTGACCATGTATTTAACCTGCCCTGTGCTATAATTTCTTCCTATAACTATGTGTTGTTCACAGTTGTCTGTAGGGAAATGCCAATGCACAGGCACTGCATGATACAGACACTAGGTATCCTGATAGTACAAAGCCCCTATACAGCCAGATGCTTGAGCTTCGGAATTTCCCTAAAGACAACTGCACACAATCATGGGGAGAATAACACTCTGGTCTAATCTGCACTCAACATAATAATGCCCTACATCTGAGTAACACATGCACAGGGCTTTTCCATTCTGCTGGCTTTTAAGCCTTATCTTGTTTTATTCTATTGTATGCTTAAAAACAAACAAAGGCCTGTGCCAAAAGGCACATATCCATCCCCCATTCACAACTGTTAAAATTAAAATTGTAACTGAACAACTATCATACTGTGTAAGTTCAACAATTCCATTTGCCGTGTTCACCTTGGCAAGTGGTCAGCCTTCCCCACAACTTTGAAGCTGCAGAAGTGAGTGGAGATCATCCCAGCAGCTCCTCAGCAATCCACAATGGTAGGAAGGCTAGAGATTTGTTTGGCAACTGAGTGGCAGTGCCCAGAGAACAGCTTCCCCAGCAGCACCAAACTGGCACCCCATGTAGTGGCGTAGCGTGGGTTGTCAGCACCAGGGGCAAGGCAAGTAATTTGCGCCCCCTAACCCATGGATTTGCACCCCCCTAACCCTAACCCTAACCCCCAGATGTTGTGCCCGGTGCGGCCGGCCCCCCCCTGCAACCCCCATGCTACGCCACTGACCCCATGGCAGCCTCTCCTGCTTCTGAGCCAGTGGGGGAAGGGGTGCAACTGCAGCAATGCCCAACAGGCTACACTCATCCCGGGGCCCCTCAGAAAAGGAAAGGGGCTTGAGAGATCAGGGAGCTCCACAACTACAACTGTTTGATTTGGCCAACAAGGCTAGCAGTCATTGTGTAAAGCACTTTACAATACAGTATATACATTTTGTTCAACAACCCTGACAGGAGTCACTCACATCCTCACGGATAAGGACGGCGGGCTGTTATTATTTTGGCATTTGGTAAATTTCGTGCCTTGTTTTTATGTGTATCAGACAGGAATGTGCCTTATTAGATTTTAGTGGTCATATATATCTATATCTATATCTATATATATATATATGGCTTGCAGTGTTGGTTTTTGAGGGGGGCGGGGGGAGTACCAGCACCTTTTTATCCCCAAATGTTGAAAGTGTGGCACTTACTGTAACAACTTCATGGTGAGTACGGGCTCCTTTTCGTCTTGGGGGTGGGGAGCAGAGGCTAAGGGCCTCAAAGTGTGGAAGAGGCCCAGGCCTCGTTGGGGGGCTTACCTCTGAGTAGGCAATGTATAGGAACGCGCCGCAGGTCTATGAGAAGAGATTCTATGAGGACGTCGGCAGCTAACGTGTTTAAATTCATAAACGCGCCCCAAAGCAACATCAACGGAACAAGCACGCGTTAGGGACCCAGGTACTATGGCAGCTGAAACGGCAAGGCGTCAGGGGCCACGGGGGAGCGAATAAATAGAAGTAACAACAGACACACGAAAGCGGGCGAAGAGCGAGGCCACGCCTTTGGCAGTTCCTTCTCCTAACCGCCCGCTCTCGCGCCCGTGGCGCTGAAGCCACGCCTCCTTCTCCCGTCACCGAGCTCAGCTCCTCGCGCCGCCTCAGGTAAAGCCGCACTTCTGCTCCTGCCCGCCTTTTGAAGAACTTGGCCACGCCCCCTCCCTCTTCGCTCCTCCTTAGGTGCGTTTCCTAAGCTCCGCCCTTGTTCTCCCTTTTCAGGTTTTGGTCCCGGAAACTGGGGGCGGACGAAGCGAGTGTAGCCGGTGGCCTCGCTTCGACAGCGGCTATGGCGAGGATGGGAGCCGTCGCCGCCGCTTCGCTTCCCCTTACACTTCTTCTGGGACTTTTGCCCGCTGCTTCAGGGCTGAGGCTCCTCGAAGACCCGCCAGTTTTCAATTGTTCCCAGCCGGTAAGTCTCTCGGGGCCAAAGATCATTTTTTCCGGCTCTTTCGAAAGCGGCGTCGTAGTTAACTCGAAGCTGCGGATGCGGAAGTTCTCGGTTCGAGTTCTTGCTACTTGTCAGGAACTCACGAGGTTGCTTTTGACAAGCCCGTCTCTCACTCCGAGCCGTCGCCAGTTTGTTAATGTAAAGGTTGCTGTATTGACCTACTTCGCAGGGTTGTTCCGAGGATCGCCTGCCCGCGCCTTCATGCTCTCCCTCCCCGCTTCTCTGTTCTTTGTGTTTATTTAGTTAAGGACCTGCCTTTGTAAAGTTCCAGATACTGGTGCTGTAGAAACAAATTATTCTGAATAATAACGTGTGTGTCCCTCCATGTATTGTTGGACTTAGCTCCCAGCAGCCTTAGCCATCTGGATGACTGCAGGTTCCCCACCTCTGTGAGATGAGCAAAGTAAAACGTGGGTTTTTTCCCCCGAAAATTGTGGTGGTGTTTGTACATTTTTTCCCCTTGCATGGTACTACTGTATCTGTTTAGGAAAGAATATCTAGCCTTAGTTGGTCCACAGATCAATGGCTTAAATAAAGAGCTTCTCTGGAGGAATTACAGGTGTCTAAAATCAAAACACTGAGTGTGCTGTGATAGCAACATTATCTTCCTGAAGTAGTATTTGTATTTTAATTTACCTCTGCAAGTGATCTCTGACTAAAGAATTGTGTACTCTTTTAACAATAGTGAGAATTCAGTCAGAAACTTCCATGCCTCTTTTCATTAAAGCCGTATTCTGTGTGTGTATGTAAAAGATTAATGCTGCATTAGCATTCTTAATTAGCATTCATTTGTGTACAGTCATGCAGGCTTCAACAACACTGAACATGGTTTACCTTCTGGTAACTGATGAGCAACCAGCCTTCCTCCCAACTTTGAACTTGGGAAATTTGGTGGAGATACCTCTTCAGTTGCATAGTGATTCTCACCACCTCCCAAGCTTCACAGATAGGAGAAAGGATAGGGATTGTTTTGCACCCGCATGGCCAAACTAGTAAGACCCTGCACCACCACGGCTTATCTCTTCCTCTACCACCAACCAGGTTTCCCGGTAATATATTCAGTCAGTCAGGTTTTAATGTATTAATTAATTGTAATTAATCTAGTTAATTGTGAATGCAAACAAGCTTTAAATACTTTGAAACACTGTAATCCGATTCATTTTCTGCTCCCCTCTGTCTATAACTCACTCTGACTCCTATGCCTCCCACCCACAAGAAACCAACCCAAATAACTGCCAAAACCCCTGTGCTGAGCCTTAAACACAGTTAGGCTCCGCCCTTGGGCTTTCTTAATGGTCAGCCTATTAACCCTTTCTCTCTTCCCCCCAGTACGACATCTCCATAATGAATGGGCAAACGTCACACACCCCTTCTAAGTTTTCCTGCCTTTAAGCAGCAGCAGCAGTCTGTTTCCTTGGTAAAGACTTGGAAGGTTTGCCCAGAGAGAAGTGAATAGGCAACTACTTACTTACTTACTTACTTACTTACTTACTTACTTTAGCTCAGCCAGCAAGACTAATCAAAAATTGTAGAACCCTGCTTGTATATAAGACACTGTACATTGTATGTATGACAAGGGCTTCCTACTCCTATTGATGTTGACTAATGTCTAACTCAGTGTTGCTAGTCTTCCCACCATCCTTTTGCCATCTCCTGCAGTGAACAACATTAACAGTGGTAGAGCAGGTCTCTAATGCCTTTACTATCCTACATTGTTAATTGCCCTCCTTGGTAGACACATGCTTAACTTAAACACATTCTAAGAGTCTCCTGTATTAGGATCTTTAGACAATCTGCTCTGATATAGCTGGCTCTTTTACATACTTCTTCAGAAGTTTTTAAAAAATCATAGATCTACCAGCTTCTCTTTTTCTGTCACTGGCACAAAAACAGCAGCTCGTGAAATCTTTTATAAGGTCGGAAGTTACGAAACAGGCTCTTTATCAGAAATTTTATTTTTCATAACTCTTGCGGAAACCACAGCTGATGATACAAGTGGCTTAAGCCAAGCTACGCAAATTTCAGAAGCTTCCCTTGGTTAAAGATTGGAGAATCTGAGGCAATGTTCAAGAAGTATTTGTCAACTGAGAAGTGTAACATTTCAGTAAACACCTTAACATGCTCTACCAAAAACTGTACAGTGGTACCACAGGTTACACACACTTCAGGTTACAGACTCCACTAACCCAGAAATAGTACCTTGGGTTAAGAACTTTGCTTCAGGATGAGAACAGAAATTGTGCAGCGGCGGCAGCAGGAGGCCCCATTAGCTAAAGTGATACCTCAGGTTAAGAACAGTTTCAGGTTAAGAACAGACCTCCAGAACAAATTAAGTTCTTAACCTGAGGTACCACTGGTTGCCCTTTGGATGTTGTTTGATTAGAACTCGCATCATACCAGACCACTGGAGTATTAAGGATGGGGCACTAAGGCTGAGAGAGAGTAGCTTGCTAAGGACACCTAGTGTGTTCATGGCTGAGGTGATACTTGAACTAGGGAGTTTCCAGCACATCATCTTAGCCACCCTGCTATGCTAGATATCTTGCTCATTTTTCTTATGAGAAATTCTCCTTCTACGTAGCTTTATATGCTACAGATGATTTGGCTATAGGGAATCCATTCTGTGCGTAGATGACACTTTTTGAAAACAATCCAGTCATACAGTTCTGTGAGTCATCACTTAATATCATTATATTAAAAAAAAATTTTAAAAATTGTGGTTTATGGAACTTGTTCTGATGATGCATACTTTTATTTTTAACCGTACTGCTATGCGGCAGATTAGCCTAACTTCTTAATGGTAGTGAACAAACATCTGGTAATATTTCCTTCAAGTGTGTTCAATCAAGAAGTACTGAAAGGAATATGAGCTACACAATACCATGTCCACAGTTATTACTTTTATCATTTCAGTGTATTGACCCTTTATCCTTGTTGTGATGCATGGTTAAAATAAATAGTCTGGATAAGGTAAAAACATTTGTATCTTAGGTGTTAGAAAGGTTCTTTTTCAGTTATTTTTGAATATAATATTCACAGTGAATCCTACCACTAGTGCTGGTGGGTCATCTTTGTCAACAGTATCCTTCTAGTTGCCAACCTGACAAACAGTTTAATATTGGCTATGGTTTGTTTGAAACAAGGCAACTTCAAACCATTTGTTATAATTGTGGGATATGAAGTTGACTTTTTTCAACAAACTGATGTTAAGATTAGCCACATTCTTAGGGCTCAGATGACACACAAAACTGTGGTTAGTCAAAAATGGAACACCTCCAAACGCCTTGTGGCCACACCAGAGAAAAAGAGGTGGGACATGCAAGCACAGAGGGGGTGCTAAATTAATTCCCTGTGTTTTAAACCATGGCTAATTATGACTTCCAAACACAGCCTTTGACTGTAGTACCCTCTTTAATTATTAGGTTACTATGTTGTTCCATGTCTTGTATGACCATATTTGGGTGACTAGTCATGTTATGTTCTCAAACAAGAGAACTTAAAAAAAAAATCTTTATTGAACAATTTTGACAAGCAATTATCCATCAATCAGTATAACCGTTTACATTCCCCCCTTTTTTTCTCCCTCCCTCTCGCCTCCCCCCCAAACTTCCCTCAGTTCCCCTCTCTGGTTTCTTTGCACATGTTATTCTCTGCATGTTATAAATTTGTACATATCATTGCCTTATCTGTCATGTATTCAACTAATAAATTTGTGGATGTTTATTCAAAACCTGCCAAGGAGTCCAAATCATTTTGTTGTCTTTTTAAATAATTTGTAAAAAGTTCCCATTCTTCCTTGAACTCACAATTGTCCTTGTCACACAGTTTATATGTCAACTTGGCCAGTTCCGCATAGCTCATCAGTTTTTCTTGCCACTGTTCTTTCGTTGGGATTTCTCAAACAAGAGATCTTGATGTACAGTACTTGGTCTGTGTTCAGAGAGTGCCTAGTTTATTGGTTGTTAAGGAGAACCAGCCTGATTAAAGCAGATGGTAGTATTTTTTAACTGATCACTGTTTACACACAAGGGTATATTAAACAGTAGAGTTTAAATTCATTAGCACTAGTCATATAATCAAAGTGCGGAAGTCATGGCTGTTAACCAAAGCAAACTTTTAGATCAGTCATGTTATATATGAACTAGTTGTCTGGTTGGTTGGTTGGTTGTTTAAAAAAACAACTGTTAGCACCATAAATACTTAAACACATTCCCACCATATCCTTGACTGGTTTAACCAAACTGAATTCTAACTATAAATGATCTTTGTCTTTTTGCACCTGCTTCATCAGGCTCTGAGAATAGGAATTGTTCCTCTCAATAATATATTTGTGTTCTCTCCTGCAGGGTTTAAATTGCCTTGTGCGAAACAGTAAGTATATTGGTTATCTTTTTTTTTTAAGTCTTTTTAGATGGTTTGTACTTCAATCTTTGTTTCCTTACTGTAATTTTACAGGATGAAAATTAGTGAAGTGTGTGTTTATGTATGTCAGCTTAGAAATACAAGAAACCATTACTTCATTGGGGTGAGTGAGGGAAAAGATCAAATAGGCAGCATGTGGAGCAATCCTGTGCATGTTTACTTGCTCTCTGTTGTTGTATATGCTGGCACTCTGGTCAGTGACCGAAATAAATTGATTCATTCATTCATATTTACTTGGAAGCAATAACCACCATGAATGTGTTGAATTCCAGCTTCAATTCCTCATTTATATATTGAACTTTTTCCTCATGATGCATTCACTAGTACTTCTTTTTCCATGTTGAAAATAGTCAGATCTTCACATGCAGCAGAATGAGATGGTTGGGTGGACTGTACAAGTGAAATTCAGCTTGTAGGTGGAGTACATCTTTGGATTCTATCACATGTACGAAGTCCCCTATAATAATTTTTAACCCACAGTAACTGGCTTTAGCCCAGTCAACCCGTGCTGTGCAAGTTTTCTACTTACAAGGAAGGTTTTTGTTTCCTTACATGGAGGAATATTCAGAAATAGGATTCCTCCACTTGGTAATCATCTGGGACATGCTGCTCCACATTTTCAGGATACTGCCATCTTATTCCCAACTCATTTTTGCTGTGTGGGTAGACCTAGCCTATGTCAGGTTGAGAAGTGTTGGAACTGTAGGTAAAATGGGGGCAGAGAGACTCCTTGAGATCCCCAGTTCCATATTTCATGGAAACAGGCAGAGATGTAGAGGCATGTTATCTTCTTAGAGAACTGACACTCTAAGTAAACTGAAATATAAAGGTAATTTAAAAACTATCCATATTCAGACTGTTATAAACAAATTTATTGACCTGTACAGTTTGTCCAATTATGTGTGTCTCAAAGCACAACTTGTGCATATTTGCCCCCTGCTGTGGCTTCTCCTAGAAAGTGTGTTTATAGAGAAATACTTAGCCAAGAGGCTTATGTACGGTATATGTTCACTGTTGACCCTAATGATGGGTGAGCTCCACTGGATTCACTCCTTTAAGTTTTTCCTAGCTTTCTTTCAAAGGCCAGTGTAATACAGCAAGTGCTATTGTGCTCAGGTCACGTGGGTGGCCCTCCCATAGGCATCTTATTGACCACTGTGAGAAAAGAATGCTGGGCTAGATGGGTCTTTGGTCTGATCCAAGAAAGCACCTCTTCTTCTTTTTTGTTCCTGTAAGAAATTGGGTAGCATCCTAAAATTTGCTAAACATAATAGTATGGGAGGATGCAAGTAAGGCCAAAGTGTTGGTATCATCCAAAAAAAATCAATGGCCACATCAAAAATGGTCCTTAAGTTTATTTTTGTTTAACTGGCAGGTACCTGCATGGATCAGAGCTGGCTCAAGGCTTCACAGTTTACTCCGTCAGCCCCAAGTTCCCTTGATGTTCATATTGATACTTTCTTGGATAATGAGGAAAAACTGCTCCCTGTGCTGAAGATAGAATGGAAGGTGGCTACTGATGGTAAGCAAAGGGCAATTTAATATAGACTTGAGTGGGCTGGCATTTAATGATAAATAGGGTTCTGTAGCATGTAGCACTGACCGTTTGGCCCAGCAGTAGTACCCAGAGCTGCCATTTAAAAGTTTTTGTGGATGGCTTGACCATTGCACGATGCCATGATGAAGAACTTAGGTTACTGCGCAGAGTGCAGGCTCTTACAGATACGACAGAGGAAGCAAACCTTGGCACATGCTGACTATCTGAATTAACAGGAGTCACACTTAACCTCAGTGTCTAGGTGGAAAAAGCTACAGAAAAATGCAAATACTTGACTATACAGCTTAATCTGTCAACTGCCAATAATTGTAACATTCCCCCCCCTCTCTCTACACACACACACACACACACACACACACTGTATCACAGAAAAAAGTAAAGTATCAGCTGTTGGGAGAGGTAAAGCCTATGTCTCATTTTTACTATAACCATTTTACTCTCTGTGGTTATTCCATTTTGATGATTCAAGTGGCACTGTTTTATTTGTGTTTTGGAATAATACATTTATTTCCAAAATCTCCAGATATCACACCTGCATTCAGATATCACACCTGGTTACATTCATGTTAAAGTGTAATATATGTTTTGGGACACAGGTAAACTTGAGAACAATCTAGTAATACAGAAAATCCTCCCTTGGACACCTTTTCAGAAACAAAAAATGTAAGAAATTCAGAGCAGATTGACTGTTAAAGTGGTGGTATTTCACTTCAGGCAGGGAAGGCAGTAGTACAGTTGTAGTATTCATGGACCCTGTCGATCACTTTAAACACTGGAATTTGCAGGATAAATTAAGTCCTGAGTGCTGAAAGTATAAAAAGATAGCTTGGAAAGTTAATGAAGTTGCCTTACACAGAATCAAACCATTGATCCATATTGATCAATATTGTCTACTCTTCCTGGAGGTATTCCTCGCCTGAGATCCCTAACTGGAGGAAACAGATTAAATCAGAGACCTTCTGCATGTTAATCATATTCTCTGTTTCTCCTCCAATAAATAAACTATTCCTTAGTGCATCTTCTACAGGCTGATGTAGTCATTTTAAGAAAAGCCTGGGCCTGCCCCTTCATTTCTTTTTCTAAGCAAGGATTTACTTTTTCTACCTCTGCAGTCAGATGCTCAGGCTGCAGTATGAACCTTTATTTTCCTCTAGAGGTCACAAACAGAAATAAGTTGTTTCCTTACAAATCCTCCTCTTTTCCTTCCCTCCCACCTCGGCCATACACCAACCAGGAAGTGTTCAGAACCTCAGAGGGGCAGAATTGGCTGTGCTTCAGGTGAGCACTAACCAGCAGGTCTGTGCTCAGTTTGATCTTCAGAACAACTTGTTGTT
Source organism: Podarcis melisellensis (assembly GCF_964234715.1). Classification (NCBI taxonomy): domain Eukaryota; kingdom Metazoa; phylum Chordata; class Lepidosauria; order Squamata; family Lacertidae; genus Podarcis; species Podarcis melisellensis. Next base: position 59,059,074 of record NC_138542.1, read on the forward strand.
CCAAGTCCGTCCAAATGGTGGAGGTCGGGTAAGTGATCATGGAGGTATTACAAATGTTCTGCTTCTTTTCCTCTTTTCAGAATCTCTCGGCTTGTTGCCTACAGAAGATATAACATTCCCAAAGCAACAGGGCAGCTTTGTGCTTAAGAACAGCCTTGTAGTGTAAGAATATGCCCGGTTGCCTGCAGCAAATAAAAATGACTCCTACACAGCCCCTGCTGCTTGTGCATTACCTGGACAGAAGCCACGGGGATCCACTCTGTTTCTCACCTGGGGAAGTGCAGTGGAGCAGTATGATTTTTCTCTGTCCCTGAACTAAAGTGTGTGTGTGTGTGTGTGTGTGAGAGAGAGAGAGAGAGAGAGAGAGAGAGAGAGAGAGGGACGAGGGAGAGCTCAGACTGGGAGCACCCACAGCATAAAACAGGAGACTGGCTACTGCCAAAGTAAGAAGAGTTGCTGCTCCCAACTCCTTTGCTTTTTCTGTTGGTAACAGAAGTCATCTTAAACTGCTCAAAGGGAGAAAGCAGCAACATTTAAATTTTGTAAAACCCAGAAGGCAGTGGAGAGTAAGATGTATAACATTTGCTGCTGACATTTCTGCTGCTTTGGCAGGTCTGTAGCACTGACTGCCTGTAAACATTGTAAACATTGTTATTTAATCTGAGTGAGAGGGACCAGAGGTTGGAAAAACTGCAAGGGAAAAGAGAAAGGAGCCCCACAGGTTTTGTCTGCCCCAGTGGATATATGCACTATCAGCTCTCTTGGCTATAACCCACTGCTTTTGTCACCCTATAGCCCCTGTCTCTCTGGCCTCCCCCCTGCCAGCTTACTCACTACCTTATAGCAGGAGTGGCAGCAGCCCTGCCTGCAAGACTTCAAAAGTACATCCCTCCTTCATCAGAACAGCAGGAGAGAGGGGTCTTTATCAGAAAGCAGAGTAGGCAGAAGAGTGCCCCAAATGATACGCTGTTGACCTAACAAAGCTATACTATTCTAGAAGGCATTTGGAGGAGAGGAAGGAGTGAGTTCTTCCATCCACAATGGTTTCATGGGTTTGAGACTAGTTGATTGAACTTGAACCTTGATGTTCAGATCTCCCCTCCATCCCTCCTGTATCATGCCTGTGGATTTTGTATTATTTATTTCATTTTTCTACTATAACTACGGTGTTGCAGTTCCGTACAATCTTGGTTTTGTATTATTTATTTCATTTTTCTACTATAACTCCGGTGTTGCAGTTCCGTACAATCTTGGTTTTGTATTATTTATTTCATTTTTCTACTATAACTACGGTGTTGCAGTTCCGTACAATCTTGGTTTTGTATTATTTATTTCATTTTTCTACTATAACTCCGGTGTTGCAGTTCCGTGCAATCTTGGTTTTGTATTATTTATTTCATTTTTCTACTATAACTCCGGTGTTGCAGTTCCGTGCAATCTTGGTTTTTAACTTCAGCACACTGGTATTGGTATCTTTCCTCTTTTTGTTGTTTCAGTGGAGCTTCTCTTTCAATCGTTTCGAGGTAGAACCAGGTCAAACATACCAAGTAACTGTTCATCATTTGCCCAAATTAAGTACTCCAGGAGACTATAATCGGAAATCTGTGCCATTCACAGTACCAGGTAAAGGACCCTCTTTATAATGGTAACGATGGGATTTAGTATTGGGCTTATCAGGTTGTAAAATCATGTTGCTAGATTAGGGATAGATAGAAGAGCTATTTTCCATTCACTGTCTTTTGCATATAATCAGTTGTAGGTCCATTCAATTTTTTGCAGTTGTTGTTTTTTAAATGCATGAAAATTTTGAATTTAAATTGCAGGAATTTAACACACATTCTTCCTACAAAACATGCACGTTTTTGCTTTTTGGTGCATTTTATAGGAAAACACACATTTTGTACATATTCTTTGCCATAAAGTATGCATTCTTTACTTTCTTGAACCACAAGGTTCATTTTTGCATCGCAAATTTAGGAATAGTGCATTCCAATTCATATATAAGTCTGGGACCAGCGAATTAAATCAGGTTTACTTTAAAATCCAGATCAAATGAATTTCTCCATCATGAGGCAGGACTGGGTTCAGATGCAGATATGACATTGTGATGCTGCTGATACGGATATTATAGTGCTATATAAAAAGTTTTTTTAAGTGACTGGCCCTACCTGCAGGTCTCCAGTCTGTATATAAAGAAAAATAAGAAATGGAAACAAGACTAAAGCAAGAATAGCTAATGTGGTGCGCTGGGACGTTTTGGAGTACAACTCCCACCCCAAGCCAGCATGGCCAATGGTCAGGGAGATGGGAACTGTAGTCTACAGTATCTGGAGGGCACCAGCTCTGGAGGGGCTGGAGGAAAGACCTACTACGATGGGATGGGCATTTTAAAGAACTTATTGTATAAAAGAAGCAGTGTGACCATTCAAATGTCAGATGGGAGAGAATTTCAAAGAAAAGGAACTGAAAGGGCAAAAACAGGAAATAGGTGAAGAAATTCTGGGCTTGCAAAATAACATAGACCCAGCAGAAAGAAACTGATGCAAGTGGTGTGAACAACAAAAAAAAAGAGATGGAAGATAAACAGGAACTATAATGGGCAAATATTGGCAAATCAGTTTTGAAGAACTTAAAAGGAACACACGCATCATAATAATAATAATGGTGATGCTGTTCGTGCTGTTGATTTGCAATTTGGAAAATTGAGGACACATATAAAGGTAGACCACAGAAAAACAACTAAATCGTATAAATAAGCTGCGTGTTGCATTGTAAGCCTGGAGGGGTGTGTTTACATGAATTGTAGTATCTAAAGAACATGATCTTTATATTCATTACCATTGTAGTATTTTCTAAACAATATAGTGTTTAACCTCAGTAGCCCAGTGATCAAAACATAATTAACATTCTTTAGGCTGCCTACAAACTCAAGTGGTCAGCACTACTTGTTGCCGTTTTTCAACTAGACTCTGACCTTGGTTTCATAATGTAGGCTGGACTTTTATTTTCCCCAAAATATTCTCTCTCTCTCTTTCAGCAGTATTGAAATTACTTTGTGTCAATGCTGAGCACTTGTATTTCTTTTGTCAATTTCACTGTTTCTGAGACTTAGCCTGAATTCAAGCAAACGAGTTTCAGTGTATAAGCTGGTAAAGTTCTGGATAAAGTTTTATGATGGCTTATTGTATTTTATGATTGTTGTCATACACTGCCCTAAGAGCCATTTGGATGAAGGGTACCTTAGATAAAGCAAATTATCCTAACTTAAATTTCATGTCTGCTCACCCTGGAGCCCATCAAATGTAACTTAGTGCCCCCTCTCTTAACGTACCCAGCAAGTGTTCTTCCACTTGTATATATTTGTGGTATTTAGCTAGAAATTCTTGCCTATTGTACTCTGTCTTTCTGGACATAAATGCAATCCTTCTGTCTTTTTGTTGCAGATTGCACAGACCCTATCATGAAAACAACAGCCCCATGTCTGCAATTAGGTAATGTTTGTTTAAGTATGGGTAGAAGTGTAGGAAATCTGTTTAAAGTACTCACAGTTCATGATGATATTGATATATGCAGGCAGTAGATGGGAACCCAGCCTGGTTGGACAAAGCCTAGATGATGAGACACTCTTGGTGAGCTTCAACCCAGCAATGGAGTCAACCAATTACTTCATCCATGTGACCAGCTTTGAAAAAGATGGAGCAGAATGTAAAAAGGCCACACAGAAAATCTCAGAGGTAAAAAAGCTGTTCTCCATCTTCCTCCCCACTTGAGACACTTATTTTAGAAAGTGCTTGTATTTAATCCCACCTCAACAATTACTAAGTTACTACTTATTTATTCTACTTATGTTTGCCCTAGATTAGAGGCAGCTAACTGTTTTCAGCCCAAGGACTTGATTGCCTCATTGTGTCAATTTCAAGAGCTGCATGGCAATAATGAATGTGGTCAAAAAGTGGGTATTGCCACAGCACATTCTCACACACGCATGCACATACCACCATGTGACAGAGCATGCACACATCCTAGCCAGAGGCACTCCTAGCCAGAGCAGCTACCTGGCCAACTAGCAACACAGTGGACCCAGCAACTATCCTGAAGTTCGTGATAAGTTCTTCCTTAACTCTGATTTCTTACTCTGAACCCACCTGTGCTCAGGAGGCATCACTGGGATATTTGAGGCACAATGTATTTGAGATGACAAATGCTTCTCATTTTTTTCCTGTGCTGCTACTCATTCTTTATCCTGAGTTCATTCAAGCTCTTTGTGATTTTTACCTTGGAATTGCACTTTGTCTCTTGGTTTCTGCAGAAGGAGTTGCTGCAGCCAATGAACGTCACAGTCAAACTAGAGAGAAACTTGAAGATTTGTTGCGAATACACGGTTCAGGTATGGTGAGCTGCTTTTCTTATTTGAATAAAGAAGGGAGTGGCCATGCCAATTCTACATCACCTTGTCTGTGTTTCAAACCAAACACAATTATTTCTCCAGAGATCATCTTATCTCTGGTTATTACAAGTTATACAACGTAACCATAATGAATTATTTTAACAGTGCTGATACCTCACCATTTCATCTTCACAAGAGTATCTTAAATTGTGCCTGGAAATGAACTGGCAACCAATGCAACTGTTTTAAAATGAGTTACACGAGTTCTAAATGGAACCCTGGCCAGTAATCTGGCTGCTGCATTTTGGACTGGTCAAAGTTTCTCAGTCGTCTTCAAGGACAGCCCCACATGAGGCACACTGCAATAATATTTCCTGCCTTCTTGCTATGAATTTTGCACCCCATCCTACTAAAATATCTGCTTAACATGAACACATACCACTTTATGTCCAAAACTGTATCCATTTGTAGGTTTTATTTTCAGACACTTCTTCATTCTCCCTACATTTAGTATGACACAGTCTGAAGATGACAAAACAAAATGCCTAATCAAGGGGTCACAAGTAAATATGGTACTGTTGACTTGCTCTCCTTTCTAAAGGGTGTGTCCATTACAAAAGCGAGCAATTAATTCCACACAATATGCAATTTGCTCCAGAAACACCAAGTGTTAGAGTATCAAAGACACTGCTAAAGTTGTTCTCTCCTGTCTTTTTCTTTCCAGATTCAACCATTCTTTGCACGTTGTGCCACAGATTGTATAAGGCATTCCATTTCCATCCCATGTCTCTCTACTACCTTGCCTTACAGGACAACAAAGGGAGTTGGTACGGTCTTAATTTTGAATTTGTGTAGCTAATTAACTGCTGCAAGAATTTGTTACAAAACAAGCCAAAGTTTTAGACCTGTAGAGTCCCCAGTAATATGTACGCAGATGTTGCAATTAACATAAAGCAGCAAAAAATAAATAAGGAAAACAAAAGTGGGTACAAAGGAATTAAGATACCCAAAGGTTGGCAGCTGTCCCCTCCCTCTTAAAGATGGTACTTTAGTCTAAGAACCATGTAAGTATCATCCACAGCATAACAATGGAAATAAGGCAGAAATCATCCTTCCTCACAAGAGTAGCAGATGTGGCTCTGCTGCCGCCTTTGTATGATGAAGTTATAGATTAGGGGCTGAATGACTTACTCAGTATCCATCATTGTCATCATCATTATCTGCTAACTTGTAATGCCACTTTTCCACAAAATTGTGCCCAATGTGGCTCACTACATATCAAGTGAACAAATTAGTATAACAATTTTTAAAACATTAGAAACAACTAGAAATAATATCAATAAAAACACCCCAAAAGAGAAATCTGATCAAGTTTGCTTTATTTGCATTGTTTTGCACCATCTAATTTAACAGCCTAAAACTAAGCAGGAGAGAGAATAATGCCTAACCCAGAAATGAACAGTAGTTTGAATCCAGAACTCAAACAGGAACCAACTGCAAAGAATCTCTGATTGGGTGAACGTCATAAAGCAGCTGGGCCTGTTCTACCCCTCTTGAAAGGAGCTGGAGAGGGAAGATAATTTCCCTTAGAACCATAGAATTGCAGAGCTGGAAGGGACCCTGAGAATCATCTAGTCCAAATCCCTACAATGCAGGAATGTGCAACTGTCCTGTGTGGGGATCGAAACTGCAACCTTGGCGTTATCAGCACCACGCTCTAACCAATTGAGCTATCCAGAAGATCAATTCTGTTTCTGTTGAAAGCATATGTGGCTTCAGATATATTGGGCTGTTTCTGCCAATAATTCTTGGCTCAGTAAAGATGTAAGCAAGAAATACCCTGTTATTTTTTGGACCTGAGCAAATGCAAAGTAATTCTGCTGCTTATTGCTAATAGCTGGTGGGGGGAGGTTGCATCCTCCTCACTCCCAAGTGGTTTGGTAGTTTTGCATGGTCTAATTACTGCAGCAGTGGAAATGTTCCTTACATTATGCTCTTCCTATGTTGCAGATAATCTTTCTGTGGTGTTGCCCTGGGGCCTCACTCTCATCTGCATTTTAATAGTTGGATCAGCTGTCGCTTCAGTAATTTGGCTTGCTCGAAGGCAAAAAGGTATGAAAAATGTTAGAAATGTAATGGGAAGGTTTGCCAGCTTGTTTCCCACATTGTTGCACCACTCGTACCTTTCTGGATACTTGGCCTTTAGCATGCAACACAGAGAGATAAAGTGACCCAATTAGAATGTCTTATCCAGCCCCTGGCTCCTTACATACCTATGGTTACATGTTGAGCCTGTGCAGAAGTCATTATTTCAGCATTTAGTTGTATGGATATCCCAAGTTCCATAGGAACCAAATACCTATGGTTTGTTGGTCTAGCCTGATAAATAATTTTTGTATTACACTTTAGAGAAGAAACATAGCTCAGTAGTAGATAGCATGCAAAAGTAGTCCAGCAAAAACTCCATACAAACTTTAACTGCAAAGGGTTTGGGGGTGTTTTTTTGGTGGGGAGAGGTCGGGACAACAATTAGGCTAGCATAAGAAACAACATCCTAAAAGTTGAAATATCCACCTGTTGTTTTGTATTTCCCTAGTAGTTAGAGTGGCCTTACTACAGGGTGGACAGGCACCACAAGCAATCCTCAAGAATCCCATGTGGCTGCTGAAACTTCCTCCCAGGCTCTGAGGCAGGGAAATACTATGTTCCAAACAAGCAGGAAATAACTCATTAACAGTGCAAGACACTCCAAAACTAACTGCAGTCTAATTCTTAAGAATTAAGTTTAAGATATTAACAGATGCGAAAGAAAGAGGGGGCTTTGCCCTGCCAGACTTAAGGTTGTATTATGAAGCCGCAGCCTTCTGCTGGCTAAAAGACTGGCTACTTCTCGAAGACACTGACGTGTTGGATCTGGAAGGTTATAACAATGCTTTTGGTTGGCATGCATACTTATGGTATGATAAGGTTAAGATCAATAAGGCCTTTAAGAACCATATTGTCAGAAAAGCAGTGTTCAATGTCTGGACAAAATATAAAGACTTACTGGAAAATAAAACTCCAAGGTGGCTCTCACCTTTGGAAGCTAAGGCCCGAAAAAGACCCAATATGGAAGCCTATTGGCCAAAATATTGGGAACTGCTAGAAAAAGACGGAGATAATTGGAAATTGCAGAGTATGGAGAAAATGAAGGATAAAGTGCGAGACTGGTTACACTACGCTCAGATTAAAGAAATTTTTTAAAGTGATAAAAAGTTAGGGTTCCAGGTGGAGAAATCGAAGTTGGAAACAGAATTGTTAGAACCTAAGACTAAGGTACTTTCAAGAATGTATAACTTGCTGTTGAAATGGAATACACAAGACGAAATGGTTAAGTCGGCTATGATAAAATGGGCACAGGATATTGGGCATAACATTATGTTTGAAGACTGGGAAAGGTTGTGGACCACTGGGCTGAACTTCACTGCATGTAATGCTCTGAAGGAAAATGTAATGAAAATGATATATAGATGGTACATGACCCCAGTTAAACTTGCCAAAATATACCATTTGTCTGATAACAAATGTTGGAAATGTAAAGAAAATGAAGGAACATTCTTTCACCTCTGGTGGACCTGCCCTAAGGTGAAGGTCTTCTGGGAAATGATATATAATGAGTTGAAAAAGGTATTTAAGTATACCTTCACTAAGAAACCAGAGGCCTTTCTTCTGGGTATTGTCGACCAGAAGGTGTCAAAGAAGGATAGAACATTTTTCATGTATGCAACAACAGCAGCAAGGATATTACTCGCTAAGAACTGGAAAACTCAAGATCTACCCACACTGGAAGAATGGCAGAAGCAACTGATGGACTATATGCAATTGGCAGAGATGACTGGCAGAATCCGAGACCTGGGAGAAGAAAGGATTGAAGAAGATTGGAAGAAATTCAAGATTTACCTACAGAAATATTGTGATTTAGTGGAATATTAAGAAGGATGCTTGGTTATAAATAACTGGCCATCATTAAATTGGATCAGAATTTGATGATAAGAGAGATTAAGAGAAACAAAATTGGTAGGAGAACTATTATATTGTATTTAAATATGTGGTTATAAAATTGAAAATAAGATGATAATTTGCTTGATAAAAATTCATTAATGATGTAAGTGGGAGCGGGAGATGTGAGGAAGCCCAAAGATGTTATGAAATCTTGTAAAAACAAAGTAACGCTGTTTAATATTTCTGTATTTCTTTTATTAAAAACTCCAATGAATATTTATAAAAAAAAAACCACAAAACTAACTGCAGTCTATAAAAATGAATAAGGGTGTCAGAGCACCTTTATTCATTTTTATAGACATCAGTTATTTTTAGGCATAGATGTTGGGTCCTAGAACTGCTGTCTCAGCTTAGTCTTCAAAAGATACTGTTGTTCCTAGACCAAATGTATATTCTATCAGATCATCTTATATGTGTCTATTGTTTTCTTTCCTTATTAGTAACACATTCAGGAACAAGTAGCAGTGATGGTACCCACCATGGTAAGAGAACATTTTGTTTCTATTGAGTCAGTGCAATTTGCAATGTGGGAACCTGGGATGAGAGAATTTGGACTTGTATTGTTGTATGTACTATTAGGATAGCACATGTGCAAGATACAAATAGAAATTTGTGGCAATAAAATATTTGGGGAAATCTGTGGTGGTGAACTTGAAAAAGGGCCTGGGGAAGATGAAAGGGCTGAATGCATGAAGTAGCAAGGAGTGCACTAATCTTATTCCTAGTGACTTAAAGACTCTGCATTGTCCTTCTAGTTTTCTGTCACCTCTCTTGCATAATAAGTCATTTTCTTTAGTGTGTGGCATACACAAACATTTAACAGCTAATGCTAGTCCATATTCTAAAACAAATCTGAATGTGCATACATAAGGTCCAACAACTATTTAAGACTAGCATCACCTCTACTTTTGTGATCACCAATACAAATCTTAATTAGTGGCTTTATGTACAGAAATGAATTGAGATGGTGGCAGGGGAAGTTAGCTCTTTTACTATTTTTATGTATTATGGTTATATTTTGGTGGTTAAATGGTGATTAAGGCATGGCTTACATGTACTAAAAGGTCTTGAACACACATGCCTGTATTCTGTACAGCTTAGAAAGCATATTCAGTTCCAAATTTTTGCATTCTGGCTTTCCACATGTGCAGTGCAGCAACTCATGGTGGTTTTCTTTTTTAACAAAAAATCTCAATTTTCCAGAACTGCTGCGCCTGTCACAGTCTCCTCCACCCCTGAAGACTCGTAAGGTTTGGATTGTGTATTCTGCTGATCACAAGCTCTATGTAGACATTGTGATGAAGTTTGCTCAGTTCATGATCACAGTCTGTGGTACTGAGGTGGTCCTAGACTTGCTGGATGAACGTCAAATATCAGAGATGGGGGCTGTGCGCTGGCTGACACGGCAAAAACAGGAAATGGAAGCACTCTCTTCAAAGATCATCATCTTGTGTTCCCGGGGTACTCGAGCCAAGTGGCAGGCCATGCTTGGGCGTGAAGAGTTAACTGTATCTCTCAAGCAAGATAACCTGCTACCAATAGGGGATATGTTCACTCCAGCATTGAATCTGATCCTACCAGACTTTAAACAGCCAGCTTGTTTTGGCATGTACCTAGTCTGTTACTTTGAGGGCATAAGCAGTGAAAGAGATATTCCAGATCCATTCAACGTCACCTCCAAGTACCAACTGATGGACAAGTTTGAGGAAGTTTACTTCCTGATTCAGGATCTGGAGAAATTTGAACCAGGGAGAATACATCAGATTCCAGAGATCTCACCTGAGAACTACGCTGAAAGCTTCAGTGGGAGACAACTGAAGGAGGCAGTGCAGAAGTTCCAGAAATGGCAGACTGAGCACCCTGATTGGTTTAAGAGAGAGAATGCCTGCCCTGAGTATGAAGATGACCTTCAGTCTCTGAATGGGGATCTCTCTCAGGAATTAATACCGACTGAGGGAGGAATTCTGAAACGGCAACTGCTTCCACAGGAACCTGATCCCAATAGCTGTTGCTTGGTCAACCTCTTAGTCAATGAAGATGAGTCGGGAGCTTGTAGGCTGTTACCCCAGCTACTACCACAAGAGGATCTAGCATTCCAGACGCTGGTTGTTCCTGCTGATGACTGCTCCCAGGTTCAGGTAGTAATGCCAGTTGCCCTTACAGAAGAGACAGAGATACTTAGCCATCAGCTGCTGACCAATGAAGATTGGCTAGAAAGAATGCCCATGATGAAAACTAGCACCCCCAGGAGAAACAATGTCATCCTTCAAGAAGATCTGTCCTCAAACCCCAACCCCTTGCCAGCTGATGTGAAGCAGCAGCTGGAGAGCTTAATGTACTCTCTCTACCAACAAAGCATTTTGCCCTCTGAAACACCTCTCTGCCAAGAAGATGTTAATGAGCAACAGCAGCTGGTTTTTGATGAGTCTTGCAAAGATCAAAGACAGTCGGTGCAGTCAGACCAGGGTTACATTTCCAGATGTTCCCCTTTGCCTTCCGACAGCCCCCTGGAGGAAGAAGAGGAGCAAGGGCAGGAAGGACATGGGTCTGCTCAACACCTCTCCCCAGATGTCTTGGACAGTCTAAAAAGTCTTCAGCAGCAGCTGCTTTTTCAGAATATTCAGCAGCACTTCAGCTAGGATCACATGGTAGGATGGCTAACTATACCCCATACTTCCACCCAGAATCTGTTCTGTTTTGCCAAAAAAGAAATGATTGTTGGTTAGAATGCAGACATTTCAGACATCCTCCCTCAGGCAATCTTGTGCACACATTTTTGTGAAGTCTAATGCGTAGAAGAGCTGACAGCAGAAATTTGGCAGCTTGGCTTACCTGTCTGCCCAGCCATCCTGCTGCATATACTCAAGCATTCTTGTGCGTCAGTAATCTGCTTGTAAATGGAGCTAGATACCAAACCTATAAATAATGCATTTTTTTCAAATTAATGCTACAAGCAGGTAGCATACAAGTGGCCTCAGAGGATCAGATGAAATGGACCAGGTAGCTCAGTAAGCTCCAGGTAACAAGCCATATAAAATGATTGTGATGGAAACATCACAAGAGCTCTGTTTTATGAGATAAAAGATGTGTCCAGTCCAGCATCCTGTTTCCATAGTGAATGACTAGATGCTACAAGGAAGCCCACAAGCAACACCCCTAACCTGCTGCTGTTGCCCCAGAATAATAATAATGATAATTTATTATTTATACCTCGCCCATCTGGCTGGGCTTCCCCAGCCACTCTGGGCGGCTTCCAACCACATATTAAAATACAGTAATGCCTCAAACATTAAAAGCTTCCCTAAACAGGGCTGCCTTCAGATGTCGTCTAAAAGTCTGATAGTTGTTGTTCTCTTTGACATCTGGTGGGAGGGCATTCCACAGGAAGGGTGCCACCACGAGAAGCCCCTCTGCCTGGTTCCGTGTAACTTGGCTTCTCGCAGGGAGGGAACCACCAGAAGGCCCTCGGTGCTGGACCTCAGTGACCAGGCTGAACGATGGGGGTGGAGACGCTCCTTCAGATATACTGGACCGAGGCCATTTAGGGCTTTAAGGGTCAGCACCAATACTTAGAATTAGTAGAAATAGTAGTCAGTAACATATTGCCTCTGGACCTAGAAGTTCTACGCGGCTATGATGGCTAATAGCCATTGATGGGTTGACACTCCATAGCTATTTCTACATCTTTTAGCAGTGAATTCTATAATTTCATTGTATGAAGTACTTTCCATTGCCTGTCTTGAATCTGCTGCTGATTGATTGATCTGCAAATGTAGTATTGAGAGGAAGAACTTATTTCTAATCGTTGCATAATTTTATGAGCTTCTCCTTAGGTCTCTCCTTAGTTTTTTTTTTAATTGTTGGCATCTGCCTGATTCAAGAGACAGTGGAAGAGTATGTCATCAATGGTAAAGTCAAACTGTTGGGAGAGTTACAATGCATGCTGGACCTGTAGAGGCCAGTACAGGAGATACATGTTTCATTATAGCTGGGGCAGATAAAGGCATCTAGTTTCACTATTACAGATGCACCATGGTATTTCTTCTCTCTGCACTCCTCCCAGTGGTCATTTCTCCTCTGGTCACAGCTGTGAATACACAACTTGTTTGTCTCCAGGCACTGTGGTCGCCTGCTAAAAACAACCCAGTACTCCTTTAGCTGTGCTGTAACCCCTTGGTTATTTGTATTACATTTTCCTATAGTTTTCCAGCTCTAGGATATGTACACAATATTCATAGTGCATCACACTTACATAAAAAGCACTTCTATACTGCCCGCTTTTTCAGTTCCTTTTCTAATAATTCCTTGCATGAAATAACTCTGTTTCACTGCCACAGCACACTGAAGTGATACCTACATTGATCAAAACAGCACAAACCTAATATCTTTCCTGAATAGTCACCACCAGTTCTGGTCCTGTTAATACATATGTGGTTAGGATTTTTTTGCCCCAATATATATCCCTTACATTGAATCTCAATTGCCATTTTGTTACCCCTTCACCCTGTTTGGGATTGTACTTTCAGAGCTCTTTGCAATCCAGTTAGGTTTACACCCTCCTGCATAATGTGGAGCCGCCTTGCTGGTGACCCTCTTCTCCAGAAAACTAATGAACTCCAAATCATTTTACAAATGATTAAGACAAAATGTTTCACATCAAGACAAATGTTTTAGGCCATCTTCCTCAACAAGCACTGTACTCTTATTCTATATTCATCTTATGGTCAATAAGGTAAAATGCTGTTGTATTGATTTGAAGCCCTGCATTAAGTAATTGCTCTGCCCAGTTTTAAATGCTGCAGTAATTAATTTCTTTTCATGTCACAAATAGTCCCAGCAGAGTTGCCTGAGTTTAGGGATTTTCTTGTAAATGTGTTGGCAGCTTCCTTATGCAGTCTTTGAATTATGGATAAGCAAAACTGCTGAAGCAATCTTCAGAATGCACTTAATTTTGGTAATGGATACTTCTTCATGATATAACAGAAGAATCTAGGCAAACCTAATTTAGAAGGGGGTATTTTAGAAAGATGCTGAAGCAGAGGATTATGTGGTTATACTCAACATAGCTAGTGTGTGAAGCCTTCAGATTCCATCCACAATAGGACTTTTAACTCACCACAGGGATGCTGTCTGCAGAAGCATCACCATGTCAAAAGTAATGAGTGTGCAGCCTCTGAATCACAGGCAAGGGGCTCTTTAATATGCACCCGCACTTTAGCTGCTCTGTCGATTTCCCATTATGCGCCACATCTGCTGTCTCCCTACACAATCCAAGACAGGCAAATGGAAGCAAGCGGTTGTAGTGTGTAAGGGGAGAGTACATGCTTAGCAGGATAACTTTTTGCCAATGGCCGTGGGCAGAACCAATGTTGTTCTTTCAGCTGTTACTCAGGTCAAAATATGGCTCTGTATAAAATTTGCCATAGACCTGGGACAAAGGAAAAATTACAACATATATAGGTGTTGTGACTGTGCAAGATAAGTCATTACAGGCTGTTAAAGCATCCATGTATATTGGTAACCAATTCAGCTAAAGCACAATAGCACCTGTGGTGAGGTAGAGGAAAGGGATCCCCAAGCATCAGTTCTCCATGGCCCATCAGGCCGACTGCCTTGAAAATTGTGCCAGTGTATTCAAATGAACACGTGCAGACTTGATGCCTGTTCCACTGCATGACTTCTTAGCCCGTTTTAGAGACCACTCAGCAGTTTCCTTCAATGTACATGGTCCATTTCACAATAGCAAATTACAGCTGTACAGTATTTTTTTAAAAATTGCTTTTTTTTTGCTATGCCTTTTTCATTGCTAGCGTTTAATAACTTGATTAAAATGTATTGTATTTTGCATATCTCTGGCTCTTTGCTAAATATTTGTTACTAAAGAAAATGATATGTTAGGTATCCAGAGCATCAATTAAGTGGCATTTGTTCTGTTTTTCACTTTACATAAGGACTGGTGGACGCTGGATGTTAGGGGGGCAGGGAGATAAGAGACTGGTGAACTTTTCCCGCAGAATAAGGCTTTTATGGAGGAATGTAATTGCCTCCTCTTGCAATACAGTGAGCTCCCAACCTGTGCACATTTAACTTTTGTGTGCTCAGCTTTATTCACTTGACAAAAAAAAAAGTAAATGGAAACGGGGTGAGCATCCAGGAAATAAGACTTTGGCAATCCCACCCACCATTGAACCCAATGGTTTTTAATATACATGATTCTGGTTTTAGGTGTGATCCCCAGAATGTAACCCCCATGTAAGTTGCTGGTTTACTGTACTTAACTAATGGCAAGCTACGTAGTTGCACTCAAGAGGCCAGCCTGGATATGGGTACACTGCACACCTAGCAAGAGGAGAATAACCAGCATGCCTTCAGTCCAGATATTTTCTAGAGTACAGCTACTACCAAGTTATTCAACTTTGCTTCCCTTCATAATTTGGAACTTTTTTGAGCTGGTAGGATGCTGAGATGATAGACTGAACAGTCAATCATAATGCAGGTGAGAGAATCCAGCTCTGAATGCTTGTCGAAATAAAAAACCTGCAGATAGAAAACTAGCACAGAAAGACGAAAACTTCTATATCTGGCCTAGTATGTATTTGTGCCTGCAGGAAGGATGGAGAAATGTGATCACTTACCTGAGTCTGAAGTGGCACAGCTTATTTTACCACTTCAGCACTTCACCACCTTATTCTGCTACATGTCCAGACCTAAAGTCTAAATTTGTTTGCTTTTCTCCTTTACAATTTCTGAAAGCACAATTGTTATCACAGATCTGTCCTGCAAATAATTAAACCACCAGACATCATCAACAACGAAATCAGTTCCTAGGTTTTATTTTAAAAACAAATTGTTTTATTTTTTAAAAAAGCTCTAAATTTGTGGGGATGCTCAGTTTCCTTGCCTTGCTTTCTGCCTGTCTCTTTTAATTTCCTTCTCCTTGGGACACTGTCTTCATACGTTAGGGGCTTTCCCTAAAAAAATAAATATCACAGCTTCTTTAAATAGAGGGATTCTGAGCCAGAACTTGCATACTTCTTCCTTAAGCTTGTATGTAGTGTGGTTTGTAACCATTCCACTTCCATTTGTGTGCAGAGGCCTGTTCTCCCATGTTTATAATTCCTTATCCAGATTGAGATGAAAGTACTGAAATTGAGTTAGGACTGATTTACAGTAAATGCAACATAATCACAACTGAATTGGTTTTTATTTAATGGCATACAAGAGCTGTCATACCTTGTTGTTGCTCTAAACCACCAAGATTCCTTATTTTTACCAATATTTGTGCCACACAAATCTGTTCCGTTACTGAACTGTTTTTACAAATGGTAGGTGCTCTTGCCCACCTACTTTATGGCAACCACAATATATTTAAATGTGCAATTTTAAATTTCAGTGTTAACTAAATGCAAATAACAGCTGTAATGGCTTATAGCATTTGATTACTGCACAGCAGCCTGTTTTGTAGCAGATTCTCTCTGGGAGGAAGTGAAGTATTTGTATGCACACCTGTTCTTTCTGTCAGGAAACTAGCATCCCCACTAAAAGTCTCTTAGAGCTCAGAGGGAAAGTCCACAGTACTTAAGTTTTACAATCACAGTCACAGCACCAAGATTGTCCAGACAAATAGAAAGGAGTTACCGAAGGGAAGGCCTCTGGCCAGAATTCCACACAAAGTCTTTCAGAAGATCTGCTTTGGAGACCGGACAGGATAAAATCACTGGTGAAAAAGTTAAACCTTAGTTCTCGTTCCTGCAACAGCAATGGGTTAGCTTGAGGTCAGTAAGCAGGTATCTCAAAGCAACTCCAGGGCTGAAGCTCAAGTAGAACATCTATGTATGCAGAAAGTCCCACGTTCAGTTCCTGGTGTATGCAGGTAGGGCTGTGAGAGACCCCTGCCTGAATCATGGAGAGCCACTGCCAGTCAGTGTAACTTTATGACTCTGTATAAGGCAGCTTCCTATGGAGTTAACCACCCAATGAAAATCCCAATTCTATAAACAACCATAGAGAGAAAAGGCTGGGTATATAAATGTAGTATTATAAGAGTGCATGAGAACCAGGTTATTTATCACCACCTCTGGCTTTTGTATCATTTCTCCATAGCACAATAACTTGACTGTCTATATGAGTGGTTACTGAGTGGAGAAAAACATCTCCCAATCGCACACCACAGGTTTTATACAGTGGTTGTTAGCATTCTGTTCTCTTTCCTACCTAGGCAGCTTGGGGATTTTAAGACCAAAGGCAGCTGGCATCCACCAGGACAGGTTATTTCAAATTATATGTCCTTTCCCCCTCCCCACACAAAAAAATTCTGGGCCCACATACAAAGAAGAAGCATAGGCATGTAAGGAAAGGATTGGGGATCTTTCCAAGATAGCCAGGCAACAAGACCATTTATAATGTGACCCCTTTCTGCCTGTTTCCATTCCGTGTCAACGAGTTTACTATTTAGCGCATAACAAGCAGCACCAATAAATATCTAGAAATAAGAGGATGGCATAGTTCCCTCCTCCTTTTCACTTTATTTAAGTCCCTACTTAAATAAGCAAGTGAAAGCTGTCCTCAAAACAGAGCACCAATTATTAAAATCGTGCAGGTCTATTCCCAAGAGCTAGAAAACGAGAGCCCCCATAAGCAGAGGCTGTTGATAAGACCCTGTTATCACCGGTGTGTAAAATGTCTCAATGAAGAAGAGAGTTTGGCCCCTTGGAGGAGGGGGAATCGGACATAACTCCCTTATGTGCAAGGTCGGCACATGATGCAATGAGGTTCAAGCACAGAGGTAGAAATTTTCAGCAAGGAGAAAGATGGCTCCTTTCGTCTTAAAAGATTGCAGGTACCACCCTAATCCCAGAAACCCCCAAGGCAGAAATTAGTTTATCCCCAGAGTGAGGGAGTGGTGATGAACTTTTGTACAATGTACAAGAGGGTTAAAATTACTTCCTTTTCCTTGAGGGCAGGAATAGTCATGTATTCCAAGGCCTAACATGTGGAAGACTTGTCTATGTCAGTCTTCCTAAATGAAAGCCATTGGGAACTCAAGTATCACACAAGCCAAATTGCATTGTCCCACAGCAGAGGAGTGCTGTGGACAAAATGAAACAAATAACATGTGGTCATGCTGAAAATACGATTTGCCCCACAAAGGCGCAGGTGTGGCTGAATGCACTGAGACGCCATATTTTAAAAGGAACCTGCAGATGAAACAGGCGCCCTTTCCTGAGAAAGGCAGCTCCTGCTGATTTATTTGTCCTTAAAATGGTTTTCATCTTTTGTTCAGTAAAATTGTGCCCTAGAGCAGCTAGCGTGCCTATAGCACCCTGAGCAACTGTGCTAAAGAGAGGCACAGATTTTTGAATGGCCAAAGTTGTTCTGGGCTGTACCACCTCAGCCTGCAAGTGGGAGTGCACATTACTAAATGTTCTACCACACACACACATATACATATGTATTTGCCGTATACATAAATTGGATGTGTCAAGAAGGTAGGCTAGAACCCTTGATGCTGACCTCTAGCTTGCCACATGGAAGGAAATTTTGAATGAGTAAGCATCTGATCATGTGAGTTCCCACCTGCAGTTTGAAGTGGTAGAGCCTGTGAGCAGAGCCTAACTTAGCACCCGCCATAGCGCTCCTCTCTCTTTGTTCAGCATTGGCATTATGGCTGGGTGGCTCTCCACTGCATGGAGGAGGAGCCCAACATAGGATATGAAGAACCTGGACAGCTTACAGTAATATGTTTTTCCAGGAATTCCAAGTGGGTGATGCCCTCTCTCTGCTCTCCTAGAGGCAGTGGTGGTAGGAGGCACCTCAGAAAAGAGAAAAAACCCACAGGTCAGAGAGCAAAAATCCAAAAACTTGATCATGACTGAGAAACTGAACCCGACGTGAAATATATAATCTGGAATGTGCAGTTAGGCAGTTAAACAAGCCTCTTCCATCTTGATTTCTATAAACAGAAGCAAAAGAGGTGAGGGGTCTGTAGCCACAGCACATTAAGTTGTCATTAGAAGGAACCTACAGAATAAATAGGAATGATTTGGGGGTTATGGGGATGGGGTGGAAGAAAAGGATTTGGAATAGTTTGTAAGAACTTGGGTGAAAGGATTAAAAAATGATGCTGCCATCATTTTGGCCCAATAGCTGGTTTGACTAGTGCCGCAGCATTCATTATGTTGTGTATTTAGGTGTGTCTAGCTGCTCTGTAATGACAGAATATCTAACAATATTAAAAGTTTTCATGATTAAAGTAGTACATGATTTAAGGCAAGAGCAGCTCAGATATTGCCACAAAAGACAGCCTGACTAATTAGGATGGGGAAATTAGGCTGCTTCACATTACCATTGAGGTGTAGCTACTGCCAAGACTCCAAACTATATGGGCACCAGCTCACCACACAGCCACTAGGGTGATGCAGTGGACCACATATTTTAGACAATGTTGAACGATGCCAGGGCAATACTTTCATGGGTGCAGCTGGTTTAAACCAATGGCCACTGCTTCACTCAAAAAATTAGCATTACTGTACTGTATCCACTGAATTCCCAGGAGAGACCATATCATTGGCTAATTAAATGGACCTTAATCTGGTTGAGATTGGCAGAGATAAAAGTGGACAAGGGGAACTAAAACAGGCACAGGTCAAAATCCCTAGGTTTGCCATGGACAATGAACTTTCCAGGGAAGGGTCAGACTAGGTAGGTTATTCAGGACAACTGCTCAGAAAGTTACAGTGCCCTGAGATAGGGAGCTGGGTCAGATGCACAAATGCTGTCTCCTAAGGGGCCTGGGTTTGGGCGACTGGGGCAATCTGAAAATCGGAGACATGTAAAAGGGAAAGTAACTAGAGCAGGTGGGTACCTAAGCTGAACTGGCATGGAATACAAGGTGGGGCAACTGCAGAGGGGCACTGGCACGGGCGTGGACCCCCTCAGCTCTGCGCGGTGACGGCCAATGTGTTGACGTAGCCATGGGGCCCCATGTCGTTCTCGGAGATGCAGTGGCTGAGCTGGCCGGCCCCGACCCCGGCGGAGGGGGCTGGCGCGTTCTTGCCGTTGCCCGCCAGCCCGCCGGCGGAGTGCAGGAGGCAGCAGGTCTCCAGGGCCTCCAGGCCCCGGCAGGCCAGGAAGAAGAGGTTCTTGAGCATGAAGATGGAGAGGGGCTGCTGGTAGCGCACCAGCAGGAGGCAGCGCAGCGCCAGCAGCGGCGCGTCCAGGAGCCCGGCGGGCAGCAGCCAGTGCAAGGCCAGGCGGGCGGCGCCGGGGGCCCGCGGGGCGCTCAGCTCGTACAGCCACAGCACCGGCGAGGCCAGGCACAGGAAGTAGACGGCGATGAGCACGTAGCGGAGCGGCGGCGGCAGCGGCAAGGCCGGCCGGCCGGGCTGCAGGAGCAGCAGCTCCAGGAGAGTGAAGCTGTCCAGCAGGTCCAAGCACGTGGCCAGGAAAGCGGCGGCGGCGCGGTGCTGCGGCGGCGGCTGGGGCGGCAGGAGGAGCTGGCCGGAGCCGGAGCCGCCCTCGGCGCCGATGGCCCGCAGGAGGCAATACAGGAGCGGGGCCGAGAGCGCCAGCGTGATCCGGAAGCCCGTGGCGCCCAGCGGCAGGCGCAGCTCCACCAGCTCCAGGATGGACGTGCCCAGGATGAGCGCCGCCTTGGGCGTGAAGGCGATGGCGTAGATCAGCCAGGCCAAGTGGGCGTAGGCGAAGTCCCCGCCCCGCGGAGCGCCCCCTGCCTTCCCGCCCGACGCAGCGCAGGCGCCTCGGCCGCCGTGGGGCGGGTGGCCCAGCAGCGGGTGCAAGGGCGGCGGCGGGTGTCCCCCTCCGACGCCGGACGGGCGCTCCCGGCGACGAGCGCGGCTATTGCGGCAGAAGAAGATGCTCCAGCCGGCGGCCAGCACCAGGTCGGTGGCGATCCAGCTGCACCAGTACAGGTCGGTGACGGCGATCAGGTAGAGGTCCAGCAGCGCGCCCTGGCCCAGCAGCAGCACCAGGGACAGCGCCTTGTAGCCCCAGCGAGACCCGCCCGAGCCCCCCGCCCACAGCAGCCCCGCGGCCGCGCTCGCCGCCGCCGCCGCCCCGGGCCCGGCGGCCGGAGCCCCGTACAGCTCGGCGGCTGTCATGCTGCAGCCCGACGTGGAGGTGCTGCTGGACCCCGGGGAGGCGCAGGCGGCGGGCGGGGCGGGCGGCGAGGCGGGCTCCTGAACCGGCACGAGGGGCTTGGCTTCCTCCTCCTCGCCCTCTTCCTCCTCCTCTTCCTCACTGCTGCGGCCGCCGCTGCTGCTGCTGCTCCTGCTGCGAGTGCGGGTGGAGGCCGAGCTGGACACGGAGCCTCGCCTGCCCCTCCGGGTGCCGCCGCTCGAGCTGCTGGTGCTGCTGATGCCGCCGCCCAGGAAAAGGGGCTGCAGGTCCGCGGCGGGGGGAGGCGGCGGGGGAGCCTGGAAGGAGCCCGAGGAGGAGGAGACCGAGCGCTGGTTGGAGACGACTCGGTGCATGGTCGTCCTCCCCGCCCCCCACCCGCGCCCCACAGAGATGGGCGGGCGGGCCACAGCCCTCCCGGCCGGGCACCCGGCGAGTAACCTGCCCGGCACGGTCCGGCCCCGGGGAGCGCCGAGCGATGGGGATGGTGGGGATGGTAGTGATGGGCGAAAGGGAGGAGGAGGAGGAGGGCGGTGGGCAGGCTCTGAGCGAAAGCCGAGACCCGGCCTGGATCTTCCCTTTCCCCGTCGTCGGAATCAGTAGAAACCCGGAGCGGATCCTGCCGTGGACGAGAGAGAGAGAAGCGGGGAATCCGGGAGTGGATCCAGTCGCAGAGACGGACGCTTGATGGAAGAAAGGAGAGAACCCCTAAAGCAGATGCTGCGCGGAGAAAGGCAGGTGAAGGAGGGGCGGGTTTGAGGATGCGGACAAAGACAGAGATGCAAGGCGAGAGGCTGCCAAAAGCAAGAGCCAGCGCGCGCGCCTCCTGGCTGATGCTCTTCTCCAGAAGCGCCTGCCAAGGCAGCGGAGGGACGGGGGCGCGGATCGCTTGCGAGCCAGGAGGATACCTGGGAGCGGCAGCTGCTTTTGTTGCCCACCCCCTCGCAGCGAGCTTCATGGCAACTGGGTGGGCGGCCTGATGCAGCAGCAAATGAGTCACTTGCCTCAGGAAGGGGGAAGCTGTCGCCTAGGGGGGAAAGCTCGTGCCACAATGCGCCTCGGAGGCTGCAAAGGGAGGATGGCTCGGGAACTGGTTTCCTTAACTACCTACTTAAGCACCAGGCATAAATGATGGAAAGAGCAGGGTGGGCATTGAATGTTTACAGTTGAAGCGGGCTTTTATAATTGGAAAAGTAGCATTCCCTTTGCTTGGTATTATTTTTATACTAATGAACATGCTTTCCCCCCCTATCCCATTATGGCTCAGAGCAGCTTACAAAGATTCCAAGAGTTAGTTTGCAAAGAACAAAACCTCAATAAACAATACACTGGAAGGCAACACTAAAAAAAAAAAGCTGCTAAAAATGGCATTAGACGTTACTAAAAATATGTTGCCTTTTGAAGATCACTAAAAAATGAACCCCAACAGACCTCAGAAGGCCATTTCAAGGACGGGGCAGGAGTGGTGGTATCAAGTTTAATAATTCAATCCAGAATAATAGGGTGTCATTTGTATGTATATTACGTTTATATCCAGCTTAAGTTCTATCATGGACCTGTGTGGGAGGGTGTCTCCTGTCCAAGCACTTAGCTTAGCTTTAGCATATTTCGTAATCATACACTTTCCAACCTGGCATGAGTACTTTTTTGCAGCGTAAAACACTTTTAGCCTTACTCTGCAACACATACACAAGGCAGGCCAGCATCTATGCATAAGACATAATACCAGCAACTTCACAAATCCAAGACAATCTCCAGTTAAAAGGAATCCTACTTTTTCCATATTGAGTTTAAAATCTGGGGCAGGTGGGGAATTCAAAGCTGTGACATCACACCTGCAGGCTGAGGTTGGCTCCAATTGACTTAGTAGCTTGGCTCTATGAATACTGCTGCAACAGTCTTCAAGTTAGGACAGTGCAAAAGGAGCCCAACAGGAATAAAAAGAAATGATTTTTTAAAGTGACAATCTGCTAAGCTTCAGAAAAGCAGGGAAAGGCTGCATGGGGGGGGGGGAAACCATGATATAAATGTTAGATTTATTGTTATGTACACTTTTATGCTTGGCTGCAATATATTGTCCTCTTAAATAAATATTTGCCTCTTTTTTTTATCCGTTTGGTGTCCTTGGTGCAATTCCTTCATGAGGCATAACATCCTTAAGTCCTTAGGTATCCATCAGAAACTTCAGAACAGACACTTTGCTAACAGGAGGAGCTGAAGCAGAGGTAGTGACAGCTCAGTAGGAGATGCTTTCAGCTTGTCAAATGGAGCCATGGAGGAGGAAACCAAGTGAGCCTCTGCCGCTTTCATGGTAAACAGGAAACCCTGTACTTTTATAGCATTAACATAGAAATGAGTTTTTAATCCTCTCTTTGTAGAAGCTCCGCTATTATCTATTTGTCTGGAATTTCCTATGGCTTTAATTTACCCATTTCCTTGATTCTAGTTTATACGTGCTAAGTCTAAATACCTAGCATTCATGGGACATAGGAAGGTTTCTTATACTAGTTGGACTAGAGATATGAAGGCCCAACAAAAAAAACTGCAACAATCCTGTCTTTCTCCATTTCCCCCAAGCTTTTTTCTGAGCCTTCACATCTTAGGTTATCCATCTAGATCAATCTGCCTGCTCTATCAATGGCTCTCAGGCTTCAGGCCGGGACATCCCAAGCCCTACCTGCTGATGCCATGGATTGAACCTAGTACCTTCTGCTTGCAAAGCATGAGCCACAGCCTTTCCTATATTTCAAGATCTCAGACCACAGCTGAAATGACATGCACTTAACTTGGGATTAAGGCCCACTAAATTTTGTGGGACCCAATTCAGGTGTTCATCACGATTGGTACTTCAAATACTTCAGGGCTGAGCCCCCGTCAATAGAAACAAAACAGGTTCTAGGCCTCTGTCCAGCACTGTCAGGATTGCATGTTTGGCCAGCACACATGAATCAAATTACAGTACAAGCAACTCCCTGTTTACACACATACAAGTCACCCGTGACTGTGCATACACACTGCACTCTTGCTACGAACCTAGAAGTAGCAATTAAAGGGGGGCAAAGCCCCCCCAAGAGAGTGTGAAAACAGCAAAAATCGTGCAAAAACAGCAGTCCCTCAAGCCTTTTCAAGTGCAATCCCTGGAGGGTTTGCATGGAGCTTTGAGGTCTGTGAAGAGCTGGAGTTTGAGAAAGGAGGTTTGGAGGGAGTCTGGTAAGTGCTGCTGGTTTTAAAAAGGGGTTTCCAAGGGTTTCCTGAGGTTTAGAGGATGTTTTCAGGCTTTCTCAATATACACAATTTCACTTACGCGCACGGTGACTTGGAACATGTAAATGGGGAGTTGCCTGTAAATCACAAGGCTTCCCTTACCATTTGGCAAAGCCCACAGATATTATTGTACTAACATCCATCAGCCCATCAAAGACAAATCTGGTGTATGGTGGTAGTGGTAACAGAGAATAAAATTCATAATGAAGTCAAGATGATGGTAGTTTTAAAAGGGATTTTAAATCAATTGGACTTAAAATGCATGCATTTAAATGCTACTTGAAGAAACAGGGGGCAAAGGACTGTTTTGCCCCTGAAATCAGTAAGAAAGGTCTGTCCCTTACAGCACAGATTGCAAGAAGGAAGAAATAAAGAAGCCTGGAGAGCGTCTGAGGGTGGAAGGATGCTCAAAATAAAGCACAGGAGTGAAGAGCCTTAATTATGTCTTGCAGGGGCTGTCATGAGTCGACAGCTGCAGCAGGGAAAGACAGGAGGAGGATAAGTAGGTTTTATGCTGTGGCTTTTTTTATTTTAAAAAAGTGCAAATTGCTCCTTGAATGGAGGAGGATGGATGCCTTATACTTGAGGTGCTAAGCAGCTTAGCAAACTCAAATTAACATGCCAAGATGCTGAAAATGAGGGATCAAGTTAATTCAGCTGATTCTCTCTCACCTCAATTACTGTAAGACAGTTCTCTCTGATCTTTCATTTGCCCATCTCCAACCTCTTATTCTTACTTTGCATCCCATGGCTCATTGGTTAATCTGCATCTCATTTCAGAACGCTCACATCCCTTCCAGCTTCTCTTCACTGGCTCCCTTCCTTTACCATGTGAACATAGGAAGCTACATGAGCAATGTTTTCCATGTGGGGAGCAACGTATCCTTACCTAACTAGCCCCAAAGAACAGGTCAGCTATTAGAGATCCGTGACCTGCACACCAGGTGTACTGAACTAGGTAGACCTGCCCTCTGAGAAACTCAAAAGATCTCCTTTCCTGCTGTTTTGCCCGTGAATAATCCTGCTCTCTTTTCACCCCACATCTGAAACCTTCAATTCATCCCCTAATTCCTTTCATCCCCTCCAGCTTCTAGTTAATTGCATGGTTGCCACAATTAACTTGACACACACCACTGCAGTTCTCAAAACAATGGATAAAGTACCAAGACTAACTCTGCCTCCCACCCAGAAAATAATGGGTATTTGTAGGACACTTAGCTCGTGCTCCTTGGAACATAAGATGCTGCCTTGTACTGCCAGGTCAATGGTGCATCTAGCTCAGGACTTGTCTACACTGACCAGCAGTGGATCTCCAAAGTTTCAGAAGGGAAGTCTTCCAGCTCTACCTGGGGATGCCAGGGATTCAACCTAGGACTTTCTGCATGCAAAGCGGATGCTCTGCTACTGAACTACAGCTCTTCCCCTTGACAACTCCGGTTCTGAGCCACATTATGCAGCACAGGATATCTAGTGTGGTATACAGTAGAGGGACTACAAATCAGATGCAAATCTCTGCTCAGACATAAAGGTTACTGACTGACCTTGAGCCAGTTACCATCTCTCATCCTTGCCTACCTCACAGTCATGTTGCAAGGATAAAAGGGGGCAAACCATGGGCTGCTGAAGGAGGAAGAAGAAGAAGAAGAAAAGGGTATAATTAAATAAAACTATGAAGATTTTTGTAAAACTCGGAGCATTTTAAAAGAAGAAAAGTATATTTGCTTGAAGGCTGCCGTAGTAGAAACTTAATTAGAAGCCGGTACTTCCTAAATACAGGACACTGTGTTTCACTTTGTCTACTCCTAGATTTGTTCACACTTGTTTGCTATATATTTCATTTGGATGTCATTATTGTATTTAATACAAGGCATGTCTTAATTATTATTTATTTTAGCATTTGCATTTTGTTATACAAATCCATTTTTTAATAAAAAAGGTAATGATTTTTTATTTTAAAAAAGATACTCGATAATTCACTGAAAAAGAAGTACAGTCAACGGAACCAACTGTTTGGCTTTCACTGCAGTTGGCAAGAAAGTACCGTATTTTTCGCTCTATAGGACGCACTTTTCCCCCTTCAAAAATGAAGGGGAAATGTGTGTGCGTCCTATGGAGAGAAGACACCATAGCCCCGCGGCCCTCTCCCGGCTGGAGAGGTAAGGCGCGGCTGGAGCCTCTATAGCCGCGCGTCACCTCTCCAGCCAGGAGAGCGTGTGCGGGGCTAAAGAAGCCATAGCCCCGCGATCCTCTCCCAGCTGGAGAAGTGACGCGTGACTATGGCAGCAGCCTCTCCGCTGTGCCTTTCCGCTGCTCCCTGACCTGCTCTTTGGGGCTGGTGGTGGGCTTCCCCCCGCCAGCCCCAAAAGAGCAGGTCGAAAGGAACCTGAAGCCTGGAGAGCGAGAGGGATCGGTGCGCACTGACCCCTCTCGCTCTCCAGGCTTCCAACTAGCCGCCTGAACGCACCTTAAACGGCACCTTGTTTTAGAGCGGGAAAACAAGAGGGGGGAAATTCTCCCACTCTCTCTTGTTCTCCCCCCTCTAAAACAAGGTGCGTCCTATTGTCCGGTGCGTCCTATGGTGCGAAAAATACGGTATTTGAGACTGACATTTCCCCCTTAAAATGTAAACCATCCATGTGCTAAAGCCAACCAATCTCCATAAATCACAAATGGTTCCACTGGAAAGTAGTATAGGAGAAGCAGGAATTGGAGTCCAACCCTACCCCTGCAACAGATTCATCATCATAACAAAGTTATTTAAAACACAGGCAAACAATTATATTAATATAAGAAAATAAGGTTATTGCTCACACTACAAAGTAGTAGTAATCTGTCCTACAGAAAAAGGGAACTTAGAATTATGTCCAGATTCATAAGAGGAACAGGACCAACTTGCTAGTTACCCATTAACATCACCAATTACAGTGGTACAAAAATCTACGATTGCCTTTTCTGCATTTGCACATGGGACATGGGGATGTTTCCAGGATGCAGCTTACACAAAGGGTGGCCTGGAAATTCTGCATTAATGAGGTCTGGAGACATACATAGCACAGGTTCAAAACTCTGGGGAATTCGCAGCCCTCCAGGTGTTTTGGGACTTCCATGAGCCCTAGCCAGCATGGGTAGAGATGATGGATATTGATGTCAACAACAACTGGCAGGCCACAGGTTCCTCAGCCCAGCTGTACACAAAGAAGCATGCTTCTGCATAAGCATCTTCTGCTGAAGCATGCACATCTCTGCGACAATATACAGGCAAGGCTGCATGCATGTCTGGACCCAGGCTAATGATTTCTAAGCAACAAACAGCCCTGGGGCAGGGTGCTAAAACACAAAATGAAATTAATGCAAGGGAAAGATCTGTTTGGAGAGGATCAAGATTGCTATTTCTGTAAGAAGGTGGTAGAGGGAAACACAGCAACAAAACACAAATCACAGTCTTGCCCTTGATAGTTTGTGAAGGCTAAAGCCACTTCTTTTAAAACCAGGTAAAACTCCCCCACCCCTTGTCTTCTCCAATTTTCATTATTTGGTATCCCAAACTCTGCACACCAGAGTCCATTCTGGTTCAGGTCAAGGACCATTGTTTGCAGTCAGAACTCTGCCTACCAAAGGCATGGAACACTCACAGGAATAGTAAAAGGGGTAGTGCCTAAGTAAATATTTATATTTCAGGGACAACTAGTCAAAGGTTGTGAAATAGCCTGGAGAGTAAGATTTAGTCATTACTGCAACTATTTTGCTTCTATTTCTATTCCTGCTCTGGCAAGAGGGTCTGTTCCTCCAGGCATATCATGGCGCCATAAATCAACACAGACACACATTTAATATTTTGAACTTTTCAAGCACCTTCAGGCGCATCTGGAACAGAAGAAAGAGCCAAAAACTAGCAGACCTCATGATGCTGGTCACAATTATTTAGATAGGATTGGGTGGAGATTTAAGACGCACTGGCCCTTTGCAGAGGAGCCCATTTCACCACAAAATTGGGATTACACAGTAGTTGTAGATATAGGAAAGAGCATGGAAGCTGCAGATGTGAAACGGGTGGTGCAAGTTAGTGACCCTTTCAGCCTTCTCCATGGCAACCTTTCCCAACCTGTCATTTCCAGATGTTTTGGACTACAACTTCCATCAGCTCCAGCCAGCACAGCCAACAGTGATGGAAACTGTTGTTTCAGAACATCTGGATGGCACCCTGGTTGGTGAAGACTGCTCTTTGGCCACACTCATTTTAGCAACAATGCAGAATTTCAAGTTGGCAAATGTGCTAGAGGCCCATATTGACAAAGATTTGGGAGATGGTTGCAACCCCTACAAAAAAAAAAAGTTGGGAGAACTTTCCTTTACTTTGGCATGGGTTGAACAAGAGAGGGCTCAGATTTGCCTCTGCCCTTCTGCCCCCATGTGAGATGCTGGGAATACTGGACTTCTCATTCCAGTTTCCAGTTCTCCTTCTGAAAGACAAGCTCCACAGCATCATTCACATCGTGCACAACATGAGAGGCCTCCACCAAGGTTGGATCAAAATGGAAGTCCCGGTGCCCATGGAAGACAGTCTCCAACATGTTCTCGTTGTGGTCAGCAGGCACATCTCCCTGGGGATTGTAGACCCCAGTGCAGACCAGTATGGACTGGCAGCTCTCTGCAGAGGTGATGGACACACTGTGATCTCTTTGCATCTCAACATGTTCCTCGCTCTCTGCTGCCATTGCAGTGACACTTACTTCAGCCTGAGCCTGGAGGTAACGGTTGTAGAGGTTTGCACCATAAATGTCAGCCATTGGGTTGTCTCTGTAAGCAGACCCAAAGGACAAGGGAGGAGAAAACAGGGTAAGAGTCAAGGTTATATAGTTAAATTTGGGCAGTACTTAAATTTTGAGAATTTAAAGCCATCTAGTAACAGCATCCATGCAGTACCTCCACTCCCATTTTCCAGCAAAGGGATCATACTCTAGCCTCCCCTTAGCAGGGAAAACAGTTCAGTAAGTTATATCAATCTTTCTTCCTGTTCATCCTGCTCGTGCCAATGTACAGCTGCTGTGGCCAAGGTCTTCCTCTCCCAAGCTCAAGGAAGAAGAGTTGCTTACCCAACAGCATACAGCTGGCGGAGCGGGGATGTCCAGCCCCAACTCTCCATCTGCTGCTTGATCACATGTTCAGCATAGCGGTAGGTGACAGTGCTGGGCTTGCCTATCAAGGCCTCATACTTCAGCTCCTTGCCAGTCATTTTCTTGTAGATGTTCTCCAAGCACACAAGAAAGGTGCCATGGCCAAATCTGACCACAAAGAAAGAAAAGCGCAAAAAGTTAGCATGCATACTCCTAGGAACATGTGGTGGCACTGGGTGAATACAGAGGATAAAAGTACCCAATAGGAAATGTGGGTAAGATGGCTAGTCTTCAAGTATGTCCTTTAATCAAATAATACAGACATGACTGCAGAATTCTATGATCGCTTTTGCACCACACCTTGTTACTGCTCTGCTCTGCTGCTATGGAAGAAAGGCCTATCCCTCCATGGACTGCTGCACCAATTCCTGACCCTTTGTTGAGGGAAGTATTTGGATAATCTGGCCCCAGAGTCTTAAAAGTGTGTTCCTAACGTTAATGGGGTTTCAAAAAAGTTTTATCACATTATACAAAACAAAACCAAGCAAGCCCTAACCTGTAGTAATTTGACCATTGTGAGGTTACATTTAGAACCTCTTGTTATAGACAAGAGCAAGACTCCACACTTAAGAATTTCTTCTCAGTTCCTTTTAGTTTCCAGAAATAGTCAATTTTCTTAGTCTGCAATAGTAGTAGTAGTAATAATAATAATAATTAATAGATATTTATTATTATTATTATATTTATACACACACACACACACACACCCTGCCCATCTGGCTGGGCTTCCCAGGGCTGCCTTCAGATGTCTTCTAAAAGTCTGGTAGCAGTTGTTCTCTTTGACATCTGATGGGAGGGTGTTCCACAGGGCGGGTGCCACTACCGAGAAGGCCCTCTGCCTGGTTCCCTGTAACTTGGCTTCTCGCAGTGAGGGAACCGCCAGAAGGCCCTCAGAGCTGGACCTCAGTGTCCGGGTAGAACAATGGGGGTGGAGACGCTCCTTCAGATATATTGGACCGAGACCATTTAGGGCTTTAAAGGTCAGCACCAACACTTTGAATTGTGCTCGGAAATGTACTGGGAACCAATGTAGGACTTTCAAGTCCGGTGTTATGTGGTCTTGGTGGCCGTTCCCAGTCACCAGTCCAGCTGCTGCATTCTGGATTAGTTGTAGTTTCCGGGTCACCTTCAAAAGTAGCTCCATGTAGAGTAACAAACAGAGTAACAGCTTTATTTATATAAGATGTTCTTACAGAAGTGGCTCACTCAATGGCTTTTAGCTTCTTGGCAAGAGGGTTGTAGTTGCATACCAGGAAGATGAGGGGCGAGTTTGCAGGAAGGTTGGAACAATGCAAAGGCACTGAAGGAGTCAATCCAGCACTCCTACTGACACATTTGCACTGCACAAGCCTTCCCACAAGTTTACCCCTCACTCTCTCCTTGGTAAGTAGCAGCGACCCAGCTGCCAGGAAGCTAAGCACAGCAACTTAAGTAATGTACCTAGAACACTGGCTCCCAAACCTTAACCCACCCCCTGCATCCACCTGGAAATCACTGTGTCTTGGTGGACCACTTAATTGTTTATCTGCCTGTTACAGCTGTTGTAATGTAGATGCTATATGATATTTAACTCCATTTTTATTGCTTCTTTTATATCTTATACTGCATTGTATCGTTCTACAATTTGAAATCCACAGAATGCTATATACAATACAACCATAAAATGCAATTCAAGAAAGAAGCAATAAAAATGCAATTGACCATGTTTGATGGGACTGATAGGAATAGTAGTTCAACAACATCTGGATGGCCAAAGGTTCCCTGCACCTGATCAAGCTCATCCAAGGCAACTGAGCAAGGAGCATATTCTCCAGTGAGGTTTCCTGCAAATATGGGGGGGGGGCGGGGGGAGAGAGAGAGAGAGAGAGAGAGAAAGAGAATACAGAATGCCAGCAAGAGATCTCAATAGAACCTTTGTATCACCTTGGCATCTTGGCTTCTGCCATCCACAAGAGATCCATGTTGCAAGCGAGGATAGGTAGATGTGGGTATGGAACAGAAGTCAGCTCTACCCCTAGGTTCCCATTGCTCAGAAGTACATCAATGATCAGTTGCAGGCAGGTCTCCCACCTGACTGGCTCCCCAAACAGAATCACAGCTAGAGATTTAAAAAAGGCAACGCATTTTCAAAACAGTAGTATGTGCCTGTACATCATATGACATAATAACCCCATATAAGAATGAACTCACAGTGGGTTACATCTGAGTAAACATCCTTTGGAAACCTATCCCCATCTACTTGGGTCCAGGACTAGGACATTTTAACTGTATTTTTGCAATATTTTTTGTTTTAAGTTGTCTGTTGTCACTTTAGTTTTCTGTACACCACTGAGAGATATTTTTATATATTGAGCAGTATAAAATTCATATAAATAGACAGACAGATATATAAATAGACAGACAGAATGATCTACTCTAGGCAGCCCAGCCAAGATTACAAAGGAGCTCTCATATAAAACTTGGAGCAAACTGAATGGGGCTTCCATTTATTTGCCACATATTCCTGTAGATGTGACTAAAAAGAGTAGGGTCTCCATTAGATATGTGAAAGCCAAGAAAAATGGGGGGCAGGACACCCCCCAATATTGCAGGAAAACCCCCATTTTTTTGCCCCCCCAGGCCTTCACAACTCTACTCCACATTACAAGGGACAACTCTGTTTCGTCCCCTGATGTTCTTTCTCAAAACAACAACAATTAGGGAGCATTAAAGCATTACCAAAGTCATCAATCATGCTAACAATCCTTTGCAATACAGTGGATTCTAGGATATGCAGAATTACTTATTTTTGCATTCTGTCATATTTCTTCTTTTTTCAAAGTTGATAAATATATTTAACCAAACAAACTAACATTGTTCTGCATTATTTCTGTGCGCTTATAACTGATTTGCCCCCCGCCAGACACCAGAAGTGGAAATGAGCTTAGCTAAGGGGGAAAAGCAACCTGGGGATGGAAAATTTGCACCGGCAGATGTGAAGGGTCAAGCATCTTTTCACCCTGCCTGCTCTGCCTTCACATCAGTTTGAAAACGTGCATCTGCCAAGAGAAAGCCCACCTAAGCCCAGGCGAGCTCACAATGAAACACTCTTCAGAAAGAAAACAATGCACTTACCTTCTATGGTGGGGAAGTCAGCAGGTGCAGGAGGCTGTCAAAAGGGAGGGAAGGGGAAGAGATATTAGTCCATTTGCAGTGTTAGAAAATGGGTGAAGTTTCTCAAGAGTTCAATGATACTTGGTATGTTATCCAACTGTAATATCATAAGGTGTTTGTTTGTTTTTAGGAAAAGGAAAACAAAATTGAATGTCTGTCAATTACAAAATCTTTAAAATAATTTCCCCCAACTGTTTTATTCTGCTAATTTGCAACCTTGTAGAATTCGTCTTTGCTTTTTAACCTACATGCAGCAAAGGGCAACTTTGCGCAGGAAGAAAATCCTACTGACAAGAGTTCTATATTGCCGTTTTCATGAGATATCTTGGGGGGGATACTATGCAAAATATTTGTAGTACTACAGAGCTGGAGCAGCTCAGGCTAGGGGGCCAAATGCCTCTCTGTCTGTCCCTTGCGATTCTCCTCAAGGCACATACCCCACCCAACCACACCCCTCACCAGCTTCACATCATGTCCTTGTGTTTCTTCCTGGGTGGAATATGCCCTTGGTAATGACTTGTTTGCCTGGATGGAGGATGGAAAGGAGTATGTGAAGAAACTAACTACAAAGGTAATATTTACATTGTTTCACCAACTGCTGCCTCTGGCCCTGCCTATCACTGGCCTGTGACTCCAGGAAGGTGGCCTAGATGGAACAGAGGTGCTTGGGCTAAAAGAGGTGTTTCACCCTTGTTGTACAGGAACTTTACTACCAGAGCAACTATGGAAAAGTTGAAAGTAGGCAAGAGAACACTTAGTTCTGCCAGGGGACACACCACACAAATGCTCTCTTTCAGTCACTCTTTGCAATGCTCAGGTTAATACTTGCCAGCTCTTTTGGCCTCCGACTTTGATCAACCATATCCAGCAAGGGAAATGCCTTCCTCACATCTTCAATGGTAACAACGTGATGGAATCCCAGGCTGTTTCAAATGGCTAAGGAAGAAAGTTGTCAAGAGCTCTACAGACTTAAGGGTAAATTGTCAGAACTAACCCAGGAACTTAGTAACAGGAACCCGCCAAATCCCTACTGTTGGGAAGTAATCACATCTTGACAGATTCCCCACTTCCCTGTCCTGATCAGAAGGTCAAAGACAGAGCAAAAAACAGCACTATATTATTATTGTGTTTATGTTTATAACCCACCTTTCCTCCAATGAACTTAAGGTAGTGCTAGGCCTGGGCGATCTATTGATAGATCGCCCAGGACTGGTATGAGGAACAGACCGCGATGTCGGCTTCACTCAGCAGTATATCGCTGGTGAAAACACCACCAATCCTGAGTCTCTCTGCTAGCAGCGTCCACTAGAGTTCCTTCCTCCAGCAAAAAAAAATTCCTTCCAGTAGCACCTTAAAGACCAACTAAGTTAGTTCTTGATATGAGCTTTCGTTTGCATGCACACAAAAGCTCATACCAAGAACTAACATAGTTGGTCTTTAAGGTGCTACTGGAAGGAATTTTTTTTGTTTTGACTATGGCAGACCAACACGGCTACCTATCTGTAACTTCCTCCAGCAGTGCTGCTAGAGGGACTCAGGAGCGCTGAGTGAAACTGCCATCGCACTCTGCCCTCATGAGATGCAATGACAAACAAGCTGTATCAGCGAGGCATCAATACAGCTTGCTCCTCCCTCTGCATCTTTAAACTGCTTGACTCAGGAGTGTGCAACCGCCCCAACCTCAGCTGAGCAGTTAAAAGAGCCAGGAGCCCACAGCCCAGCACTGGCTCCCATGAGCTGCTGGCAGGGTGGGGGCTCTGTGAAACTACTCAGCTGAGGGGGGCGCACTTAAAGGAGCCTTGATGCTTTGCCTGCTCATGCTGGGACTGACTCAGCTGGGGAACAGGAACCTTCCCAATCCCCAGCTGAGCTGCACATACAAGATTTTGCCCAGGGTCACCAAGTGCGCTTCACAAGTTTCGAACCCAGGTCTCCTCAGTCCATCCACTACACAACACTGGTTCTTAACACATTGCTAAGAAAGAGAAAGGAAGATTAAAAAAATAAATCTGAAGGCAGCAAAGGATACTCCCTGGCATTTTCCTCCACAGGACCCTGACCACACACAAGCACACATTTGTCATGGAACTGATGGAAAAGACGCAGAGGACTGTGGGACAGAATCACCCATTCGGGAGAAACCTGAAAAAAGAGAAAGGTCAACAGGACAGTTAGCTTACCCTTTCCACATGAAGTATTCCGTATGCCAGGCCCTTTATCCTCTAAGCTGCCAAAGCAAAGGTGACACCACTAGATTAATCTGGCAGGAACATCAACACCCGTCGTCCTTCTCAGACATTAAATACCAATCAGATCTCTTGAAAGTTACCTTGGGACATGTCAGAAGAATATATTTACGCTTGTCCACAATAAAAATACAATGGACTGGAAATATGAGTGTGCAAGAACATACACAACCCATATGCAATGAGTGTGCAAGAACATACACAACCCATATTCATACCCCTAAGTAAGGTCCACACAAAAATGACACTCGCCTTATTATTTAACATTGCATGAATGTGTGATTTGCCTTCATTAGAAAGCGTTCTAAGTGATGTCAAGTAACGTGAAAGCTCCGTGTGTCCTGTTTGATCTGCAGAGTCATCACTGAAGGCTATAGTCACCAAGCGACAATCATGGAGGGGTGAGCAGGCTCCCCATCCCAGTGTTAAAGGTAGTCAGGCTGGGGAAAACCTCTGTCCAAGAACTTACAGCCAGATCCAAACAAATGCTCTATTTAATAAACTTCTATTCACGTTGTCAGGTAAAGCCTTACTTCTAACAAATGGGTAGCAACTTGTGGAAAGAGTCTAAGCCCTACAAACTTTCTTTCTGTGAGGATCCCCCACAAAATCTGGATTCAGGGTCACATCATGTAAGGTCACAGCATACATGAAAGCAACCTTATACCACTTTAAGTGCCTGCTTTCCCCAAAGAATCCTGGGAACTGTAGTTTGTCAAGGGAGCTGGGAGGTATTAGGAGATGCCTCAGAGTTATAATTTACAGCACCCTTAACAAACTACAAATCCCAGGATTGTTTATGGAAAGCCAATTCTGTTAATGTGGCCTAACAGTGCTTTAAATGTATGGTGTGGCTGAATGTGATCATAGACTCACAATTTAGACACACCAGCAGCCAGTAACCCAATATAGAACACAGGTGCCTTCAGTACCTTAAATCCAAGTGCATCAGACAGTTCCTCAGCCTTGCTGTTGCGAGAGCAGTTTCCAGCATTGGTTACAAATGCAACCGGCACATGGAACCGACCTTTTGAATCTGTTAGTTTCTGGAAGGCCTTCTTAGCAGCAGGAATGACTAGCCGGCCCCGTAAAAGCACTCCATCAATATCAAAGAGGAACCCAAAGGAGGGAGAGGTTGTCTGTAGTGGAGAAAGATTCAATGATGCTATTTAGGAATAACAAGGGTGAGGAGGAACAAACAATAACAGCTCTAAAAGGACCATCTCTGTGTTGGCATTTTCCAATAATTTAGTTATGTAACGTATTTCCATCTCACCTCACCATATACTCAAGACAGTATGTAAGAACATTGCTTAAACATAACAATAAAAAGGTAAAGGACCCCTGACAGTCAAGTCCAGTCACGCTTTATTGGCCGAGGGAGCCGACATTTATCTGCAGACAGTTTTTCCGGGTCTGCCGGAGCGGTACCTATTTATCTACTTGCACTTTGACGTGCTTTTGAAATGCTAGGTTGGGAGGAGCTGGGACCGAGCAATGGGAGCGCACCGCATCGTGGGGATTCGAACCGCCGACCTTCCGATCGGCAAGCCCTAGGCTCAGTGGTTTAGACCACAGCATCACCAGCATCCCTAAACATAACAATAAAAAGCTTTAAAATGTACAAGTAATACAACAACACCCCCCATTTTATGTCAGGAAATTTTCAAGAATCTGTAGTCATTACTTCCCAAATACCTTTCTCCAAAAGTAGGCTTTACTTGACTTTTTACTACTACTATTACGATAATTATATTATATATATAATGTTGCCCAGCTGACTGTGTTGCCCCAGCTTCCAACAAATTAGTTGGGAGGCTTCCAACAAATTATAAAACCACAGTAAAACATCACACATTAAAAACTTCCCTATACAGGGCTGCCTTAAAGGAGAGGGGTGATATAATAAGCTCCTGAGTGAAATCATTCCACAATTGCAAGGCGACCACTGAAAGGACACTGCTCAAGACAGAGCCCTCAAAGGTTATTTTAATAGGCAAGTGGTCTCATATGGAGAAAGAG
Source organism: Podarcis melisellensis (assembly GCF_964234715.1). NCBI lineage: Eukaryota > Metazoa > Chordata > Lepidosauria > Squamata > Lacertidae > Podarcis > Podarcis melisellensis. The sequence continues at coordinate 59,095,496 of NC_138542.1, forward strand.
GCATCTGTGATATCAAGGTCAACAAATCTGGCAGCTGAATTTTACAGAATGGTCATCTACACCCACAAACTACTACGAACACAATCACTACTGCATAGCATCTTTGAATCAGTGTAATTCATGGCTGATGTTGCCAGTCTGGAAGTATTTCAGGAGTTGTATGTACTATTAACAAGAACAGTATAATTAGAAACACCATAATTTAAGAAGAGAAATGCACTTCTACTCAAGCCCTACAGAGTTCAATGAGTCTGACTGCCAGGCAAACATCGACAGCAGTGGTAACTAAACTTTCTTCACCATGGACCACTTGAACATTACAGATGGGCTTGGTGGGCTTAATTATTTTTATGTCTCATATAGCAATTGTAATGTGCTGTACTGTGTGACCGTAAATTGTGTTTTAATTGCTTCTTTTATTTCTTGTATTTACATTCCACAGAATTCAAATTCCAACATATCTGCAAACAAGCAGAGCAACAAGCAAGAGAAATTCAGAGGCTACCAAAGACCCGTGTGAATTTTTAAAGCATTTAATAATTGCCTAAATGTGAATAATGCAGGCACCAACCAGAGAATTCCATAACCTAGAGCCACCACTAAGGAAGTCCTGTCTCTTGCAATTATTGAAAGGTAATAATTAGCCTTTTTAGTTGCATATGTGTCGATAAACTGATGATCAATGAAGTTCATTAAGCACTGGAGATCTGATGATTTCTATGAAATTCAGTCAGCAATCTAGCCACCTTTCAAGCAGTCTTCACAGGCAGCCTCACACCCAACACACTGCTTGCAGCCTAACTTGCAAGTTGCCAATCTTTGGATCTCACAATGTCGCGCATTACAGCTAACCTGTAGAACCCATCGCATTTAAGGAGGGAAGATGTAGTTATTAGGGATGTGGTTATTGCTTGGGACATATAATCAGCACAATGAAAACACTCCACGGGGCTTCGTCCACTGCTTTAACTTAGATGTGCTATCAGCAAGCTGCACTGATGTAAAGCAACACTCTGAAGAGTGTATGTGAAAGAGCGACTTCTTAACTTTTTGTTAACGTGGAAAAACCAGCTGACGAATCGAAAATCGAACACGTAGGTTGGCTATTAACCAGGCAACTTTCTTCACTAAGGTCTGAGAGTTGCCAGCACAAACAACTCCGCCATATGCTAAAAACTAGTGTTCCTGCCGCCGCTTTTTTCTTCCTATGCCTTCCACATCTGCCGAGGTCCCCAGCACAACAGCAACAAAGGCAGCCTGGGTGAGAGGAGACGCGCGTGAGAAAAGCAGGCCAAGGGACAGGTAAGCCCGGCGCAGTTGCCCGGCTCGATCTCCTCCCGGGGGTGTCACAAGACAAGAGAAAGTGACGGGAGGACACCGAAGGGCGCGCGCGCACACAGGGAGGAGATCGGGAGGGGGTCCTCTCTCACCTGCCGCGCCCCGCAGGCTCTCCCCACGGGACGGCCTTGGCTGCTGCTCCTGCAGGGGCGGCTGACGGCGCCCCCCCTGCGCGCCGAGGGCAGCCACCCCCTCAGCGCCGCTCTGCTCACATGGAGCGAGCAGCACACAGCCATCCGCCCGCCGACGCCTGCTCCGGCTGGGGCGCCTCCTCCAATCAAGGCGACGGCCGAATCCCCGCCTTCCTCCCCTTGCTTCCACCGCCCTGCCAATCGGAGCACCATGCCTGCCGGTCACATGGGACGGCGGTGAGAGATGGGACCCGGGTCGGAGGTGGAAGGAACTACTGTGCAGTTCCCAGTTCCGGCGCGGAGGGAGACGCTGCCGCGCGTGCTGTGTCCGCCGAGGCTGCGGGGAGCCTTGCCTGTGGCCGCTGGGAAGATGGGCAGGAGCTCCAGCGCGCCTGTTTATTTTATTCACTATTTATTTCTTAACCGTTTATCACACTGCTTGAGCGTAAAAAAGATAAAACAATAAAATCAAGGCATTTCTTTTAAGGCATTTCATTTCTTTTAAAACCACACTTTGAAAGCATACAGAAGTTAAATAGATTACAAATTCGCAGCAATTTTTCCAAGCATCTGGGTGAGCTTGTCTGAACAAGGTTGTTTTTAGCAGGTGGCGAAAAGAGCACAGCGAAGGTGTCTGCTTTACCTCAAGTGGCAGGGAGTTCCCAAAGTATAGGTGCTTTCTCATCTAATCTTACAAAGGATGAAAGGAAGAGTATATAGGAGTAGATAATAGTTGCAGGATGAAGGTCAGGTGGGCTCAGAATGAGTTCAGGCTTGCAAGAGAAGTTAAAAAAAATATTGTAAAGGGTTTATTCAGCTATATTCAAAGCAAGAGAAATAAGGAAAGTAATAGGTTCCCTACTTCTGCTACTTCTACTACTGCTTGTGCTACTTCTACTACTACTACTACTACTTGACATCTACTTCTGCTTCATTGACTATGCAAAAGCCTTTGACTGTGTCGACCACAGCAAACTATGGCAAGTTCTTAAAGAAATGGGAGTGCCTGATCACTTCATCTGTCTCCTGAGAAATCTCTATGTGGGACAAGAAGCTACAGTTAGAACTGGATATGGAACAACTGATTGGTTCAAAATTGGGAAAGGAGTACGGCAAGGCTGTATATTGTCCCCCTGCTTATTTAACTTATATACAGAATTCATCATGTGAAAGGCTGGGCTGGATGAATCCCAAGCCGGAATTAAGATCCCCGGAAGAAATATCAACAACCTCAGATATGCAAATGACACAACCATGATGGCAGAACGTGAGGAGGAATTAAAGAACCTTTTAATGAGGGTGAAAGAGGAGAGCGCAAAATATGGTCTGAAGCTCAACATCAAAAAAACAAAGATCATGGCCACTGGGCCCATTACCTCCTGGCAAATAGAAGGGGAAGAAATGGAGGCAGTGAGAGATTTTACTTTCTTGGGCTCCATGATCACTGCAGATGGTGACAGCAGCCACGAAATTAAAAGACGCCTGCTTCTTGGGAGAAAGGCGATGGCAAACCTAGCCAGCATCTTAAAAAGCCAGCATCTTAAAAAGAGACATCACCTTGACAACAAAGGTCTGTATAGTTAAAGCCATGGTTTTCCCAGTAGTGATGTATGGAAGTGAGAGCTGGACCATAAAGAAGGCTGATCGCCAAAGAATTGATGCTTTTGAATTATGGTGCTGGAGGAGACTCTTGAGAGTCCCATGGACTGCAAGAAGATCAAACCTATCCATTCTTAAGGAAATCAGCCCTGAGTGCTCACTGGAAGGACAGATCCTGAAGCTGAGTCCCCAAGACTTTGGCCACCTCATGAGAAGAGAAGACTCCCTGGAAAAGACCCTGATGTTGGGAAAGATGGAGGGCACAAGGAGAAGGGGACGACAGAGGACGAGATGGTTGGACAGTGTTCTCGAAGCTACAAACATGAGTTTGCCCAAACTGCGGGAGGCAGTGGAAGACAGGAGTGCCTGGCGTGCTCTGGTCCATGGGGTCACGAAGAGTCAGACACGACTAAACAACTAAACAACAACAACAACAATAGGTTCCCTTGCACTGAGAAGTTGGAAAAGTGCTTTTGGGTGACAGAGAAAGCAGAACTGCTCAATTGCCTATGTCTTAACCCAAAAGGAAAGCAGTGCCCAACCTGGTGGTAACAGATTAAAGTATTCAAGGAGGGAGCAGCACCCCAGATAGGAAAATAAGTGATATGGGAACACCTAGCTACTTTAGATGAATTCAAATCTTCAGGGCCTGATGAGCTGCACCCAAGGGTACTAAAGGAGTTTGTGGATGTAATCTCAGAGCCTATGTCTATAATCTTTGAGAATTATTAGAGAACAGGTGAGGACCCTGCAGGTCAAAGGTGGGGGAAAAAGGGGGGAAAGAAGGCCCAGACAACTATTGGCTGGTCAGCTTGTCATCAACACGAGGAAAGGTCCTAGAACAGATAATTGAACAGTCAGTCTGTGAGCGCTTAGAAAAGGGCACTGTGGGAATACTGTGTGCATAGTGTATATTGATTTCAGTAAAGCTTTTCACAGAGTTTCCCATGATATCGTGGAAAAGCTGATGTGAATGCACTCTTGCCTCTACCAGATTGACTTTTCAGACGTTCAATTCCAGTATTCTTCTAGCCTACCAGAAGAGGTCACTTTTGTACTACAGGAACACAATGAGCCAACTATCCATTACAACAGCTCTGATTAGCACTTTGCTGGTGCTATTTGGCTTTAAAATGCTAAAATGTACTAATTCCACCACCACACATAAACTTCCTTTACAGTCCCCAGTAAATTTTACATGGATGCAATTGATATTGCTATGAAAAGGGTATCAGTCAAGAAAGAAGGGTGGGAGAGAACTGGCCATAGGCAAAGTGGTTGATTTTACATTTTTAAAAATAATTATTTTTATTTGTTATTTGTTTTAAAAATAGATAAGCCTGCTTTTATTCCCAAACAAAAATGCTAAGCGGTATATACTGTAATAATGTTTTTCTATTGTGCTCTGTTTTTCAGACAAACATTTAGACAAAGTCCAGTTCCTTAAAAATGCTGTCATTTCAGCAGCAGCGATTTAATTGTTTCATGGTACAATCCTATACATGTCTACTTAGGGGTGAGCCCCACTGAGTTCCACGTAAGTTTCTTTATAGAGTAAGACTTGCTTCTTAATAAACATGCATAGGATTAAAATGAAAGAGGCTCAAACATTTCTTAACTTTGGCTGGAAAGTGCCCTGGGTTTAAAAGTTTTAATTGTGGACAAATATGCTGATTACAAAAAAAATACAGAATTTCCAAGTAGATTAATTTCACACCTGAAGGGTTCCCAGCTCCAGGGGTTCCAGATTAACCACTTCCTACCTCAAATTGAACTAGAATTCTGATCCTTACTTTCTTTTTCCTTGTCCACAGTAAGGTTATTTCAACCTGTCATTTGATCCCAGTTCATTTAGAACAGGGGGTGGTGGTTAGCATATTCAGCTTGGCTTAATTCCATGTAGCCCTCTGCTGAATATCATTGGGGTGCCAAAGAAGGGGAAATGTGGGGACAGTGAATGACAGAAAAAGAGAAAAGGCAGTGTCTACACACCTTTGCCTCTATTCCTGCCCACCCTTGTTTTGGGCAACTTCTGCCCACCAGTGGCACTTCTTCTCTCCCCTCCAAAAGTTTCTTTTTCTCCTTTAATGGGGTGGGGGTGGGGTAGAGTTCCCGACCCGTGTTCAAGAATATATATATATATATATATATATATATATATATATATATATATATATATAAATTCCTACTTTTATTGCAAGCCATTAAGTGGGGGGGGGGGGGATTTTCACCAGTACCATCACAATGTCAGGTCTTCAGACTAAGAAACACTGTGAAATTAAGATGCAGCCCAAGACTTGGTAACCCTATTGAGTTGCATATATTTTCCTTGTTGTTACTGAAGCATTCAATTCAGCACACACTGTCTTGAGCATTTACTGCCCATGGATCACATCAATAAAAAGAAATGGAATTGGCATGGGGTAACTCTCCTCTGAGGCTCCTAAAATGCTGATCTGGAATGGCTCCTTTGATGTCTGAAGAAGCAGCGGGGGTGGGGGGTGGCTCATGCTATACTCGAAGGGTCAGGCTGATTTCATTCCCATTACTCCACATGACTAATGTGGAGTTCAGCCTTCTCAGTAATGGAGGTCGGGGCCACTGAGAGAAGGAGCATCATTCTCTGCAGAGTGATTGCATTTGGAGTTGCTCTCACAAATCATGGGCATTCTGTACCTGATCACAGAACTGCCTCCCTGTAATGCCGGGGAAAAGGAGATTGTATTTATTTATTTTCAAAAATAACCTGACCCAGTGAGGCAAGATATCATTTTGAAAACACAGCCGAGGAAGATAAGCAGTCAGGCGATCACCATTCTCGCGGTAGAGTGGCTTAATACAATATGGCTGGCAAAACCCCGCGGGTGTACTTGACAATATAATTCTCAACCTTGCTGGGCTCCAAAATTATTGACTAACGGGGACAAAGTGCCTTGAGGAGAAAGAAATAGCAAAGGACACACAGCATTCTAGAAACATCCAAATGAAGCAACACTTCACTGAGTCCAGGGTGTCAGTTCCCACAAACCATTGTGCTGTGGTTTCCACTTCTGCATGACCAGATTTTTACACTACAGTGGAATCATCTGTAGCTGGGAACCAAGTGGGATTACATGGTAATCTCTCATGGAAGAAAGGATGGGAACCAGAAGGTGGGGAGTGGGGGATTAAGCATATAATTCACCCAGTCTACTTGGGCTGTGAACGTACTATATGTACTTTTAAAGCATGTTCAAAGCACATTTTCCCCCTCTCAGAATTCTGGACCTTGGAGTTTGTTAGGGATTGCTTGGAATTGTAACTCAGGGAAGGGTAAATAACAGTGTCCAGAATTCTTGGGGGGGGGGATGAGCTTTAAATGCACTTGTCTTATTTCCTTAAAAGTAGCCTTAAAAGCTCCACAAATTTCGGACAAAAGTAAAAAAGAAGCTCAACAAATTTGGTGGTGTCTCCCTCCCCAAAAAGCTCAACATATTGAAATATGGCAACCCTAACTTTAAAGACGTACAGATACCTTTGCAATGCATCAGGAATGTTCTGAAATAAAAGTGGTTGCTAGTAAGTTCAATCAGTTCTGTCTTCCTTGCTCAGTTTTGAGCATTTGAACATAAAGATACAGACAAAATGTAAACAAGGAACGCATAAAACAAATCCACATTTCACTATCCCAAAGCATGGCATATTTGGAAAAGAAGTCTGTCTCGATAAAAACAAATAGGGCAATCCAGCTAAAGTTGAGATAGTATGTAAGTAGTAGTCATGCTGCTCTATAAAAGAAGCTAAGATCCCAACCAATCAGGAGTTTGGCGTGGAAGGAAAGGTAGAGGAAGACTAAATCTAATCCTCCCACATAAGGCCATCTCCCAACTGCTAGTGGGCACAATTTTAGTTTTCTTTACCCAATTGATTATACACATACATAGAACCCCAGTTATTAGATTGGGCCAGAGAGCTGGGTGTGTGTTAGGTTGGTGTATGTGTGTGGAAGATCCTGCTCTTTAGATGGGCTAGACAAAAGCTCTTTTCTACCCATTTATTTCAATGAAAAAACATGCTTAACTCCAACTAAAATCAGTGGGGTTCTGAATGCCAGTTATCCTTAATTTCTAAGTGATGTACATTAAGATTGCAAAAACATACAGTGAATAAAAGCAAGTGCCTGAAGTTCAACATGGAGGGAACCTATCTGATTCACCTAAGAAGGAGTTCCACAGAATCCGGACCACAATACTAAATGCACAGCTGCTGGTAGATACGAGTCATGCCTCTGAACCATTGGTGACCTCTAAAAGAGACTCCCCTAAAGATCGTAGTGATTGGGCAGGGATATAAAGAATCCTTGAGGTATCCTGGAGCCGAATTGTTAAGGGTTTTGAAAATTAATTAATTAATTATCATAATCAACCATTGAACTTGGCCTGGTAACACGTGAGCAGCCACAACAAACTTTTAATCACTGGAGTCATGTGTTGGCGGTAGGTGTTCCCACCAACAGTCTAGCCACAGCATTTTGCACCAGCTGGAGATTTTGGATCAGGTCCAAGGATAATTCCACGTTTTCCTTGCTAATGTTATAAATATAGACCTACCAACAACTCGTTTTTATATAGATTTTCTGCAGTTCCTTGAGATTGGTGTGTATAGGTGAAACAGCTTTCAATTAATTCCTCCAATTCTTCTGAGATTTGGGATAAAAAGAGAAAACACCGGTTCCTGCTCTATTTCTCCCTCTATTATGTTACATTCATGCACAGCTGCTCCAATTCAGCAAGAACAAACTGCACCCATAAGCAGCTGCCCACAAGCACTGCCAATGTCAATCTGGAAGTATTTGCCATCTCTCCATCATGATGCTCAGCTGATTCCTATGGCACTAGCTGGATGTATCTTTTTGGTGCAAATGAAGCGGCACAACAGTCAATTACACATAACTTGTTTCCCAAATCTACAGCAGGAACGGGGTCACTTGCTTTAGTGTGGTTTGTGGTTTCAGAAAGGTCAATCATTTATTAGTTACTTATTTTCAAGGTTTATATCCCAACTGTCAGTTCAGTAACCAATACAGTTTACAATTGGGATTTACCACCACCACCACCACATTACTCATTAATTATCAGGGAATGTAAGGAAAGAAGCTTTGGAGGGAGCTACTTTGTATATAGTAAAAAGAGATCAAGTGGAGTGACAGTAAACAGAAAGGGGCAAGGGCAGTCAGCCCCCCGCCCTTTTGCCTTTCTTTGTTACTCTTAACCAGAAATTGTAGGCTCTTTAAAGCAGGCATAGGCAAACTCCGGCCCTCCAGATGTTTGGGACTACAATTTCCATCATCCCTAGCTAACAGGACCAGTGCTCAGGGATGATGGGAATTGTAGTCCCAAACATCTGGAGGGCCGGAGTCTGCCTATGCCTGCTTTAAAGCCCTTCTACTACTACTGAGTTACCTCATAAGGGACTGCAGCCCTGACACTGAACTGGTTGTTCCCATAGAAATGGGATTGTGTGTAAGACTTGGTGAGTCACAGACCCCATTCAGTAACCAGTGGTGACCCACTCAGTAATCTAATTTGCTCAGGTATAGTGCCTGGTATTTTTATGTAAGAGCCACCCTGCCTGTTATAGAGAGACAGTGTGGCGTAGTGGTTAGGGTGTTGGACTAGGACCTGGGAGACCAGGGTTCATATCGCCACTCAGCCTTGAATCTCGTTGGGTTACCTTGGGCTGGTTACTGCCACTTAGCCTAACTTACCTCACAGGGTTGTTGTGGGGACTAAATGAGGAGGGGAAGAACCATGCCCACCACCTTGAGCTCCTTGGACAAAAAAGGTGGGAGATGAATAATAAATTAAAATAAACACTTGCTCCCCCCAATTTTTTGTCTCTCCCAAGCACAACCTCAGTTTATAGAGAGCAGAGAGCAACTTCAAATGTGTGCACACTGAAAGAGATTGATGCAAATAAATTATTAATTATCAGAGTTCCCACCCACCCAACATTATTTTCTTTTCCAATGGCTTTTTTTTTTTTTGGGTGCATTAGTGTATTCTGTGGACCCCTGTACCTCTGCTCTCTTTTCCTTCCCATTGAATCTGCTTACCCCATAGCTATGTGTAAGAAACTTTTATGTACAAACACAATGTTTAGTGATGGACATTAGATTCGATGGCTTTTTAGAAGATTAAGGGAAATCCATCAAATATAGGTTTATCTAGTAGCAACGATGGCCAGATAGAGCCCCTGTGTTCCAAAGAAGCATGCTGCCCACGCGGGTGGCACTGTGGGTTAAACCACAGAGCCTAGGACTTGCTGATTAGAAGGTCGGCGGTTCGAATCCCCGTGACGGGGTGAGCTCCCGTTGCTCGGTCCCTGCTCCTGCCAACCTAGCAGTTTGAAAGCACATCAAAGTACAAGTAGATAAATAGGTACCGTTTCGGTGGGAAGGTAAACAGTGTTTCCGTGTGCTGCTCTGGTTCGCCAGAAGCAGCTTAGTCATGCTGGCCACATAACCCTGAAGCTGTACGGCAGCTCCCTCGGCCAATAAAGCAAGATGAGCGCTGCAACCCCAAAGTCAGTCATGACTGGACCTAATGGTCAGGGGTCCCTTTACCTTAGGGGTGACTAGGTGGGGAAGGCAGGATCTCAGTGTCCTGTTTGTGCACTGCCTGGAGACAATTTGGCCTGCCACTGATGGAAACGGAGTTAGATGAGCCTTGGTCCACACCAGCAGTGATTTTCCTACCACCAAATGAAACTCTCTGCTTGCCTGTCTTATAAAGTGAAGTGGTGTATAGTTGTTTTCTTGATCTGGGGATGTCTACAGTGACAAAAGTTTGATTTCCCTGCCTTAAGGGTCTTGAGATTACACTGTTTCCATGCCAAGACCAGGACCAAGTTACTTCAATTTACCAAATCCCATCTGCTTTGTTTGCACTTTAGCGGAGCCACTGCGTCATAATTCCACGCCCACTGCCACATATATACTACTAAAGCTGTAGCTCCATCTTACCTTATGGTCTAACTCACTCTCCCCTTCCATGCTATTCTGAGATGTGAATCAGCCATTCCTCTTCCTGCCCTGCCTGGCTGATTTGCATAACACATTTTGATTGGTTGTATGGAACAGTGATTTGGGTTTGGGGTTTTTTAAATAAGGATTATTTGTGTAACAATCATGTGCATTAGTTACCACAATGACTTACATACATACCCATAGTGATTTTTTTTTGGAGAAGTACAGTAGTATCAAATTCACAGAACATCAGATTGTCAGATTGCTGACTGTAGCATCATTCACACGCATAAACTTACTTATTATGCCAAAGAAAAAGAAGTTTACTAACATAGGTTTGGAGCAAGTATTTAAATTTCAGACGTAAGCATGGTTATGATTTTAGAATGTGTGTATTCGCATTGACATTTCCCCTTCAAAAATATGTGTAATACGCACTGCTTCATTTATTTATGAATACTTACATTTCTCTCTTGCCTTTCCACGCTATGCATCCAAGGCAGCTAGCATAAAATTTAATGCATTCAAACTACAAGATAATAAAAACAAATATACCAAAAACATGTAGAAAGAACAGATATTCCACCCAATAGGCCAGAGACCTGTCTAAACAAGAAGGTACCGGTATTTGCCTTGCAGAGGAATACCATTAAAGAGAGGAGATGGATTTCCCTAGGTTTCCAGAGCCTAGACGCAGCCACTGAGAAGGCCCTCTCTTGTGTTCTGCCAAATGTACCTCTGATGTTGGCAGCACACAGAGAGGCTCCCATCCCAAATATCTAAAGTATGTAGGCAGGTTTCTGTATTTTGGAAAAGGCTATTTATATTTGCTCATGTAGCTTGCATTTCCTTCCTTGCATGACCTGAAATGCCAAAACTCTTGAACAAATCTGTGCAACGACCATTACTGCTGTAAACAAAATGTGTCAGTTTATCTGAAGCGTTTGTATATTTGTACGTCACATCGTTTTCAAAGTCAAAACACTGCTATTTTTTGTTGATTTTGGTGGATTTTGCTTAGTGATAGTTGCAATAGTCCTAAAAAGGATTCAGTGTTGAAGAAGAAGAAGAAGAAGAAGAAGAAGAAGAAGAAGAAGAAGAAGAAGATCATCCTCACTGGGAAATATTTAGATGCAGTTTTTGTGTGTGAACAGATTTGTGTAGATGATTATGTTACAAACTTCAAAACAGCTCACAATTAGCAGTGGCAACATTTATTAGATTATAAAATTTAGTGTTTTAAAACCTATTGAGTGATAAAGTGTGCCCAGTTAAACAACCAGCAATTTATTATTATTATTTCACAATGCAATCCTATGTAGGTCTACTCAGAAGTAAAGGCTACTCAGCTCAATGTGGTTACCAGTAATTCCTTTTTTAAAAAATAAATTTTATTAGAGTTTATAAATAAAAATACTAAGATTATTGTCACTTATTTCTTTTTTTTGGTCCAAACTAAAACCTTAATCCAGAGTCAAAAAAAAGAGAAAGAGAAAGAGAAAGAAAGAGTAGAAAGAGAGAAAGAAAGAAAGAAAGAAAGAAAGAAAGAAAGAAAGAGAGAGGAAGGGATAATGAAAAAGGAATAGAAAAGGAATTAAAGGAGAAAATGAGAAAAAAGAGCGAGAGAAGAGAGAAAAAAGTTCAGAAGCTAAAGAATTTCTGATTCTTCATCTCTCCACTATATAAATATTATTCATTTCATCCACTTCAGTATACCTAATAAACACCTAATAAAGCCACTCTATATAAAACATCATCTTCAGTCCTCAGATCCAAATGTCATTATTTCTTTTTCTTTTTCATGCCGTCTATGAGAGGTTTCCAATCTTTAATAAATGTTAACAATGGGACTAAGTCCAAGATGACAGGGTCGTCTTAGAAGAGAGATTCTTCATTTTTTGACAAACAGGAAATAATGTCTCTTCTAAGTCAGTTACCTGCGACAATATGTGAAAACACTGCATAAAATGAAGTTATTTCTCTTCAGATTGTGTGTTTTATTCATTTGCAAATATAAGCAGACTTAAATCAATTAATTAAATACAAGTCATAGATTAACTGATTAAGATGTTTTTAATTGGATAGCTTACAATTATCAAGGATGTTTATTTGTTTGTTTCAGATTAGCATCCTGCGCAGGCGGGGGGGGGGGGGTTGAATTCTGCAACTGATAAACAATGCATATTAAAGGAATAGTTTGCATAATCTGTTTTGTTTCTACTAGTTATGAAAAAGGGCAAAGAGTGAAGCATGGCACCACTCCAAATCTGTGGTCTTCCAACTTCCACCACCCCGATCATTGACTTGGGCTGAGGCAGTTAAAGTCCAACAATATCTGAAAAGCCACAGTTTCCTTATTCCTGTACTGGAAGTTCTGCCAAGGTAGTTGAGATTCCATAGCTCAATCCTATGGTATACCGTATTTTTCGCTCTATAGGATGCACTTTTCCCCCTCCAAAAATGAAGGGGAAATGTGTGTGCGTCCTATGGAGCGAATGCAGGCTTTCGCTGAAGCCTGGAGAGCGAGAGCACCGACCCCTCTCGCTCTCCAGGCTTCAGGCAGCTGTCCGCAAGCCTTCTGAGCGCGGCGGGAGTGGCTCTGAGGTTGCGGGAAATCTTGCCGCCGCTCCTGGACCTTGGGGGGGGGGGGAATATATATTTTTCTTTATTTCCCCCCCTAAAACTAGGTGTGTCCTATGGTCCGGTGCACCCTATGGAGCGAAAAATACGGTACTTATTAAGGCCATTGATTTCAATGGGTTTGTGCAGCTAAATCTTATATAAGTTTGGGCTGCCAGAAGATATCATGTGGGTTAGAAACCTGTCATTTAAAATAAAACCTGAGAATTTCAGGATTCCAAAGGAAGTAGCCCAGTTATACCTTTTCCTGTAGTTGCATGGTAAAACTAGAATACTACCTTTCTAGCTTGAGGGGAAGGGGCTTCTTCAAGCTCCTAAGGCACATTTTATGACAAAATATTACCAAAGGCAGTGGCTAGCTAGGGCTAAAAGGCCTAATTTGTGCTAAATATCTAGGGATGACAAGAAGGGTTCAGGACAGCAATAGCTGATGGAGTTGAAGCACACCTAGTTCCACCTTTAAGGAGTGCATTTTGATCAGTCATTGATTTGGAGCATTTGCAGCGTAATTAAAAGGGCACTTTGCTCAGGTACTGAAATGTACAAGAGACAAGACAAATTTATATTGACATTAGATGTCATCTGATCAGAGTACCATGCTTAAAGCGAAGAAGTCTTTTGTGCCTCTGTGACTAGCTTGCTGCACAGACTGAAGCTATGAACTGGTCCCACTTTTTTTGCCAGATCTCCAGGGCCTTTTTCTTTTGACCAGGTTGCATACTGCTGTAGCTGTGAAAAGAAAAGAAGTCCAGGTCAGAGGAGGAGAAACTGCTTTAAAAGCTGGATGATCAGGTCAAAAGCCAGAAAAGAGCAGGAAATAAAAACTCAGCAAATTGACTGTTTATGCTGCACTGGGTATATAGGTGCAGCCTAGGAAGAAAATCTCACTGAATTTACAGGACTTGTTGTCAGGTAAGTGTGCTTAGAATTACAGTTGTCATGGCTGTGGTCTCAAGCTCAGAGAAGGATAAGCCAATCATGTTTGGAGCTGTTTTACCACTTACCAGGTCCATGTTTGATAGACCTCGCACCTAACCATCATATAAACTTATTTACCAATGTGGGCAAGTAGTGCAGAGCACAGCAGCAGTAAGGGTAATAAGTGGAGTATTCTGTGGTGCATAGGCGTTAAGAAGCACTGCAGTGATTTGGCCATTAGCTTCTAAGCCAGTTTCAATTAACTTTTGCTAACCTAAAAAGCTATAAATAAGTTGTGACCAGGATACCTAAAAAGTCACCTAGCCCCATACAGACCTGCTAACAAGGAGGTCTTGTGGTGCTGCATTTTACAGTATGTCACCTAACAGCAACACAGGAAAGGGTCTGCTCTGTGGTGAGACCCACTCTTTAAACACTCCCCTCCCTTGCTATATGGGAGGCACCCACAGCAGGGTGCTACCAAAGACTGTTAAAACCTGATTTGTTTGCTCAGGCTTTTCCTGACCTGGTTATTGGTACATTTTAAATATTTGGTGCATATTCCATACATTGTTTATTGTTTCCTGCAGTGGTTCCCCGTATGTGGAATGCTCTCCACAGTGAGGTCTGGCTGACACCCTCATTATACACCTTTAGACGCCAGGCAAAAATGTCCCTTTTCAACCAAGCCTTTGGGTGGTTGACATCCGATGCCCTTTTAAATGTGTCGTGGAGGGATTTTTGGTTAGTTGTTGTTCTTACTTTTATTATGTATTTTGTGGTTTTTATATTGTAATTATATGCTGTAAACCACCCTGAGATCTACAGATGACAGACAGTATACAAATTCTATTAATTAATTAATAATAACAATACTTACTTTAGAGAGTTTAGTGCTAGTTGTTTCAAAGTCCTCAGATCAGCACTCATCCCTCCAATGCCCATGAACATCTCATAAAGGTCATATGACAGACCCTTTGCTCCAAAGATGGATGGATCATCAGAGGAAACCACGATGTGGTGACCCTCTGCCATCAGGACTGCAGCAGGATGGTTCCTGAGATCTGATACTAACATCAGGACCTTGAAGAGGTACATAACTGAGATAAGTAAATACTGCCATTTTATCCGTGTGTGTGTGTGTGTGTGTGTGTGTGTTACATATCTTTAGGCACCAAGCAAAAACATTGCTCTTCTCCCAAGTCTTTGGCTAATTAAACAATCTATTGCCTTCTAAACTGTGGAGGGGGCCTCAAAGGGCATTTTGTTGTTGTTGTTGTTGTTGTTGTTGTTGTTGTTGTTGTTGTTATAGTATGTATTTTTTGTTTTTATATTGTAAGCAGTTCTGTGATCTTCAGATGAAGGGGGGTATAGAAATTTAAACAACAACAAAATAATAAATCCTGCCTCATAGGTTGCACTCTAGAAAAGTACAACACTTCTGTGGCTCAATCCTGTGCATGCATACTTGCAAGTAAGTCCATTGAGTCCAATGGAACCTCTTCCACACAAGTGTACATAGCCTTTAATTGTATGCACTCTTAAATGAAGGAGACTGTCCCAAGTAAATAGAAGAGTTTGGACTTGATATCCCGCTTTATCACTACCCTAAGGAATCTCAAAGCGGCTAACAATCTCCTTTCCCTTCCTCTCCCACAACAAACACTCTGTGAGGTGAGTGATGCTGAGAGACTTCAGAGAAGTGTGACTAGCCCAAGGTCACCAGCAGCTGCATGTGGAGGAGCAGGGAATCGAACCCAGTTCACCAGATTACGAGTCCACCGCTTTTAACCACTACACGACACTGGCACACTGGGCAGCATCTTTCTCCAACTAAAATCAGCAGGATTTCAAACTGCTGAAGACAGTACACAGATGTCCTGACAAACAGTCTTGTGGTATCTTAAAATACTAGTACATTTTGTTACAGCATAAGCTTTTGTGGATTACAGTCTACTTCATCAAATATATGAAGTATAATTATTTACTCCTCTCCCCCAAGCTTTACAATAATGATACTGATATATATCCTGCAATTATATATATCTATCATGCATCATTCTTATTTTTATCAGTATCATTATCCTTGCTTAAACACACAGACACACACGTGTAAACACACCTCAGGATTAATCCTGCTATCAAAGACAGATTACAGGGCCAGGCTCCCTTCTGTGTGAACAGTACCTGGTTAGAAATAGGGCAGACTTCTATAGGAATATCCATCTTCAAAGCCAAATTCTTAGCTTCTGGGTGCTTGGTAATGGCAAATCCATGGCCAATCCTGCTGGTGTTCAACAGCAGAGCATCCAACAAATTTCTATCTACAGAGGTGCCTTCCCAGTCTGAGTGATAAAGAGAATTCTTACATCAATATAAAACCACAAAATGGTTGTCACAATGGTCCGAAATACATAGAGGAAAAACCCAGATAAGTTGTTTTCTGAAAGAGTAATGTTATGTGAGGCCAAAAAAGGGATTGCCAGAACTTTTCTGTGGTCTAAGTTTGATGTTTTTTCATTATTTGCTTTGTTGGGTTTTTGTTTTCTTTCTGCCGCATCTCATTTTACCAACCATGCGAGTCAAGTTAAATCACATGCCTAAAGCGGCCAAGTGGATTCATGGCCATGAATCCCAAAATCCAGCCTTTGCATCTGGCACTCTTGAGGATTTAATGCCTCCTGTGCACATCAATACCATGTTTAAGGTGGCCCACTCCACTCAAAATGGCAAACCATTCTGTGCTTGGGAAAGCAAAGTACAGTGGCACCTTGGTTTTTGAACATCTCGGAAGTCAAATGTTTTGGTTTTCGAATGCTGAAAACCTGGAAGTAAGTGCTTTGGCTTTTGAACACTTTTCAGAAGTTGAACGTGCCACACGGCTTCCGTATTGAGCTTTTAATGCAAATTAGCCACTCAGATTTCATCCAATACCTAGGATCAACCAACAGCAAACCCTTAACCACCCGATGAATGGAAAGGGTGCCTTCTTTCCGTTCTCAATGTTTCAAGGCTTTATTGCCATGGTACTAGAAAAACCTTTCGATTTCCGACAACCATGTTTCACTGTAACTATATTGCAGAAAGTTGGCAAACATGACCATGTGACCCAATCATCCTCCCTGAAAACTCCTCTGACATCTTAGTAATAGCTCAGCCGACACTACTGTCTGAGTCGGCGTTTTCTGTTTTGTTGCAGCACAGATGGAGCAGCAGATTGTCACCCTGCTAAGTCTCTGTGAGCAGAGGCTCCTATGTGGCAAAGCATTCTAGGACTGCTTATGCAAAACAGTAATCCACGTGAACTCTGGCAGACGCCACAGGCTTTGGCAAAATGTTATTTGCTACTCAACATGCCTATCACGAGGGGTTTTGAAAGTACATTTCAGATGACTGGTACAAGCACAATCCTATACATGTGTGATCAAAGATAAGTCCAGCTGAGTTCAATAGGTCTTTCCTCTATGTATGTTGTGCCTAGGATTGCAGCTGTAATATTAGATTGGTCCACTGACACACACACCAAAGTATGCAAAAAGGCAGAATACTGTTTATCTAGTTTCATCAAAAAGGTCATCAGAAAGTTCTGAACATCATAATATAAGAAGCCCTGCTGAATCAGACCACAGACCTAACTAGTCCCGCTTCCTGTTCTCAAAGTGGCCAACTAGGTGACTATAACAAATTCACAGGCAAGGCCTGAGTATAACAAGACTCTTTCTACCTGTACTTCTCCTTACTGTGGGATTGCCATATTTTGAAAAGTAAAAACCAGGACACACCAAAAGTTGTTGAGGTATTTTTAGGATGACCATGAAATTGTTGAGCTTTCTTTTATAAAACAGCAAAAAAAACCAAACACCACATTTTTCAATTGACTTGCCAAAGATCCGCCTTTCGAAAATTCCCTCAAGACATAAATTTCACCTTTGAAATCCTGGGCATACAGCAGCCCTACCTTAAGGCTCAGTTTTGATTCTCTTAAGAACATAAGAAGACAGACCCTCCAAAGTGTCCCTATTTTCCAGCGACATCCCTGATTTAGAGAAGCCATCCCAGTTTGTTATTTGATCCTGGAATGTCCCACTTTTTCTTAGGATGTCCCTATTTTCATTGGAGAAATTTTAGAGGGTATGGAGTTATCTGATCCCTGAGCTGTCTGAAGGCAATCCTGTATAGGGAAGTTTTTTTAATGTTTAATGTTTTATTATGTTGCCCAGAGTGTGGGGTATAAATAGTAAAATTATCATTGTGGAATGGGACGTCCCTATTTTCATCGGAGAAATGCTGGAGGGTATGAGAAGGGCCCTGAAGGATCAGGACAAGGGGCCATCTAGTACAGCATCCTGTTTTTACAGTGGCCAACCAGATGTATAGGGGAAGCCATCAAACAAAACCCAGGTCGGGAGGTGGGGGGGTGGCAGCCAGGTACACCTGGCCTGGGCCTTGGAGGGCTAAGTCAGCTGGGGAGCCCTCCCAAGGGCTGGCTGCTTTTCTGTTTGAGTTTATAGCTTTATTTTAACAAGACCCCTCAGATAGGCTCTGCACAGGCCTGGCAAAACCTGAGTGCAACAGCACTCTCCCTACCTGTTATACCCAGCAACTGGCATTCAGAAGCATACTGGCTCTAACAGTGGAGGTAGAACATAGCTATTAGTGCTAGTAGATTGTACTGCATAAATAGCAGCTACAGCAGCAGCATGTAGGGTTGAATAGAAAGTCTTGGATCAGATGACCTATTTGTCTCTTGCAAGCCTATGGCCCCCAACTCATATAAGAGTCGCAAACAGTAAGGCAGTGAAGGAAATTGATGCATGCATTTTGGTCGGTTACAAAATGTGTGTGCGTACACACACAGACACACACACACGTGCTTTGCAGACATAGATTGGATTTGAAGGCTTTTAAAGAACTTCCTGATGGCACTACTTTGGAAGGTGATGGACTCTCCTTTGTTAAGATTTTTTTAAAGTAGAGGCTGGATGACCACCTGCCATGGACATGCAGCAATAGACTTCCTGTGTTGGCAAGAGGCTGAACTAGATGGGCTTTAGGGTTCCTTCCAACTCTTATGCTTCTATATACAAATCTTTATTACAATTTGAATATCCATTCAATGTGTGTGGGGACAGTTTCAACACTGTTTTCAATAGGACTTACTCACAGATAAGTGTTTGTAGGATTTCAGTCCTCATCTTCTAGTTACCCCTTACTCTTATTTATTTCGTTTAACAAAATTTATATATGCTTACTTGACAGAAGACCTCAAATCATTAGTGGGATGTGCCCGTACTTACTTGTCTCACCAGCATGAAAGAAATATGGCAATTTATCTCCCAGAGTTTCCGGAAGGGTCAAGGCATCCTTTAGTTCCCAGAGGGCCTTTCCTCCATCTTCCCAGCCAACCTGAGGAGGAAATTGTTCTTGATAAGCATTTAATGCTTAGATCTTCTATAGATCAGGAGGAAGAACCTGCACTGAAATGTCATAACTTATGTTTTTATTTTAAAAATCATTTCAACCCAATGTTCAATTTGTGAAATAAGGTAAAAATAATCTGCAGCCATAACTTTGCAGCAACAAGCATCTTTTTTTATTTCCTTTGTTTCTTAAGTGGACAGAACTACACAAGGCACTGAAACATAGGTAAGGAGACCTGCTTACCCATGTTACACTGCACAAGTGAAACATTTCTCATTGAACTGCTCTGAACAGCCCTACCATGAAGCAGAGTGAAGTAGTTGCCTCAGGCGGCAAATTTTGAGAGGTAGAAAGTGGCTAGAAAGGTATGCCGGGTGGTCTGTCCTGCAGCCCCTAAGCTAGCTTGCTGCCGCAACATGGCTGTTGCACCAATGAGGCAACATGAGATGGCCCACCTCAGGCAGCATGTTGCACAGGGGTGGGAAATCTCGATTCTAACTCAGCTTTGGGTAAACTGAAGATGCGGCTGAAAGCCATAACCAGGGAGCTGCATTACTGTTGGTATCCTTCTACCCTGCAGACATGCCTGTCTGCCTTAAGATCATGGCAGGGTTATAGGGCTCTGGACAAACTTCAGATCCCTTCCAGTTCTTGACTTCCATGATTCCATTTCTTACTTCACAAGGATTAGTAGGAAGTATTTCCAAGGAATGCCATACATCAAATATATTTCACCTCAGATGCTGCAGCAATTTGTCATGGCCTCAGCTATATGGTCAAAAGGTACATTACATCGCATGCAAGAGAGTTTTGATAGGATTGTAGCCCAAGGAAACCTGTGTCCACCACCATAAATATCATCGTATTGTGCCCTGCTTTCCTTCTAACACAAAAAACAAAACCAAGTAAGAAATATAGGAGATTACCAAATCAAAGCCTGCCATAGTTTCCGGGAACTCTGCTCTGAGTGCCACAGCTGCACGGACAGCTTCTTCAATTTGGGGGACATTCTCATTTCTGAAAATTAACAGGAGGAGAAGAGTACCAAGAGAGGGAGAAAAAAACTAGGCACTGTCTAAAAAGGCTATTTTCAAATTATGAATCAGCCACTGGATATTTAGATGTTTTCTGTTACATGCATTGGTGTGTACATAATTCTAGCAATGAGTCCACTCTGAAAGCGCACCACATTCACCATCTTTTGTGCACAGATACAAACTTCTCCTGATCAAACTCACAGGAAATCTGTACTTCCCATTTGCTTCAGAGTTGAATTTGCACAGCACTAATTGTGTAGTCCTTGTGCCAACCACAAAGCTGACTTCTCCCATTTTCAGAGCAGCTTATTTTTAAAGAGTTTTAAATTCTCTGACCAAAATTTGCAAGTTGTTTCAGAAAGAAATAAGTACATAACATGGCCAGCTGACTTAGAGCACAAAAGAAAAGCAAAGAGCAAAGAGGATGAGGCAATCTGCATTTGAATCAGAGGTCTTACATCAGTGGTGAGGAACTTCCAGTGCCCAGGCCTCCCCATTCTGCCCGCAATGCTATTTTGGCCAAACCACGCCCACTTAGCCTAACCCTGCCATCTTATATGATGTCAGGTGTGGGGCAGGTAAAGACACAGCTGAACCAAAAGGGGATTTACAGCTGATTGGTGCCACTTCATTAGCAGTGTGAATGGTGTTTTGCAAGCTCCCTAAATTAGCTGATCTGTACAGAACCTAAATATTTCTCATTAAAGCAGTTGAGTTAGGAGGATTTTTTAAAAGTGCTATTTCTGATGGACAGAGCAGAAGCTCAGTACTGGCCACTAACCATCTGAGTCAACAAAAGATGTAATACGGAGACTTTTCAATTTTTTTATGAGACTACTGTCAAATAGAGCTCTTTGCATGCCGAAAGCACACAGTTTTGTTTTTAATACAATCATAGGTATGAAAATTATGTTTTTATATTGATTAAATTAAATTCCCCTCAGAAGAACTTAAACTCTTCTGCATGGGTAATAGTGGATGTGGAAATGAGTATAAGACAATATGTTGCATATGATAGCGTAACGTTGCTGAGGCTCTCCTCCACTAGTTGTTCAGCTGTCCTTACTTTCATAAGCAAGGGGAAATTTAGCTGAGAGTTTGACTACGGTGTCACCAGCAGAAAATATATCTATAACCTGTTGATGTTCATAGAGGTCCAAAGCTAAAAGGGGTTTATTTTGAAGTTGCTGCACCTAAGCTGTGTCAGAGATTATCAAATACTAAAGGCAGCGGACAACAAGGTGTGAATGTAACTGCTTTAAAATAAGTCAAAGTATTCTTCCACAAAATGGGGCAATATCTCATCTTAGTTTGAGCCAATCCAAGTAGATTAATATCCCATGCAACCTGTGCTAACATCAAGCCTCTACCCCACTGCCCCTCATGAGCTTCCAAACACCCACCCTCCTACACACCTACCTATGAGTCTCCAAATCCCTCCCTCTTCTCTCCCAGCCAAACTCCTATCCATCCACACAGTTGACTGTGGCTCCTATAGCAGCAATAAGTAGAATAGAGGAAATAGAATAGAGGGAGGGAAATGGCTTCCCCCTTCTGGAACATGATGTGCTGCTATGCATTAAAATCTGAGCCAGAGAATAATTATAGAATCGTAATGTTCACCTCATATTTGAAGCAAACAATACAACTCTCCAAGGTTCATGTTTCTGAGCCAGAGGATACAAGTACTGGCATCATCACAAGGCACTAATATCATAGGTTGTTTCAATGAGCACAAATGAGGTGGGCTTCTTTTCATTCAATTTTCCGAAGATGTTTTTGTTAATTTTTCTGAACTGAATGTATTTTTCTCATCTATAATGACCTGCAGTTTCTTTCAACAATAAAATGTGAATTAGATAAGTTCAAATATATGTGTTCTGGCAAAGTCATCTAGATATTCCTTACCTGTGTGCTGTGTATATAATCTTTGCACTAACAAAGTCTGGGTGGTCCTTTACAAACTGTTGGGTTGTGCTTTGATAAACTGCCATAGACCAGGATTTGTCATGCATGGTACCATCCAACTCATATACCTGTGGGCAGAATATGCAAACATAAAGGTAAAGGAAAATGAGGGGGCAGTCTGTCATAAAACAAGAAAAGAACAATCGGCACTGGAACTCCTCAAGTTTTGTTCCTGACTGCAGTTTCAAGCCCAGGTTCAACCATGAGTCCAGCTTTGGACAATAAGCTAAGCCAAACCTTGCTTTAGCTCAGTACATTAATAAGAACAACTGAGGAGGAGCAAAGTGGCTGCAAACTCCCCTCAAGGAACCTGCACATTCAAGCAGAGAGTTAATCCACACTTCCTCTTGTCCCCCTGCTTTTCCCCAGGGTTTTCTGTATGTTCCGATTTAGCACTAAACAGAAGTTTTTCACTGGGAAAGGAAGGGGGGGACTGCTCAGACCAGTGCAGTCTTTTATTTATAATTTGTATAATTTATACAAAATACAATTACATAAAATGATAGGAACGTAATGAAGTATTGTTGAAGCAGAAAAACATAGAATCATGGAACTGGAAGGGACCCCAAGGGTCATAGTTCTAGTGCAACCCCCTGCAATGTAGGAAACTCAGCTAAATCATCCATGACAGATGGCCATCCAACCTTTGCTTAGAAACCAGAGTCCAGAACCTTCCAAGGGAGAACCATCTTCCATGTATTATAAAAAAGTAAACAACAATTATTTGAGCCCACTTATTTGACAAGGAGGGGGGAACCTACAGAGACAGTCCAAAGGTGCACACGGAGTTCTGTATATAGGGGATAATTAAAAAAAAACAAGTGGTCCTCACTGACCTGGTGCAAAAAAGATATTGTCAAAGGGAGGAGCCCTGGATGCCTAGAAAAACACTATAGTCCCACACACCCTTACCTGGGAGTAAGGCCCACTGAACTCAGTGTGGCTTTCTTCTGAGTAGACAGTTATTTATGAGATGCAAGTCAGCAGCACCAGATGACTCTGCTCAGCTAAGCTCTGGTGTGGATTGCATCCTGCGCCTTGCAGAGTCAGGTCCAGGCTGCCCTCTCCCACCAGCAACAAACCAGAACTGCTCCAATAAAACACATGTGGCAAAAAGGAGTGCTAGGCCCTGGTGGGCTGCCCCCTTACACGCTTGTGATTGACTAAATGGATAGGTAGCCACTCAAGATTATTTTTTTAAAAAAAACCGATTTCCCCCCTTCACATCTCATTTCCCTCTGTGGCCCCCTAGCCTCGTGCCCCCCCATTTACACATTTTTTACCGGGGTCCTCTTGGAATATCTTGGGGGGCCCAGGGGGCCATATGGGTCCCAGTTGGGAAACACTGCTCTAGACGTTGTATGACATATTGGAAATTATTCATTGGGCTGAGGAACTTCTATCTAGCCCTTGGGACAATGCCACACACCTTCTTCTACGGTCACATCCTTAGGAGAATACTTCATATCTGACATGAATGCCTTTGAACTCTGATAATACATCTTGGATGCCTGGGCAGATAACAGAGGTGGGTGTGGGAATGTTTGTAGGAACTAGCCTACTGTACAAAGGTAAAATTTACACTAGTAGTTTCAGTACCTACTTTTGCCTCTGGCCCACCCCACCTCTGACGCCCCCAGAAGGTTACCTAGATGGGAATGCAGCCCTCTGTCTGAAAACGGTTCCCCGACCCTATTTTAAATGTTAAAGTATGATAATCTGCCCTAGATTACTATCCTTGTCTAAGTAATGTCCTGATAGTGGTCTTTAGCATTGTAATCAACTATCTATTAATATGTGCAAGATCCTATAGGTCATACTCTCAGAATTGACTATATTATATTAATTATCAGCAGCTAATTACTTGCCCTCTTTCCCCTAGTTACCAACCCAGTGGCAAGAGGGATGTGTGGAAGGTTGTGAGCATAAGAATAACTAGTAGCTGAATCTGTGCTGAGAGATCATATAATGAGGTTTTGGACTACTACTCTATCATCTCAAAACAATTAGGATTCTACATATTCCTGAAAGATACTGGGTTTATTTAGGCATAAGAGTTAACTACTTTTTGTTTAACTGACATTAGTTTAAATTATCTCTAGACAAGGTTGGAGCAGAGCTAATGGGCAGATGTTAGTGCCATAGTTACCAGTCTGGGAAACAAGACATTTTAGGTACCCATAATAATAATATTTTTTAAGTAGTACAACAGGTCTACTCAGGTATTGGTCACCAAATATCTCCCTGGATGGGAAGAGGAGCCCCAGGAAGGAAGGAAGGAAGGAAGGAAGGAAGGAAGGAAGGAAGGAAGGAAGGAAGGAAGAAGATTACCGGTGGCAGCATAGCCCTTATCTCAGCATATTGTACGTTATCTTCATAGAGCTCCAACAGCCCCTGGTAGAAATAGGCCTTGAACACAGGTGCATAGCTGATAAGGCCAGAAGCAGCAATGAAGGCATTTTCAAATCTCTTCCAGATGAAAGTCTGAGACGGGTAGGTCACCTCTGGAATATCTGTTACTAGAGTGAAGTTGCTCAACAAACTGGAGGTGGGTGGGGCGGAGAGGGAAAGAAAAAGAGAGAGAGTTGTAAGACTTTTGTGTCTATGATCTCAATTGACAGAAACCTAAAACAGTTTCTACTGACTACATACTCAAGGCTAACCGTATTCATACAAAAAAAATATTATTTACCCTAACACATGTGTGGTACAATCCTAATGGGTGTGAATTTTTTTAGAAATCAATTCCACATAATTTAATGGGGCTTATTCAAGTGTGTTTAAAATTGTAGCCTTAAGAGCATAATCCTGTGCATGTTTACTGTGTTCAGTGAAGCTTACTCCCAGGTAAAGTGCGCACAGGTTTGCAGGCTAAAGTGTTAGCTGGCAGTTTTGAATGAATATTTATTTATAGCTCACCTTCCACCAAGTGGTCTCAGGATAGTTTACAAAAATATGTATAATATACAATTAAAATAATAAAATAAATACCACCAAACCAGAATAATGAAACACCACCACACAACTCCAATGTGCAGTAATGCATTGCCATGTAGGGTGTGTTTGATAAGCCCGGGCCAGTATGAAAGTGTGTGATGGGCTTTGGGCTCAGAATTTAGCTGACCCAAGCCCAACTGAGAAAGCGGACTTTTTTCTTTTCTTTTTGCCCATTCAACCTCTTCGAGGAATCTCACAGTCTACTGTTTTCCTACAGCAGTGCAAGCTCTCCCAAGCCCTTGTTGAGTGCACCTGCTTGATCATATGTGTGGCAAATGGAGATCTACACCATACATTTTAAGGACACCCAATGCACATTTAAAGTACATGACTTCCCCCAAAGAATCCTGGGAATTGCAGTTAGTTAAGGATGCTGGGTATAGTACATCTGTGAGGAGGCAACTACAGTTCCTAGGATTCTTTGGGGAAAGTTATGAGTTTTTAATGTGCATGGGATGTGCTTTAAGAGTACAGTGTGGGTCTGCCTACAGTGACAATAAAAATATAATACTTAGCTAGAGTCCACATGAATAATTCGCCAACGCCATACACTGTGAAGGACAGCATGAGAAGGAAAAGAACAAGTGATTAAACTTAACAGAGTGCTGTGTCTATAATAAGGCCATGGGCCCAACTTTAGAGAGGACAGTCTTCTATTTTGAAAGGCTGTCCTTTATTTGAAAATGTCTTCTATTTACGGG
The DNA here is from genome assembly GCF_964234715.1 of Podarcis melisellensis. Taxonomy (NCBI): domain Eukaryota; kingdom Metazoa; phylum Chordata; class Lepidosauria; order Squamata; family Lacertidae; genus Podarcis; species Podarcis melisellensis. Next base: position 59,121,252 of record NC_138542.1, read on the forward strand.
TTGCCTAGTCCTGTTGTGGGGCATATATTGTCTATCATACATGGACACATCTATTAAGTGCATCCCAGCCTAATAATTCCAGTTTTTCTACTAACTGATTCTTGTTAATTATTACAGAAACGAGTTTGAACACTTCCCTATTTATACCAAACACTCAGAAACAATTTTTAACAACCTAATATACGGTAGATCCTGTTTTGTATCTAATGATTTCTGTGTTCACTGAACATTGCTGTTGTTGCTTGAGAGGGACTATAAAACAAGCGTTTTCTCATTTGCGGCTTTTTCTCTGCCTAGTTCAGAGTAAGAACAACATGCCTGTCAGCTGTGGCTTGGCATATATCACACACCCATGTGAATAATATGCAAATATGCTCATTGTATGCCACAAAATATGCAAATTATGTCTGAGAGACACTGGCTCGTGCTGTTTCTCCATCAGGACCCTTAATAATGAACAAGTTGCTTGCTTCTGGCCTAGGCTTCCCTCATTCCTTTGCTATGACAACAGTGGCCACTTCCAAAGAGCAGTTTATGTTTGGTGCTTTGCCTAATCTCAGCCTAAGGAATTAAAAGTACACATCATCACACATGTGAGATCTGGATTGAATTCATACTTATTATCTTTGCCTAAAAATCTTTATCGTTCATCAGGAAAATTGTGTTCCTACAGCTTGCAAGTGGCTGAGTTGCCAATTGCCATAAAACAAAGTAGCATTGGGCCTGGTCAGCAGATGGGATGGGAGATCACAAAATGGAGTCTGCCTGCCACACATTTAATATGCCAGCTGCTGTTATCCTACCTTAGGAGTTCCTTCCTGTGCTGGGCTGCAGCTATTTTTCACTCCATTTGGTAGTTTATTACTTTTATTAAACACATTTTTTGGGGGGGGTCTTATGTATAAACAAAGAAATCCAGTAGGCCTACCTCATCCAGGGTAATTCCTCCCCCAAAAAAATAACAACTGCCCACCAGTTGAGGAATTCAGAGTTAAGTTTCCACAGCAACATTAATTCTGCCCTTTTCTGCATGACAATGGGGGTCTTTCGTTACATTATCACACAAAAGATCGGGCAAGGCAAGAAAGTACTCTGTAAACAATGCCACATAATGGAAAGGAAATGGACCATAGCTAGAGAAGGGGACACAGAGCAGCATTTTCAACTAGTTTATATATCTGGCAGCAACAGGCATTTCAGGCCTATTCAGAGGAGAACTGCTTATGTGGTGACATAGCAACCAGGTGACCCTCAAAACCAGGAATCAATGAAGTGCCAGAGGCATCTTTTGCAAACTTATCTGAAGTGCAAGAGCCAAATAATGGGAATTTTAAAAGACAGAATCTCCTCAAGCTCAGGGGACAGGTAGGGGGAGGGGAGGATGAGAAAGATCTCATGGTAAATTGGGAGGCAGGAAGATACTATGTAATGTCTTTTTCACAAGCCTTGGGCAGCATGGTCCTCTGTGGGGCGGAGAGGGCAGAAGTTTGATCCTATGCAAGTTTACTCAGATCTCGCCATAATCAACAGGACTTACTCCCTGATAAGTGAGCATAAAACTTCAAATTTACTATAGCACCAATATGTGTTAAGTATACACTCACTGTTAACTTTTGAGTTAACTTCTAAAGTCTGCAGTGTTCTGTCACTACAGTTTTTGTAAATCAAGCTGCCCTGGTTTTCTCCTCCTTCACCATATACAGCAAACATGAGGAAAGTAAGAGTACATTTGAGATAAAAAATAAAACAAGCCCCCAACCCCATTTGAATTACGGTAATTGGCTGTTGCTGCTGCTTTGTAAGTAAGAAGATGCAAAGCAGTTGCTATGGCTAGCACATTCCAGAGAGAGGCGCTATTTTCCTGCCGCCAACCTTCATCTCCTGTAAGCAGAATGCAAAATGTATGTAAAATATGATTTAAACATGGCTGTCTGCCAGGTCTTAGAAGGACAGAATTCAGATTAATTAATTCACTGAATTAATTCAAAAATATTTCAGGTACACCTATACTTTATGGTAAAACTCTTTATTGGGGATTCTGCTTTCAACCTCCCTCCATCAGGAGAGCTGTTCATTTATTCCTGCTCTCTGTTCCCTGTTAATTAACTAGTTCTTGATCTACAAGAAGAACTCATCTCTTATTCTATGACTGCTAAACTTACTCAGGAGTCTTTGGTGATGTACTTTGTTGAAAGCTTTTTGAAAGGTCAGGTACACAATGTCATCTAGGTAATCGCTATTTATATGCTTGTTGATACTCTCATGAGACAGGACTTGTTCTTTCATATGCTTGGTTGCTTTATCTTTAACAAGAGTATCCCGGGGACAGAAGTTGAGCCTGTAATTTTCAGGATTCCCTTTTAAAAAATTGGTGTCATATTGGCTTCTTTACAGTCCTCAGATACAGAGGCTTATTTTAGGGACAAGTTACATATTTCTGTTAGAAGACCAGCAACTTCACATCTGAGTTCTTTGAGAGCCCTTGAGTGGGTGCTATCTGGACTCAACAATTTGTCAATGTTTATTTGTCTGTTAGGCCTCAAACTTGGTCTCTCACCACCACTATTTGCCTCAGTTTCTCAGACTCCTTCCTGTGAAAGTTAGTTCAGGTACAGGAAACTGCCCTATATCTTCTGCTGTGAAGATAGATGCAGAAAAGTTGTTGCTTCTCTGCAGTCTCATTATCTTCCTATAGCACACCTTTTACTCCCTTGTCATCCAAGGGTCCAATTGGTATAAAGAAGGCCTTGCATTAACAGAGCAAAATGGAGATTCAGATGGAATAAAATTGTAGCACGTACAGTATATAATGTATTTAAATAGCAACCAGCTCTTGCTCCAGTTGAATAGGCAGAATAAGAGTGGAATTCATTTATGACTAATCACAAGCTTTCACCTACCTCTTATCAAATCCAGTTATATCCTTCAGGTTATTGCGGTAGGTCTCTAACAGCACCCACTCACTGCAATCAGGAGGCAGATCCTTGGGAGGAAGAGGACTGGAGAACTTGAAGCGGACATCCCATAAAGGGGTGAAGCAGATGTAACAGTTTGGCAGGTAGCTGGCATTGTACACTAGCCAGTCAACACTCAATATAGCATAGTCATGCAAGTGTAAAGCACCACCTGTGGAAATGGAGGAGACAAGTGTAACAAAACATGACAGTGCTTAAATAGTACTTGGAAAAACTGAAGTTATCTATATTGTCATGGTATTAGTGATGATGTGACTGTGATGGGATAAGCCAGGTCAACAATACATTTTCCTGCCTGAGAAAAGACAAGAATATCCCCCAATCCCATTCCACATACAGGAAGCACATTTACTGACATGAATCTTACTTCAACACTGGTGAATGGACTGCATCCTCCAGCACAAGTAACCATCGAAATTAAAAGTTTTGCAGAGTGCTGGAAAGAGTTTCAAACAGTCAAAAATGACAAAAGAAGATGACCCAGTTCAGTCTCACAGGCAATACCAACATTTGAGTGAAGCTGATGGGCTTTGGCAAAAGCTCAGTCCATGCTGATGCTTGAATAGAAATTGACTAGTAGCCCTTGGAGGTATTGTACTGCTACACAGATGTGTGTGTGTGTGTATTATTTTGGCCATATTAAAAAAATGAAAATATTAAATAATTATATTAAAATGGTAAAAAACAAGGCAAAATTAATACTTTGCATTGTTTTTAACTGTATATGTAATAGTATACTTTTATTGTGTTTTATGTGCTTTGTTTTCTTCTTATCTTCTCTCCTGGTCATTGACTCTCTCTCTCTCTCTCTCTCTCTCTCTCTCTATATATATATATATATATATGCTACACAGATGGATTGTGCTCCAAATGGACTCATAGGCCACTGGAAGAGGCTGTAGCTCAGTGGTAGAGCAGATGCTTTATATGCAGAAGGTCCTAGGTTCAATCGCCACCATCTCCAGGTAAGGCTTGGAATAGATTTCTACTCATGTAAGTAAATTGCTCACCTAAACTATGGGTGGAGATGAACTTTGTTTTTATGCAGCATTCACACAGACTATGTGCCCCTATATTCATTAAAGATTTTAATAGGTCTGAAGCTCTAATATAAGAGCTTGCATATTTTCCAATACAGTGGTACCTCGGGTTAAGTACTTAATTCGTTCCGGAAGTCCCTACTTAACCTGAAACTGTTCTTAACCTGAAGCACCACTTTAGCTAATGGGGCCTCCTGCTGCCGCCGCGCCACCAGAGCCTGATTTCTGTTCTTATCTTGAAGCAAAGTTCTTAACCTGAAGCACGATTTCTGGGTTAGCGGAGTATGTAACCTGAAGGGTATGTAACCTGAAGTGTATGTAACCCGAGGTACCACTGTACCCTACTTTAAAAGACTTGAAAAATGATTCCACAGCACTAACATCAGAAGTAAGCTTCCGCCTGCTGTCTTTAAGGAGCAAGCATATCTCTGTGCTTGACAATGTATGATGTCAGGCGACCAACTAGTGGGTGTGGTTTGCCCAACATGGTCTCACAGGCCAAATCAGAGACCTGGCAGGCCTAATAAGATCTACCAGCCACAGGTTCCCCACTCCTGTTATACAGAATCTTCCAGTATAATCACATGAGCCTCTGTAAAAGTTCACTTAATACAACACCCGGAGAGATGCCATAAGAATGCAAGTTGGAATTACTACCTTTGGGCATCTTTTGTAAGATGCTGAAAACATTACTTTGATCAATGAGGTGTTTGGCTTTGAAGAAATGCATGCTGGGTGGAAACAGTCCTGTTTTCATAGCTTCAGCTACTTCCTTCTCTTTGAGATGCATGAGCTTCTTATTGGCATCTTCTTCAAGTTCTGTTAGCACAAGGTTTCCACCTACACGACTGGCATTCTCCTTTTCAATTAGTAAGTCCCGCTCATTCAATAATGGCATGGATACACAAAGAGAAACCCAACTGAAAATGATGATCACTGGCCATTTAGTTCTCTGAGCCATTTGAGACATCACTTGAGGGATGCACCTAGAAAACAAAGACGCAAAAATAAATAATAAAAATTAAACACACTATAGGTGTTTAATGAGAGGTATTGCCTGAGAAGAGTTCAAGGGACCACACAGAGAGGCCAGGAAGGCCATATTTGGAACCCTGCCTAACGTTCACCAAACCTGCCTTTAAGTGGTGCATTGATTACAATACACACAATGCCATGGGTAACAAATCTGGATTTAATACTCAGTAATTAATTAGAAGATATATATGCCATTTTTGAGAGTAAACTCTTTCAAGGCAGCTTGCGCCAGAAGTGGTTTAGTCATGCTGACCACATGACCCAGAAAGCTGTCTGTGGACAAATGCTGGCTCCCTCGAAAGCGAAATGAGCGCTGCAACCCCATAGTTGCCTTTGACCAGTCTTAACTGTCCAGGGGTCCTTTACCTTTACCTTTTACAATAAAATACAGAAATGCAATAAAAATTTAAAAGCAATGAATACAAAAGATACAATGAAAATAAAATACTGGAAAGTCAGCAACTAATAAAACAGGCAGCCCACCAAACATTGCTAAAATGTAATCAAAACCAATAGCAAGGGCAAGGTAACAATAATGAATTAAAAAAAACATCAAGGGAAAGTTGGCAAAAAGGATGTATCTTCAATATCTTTCTGAAAGCCCTGCAGGGTTGTGGTCTGGCAGAGTAGTGTTAACCACATGTGAGAGGGCTTGGGAGTTAAGTACCGTACATTTCCCCCTCATCGTCTATTGTGTCCTCACATATACTGTACTTCAATATTTGGGCTCCTTCTTAAAGTATCCCATGGCTACTACTTATTGCAACAACTTTCTGCTATCCTCTGCCCATCCTACAGTCTAGAGAGCAGCAACCTGATCTTGTGGCAAAGAACCTTGGGAAAACTGACTAAGTCAGGAGCAAGCACACTGCATTTATAGAAAACTCACTCTGCTTGTAGTGAAAGATTACATGAAAGCCTCACACAGAAACACACCTGCAATTCACTTACTGTTGACTTTTCCATCCTTGCATATAGCACGCAAAATGCTTTCACAAGCAGAAAGTCAGAGCCCAGTCAGCAAATAGAAAAGCAGGCTGGTGCTACAAAACTGTTCTAATACGGGACAAATGAAACAGAACCTATTCTAATTCCATTGTAAATAGTTAATTGTCCCTGTATTTAAGACACACACCACTGCTCAAGCAAGGGAAGACTGTGTACACACCATATATTTAAAGCACACTCTCCAAAGTATCATGGGAACTACAATTTCCAGTGCCCTTAACAAACTGCAGTTCCTAGATTTCGAGGGGGGGCATGTTTTAAAGGTGTGGTGTTTATGAAGAGTTAGGGCAAAGAGGAACTACTGTTTACATATACGCTTATGTAAGAGGCCTATTAAATGCAGTGAGACTTACATGTACAAAATTAGGATGTATGGAAACATCACTTCAAACAGTCATGGCTGCACCCAAAGAATCCTAGGAACTACAATTTATTAAAGATGCTGAGAGTTCTTAGGAGTCCCCAGTTCCCGTCACAGAGCTACAATTATCACAGCTCCCTAGGAAGAGAGATTGATTGCTAAACTACTCTTCAAATTGTAGCTTTGTGAGGGGAAATAAGTGTTTCCTAACAGCTCTCAGTTCCTTTAACAAAGTACATTTCCCAAGATTATTTAGGGGAAGCTATGACTGTTTAAAGTGGCATAATTCTGCTTTAAATGTGTAGTGGGGACGGGGCCTTAGTGCTATGGGACATCAGTCCCAATCCAGCGCAAGAAGAAATGCCTTGCTAGTCTCTGGCACTTTTCGGTCTTAAAAAAGGGAAACATGGGTGCACCCTCCTAGGAATTGAGAGAGAGTAAAAGTGGGGTAGAAAAATAAAGGATTAATAAACAAAGGAGATTTTATATTTTGGTTTATGCTGCTGTTGCTTTTATTTTGTAAGGACTTCATGGAAGGCCTCAGTGTGTCTGGCTGTTAACCAGAGGTTTGGTGATTTGAACCTACCTAGGGGGATGCTTGTTGGCAGGATTCCTGCGTTGCAAGGGGCTGGACTAAATGACCCTTGGAGTCCCTTCCCACTCTACATTTCTATGATTCTATGTTTTGTCTAAAGAAGTAAACAAGGTGCAAACAGAGGGCAGAGTTATGTCAGTCACCATCACCAATGATGTTATGGGCACTAGCCAATAGGCATCCATAATGACACTTACACAACCAGAGTCCAAACTGCACAAACTATGGCATCATATATATGAGCCATGGGCTGTCAGAGTAGTTTACACCACTTAAATTTTGTTTGTTAAAACAAGTCATTATATAAAATGATCTCCGTGTACTTGAACTTTCAGAAGTTGTGATTTCCCATAAGTGTTCTGAGCAGGCTACAGTAAAGGCCTGCCATGAACATTATATTCTGACTTGTTAATCACTATCATAGTCTGCCTATTTTACACAGATTTGTAATACATTCCTAAAGAAGTTCCAGGAAGAATAAACAATACAAATATATGATTGGGGCTGTAGCCTGGACAAACCAGGCAGGAATTCTTAAACCACTATAGTAAATATTTTTATGGATTTACTCATCCAGAGGTTCTAATCGCTAAATAAAAAACAACCCCAAATCCCTGCAATTAATAATCCTTCAACTAGGTTCTATCAGATGCTCCTAGAAATATGCTTCCATTTATGGAATGGAACTTCATCTGCAGGTAGACAAAACCTGGGACATTCCATCTCAGGATGCATTTCCAGGGGCTTATTTGTGCTAAACAGGGTTGATAATGAGCACTTTAGACAACAGTCAGGACTAGATCAGCCCCCTCTCCCTTTCTTATTCTAAGCTGTGCTTTATTTTGCTAAGCTTCTCTGCTGCTGACACAGGAATCTCACCCACCCAGAATAAGCTAACAAAGAGCAAAAAAAGTCCTTTTGAAGTTGGCAAGGCTAGGCTGGGCAGGGTTGCAGCATTGTTGCTATAGACAAGACCTCTGAAGATCCCTGTTCTATATGACAACAGAAGCCATTTTTTGCCTCCTTCCACTCTGACCCCGCTCAGAGGATCTTAACAATTGCTACCTGCTGGCATGCAACACAAGAGGGCCAAGGGAGCTTGACACAAAGACCTCTTTCACATGATGAGCTTGCCCTAGAGCAGCCAGGCCTGGAGGAGGCTGAGTGAATAGTGTCCCCCCCCCTTTCCAATCTTCCTGCCTTGCATTTCAATCAAAGTCAACACAATCAGTTGGAAATCTTCCATACCCTGCAGCTTCTACTCTGTATCCTCCATCCTCCTACCTGCCATCACCTGGTTACCAGTTTGGCATTAAGGGAAGCATGTGTTCTCATAAATACTAGTGAAAGCCAAAGGGCCTGGGGGATACCAAACTAGTAACAGAAGATAGGTAGAGGGGTCAACATGCAGCACCTTTGAGCTAGGCAGATTAGCATATAACAAGGGTTGGGAAACTGGATCACTAGATGTTGCCAGACTAGAAGGCTGGTGGGAGTCAAACATCTGATGGCCCATGGGTTCCCCACATCTGGTAAGGAAAGGAAATGTAAGCTATAGCCTCACTGGGTATATCTACAGAGCCTAGGGCTTGCCGATCAGAAGGTCGGCGGTTTGAATCCCTGCGATGGGGTGAGCTCCCGTTGCATGGTCCCTGCTCTTACCAATCTAGCAGTTTGAAAGCACATCAAAGTGCAGGTAGATAAATAGGTACTGCTCCAGAGGGAAGGTAAACGGCGTTTCCGCGCGCTGCTTGGTTCGCCAGAAGCGGCTTAGTCATGCTGGCCACATGACCCAGAAGCTGTACGCCAGCTCCCTTGGCCAATAAAGCGAGATGAGCACCGCAACCCCAGAGTCATCCATGACTGGACCTTATGGTCAGGGGTCCCTTTACCTTTACCTTCACACAGGGATGAGGAACTTGCAACTATCCAGATGTTATTGGGACTCCCAACTTCCATCAGTCCCAGCCACCATGGCCAATGATCAGGGATGATGGGAGTTAGACTCCAACATCAGAAGGGCCACAGGTGATCCCCAACTCTGCACAGCAGACATAAACTGGTTTAACAGCCATTCCCTGTCCCTGGGAACCCTAGGAGCTGTAGTTCTGAGATGGAAGCCAATTCTAGAGGAGAACACTTTAGAACACATTCAGCAATTACCATGATCTCCTGATGAAAGCCATGACTGTAAAACGGGTATAAGTGAAAACAGGTCCTCAGACTTGGGGGTGGGAAAGGTACAGCAGATTAGTTGCATCTCACAATTGCTTCCTGCTCGTCTCCTGGAAACAGTAGAGCACTCCAAAAGTCAAGTTCAGGTTCATAAGTTTATTGTTCTAGCCAAAACCATGACTAACATTGCAATAGCACTTATAAGATAATAAAGAAAATAGATTCCTAATATAAGCCTACATCCATGATGTAAGAGAGAAAAGATGACAGAGACACCAATAAGCTTAAATCTAGCTTGATGTTTGTAAGCCATAATGGGGAAAGTAATTTTGAAAGTCTGAAAAGGGCTATTATAGCTTATCCTAGGCACCTGAGGAACTTTATAGATGAGCAGGGATTTTTAATGCAAGTGAACAGAATGAAGAAGTAGCTTCGTCATACCCGTTTGTTCCTTGTTCATAATGATGTCATATTTCTGATCAATCATTTAAAAAAGCACATGCAGTGTTTTCAAAAAAATACATTCAGTGCTTTTAAATAAATGTTTCTAGGTTGTTGGATTGGTTTTTCATTAGTTTTTTTTTCTATTTAACACTGAATGTATTCAAGCAATTTGGACCTTGCTGAACTGGCTACTCTGCCTGACAGGAAACTCTGCTTCCAATAACTTAAGTGCAGGCTGTTCCTCAAAAGCTTTAAGCACAGGCAGTTCAATTCTGCTAACTGAGATGTTTTGATTTAGGACCTGAAACGTACAAAGCATGCACTCTACTAATAAAAAGATAGAGAAGCTCAGTGGCGTAGCTGCAAAAGCAACAATTTCGTTCAATCTCCAGGAAGGGCTGGGAGAAGACGCCTGTGCGAGACTCTGGAAAACCTCTTTGTGGACAATGCTGAGTTAGCTGGATCAATTATCTGATTCTGTATAAGGTAGCTTCATATGTTCCTTGCTGGCTGGTACCTAGCAAGTTATATATTAGGTTCTTAAATAAAACCAGCAATGTCCCACTCTCCCAGAACGACTCACAGTAGTTGCCCTATTTCCAAAAGTGAAAATCCGGACACAAAATTTCTTGTGGGTTTTTTTTAGTTTTGCACAAAGTTGTTGAGCTTTTTTTTTGCCAAGATCTGCAAGGACTGCATGCCCTTGCTGGTTGCTCTGATAATTATAGGAAAGCTGCAGATTGCACAGTACAGATCTATTATGATCACATCTGGCTTGTGAGCACATTATAGCCACTGTGTGCTCTGCTGCTGCTCTGAGCCCCTCATTGTTTTACTTGGTGATCCCCCCCATAAGGTTTTTGCACACACAAGCCAGAAAGCATCCCGGAATGTGGGTCTGTTTCTAGATACGGATAGAGGCTAATAGCTTAAAGTTAGCAACCTTCCAGACAACTGGCTTGTTGTAAAGAAAAATGGAGCAGACTGTTGCATGTACAGTGGTACCTCAGGTTAAGAACTTAATTTGTTCTGGAGGTCCGTTCTTAACCTGAGGTAACACTTTAGCTAATGGGGCCTCCTGCAGCCGCTGCGCTGCCACCACCGCGTGATTTCTGTTCTCATCCTGAAGCAAAGTTCTTAACCCGATGTACTATTTTGGGTTAGTGGAGTCTGTAACCTGAAGCGTCTGTAACCCGAGGTACCACTGTATTCCATTATGGTAGTTTTTGTGGCAAAGAAACCACATTTCCTGTAGCGTTTTATTGCTGAGATCCTCTCCACTCACATCACCCTTCACTTGCACTTGCATTAGCTATATACGAGTGCTGCATGGACTATGTGAGTGCCTGGGATACTACTGGAGATGAGGGGCATAATTTCTTTCCCCATGCTCTGCATCCCATTATGTATAATTTAAAAATGTTTGCCTTGATTCTCAGAAAGAAAGAGAGAATAAGTGGCGTAGCGTGGGGGGTGCAGGGGGGGCCGGCCGCACTGGGCGCAACATCTGGGGGTTAGGGTTAGGGGGCGCAAATCCACGGGTTAGGGGGCGCAAATTACTTGCCTTGCCCCGGGTGCTGACAACCCACGCTACGCCACTGGAGAGAATTACTAGGGCCTGTGCTCAACTGCTCACCAACCTCTCCCCCCCATTAAAGCTCACCCAGCTTCCTTTAACCTCCTTAAAGCTTGCCCAAGCCATGAACAACATCCAGTCCTCTGTCAGCTCCCTGAGGCTGTCAGTGCTTCCCATCCCCTCCAGTTGGAGGTACCATTAGACAAGCGTTTACCTAAGTGCCTACTATGTTCTCAGTGGCTGCCTGAAAACAGTTCTCAGTCAATAATAATTAAGGGGTAAGAATCTCCTCTCACATCAGAAACTCTGTGATCACCCTGCGATCTATTAGTTTAACCCCCCCCCCCTTCTGCCCCTGCTGTAGAACCTGGAACCTCCTGCCTGCCAGTTAGGTATAAACCTCTTCCGCTGAAACAACATGAGAATGAAAACAAAATAAAAACTGACTGATATTGATGCATTTGCATTAACCTTGTCTAAAGCCATTTGAGCAAATTAAGCCTCATCTTAGTATTTCCCCTTCTGTGTTTATTATTTCAGCTTGCACATCAAACTAATCATTACTGATAATAATAATAATAATAATAATAATAATAATAATAATAATAATAATATAATTATAATAAATATACAAAAACACCTACAACAGTTCCTGGCTCTGGGTAAGGTAGAAATATTTAGTCTTGGAAAGATAACCTGCGGTGGCAAAACTCAGGCCAACAATAAAGCTCCTTCCAGCCTGAACCAGGCTCCCTGGCCTGCTAGCAAGTCCCCGAAGGGTTTTGCCAAGGCACTTAGAAGACAGGCACATCACAAGGCTTACTATCATGAGCAGTGGCAGGGGCACAGCTGCCCCATCCTAGGGGATGCTGCCTGCACATTAGCATGTGCAGCGACTAATGTCTTAGAGACCATTGCCAAAGCTCCTGCTGGCACACAGCAGGGCACTTGCATGAGTATATATATCAGCAAACATTGTGTGGCTCCATTAAGGCACTTCAGAAACCCTGTAGGATAATATACTGCTCTAACACATGCCGAGGGCATTCCCAGGGCCCTTGCAGAGACTAAGTCAGCCACACACACCCCAAGGCTCTGTCGAGACCTCTGCTCCAAGCAAATTACTCTCTGGGTGCTGTTCGTACTATGGTTACAAACCTTTAAGGTAGAGTGTGAGGGAGACCTTTTATTTCCTTCCTCCTCTCAGCTGCTTTTGTCTGTCTCTGTCGGGCCATGCACAACAGCTGAGCAGATAAACAACTTGCCACCTGCTCCCACCTCCAACCCCGCCTCCCCTCTAAATCGGATACATTTCTCCACCCATTCACGCAAAGCCCAGCCCTTTCCCCCTCCTCTCCTGCAAAAAGTCTTCTGCCGCAACACTTTCTCTGTTCAGACTGCATGCTGTCAGAGGTTGTAGATCTGTTGTCTGCTGGCTGTAAAATCAGCTGCTGAAATTTAAGTTCATTTTGCTGATGTGGTTCGATGTTGACGTGACATTTTGGTTGTGGAAATGCTCTCTCATTTGAACAAGTGAAACTTACTTGAGGAAGACTATTCAAAAGATCAGATCTAGGCAGAATTGTCAGTTTTTGCAAAACAAGCATACAGCATCTGTAACTCGAGGTACCACTATACTTGGTTGGAATGTCAAATTGTGAGCACCAAAAGCAAGCAAGCAATGAAATGAAAACGGAACAGAGAATGCTAAGCTGGAAATTCTCAGTTTTGGACTCTTGCGCCTAAGCAAGATATATAATGCAGTACATTATACTCCAGTAGTATGTTGTTGTTTTTTTTAATGGCAGGTACAGCCCCACTATGGTGCTGATTTTTAAAGCATTAATAGCTGCTGCAATAAAATGAATAGAAACTTGAGGTAATTTTAATCTGTTTTAGTATTTTAAGTTCTGTATGTTTTAAAGTATGGTTGTGAATTTTTCTTGATTTTACTGTTTTATCTTTTGTAAACCACTTTTGAGGGGTGGGTGTGTGTTTTTACAATCAAGCAGTGTATACATTTTTATGAAATAAATAAATAAAATAAGGGGGAAATGAATTGGGACATAGCATTACAGGAAGATGGGTATAACTCCACATTCCTGCTAGAGCCATTTCCCCAGTGAAAATATCTCCAACTGCTATTTGCTCTATAGGACAAAGCATACAAATCTAATGCAAATACCTGTATTGTTTGTTTTGTGCTGCAGGGCAAACAGCAGCTTTGGGAAAGCAATTTTAATTGGGAAATGGTGCAGAGGCAGCAAAGGTTTGCACCTTCGCCAGCGTCCCAATCCAAGTCCCCTCCTTGCACCTGCTACTAAGGCTCTTTTGAAAACGTAGGCAGTCCTATTCACTGAGCTCCAGCACCGTGTTTACTTTCATCTTTGGTTTCTTCATAAGGGCTGGAAAAGACCTCTGCCCAGCAGCACAGGCAGTTGCTGGCAGTCAAGAGAGACAATACTGGAGGGGAAATGGTTTTACTAAGATTAAGGTATTTTCATGTGTCTTGATGAAGTACTTTTAATTTTAGCATATATGTTTAGTATGAATTAAATGAAGGAAACTGCAGCCTACTGCAGCTCATGCCACCATACGTGCTGGGTTTCAGGGTTCTATGGCAAAGATGGGCAGAAATCAGGTTGTTATTCTAATAGATCACAGGGCACTCTGCAATAGTTGGTGGCTTCCAGTGGTTTGAACAATGACACAAAGCCCACCCTATTAGAATTATTAGAGTCCCTGTAATAACACAGATAGATAGACATTATAGAGATAGATAGATAGATAGATAGATAGATAGATGATAGATAGATGATAGACAGACAGATAGATAGACAGATATGCAGCTCCTCCCAGTGTTTGGGTCATGGGATGCAGTTGATCAGTTCCAACAACCTTGTAAATAAGGCTCCAAAGGTTAGTAGCCTGCAAAAAATAAAAAATGCTAACATGCTGGTGCTGGCAGAGGAAGGACAGAGAGTTCTATCCCTCCTGCAGCAGTCTGTGACATTTAGTTGCTGGGCACAGAGGAGGTGGCCTTCTTTCTCTGGCAGACTACAGGGTTCTATGATAGGCTCAGAGTAGGAAGAGAACTCTACACCGCTCTTTAACTCGCCTACTTCTTCACCTGCATGGAATTGCCTACAGCTACCAGGCTAGCGTTTAAATGCAAGGTGTTCTACCGCTCCAGCTACTATTTGCACCTGGTTCAGGTTGGTAGATCTTGGAATTCCTAGTTAAAAAAGGAGAACCTGAAAGCCTGAAGTCTACCTACACCTGCTCTATGGGATGACTTCCTGCATTTCTAGTTTGTATTTTTATTTGTTTTTAAGTAGAGTGTTGCCCACTCCAAGACCAGAAGACAGAGTGAGTTCAATTTAAATAAACAGTTAAGAAAGCTGTGTGCTTATAATAGTTAAAGTATCAGATCAGCAGTGTGGAGAGACCCAGTCTTCCCACAGCCATATCGCTAGACTAACCTTTACTATCTTTCAGCCTAATCTACCTCAGAAAAGGCAACCAAAATGATCAAGGGCATGCAGCAGCATTTGTTAGTTTAGACTCTGTGAGTAAGAGGCGGCATCATAAGAAGTTTACAAAATGATGCACGGCATGGAGAAAGAAGTTTACTAAAATGATGCACGGCATGGAGAAAGAGGCTTTCCTGCCTCTCTCATAACATGGGAACTTGTGGGCATCCCCTGAAGCTGAATGCTGGGAGATTTGGGGCAGATAAAAGAAAGTACTTCTTCATGCAGTGCATAGCTGAACTATGGAACTCACTGCCACAGGAGGCAGTGATGGCTTTAAAAGAGAATTAGATAAATTGATGAATGAGTGATTTTTGGAACTCAGTTGGAAAGATGATGTGTAAATGCAGTCCCGTGCCATTGGAAATAAACCTTATATCACATCATAGTCTCAAGTGACCTTCATTCCAAGGAAACCATACCCAAAGTTTGCACTGGAATTCCCGAACACTCTTCTTCCTGCATACTGAAGACCAACATGAAACACAGGGAGGGATGGCAGATTACAGATTCCATCAGCGCTAGAGTCACTGATAGTTATAGCTGCCTATGACAAAGTGAAACCTGGTGGAAGCTGCACTCTCACATGGGAAAAGAGTGGAAAATCGCAGTGACTACTTTTTATTAGGTACATTTGGAGACCAAATTGCAGGTGTCTTGATGGCTTCGGTACTGGTGCAGAAATAAATTGGGTTCCCTATTGTTTTCCCTGAAAAAAAAAGGTAAATTGATCAATGATGAGGTTATATACTATCCATACTAGATATGTTCTACCTCCACTGTCAGAGACAATCTGCTTCTGAATGCCAGTTGCTGGGTATCACACATGGGCAGAGTGCTGTTGCACTTATGTCCTGCTTGCTTCCCCCCGGACGTCAATTCTGCCCTTGAAATCCCAGTAATGTCCTAGAAAATCTGGAACATATGGCAGCCCCATGCTGGACTAGATGTTATTCTGCATTTCTGAGTTGCTCCAGCTACTATATAATGAATTTAGTTTCAGTGGCAGGTGTAAAGCCGCTACCAACGAGGATTTTGGAATGTCTGTCGAAGAGTTGGATAAGTTGCTATTCTGGCAGCCTTATGAACAGAATCATTGCCCTTGATCCAAACCTATTTAGAAATCCAGCAGCAAATTATATCATAGTTCCATGAAAACAGTCTCCAAGTGGGAATGGATAACAGAAAGATAGGAGTGAAAGTTATATCTAGAGAAGTTCATGAACTCTGAGAATTAGAGCACTGTCATGTAAAGCTTACTTATTTATAAGATTTCTTACCCACACATCACCATAAGGTCCCCAGAGTGTACAATTCTTAGACACATGATTGAGAAGCTAGGCAGTAATTTTTAATGTCTCTCCCTGACAAGAATGGAACAGCTGCAGGAAACTCTCAACTCCAACCCAATACAACTGCCATCTAGTGGAAAAAACATACAGTGAAACTATCCACACATTACCCTTTCGTTAAGAAAAGAATTGCATATATCAGCACTATTGAAATATCCTGTAGTTCAGGTTTTCAGTCACACATCTCTAAATCTCAAAGGCTTCCAAATAACTCAAGCAATGCAAGTGATAATCTGACTAGTAAAATAACTGGCAGAATCTTAGTAACTGAGCTTAGTTTTTCAGGTACCACTTGGTGATGGTACTTTCTCAGGAATAGGAAAATGATGTCAATCATTTCTGTTAAGTATTCCAGATTTTACCTGTGCAAAATATTATCTCTGTTTCATTTTTCCCTTGTGCTAAAAGCTGGAATTTACCAGTCCTATTTCCACCAAATTTGATATTCTCTCTCTCTCTCTCTCTCTCTCTCTCTCTCTCTCTCTCTCTCTCTCTCTCTCTCTCTCCCCCTCCCTCCCTCCCTCCCTCCCTCCCCCCCATAGCTGTCAATTTTCAGATTTGAAAATAAGGGATCAGCAGTCTCACCTGTCCTGGGGACAGTCTACGGGATATCTAACAATCCGGGATAGCAGTGGGAAGCAGCGGGAAATGGCTATGGAATAAGGGAATTTCCCGCAAAAAAATGGGAAGGTTGACAGCTGTGCTCTCTCCTGGCTCTAAATGCGGTAGTTCTCACTGAATTGCCAGTTACAGAAATCCTACTTTAGTTTAGTTTGATAATTGGAAAGGTACTTATTCCAGGTCAGGTCATTCTGAAATAAGATTCATATCTAAGTTTTCTCCTTAATATAGCACCCTCCTGGCTATTAGTGATGTTGGCCTGTAGCTTAAAAGAGCAATATGTGAGTCGTTCTATCTCAGTATTTTATTTGCAGTCCTTACTGCCCTCTTTGCCTCTCTGCTTGTTTGAAGGAAAAAATGGACTAGTGGTGATGTGGCAGAAATTCAGCTGCCTTAAATTGAGCTGTATTGTCTATTACATAGACTGTGATACAACCGTTCATTATTAGGCCTTCTAATTCACTCAGTGGTTAGTAAAGCACTTTCTGGTCATCTCTGGTATTTTGTAAGCTTCAAATTCTGGATCTCCATGAGTAACAGTTTGGATTTGATGAAATGTATTTTCTGTACTCTACCTAATCCATATCTGTTTGCTTCTCTGCTAACCACTGGGGGGCCTGTTGGCACTGTAAAATTGTGATATATATCTTTGTAAAGGCAGCCTCCTTAACTGCTCCCCCAAACCAGGATGCAGTGGATTTCAGTAGCAGGTCTAGTGGTTGTACTTCTGTTGAGGTGTCTTGCAAATATCAACCTAGATAAATGATAGAATAGACATTATCCACACAGGTATATCTATCCTGCAGACCAATATTGGTTTGATTCCTCATTAATTATAAAACATATTCAAAGAAATTATAGTTTGCTGAGGTGCTGAGAATACTGGGTTAGCTTTCTCTCACAGAACTATAATTCCCAGAGTATCCAGTGTGTGTTGGAAGGAATAACAGTGAAATCTACTGAAATGTATGGTGTAGATATGCCCTTCGTTTATGTAGCACATGGTAAGGATTACATTATTACCAAGTGGATTTTGGAGAACAGATGGCCAGCCTGATCCTCAAAATACTTTGCAGCGTCCAGCCTCATTGAAACAAATGGTGCTTGCACCCAGCAGAGCACTCAAACCAATATCGTTAAAATGACACATTCAACGCCTCATCTGTGCAAAGCAGAAAAGGCTTAGCCCACATAAACTTGACACTTCCCTGTCAGTCAGCCAAATGATGACCTCGTATGCACATAGGCTCCTGGTCTCCAAAGGGAGCAATTAATGCAAGGCACAAGGTTCTCCAGATGTGACGGAATTGTTTGTTCCCATGGGCCGTAGCATCACAACATTCTATTGCTTTTACATGCCTAAATATGAATTAAGCTTTAAAGTAGCCTCCAAGCCAAAATAAAAACAGGATTGCTTTCAGTTTTGCAGAATGATATTTTGTCCAATCTAGTACATAACAGACACTGCCATATTAACAGATACATGCTATGTACTCATGCAGCCTGATCCTATGTGTGTTTACTCAGAAGCCTATGCCACTAATTTCAGTGTGGCTTACTCTCAAGTAAGTGTGCACAGCATTGCAGCCTTAGTTATTTTCAGTCCTATATTAACAAACATGACGGTACTTTAATTCTGTTTACCTTTTGTCTTCTTCTTTCCCCAATAGCAGGTGTTAACAGAGCTTAATGTATACACGCTTAATGTATGGCCACAAGACAGTTGTGCAATTTGCTCCCTAGAGAAGCCCACTTGACCACTTCTTTGCTGGCCTTTAGCTTTTAAATTTCATCCTATTTCTGACTCCATTTTGTGGCTGTATGCTCTCTTGTATTACAGTATTAATTTATGTTAAATTGCAATTTTAAATATTTATTTTTGATTTTTAAAAAATTACAAAAGTACAAGTATATACAATCTGTAACAAAAAATCCCATCTCTTCCCTCCCTCCAAAATATTCCATGTACATATATTTAGCTCCAAAAAAAAGGTAAGTAACAGTGAAGTTCATGTGCTGAATTTTGGATAGTTGATTGTTGAGCATTGTTGTCTATTCTTATCTTAACATTTATTTCCAGAGAGAGACCTGAATTGCTGGTGGTTTAATAACTGTACTCTCTCTTCTAATGTACTGAAGTAACATATACCAAGTTTCTTCAAAATCATCTTTAGTTCTCATGGTAAGCTGCATTTTAACTCTTGCTGTAAGGGCCGTTTCAGTTGAAAGTTTAGGATGTAAGTGTGTTGCACAAACAGTGAGAGCCAGTGTAGTGTGCTGATTAAAAGTACTTACACTAGGGAGAACAGGACAAACCCTGCTCTTCCACAGAGCTTACTGTCATGGTCTATTGGAGAAAGCATGAATAGTGCCAGGACAGTTGTTAGAAGGTTGTCCATGTCAGGCAACTGTCCTCCCACAAGTAGCTCCTACACTTTGCAGCTTCCTACCTATTGACATCTGGCAGGCACCTTCACTGTATTTTTTTGGCCCTCACTTAAAACATTGTTATGTAGGCAAGCGTGTCCAGACATGTAGAAGTTACCTGTGTTTTCTCTCTTTTTAGCTACTGCTGATTTGAATATTTTTAACTGCTTTTTATCAACAATTTTAATCCTTTATTTTCATAAACCTCTTAAGAGGTATTCTTGCAATCCAATGGTATGTAAATTTTGCTAAATAAATAATCTTGTCAATACCTAGCAATGCCCTTGCACATTGCCTTGAGTTCATGGGGGGCAGAGAACAGGACAAAATGTTAATAAAATACTGATATTTGATAATACATTGACTTTTCCACCAATATAAGTAGGAGAAAAGCCTATCATAGCCACCCCCCTACTGGGCAGGAACTCATCAGACTTAAACATAGGGAACAGCTTTAGCCTATCCATTCCAAAGATTCTCTCCACTCCCTGCCCCCCCCCCAGATAGTGGTTATTCCCTGAGCCCAGCTGATGAAAGACACAGATGTGCTTACAGAGAAGCAGCTCTTGCCGCCTCCCTTGTTCCCCAGAGCCCTTCTCAGCCAGCTTGATATCTAAGTGGAAAGGAAGAAAATAGGCTGTCAAGTGAGGTTGCCACCCAAATGATTTTCTGAATTGATTAGCTCCTCTCTCTTTTTGCAACCCCCGCCCCAATCACAGATCCCGAGGCTTGCAAGCAGAGATCCTTGCAGATCTTACAGGCTAAGTAATGACATGGGGTAAGAGAACTCTAGGGAAAACCTAGATGGAACCTTATAGAAAACGAGACAAAGGAAAAGGCAAAGCAGGGAGGGGGGACAACCCAAAAGGGGCACTAAATAACTGCCAGAAAGGAGCACAGATTGTAACAGTCGGAGACCACCTTGGGGCTGCAGCTGGTTTTGTCTCTCTGACTTAAAGGAGAGGCAAGGCAAGCATGCTGGGAAAAGACTGTAGACTGAAGAGTTAATTAATAAGGGATGGACAAGCAGGAAGAGAAAAGGGAGGCTTAAATCCTCAACTTTTCTGTGGACCAAGCATCCGAATAAAAGATATGCTAAGCAGGAGCCTGCTACTGAAGCTAGTTATGGTCAGCAGTTATTGTGCTATGGCTTGTGCACAGAGCTGAAGCAAAATGCTATTTGGAATGGGAAAAAGAAAACCAGCAAATACCAGGTATTGAAAGACCCAACTTTCAGAAGACCAGCTTGCATAATATTGCCAGGTCCCTTTGGGCCATAAAATGAAAGCTCTGTAGTGTTTTCTAATTACTACTCCTATGAGCATGTGTGTACAGATTTCATTACAGACATTGCAACTGTTTGGCCAATTTGAGGTTCTACAAGTTTCACACACTGCCCAACATATCACTCTTCTATGTTCATAGGCAGTATGCTACGGAATACCAGTTGCAATGAGTTGGGTTGTGTTTAGAGAGCACTGCTGCCTTATGTCCTGCTTGTGGGCTTCCCAAAGGCATCTACAGTGGTAACTAAGGTTACGTACTTAATTCGTTCTGAAGGTCTGTACTTAACCTGAAACTGTTCTTAACCTGAAGCACCACTTTAGCTAATGGGGCCTCCTGCTGTCGTTGTGCTGCCAGAGCATGATTTCTGTTCTCATCCTGAAGCAAAGTTCTTAACTTGAAGCAATATTTCTGGGTTAGCGGAATCTGTAACCTGAAGTGTATGTAACCTGAAGCGTATGTAACCTGAGGTACCACTGTAGTAGGTCACGTAGGAAACAGGATGTTGAATTAGATGGGTTCTTGTTCCAACCTGCCAGGGTTCAACTGATGGTAGGCAGTGCACAGCGTATCTTTTCTAAATAGCCTGTGAAATTGGAGTCTAAGAGTAGTTGGGATTCTTCTTCAATATCCAGTGGACCCATATGGTACTTGCATGTTTGTCCCTGAGAAGCAAATAATAGCTTCAGGGGTGGGGGATTTAGAGAAGAAAAACAGCATTTGAAAAAGGGTTAATCACTTCCCCCTCAGCCTCATGACCCCAACCCGATTTGCTCCCTGGTCTCTGCGGCTGCTTTTAAGCTTTTAGAAAAGTGCGGGAGATCTGATTATGGATCTCCTGCCATCTCATCTAGTTGTCCTCTTAATGATTGCTTGTATGAGTTTTACTTGATTTTTAAAAATTTAAGTCTGAATAAAATTTGCACCTGTGTTTTGTTTTAAGATGCAAATATGTATTGCTGCAGGGATTAGCATATAAAAGTCATTTAGCCTCCTGTGTTTCAGTAAGATAGCTCTGAGAAATCTGAAGCCCTCCATTATTCCCAGCCAGCAAGGCCAGTGGTCAGTGATGATGATGATTAACATTTCTATACTGCCCTTCATCTGAAGATCACAGAGTGGTTTACAACATAAAACACAAAAATGCATATCATAATCAAAAACAATCCCCCCCCCCCGAGTTTAAAAGGCCACAGATTGTTTAATTAGCCAAAGACCTGTGAGAAGAGGATTGTTTTTGCCTTGCACCTAAAGGCGCCAGGTGACCCTCCTTGGGGAGGGTATTCCACAAGCGAGGAGCCACTGCAGAAAAGGCCCTTTCTTGTGTTGCCAACCTCTTATTGAGGAGGTACATGAAGAAAGATCCAGATTGGTTCATATGGGGAAAGTGATGATGGTTGTTGTAGTCAGACAAGATCTGGAGGGTCACAAGTTAGCCATCCCTAAGTATAAGAGAAGGGGATTGTCTATTTAACTTCACTAGGAAGTCCTATTTAATTGTACCCAACACCCACACCACAAAACAATTAGGAGTGAGCAAGGCCTCTCAAACACCAGCCTTTGGTAGAATGTACTATATTAATTCCACAGTTATTCAAGTCAGTTGACTAGGATGGCACTCCTAGGATGCTACCTAATAATCACTAACCATTACCTGCTGAATAACGGTCATCTTCTTTCTGCAATATGATTAACTTCAAGATTAATGTAATGAGGAATAAATGCTTTTTAAATTGGTTCTAAATTGCATGGATTATGAGTTCATTATGCCTCAGATCTAAAAAAACTCTCACTTCCTTCATCTTCTTTTCAAATTTCAGCCATCCGTTTTGCATATCTGAGTATTATAGGAACATAACTGTATGTTAACCTGGAAGCAGCTTGTCCTTCTGGAATTAAGACATTTTAAAAATTCAAAATACATGATACAACTTTGTGTTTCATGTATAGGCCAATTTGTGATTTTAAAAAACATATAAAATAAAAAGGAGGGAGTCTAGTTACATAAAAAACACCCAACTACCTTATAATCTCTATCCCAATACACTTGCAAAAAAAAAAAGGGGGGGGAGAAATGTCTTACAACTTCTGACTCCATATCCCCTAATGCCTCAACAAATGAAACAGATTTGTAAAAACGCTACGTGGAAGAAGAAGAAGAAAAAAAAATACGAGGCACTACACTCCTGTAAAACAAGAAAATCCTTAATAAAAAATATTAAAAAAAAAACAAAAACAAAAAAAAACTTCTGACTCCATATGTAGCACTTTCTCTATTTATCCCCCCTCCCCCCCAGGACCACCAATGCAATGCTCAGTCATTAGTAACTGAAGCTATAGTCTTTCAAAGGAGGCAGCAAGCCTATGCTGGGAACTTATGGGCCATGCATGCCAGTTGGGGTAACATAACAGTAATACCCTTGCAGTGTTACAGGTATTCTTGTACATTACTATATCAAGTTGGCAACTTTAATTTCAGGAAAAAATATTCATTATGGTGATGAAGTGTGTGATGATATTTCACTACAGGGATAGCATGACTTGTGGCACAGTCTTTCCAGCTATTCTTTGTGAAGTCACTGCTAAGGTTTCATGTTACAGTGGTACCTTGGGTTACATACGCTTCAGGTTACAGACTCTGCTAACCCAGAAATAGTACCTTGGGTTAAGAACTTTGCTTCAGGATGAGAACAGAAATCGTGCGGCGGTGGCGGAGCAGCAGCGGGAGGCCCAATTAGCTAAAGTGGTGCTTCAGGTTAAGAACAGTTTCAGGTTAAGAATGGACCTCCGGAACGAATTAAGTACGTAACCAGAGGTACCACTGTATATAATTCTTTGCTTGTGATGATACAAACCTGCCTTCTGAAGTTACCGGTAAATGGGTGGCAACCAGAGACAGGCCCTTTTCTATAGTGACACCATTTCTCTGGAACATAGTCTTGGTGCCTATGCTAACATTTAGGTACCGGGTGAAAAACTTGTTTTCTTGAATTTTTATTTAATTTAGATTATTTCTGGGTTTTTCATACTGTTTTTAGAGTTTTGTGTATTTCCTGTTTTAGTATTATTTTGATTTAAAAATAGCATGCCACCTAGAGCATTTTAAATGGAGAAAGTACGTATTTTAAATAACTTAGGCACATCTGTTTTCTTGAGCCTGATGGATTTCCTTCTAGAAAGAAATTTTGGCATAACTTTCCATTCTTGAATAACCACCCAGGTAACGTTATGCATTAATACCTATTAAGTAGCATTTTTTGAAACTGTATCTGTTTCTGAATATGGCAATCAGACTGCCATATTTATCAATACACACCGATAAGCATATTTAATTTGTATTTTAAGACCTACATTGTCTTCCAATTTGTTTTGCAAAATAATTCAAGGTGCTAGTTTGACCTATCAAGTAATAAATTAGCAATGGGAAACCTATGGTTTTCCAGATGTTGCAGCACTAGTTTCCATCAGCCCTGATTACTGGAAATGCAGGATAGGGCTGATGTCAGCCCTATAACACCTGGAAACCTACCCTTGTCCCAGTCTGAGACAACAGTATCTGGAAGACTGTCTTCATCCACACAAACCTGCCCAACAGCCAAGATCAGGCATAGGCAAACTCGGCCCTCCAGATGTTTTGGGACTCCCATCATCCCTGACCACTGGTCCTATTAGCTAGGGAGGATGGGAATTGTAGTCTTAAAACATCTGGAGGGCCGAGTTTGCCTATGCCTGGCCGATGTCTTAATCTGAGGCTCTTCTCCCACCATGACTGGGGTCTTTTCTCTGCATGTACCATATTTATGGAACATTGGCTTCAGTGACGCTCACCACGTTCCATTTGTTATATTTTTGGCAGTTTGCTCTCTTTACTTGAGCTTTTGGTGAGTAAGGATTTGGTTTTTGATTGTATGTACTTATTTACAATTTACTTGAATTGCTTGTGGTTTCTTCTTCTGGTTAATTGCATTGCTGTTTTAATTATTTTATCTGTTAATTGTACTCAGGGTACAAAATGCAGCTTCTGTTGGGACAAAATTTGGATTGCATGGGCACTTTTTTTAAATTGTACTGTTGCACAGAGTAGCAGATACATGGGATGAGAAGAAAGGAGATGCTAAAAGCTAGCCAAGAATGGTGAGAGAGATTATGTGTGTTGCTCTGAGAGTAATGCTGCAGGGAGAAAATGAAGGAAAACACAGTCTGGATGAAAGAGAACAGAAAAATCACAATGACACCACTCTACCCTACAGAGAAGAATACAACTGTGCTCTCTACACAGAATCAAGTACAGATATTTAGGGTCATTTAATTACTTTCAACAGAAGGTGTGGTGATTTTTAAAAATGCACCCTACAAAGGCAATAGAATTCACTATGTGACCCACAGACTGCACTGCAAATAACACTGCCATAGATGACCAGGGTATTAATTTTAGATCTCATGAATTGGAATACAGCATGTACACAAAAGAAAGACACCCTACTGTTAACGCTGTAGTTATGGTGGAGCATGAAGGCTGTCATCTATCGAGTCATTGCCTGCAACTATCTCGCGTTTTCCTTTGAGGCCTCCTGTCTGAGTATTTAGACAGGAGGCCTCAAACCCTGTTTATGTGACTTAATAAGATCATAGCAAATTGGTACCTCAAGTTGCTGCACCAGACTGTTCTGCCTCCCAGAGGGGCTGGAGGAAACAATACTAATTTGCATTTATTTCTGTGTTGAAATCTATTCAGATACACTGTATCAGGACTGGCGACATAGTTACCAAGCTTAAACTTTGGCTATATATCTTGCCAAACTGCACAAATAATGTGGATCATTTTGAGAGGCATAGGTCGTCTCATAGGCAGGATGGTGGTCTCAGATGGTCTCATGGACACTCTTGAGAGCCTGTTTGAAGAAGAAGGGGGATGTTACTTGCTAGGCAGCTGTTCTGTTCAAACAGCTCCCTTTTCACTTCTGCTACCACTGTAAGCATCTCACAGGCTTCCCCAGCCAGTATTCCCACACTAGCTTTTAACAGTAGTTCTAAAATTGGTCACGGAAAACATCTTGGAGGCACTTTTGCAAAGTGTGAGCATATCCTGGAAGGAAGTAGACAGTGATGGTTAGGCAGGGATAGACAAGAGGAACGGCAAGAGAGATGCTGGAACAACAGGAGAACAAATAAAAAGTTAGAGATGAGTGAGGGGGGGAAGGAAAGTCGGAATAAAACTGAGGAAAGAGTCAATAGGTGTGAGCACTCTTTGCCTATGGAGGTGTGCATGTACTGTAGGTATGCGAAAGGCTAATGGAGAAACATGCATAGACATGATTTATAATGAGAAAATGCCAAAATTGGGTGTGCAAGCACAGTGTCCCCATTTCCCTCATGCCCCATCTTTCCATGCACCGCAAGCATTTGTTGGTCTCCATTAGTTTATTACTACTACTCACCCACATAACACACACACATTATGGCAAGAGATAACCCATAATTATTTTGTGGACAGAAGTACAGTAGGTTTGGATATTATTTTCATCAGATAGTTTACTTCTTTAATGCTATGCCACCACCCATTCTCGTCCCCTAGGCCAAGCTCTGATTTACGTTTTCAGAGAAGGATTAATTACACCTTATTGCTTGTTCACATAGCAGGCTAGTATCATCTTCAAAGGACCATTACAGGGAGAAGGAAGAAGGAGACATGCCCCATAATTTAGTGGCCATTACTTTTAAATTAGAAGGTTAATTGTTAGGGCACTTCAACTTACATTCTAATGCTCAATTCTGTCTGCTAACTGTAAAATAAAACATTACCTTAAATGTAACAAGAGGCTGCAACTGAAATGTATGGATTTATATATATAAATTAACCAGTTTTGTTTTCCTGTTACTCATCTTCTTTTTCCATCAACACAAGAAATTGATAGTGTGTTCTATGAGATCAGATCAGCTGCTGTTCTGTTGCAATGGCCAGACTCACCCAAATCTACAGTTTCTTTCCTGGAAGGATGAGTAAGAAATTAGGAGGAAGGTTAAAGAGTTGGGACAAAGGAAGGCAACATTCATTGTAAATAAATTTACACCTCCAATTATATGTTTACTCAGAAGTAAATTCCAGTTATTTCAATGAGACTTACTCCCAATAAAATAGAGATAGTATTATATGCAAATGACCAAGGCAAATATATTGTTGAGGATTGCAGAGTTAAGGAAAGAGATTCCCACGCACCCAGATCAAACTAGCAACATGTAGCCACTAGTGCCACTATTAATTGTTTGCTTGGTTAACAAGACCTGGATTTCCTGCAACTCCTTCATTACAAAGAAGACTATTCCAGGAAGAGTCTGGAGATGATTAAACAGATTAGTCACTACTCTCCCCCATGGAACCAGAGCTGAGTCCCTTTTCACCATGAATCAGACAAACACAATCCACCCAAAATCCCTCTAAGCTTCCCACTTTTAATTTATACCTACAGCTTTACTACTAATACTCACAAAACTATTTTCTACTTTGGAGCCTGATTTGTAGCAGTTACAAAAAGACATTTCCTAGATTTTATTTGCTACTTCAGCATAAAACATCAGCCACAGAAGCACTTCTGCTGGTTGTTTTTATTATTAAAGTTTTTTTTTATTTTCAGTGTATAAATACAATTAGAAACACTTCTGTTAATACTTCTCTTTTCAAAAGGAAATAGTAAACTCAAGTGGGACCTTCAACAAAACATCATACTGCAGCGTGCTCCTGTTTAGGTTTCTAGGCAGCCACACCCTCTTCCGCAATACTCCACTTTGTCCACTCCCACAACAACAGTCTGTCTTTTTTTAAAATAACATTTTATTGATTTTCCAAAAATAACAAAAATAAACAACAATGCAAAACCAAAACAAATTGACTTCCCTCTAATCTCTTCCTTGGTTCTATTATTTATCAAGATACTGCATGTCCATTGTTAAATTTGTAACATATTTAAATCACCTATTATCAATTCATAATAAAATTACAAGTAATCTTAAAACCCTGCTAATGTATTAACCTGTGTACATTGCTTCTGTATATATGCTATAAACATCTTCCATTCTTCCTTAAACTCATTGTCATCTCTTCCTCTTAATTTCATCATCAATTTTGCCATTTCAGCATATTCCATTAGTTTAACTTGCCAGTCTTCTTCAGTTGGGACACCTTCTTCTTTCCAATATTGTGCTAATAAAGTCCGTGCGGCTGTTGTTGCATACATAAACAAATTAACCAGCAACAGTCTGCGATCTTCCATGGCCACTGAGCATGCTTAGTCCTTATTGAGAGGTGTCCAGAACACTGTCTAGCCTTGTTGTGCTCTTTGTGTTTCAGTTAATAAGGCTTGGGGATGTGGACAAGGTGCTTGGTTCAGTCTGGGCGACCACCTGTGACCATGAAACTTGTCTCTCATAACTGATAAAAACTAGCAGGGGACCGACAATTGGGCTAGGGAGCTGATTAATGCTTCCTCGTGATAAGGGGTGGTCCCTGCCTACTTATTTTTTTTTTTATAAATATTTTATTAGGTTTTTAATAAACAAATTTCCACTTTCAAATACATACTTCCATAAATCCGATGGACTCCCCCCATCTCCCGAGCACTGCATTCCCTGTGTAACCAAAACCTCAGCAATTTGTTAACTTGTTTTATACATAACAATATATCTTCCATTTTATCGTGTTATCTGATGTGAACATTTCAATACAATTGCATTAATTTTTAATTTCCACACAATAAAAATATTTCGTTACCTCACTTCTGTCTAATAGTGTCTTATTTATCAATTCAGAAATTTGCCGATACTGAAGCTATACCTTCCTAGAGAGGAGCATTTTTTTTAACATTCATACAACTTATAATGCTTTTTCAAATAGTCCTTAAATTTTTCCCAAACTTCCTCCGTTTCTTCTTCTCCCGAGTCTCGAATTCTGCCAGTCATTTCAGCCAGTTCCATATAGTCCATCAGCTGCGTCTGCCATTCTTCCAATGTGGGTAGATTTTGTGTCTTCCAGTGCTTTGCCAACAGAATCCTCGCTGCTGTAGTAGCGTACATAAAGAAAGTTCTATCTTTCTTGACCATCCTCTGGTCTACCATGCCCAGAAGGAAGGCCTCCGGTTTCTTAGGTAAGGTGAATCTCAGCACCTTTTTTAATTCATTATGTATCATTTCCCAGAAGGCCTTCACTTTCGGGCAGGTCCACCAGAGGTGTAAAAATGTCCCTTCCTCTTCCTTACATTTCCAACATTTATTATCGGACAGGTGATATATCTTTGCAAGCTTGACTGGGGTCATGTACCACCGGTATATCATTTTCATAATGTTTTCCTTCAAGGCAGTACATGCCGTGAATTTCATTCCGGTGTTCCATAACCTTTCCCAGTCTTCAAACATAATGTTATGCCCCAAATCCTGTGCCCACTTTATCATAGAGGATTTGACAATCTCATCCTGTGTGTTCCATTTAAGCAGCAAGTTATACATTCTCGAAATTAGCTTAGATTTTGGCTCAAGCAACTCTGTTTCTAGTTTCGATTTTTCCTCCTGGAAACCCACTTTTTTGTCTGCTTTAAAAACTTCCTGGATTTGAGCATAATGCAACCAATCTCGCACCTTGTTTTTTAACTTTTCCATACTCTGTAACCTCCATTTATCTCCAATTTTTTCAATTATTTCCCAATATTTAGGCCAGTGGGCCTCCATATTGAGTCTTTTACGTGCTTTGGCCTCCATCGGTGAGAGCCACCTCGGAGTTTTACTCTCCAATAAGTCTTTATATTTTGACCAGACCATGAAAATTGCCCTTCTGACAATATGG
Organism: Podarcis melisellensis; assembly: GCF_964234715.1. Taxonomy (NCBI): domain Eukaryota; kingdom Metazoa; phylum Chordata; class Lepidosauria; order Squamata; family Lacertidae; genus Podarcis; species Podarcis melisellensis. The sequence goes on from NC_138542.1 coordinate 59,150,508, forward strand.
TTTTTGAACAATTTATGAACTTTAACCTTGTCATACCACAAATATGCATGCCACCCAAAAGCATTATCAAATCCCTCCAGGTCAAGGACGTCGGTGTTCTCCAATAGAATCCAATCCTTCAACCAGCAGAGGGCTGCAGCTTCATAATATAACCTCAGGTCCGGCAGGGCAAACCCCCCTCTTTCTTTCGCATCTGTTAGTATTTTAAACTTTATTCGGGGCTTTTTGCCCTGCCAGACAAATTTAGATAAATCCCTCTGCCATTTTCCAAAACATTCCACCTTATCCACGATCTGGAGGGACTGAAACAAAAATAGCATTTTCGGCAATACATTCATCTTTATAGCAGCTATTCTGCCCAGCAAGGAAAGTTTTAATCTTGACCATGTTTCCAGATCTCTTTTTATCTCTGACCAACATTTCTCATAGTTATCCTTAAATAAATTCAAATTTTTGGAGGTCAAGTGCACCCCTAGGTACTTTACTTTTTTAACCACATTTAGTTCTGTTTCTTTTCTGAACTCCTCTATTTCAGTAGTTGTCAAGTTTTTTGCTAGAACTTTAGTTTTTTGTTTATTCAGCTTGAATCCCGCCACCCGACCAAAATCAGAAATTAATTCTAACACTCTTTTAGTACTAGAGGCTGGCTCCTGTAATGTTAATACCAAGTCGTCTGCAAAAGCTTTCAGTTTATATTGTTTCTCTCCGACCACAATTCCCTGTGTCAACCGGTCATTTCTAATCATGTTCAGTAGCACCTCCAGGACTGAAATAAACAACAGAGGAGATAGAGGGCACCCCTGTCGTGTCCCTTTTTCAATTTTAAACTCCTCTGTCACCACGTTGTTTACTATCAATTTAGCTTTTTGTTCTGAATAAATTGCTTCTATTCCATTTTCAAACCCCCGCCCTACTCCCATCCTTTCCAAATTTTTCTTCATAAACAGCCAAGAAATGTTGTCAAAGGCCTTCTCCGCATCAATAAAAATCAACACCGCTCTTGTGTTTGAATTAATCTGTAAAAACTCCAAAATGTCAATGATGTTTCTTGTGTTGTCAAATAAATGCCTACCAGGGAGAAAGCCTGCTTGGTCCTTATGAATCACTTCATTTAAGACTTTCTTAAACCTACTTGCCAAAATGTCTGCAAAAATTTTGTAATCCACATTTAGGAGTGAGATAGGACGGTAGTTTTTAAGTTGAGTTTTTTCAGATTCTAGTTTTGGAATCAACGTGATGAAAGCTTCTTTCCACGTTTCCGGTGCCTTCCTCCCCTCCATAATCTGGTTACAAACTTCCAACAATGGTTGTGTCAATGAGTCCTTCAGTACCTTATAATATTTGGAAGTAAGCCCATCAGGTCCCGGAGATTTGCCCAGTTGGAGGTTCTGAATGGCGCATTCAATTTCTTGGGTTGTAATATTACAGTTCAGGGTTGCTCTCATTTCCTGGGGTATTTTTTGTAATCCATTAGTTATAACAAATTGGTCCACCTCTAAGCTTTTTTGTGGCCTTTGAGAGTAGAGTTCTTTGAAATATCTCTGAAAGGACCTTCTAATTTCATCGGGTTTCTGAACCATTCTCCCTTCAATCTCTAGATTTGTAACTGTGTTAAGTTTTTGTCTCTTTTTCAACTGCCAGGCTAACAATTTTCCACATTTGTTTGCAGATTCGAAGGATCTTTGTTTCATTTGTTTAATTTTCCATTCCACCTCTTGATTTATCAGTTTCGAGTATTGTGCCTGGAAAAACTTCACTTCTCTCAATACTTCCTTTGATTTAGGCCTGGATCTCAGTTTTCTCTCTCCTTCTCTTATTTTCTCCAAGATCTTCTCCTTCTTTTCATTCCAGAGTCTTTTTTTAATCGTGTTCTGTTGTATTAGAAACCCTCTTATCACTGCTTTGCTTGCGTCCCAAATTATTCTTTTTTCCACATTTGTCTTTAAGTTTATTTCGAAATAGTCCTTTAAAACTTTTTGGGCCTTCTTAACAATCTCCTGATCTCTTAACAGGGCGTCATTCATTCTCCATCTGAACGATCCGGTTGTATTTAGTCTCAATTCCATTCTCAAGGCGTTGTGGTCGGAGCAGGTTTTTGGGCAGATTTCCACTTTTCTGGTCTTAGGCGCCAGCCCTCTAGTTATCCATATTTGGTCGATTCGCGTCCATGTCATATGGGCCTCAGAAAAGAAAGTTCCTTCTTTCCCTAGAGGGTTCTTGATCCTCCATATGTCGATCAAATCCAAATTGTCAGTCATTTCAAAAAAGGTTTTTGGAAGCCTGCCATCTTTCGTTATATTAGCACTTTGTGACTTATCCATATTCACTGAGGCGACACCGTTCATATCTCCCAACATGATAATGTTGTTATAGTCCAAATAGTCCAGCATAATCTCGTGCAGCTTCTTAAAAAATTCCGATTTTCCATCATTTGGGGCGTAGATTCCTAGAATTAAAAACTTTTCACCTTGTGTCTGGATTTCAATTGCCAAAATTCTGCCCTGTTCGTCTTTAAATACAAATTTTGGGGACAGGTTCTCCTTTGCATAAATCACCACTCCTCTTTTCTTAACTTTATCCGATGAAATAAATTCTTGGCCTAACCTTTTGTTGATTAGCACTTTTCTATGGAGTCTTGTCACATGTGTTTCTTGCAGGCAAATAATGTCCAATTGTTCTTTTTTCAAAATATGAAATACTTTTCTGCGTTTTTCTGGAGAATTCCCGCCATTTATATTCCAACTAAGAAGCTGTAGAGACATCCCGGTTTACTTCTTGGGTATCACAGTTGGGTATCTAGTTTGTCGTCCTTTTCCGGAAGCTGTGGTGCCGGGCCGCCTCCAGATGGTATGGATCCTGGTGGTAATCCCGGTGGTGGAGGCCAAGAATCTACGGCTCTCTTTTGGAGGTCCTCCTCGTTGTCGTGTAGGAACTTCTGGTGGTCTTCTGGTGTTTTAATTCTTACCTTCTTTCCTTTATAGGTGAATGACAGACCTTGAGGAAATTCCCACCTATAAGGAATTGCGTTGTATCTTAACAATTTGGCCAAGTCTGTGTATGTGGCTCTAAGGTCCAACAAATATTTAGGAATGTCTCTATAAATTTCTGCCCTTTTGCCTTCGACTTCCAGGGATTTTTTAAAGTGTTGGCCTAATATCTTGTCTCTTTCCTCTCTTGTTCTCAAACAAACCAAACAGTCTCTGGACTTATCTTTCTTAACCGATCTTCCCAGTCTGAAGGCCGTCACAATCTTGAAATCTTTATCTTCTTCAACCCCCCAAAATTTAGAAAACAGCTCCGTCAAGAATTTCTCTAGGTTGCCCTGTTCCAACTCTGGGACAGCCCTCAGCCTAAGATTACATTCCTTACTTTTCAGTTCCACCATTGACAGGTAGGCTTGCTGTTCTCCTACCTGTCTTTTCAGAGGTCTTACTTCCCCTTTGATCTCTTCCACCTTCTTGCACGCTTGCTCAGCTTTTTGATTGGCTTCCGCAGCTAATTTGTAGTTCTCCGCCGTAGCTCCTTGCAGTTTCTCAATAGCCTGAGTGTGCTGCGAAACCTGATCTGTTAGCTTGCTGATAGTAGATGTAGCTCTATCAATTTTAGATGACTGATCGTCCACCTTCTTATTCAAAAGTGCCAATTGTTCCAAAATTTGTTTCAAGACTGGATCAGTTCCTCCAGCTGCCATTTCTTCTGTAGCAGGCGTTTCAACTTCCTCCTCCTGCGCCGTCAACACAGTTGGCACCGAGGATCTACGATGATGAATCAAGGTTGTTTGGACAAGCTGCCCGGCTCTCTTGTCTTTTTTCTTTTCTTTAGCTTCCTCAGCTAAAGCTTCCTTAGCTTTAGCTGCTCTTGTTTTCGCTGGGCCACTCATTCCACAGCTGCTATTCAAGGTCAAATAGTCTTTCAATCCATGAGAAAGGCAAGTCCAGAATATAAACAATTAAACCACAAAAAATCCCAATAAGATACAGTTCCCAGACCACTGTGCCTCCGCAAATCCACTAGGGGGGGTTTTCAAAGGAAAGAAAGTTTCTTTTCCACCATCAAAGCTCCTATTTCAACTGAAATCCCCAAGTTCAGAAAGGAGGATTTCAGAAAGTTCTGTTTCAAATTAGTGCCACAAGGTAACGGAGAGGTTTCGATGACAGTATTAAAGCGATAGTGTATCCATCAATGCAACAGTTTATGTTAAAAGAAAAGTTTCAGCAGCCTGACAGTACTCATTTGCAACACTGGCAGTCCAATAACTCGGTTATCCCCTTCAATTCCACATCTCTTCACAATAGGAGGAAGATTCTCTAGCACACTGAACCAAAACATTTATTTCTTCACTCTTTTTCAATTTCTAGAAACACACAGTCTATTAATGCCCCTTCTTACTTCTTTCAAAATCTCTTTAACGCTTCAGCCCGCATCGGGTTCTTTGCTTTGCTCCGATTAGCAGGACCGGAAGGCGGACTTCCTGTTACTCGCCTCCCGTTTTCAGCCGAAATAGACAAATTTAAGTTAATCCTTAATCAGTACTTTGGTACCCCTTACTCACGGGTAGATTGCAGCCAATCTCGATGTTTTTCAAGAAGAAAGGTCGGCGCTCATCAGCAACAGCAGCGCGGCTTCACTTCCGCGAAAAGAGCGATGAACTCACAGCGCCGCTCCCCCGTTCACGATCCAGAGCCTCTTACGAGGTCCCTTCCTCGCTTCTGGGGGGGCTTCTGGCACCCGCCGAGTCCCACGGCCACAGGCTCACTCTGCCTGCGGTTTATCTGGATGGGTCTCCGCTTCGCCGTAGCGGAGGACCCTTTTTCGCGGAGCCCCTCTTCACTGAGTAAAGAGGACCGCCATTGCCGTTTTGCGCCGCCTCCGGAAGTCTCGGTCCCTGCCTACTTAAAGGTGGTGGTGGTGGTAAGATACTGCTTTGGAAAACCTTCCCCGGATTCAGAAAATCTAATTAATTACTGATTGGTTGATAGTCTCCCCTTACTAGGGAATGTGTTTTGAGTGGATAGTTGTGGGCTAGATCCAGGCTCTTGGTTGAAACTAATTTTTCTAGATCCAGTTCAATCAGGGCTTAGGCCTAGTTTTGGCATTGAAACTGCCTTGGAAACTTCTATTTTACATCTGCATGTGTGGCAGTAGATGTGGAAGATGAGTGTCTTGTCTTAGTAAAGAACTGGATGAGAGCCAATAAACTGAAGATTAATCCAGCAAGACTGAGGACACTGTTACTAGCTGGTTCCCTAGACTGGATGGATGGGCTGTGGCCTACTCCCCCTGAAGTATCAGGTATACAGCTTGACAGTACTTCTGGATCCAGTACTGTTGATTGAGGCTGAAGTAGCCTCAGTGGCATGGAGTGCTTTCAATCAGCTTTGACTGGTGGCTCAACTGCACCCTTGTATGGATAACCAAACTTCTGTTGCCTGGGCAACCTCTGCTGACCTCTAGGTTGGATTACTGCAATGTGTTGTACATGGGGCCGCCACTGAAAACAGATTGGAAACCTCAGCTAGTGCAGAATTCTGCAGCGAGATTGTTGACCAGGGCAGGGTGGTCTGAACATGTAACACCAATTCTGGCCACATTTGCACTGACCTCCAATTAGTTTCCAGCTTCAATTCAGAGTGCTAGATTTGACCCATAAAGCCCAACACAGCTCAGGACCCCAATACTTCAAGAACCACCTCTCCCTATACGAAAAGACCCAAACCAGGAAATTCTCACCTGAGGCCTTCCCTGTGTGTCCCATTCACAAGAGGTTAGGAGGGTAGCAACATGAATAATAGACCCTTACTGGCTTCCCTCTTGTGGAATACTCTCCCCAGGGAGGCTTATGTGGGACCATCTATTTTTAGGAGCCAGGCAATAACTTGCATTCTTACCCAGGACTTTGAGGCATGGATCTGAAGTCCTACAGAGAGGAAGTTAAAAACTAGTAACAGAGGAATACCAGTAAATGCTGCCAAAATAAATTAAAATAGTTTGCTATTACTGTAGATAGTGCCTGGCGTGTTCTGGTTCATGGGGTCATGAAGAGTTGGACACGACTAAATGACTAAACAACAAGAAGTTACTGTAGAAGATGAGAAATGGTATGATCACAGAAATTGATCTGTAAAACAAGATATTGTGAATTTTGCTTCTGACAGGAATTTACTAGGTGACCTTAGGCAAGCAACTTGCTCTGCCTCAGTCTCCACCCCAGCACCAAATTGCAGCAGGAAAGCTAATGAAACTAACCTACCTTTCAGATTGAAATAAGGATTACCAGATAATTTAGGGTGAAATGCTTTTAATACAGTACTCTTAAGGCTGCAATCCTAGGTACACGTTACTGATGAGCAAGTCTTGTTAAAGCAATAGGATTTATTTTTTAGTAGGCATGCATAGGATTGCATCACACATTACTGCCAGGAGAGCTTACCTACAAAGATCTTGAGATTTCTCATATAAACCATCATTCCCTTGTCTTTAGTCTCCTCCTGTGCACTTTGCTTACTATAGTTGGAGCTGGTTTAATCCAGCACAGGCTGATACAATACTCAAGAGAGCAGCTGCCTCCCATTGCAGAGCTGAATGTCAGTCAGTGTTTCTCCAAACAGGGACATGATCATTTCAGCCTGACATTTTGTGTGCATGTGAATCAGCTCTCTCAGGCTGGGTTTTTAAAAAAAGCAAATCATGTGCATAATTGGGGAGAAACAACACAACAATGGTTACAGGTAAATAATAGCCAGCACCACCCCCCGCATATATTGAAGTGGACACTTTGAGAAGAGAGCGGAATTGCTGGATCTCTATTGGAGGTGTAACATTTATAAGTCAGCCAGACGAGTCTCAGGAATGCTGTCATTTACTCTTATGTTACAGTGCAGTACGCATAGTAGTGTTTATCCACAGCAGTATAGCAGCCCTTGTAATTCCCATCCTACTAGGAACACTATAACGATGGATGGTAGGTCTGCTAATTTAGAATCCCTTTGCTGCCAGCTGCCAGGACCACATGATTCAAAGAAAAGTGCATAAAATCCTAGAATGGACAATTACCAAAGAACCTGCACAAAAAGGGAAGTTGCTCTCTAATCCCCACCATCAGTAAGTTGTTATTCTATGCCTTAAAGCAGGAGGATTTTTATATCCCTTAGAAAAAAACGTTTTTCATCCCATCTAATGTAGCCACAGATGGTCTCAATAGCCATATAAATGTCTGCTCCTTTTTTCAAACCTACTAAACTCTTGGCCTTAGCAATATCTTAGGATAATGAATTCCACATGTTAATTGTGCACTGTGTGAAGTATTTCCTTTTATCATTTTAAATTTGTTGCCTTTCAATAGCAGTAGATGGCCTCTTAATCCTGTGTTATGAGAAGGGGTAAACAAGAGCTCCTGTCTCACTTGTACACATCATTTTTTATTTTAAATGTTACTGCCAAAATTGTATTTCCCAGTTCATTCCATCTCCGCATGATATCCAACATACTATTTCTCTGGCATTTGCAAAGCTTGATAGTATAAGATACTGATTCCTCTGTCAAGCCAAAACTTTCTTCTACAGAACCTCACCTGTTGTAGATGCCAACATTACTGAGCCACAAAAGTAGTGACCATTAAGAAGAAAAACATCTATGGGCATGATCCAGTCAAAATTTAAGCATTTTTATTTCATTGGGTGTTATGTGCTTAAATTGTTAACTGAAGTCAATAAGTGCTTAAATTTGGTGGATAATGACGTTCTATTTGTTAAACACTATAGAAGACAGTTCAAAATGTTTACTTCTGATCATCACTTATTGTACAATACAATAACATGAAGAAGGGAAGCAGCAGCAAGGGAAGATTGCTTCCACCAGGGGCTGAGCAAGATCCAGCTGCTTAGGTTCACTTCCTTGCCCCAAAAGGCCTGTTGCTAGCTCAGCCACACTCACTAGTCTCTGAGGACCTTGGTGGGAGCTGTTACCTGGCAACTGCCAGCAAGGGAAGGCTGCTTCCATCATAGGCTGAAACAAGTTCCAGCTTCTCAGCCCCACTCCTTTGCCACAGAGAACTTTGGTGGGAGCCAGTGCCTAGAATGATTCAAGGATGATGGCAGAAAATGCCACCTTAAAAAATCCTGGTTCTTTTTGGACACCATGCAATCAGTGTTAGAAACAGATATGAAAGCTAGGAGCTAAGTAGCACTTTAAACCTAGGTTATGGGCACAACAATGGAATGTCTAGGCACACTTTTTTTAACAACAGGAATGAAAATGAATGAACTGCAGCTAAAATATTATGCTTATTTTTCACATGGACTAGTCCTTCCCTTGCCCACCCCCCTAATATTCTTAAGAGGGTCTTTTGTACAGTTTTCAGAGAGTAGCTGGAAGGGAGGAGGGCAGAAAAAGGTCCTCCTTTCCTTCCACTCTGAAGTTTTAATCTGAAATCTTAGGCGCAGTACTACAGTACGCCCAGAATTCAGAAAATCCCTATCACAAAATGCGCCTAGAACAATGGAAGTTTCAAACACTGCATTGAATTCTAGTTCCTGTACTGTATCTGAATGCAATTTTATTTTGTGAATATTTTGTAATATTGTTTTAAGAACCACTTGTGGCAATAAAGTGAAATGTTAGTGTTTTAATTAAATAAAGTTGATGTATGAAATAAGGGGCAATTATGCCCCAAGGAACAATATTGTTCTGAAGTAAAGGACACTTAGAACACACAGTTTCTATGACAAATGAGGAAGCATATGCAATGAGCTACAATTTCATGTTCCCTTTTTTATATAAATAAAGACATACAAAAAAAACAAAAGACAATGTAAGCTGGCACTGGGGGAGACTGAGGACCAGATTCAGAGTTTTTGTACTTGGGTACAGATACCAAAGTACAAAATATGGCCCAAACATATGACACAAGTTTAAGTGCTCAGGTTTCCATGCAACATATACAGAAGCTGTGAACAGGAAAATACAGTGGAACCTAAGGTTACATACCGTCCTCCTTACAAACACTTCGGGTAACAAGCTCCGCTAACCCAGAAGTAGGTCTCCTGGTAGCGAACTTTTCCCCGGGATGCGCCCCATTAGTAAAAGTGCGCCTCAGGTTAAGAACGGTTTCAGGTTAGGAATGGACCTCCAGAACAAATTCAGTTCGTAACTGGAGGTGACACTGTATTGCTTGAAAACCTGGCTGTTTGAAATACATGTTATAGTTGGTGTCCTGTAACAAAATTAAGTGCGACTCAACACTTAAAAAAAAAAAAAAGCTTCTCTAAGGCTGCCGACAGCTGAAATGAACTTTGAAAAAGGAGCTTTTCAGGTTGTAGCTCATGTATTTCACCATCACATTGGCTCTCACTCCAAGAGTAAATTTGTTAATATAATAAAAGTGACATTGAAGTCTGAGTAGAGTCCGGGACTTCTCATGAGGTTGAAGTTTGTTCCTAGTTCCTTACTAAAGTTGGTAAAACCAACCATATTCCCACACTTACTCAGTTTAAAAGGGCAGTCAGATGCAGCTTTGGTAAGTAACTTGAATTTTAACTTAACTGCACTCCAATTTCATTTTAATTCTGGAGTAACAGTTTAAATTACCAGAAGTATTTTTAGCATTCCAGAGTTCTTACATCCACATCAGTAAGTTTAACAATTCTGACATACAAGTGGAACTGGTAACAGGATATTGCAGTGCGCCCTCTCCTCTTAAGAGGAGAGCTCCTGTTCAGGGTTCCAGCTAACTACATCCTCTTCCAGGACACTCAGTTTAGTCCCTCATTTTCCATTTTTCTTTTCCAAGTGACCCAGATTACACCATGGCTACCAAGCATGCTCATAACTGAATGGGGATTTTGTGTAGGAGGGGCCAGGGAATATGTTTGTCCCTTAGGTTCTTTAAGAAAAAAAATGTGTTCCATTGACCACCTGAATTATTTATTAGAGGGAGTGGTTTGCTTGAAAAGGAATGCCACCAAACCTGATGAAGGAAGCCCCATTGAACTGCACAGCCATGGGGCTTTCTCCCATTCTCAGGCTTTAAATCTATGCATACTAACCTGGAAAAAGTTGCATGTAAACAATGTGGCTATTCACTAAAAAAGTTGTGTAGGATCAGACTGCATGTGTGAGGAAGACACTTCCTGCATAATGCAGACCATTCAGTGATTACATCTGAAATATTATGCACCCCTACAAGGAATTTAAGTCCCTCTGAACTCAGTACTTCTAAGTATTATTCAGTTTATTTTTATCCCATCCTTCCTCCCAGTGAAGTTGCACTTATGCTCTTCAATTTGGAAGTGAAACTCCACTGAATTCAGCAGTGCTATCGACAATGGTATAGTATCAGATCGCTATGATAATTACTTTGCTTCTGTTTTGGAAGGCAGAAGTATTAATCTTAGTATTATTCTTAGATACTCTTCTTCTTGAAGAGCAGAAGAAACCTGCCCATCAACTCTTATTCAAGTCCAGTGTTATTGCACAGGCTTGGGACATTTTAAAGCAGACTGTTTTCTTGTTCTTGCAATGAATTTATTTTGGGAACTTTTGTATTCTAAGGTTTGGGGTGTCTGTTCTTTTTGGTTTTTTATAGGAGAGGAATTTCTTATTCAAAACAACAGCCAACACTTAAATTGAAAAAGGTGCCAACAGTGTAAAATTATTATTGAGCACAAAAGCTAGTCTAGCTCTTTTGTAACAAATGGTACGTTCTCAAGCAGTATAACCTTCTCTGTCTTTATGGAGGGGTCGGTATCTGCTTTGGATTGTTACAGCACTGAATTCACTTTCTGCACAGATTTGCTTTCTAAAATTCCAATTCATATTTTCTTTACTCACACTGCTTTCAGCAACGCCAGGGGTGTGTGTGTACAGTTAGGTTTGAGGATTTGTTGGTTGTTCAAAATGGTTATAAATATATCTAGCTGAGCAGCTGCCTGAGATCTAGATGCAGATGTTCAATGGAGAAACAGACATACTTTTTTCTGGATTGTCAGTAATTTAAGTTTTTTAAGTAAACTACAAATACTGTACAAGTTTTGAAGCAACAACTGAAAACTCCTAAAATTCTAGAAACTCAGATTTGTTTGTAGTTTATTTTTCACTTGATAACACATTCTGGCTGAAAAACTGCTAGAATTATTATTACTTCCTGATGGAGGAGTGTAAAAAGCTTTCAGGAGAGAAACATTCATTAACAGAGGCTGCTAGTTTGAAGTAGGAAGCATCAACGCAGCATCTCCACAAAGGCAGAGCTCAGACTCTTCCGCAAAAAAAACATAACACAGTGAAACTTTCTTATATCTGATGAAGTGGCTTGTAGTCCGCAAACACTAAATTACGCCACAATAAATTTGTTAGTTTTAAAGTACACAAGAACTGTTTTCACGTTTAAAAGTTGAGTGATACAATCCAAGACGTTCACTTAAATAAACAAGCGGGTTTTAAGCACTCCCAATTCTGTTCTGGATTTTTTTCCAAAAAAGGTGTGCTTAGTTCCCATTTAGACTCTGTAAACCCAAAGATTTCATGTAACGACTGCAGAGAAATTTATAATCCTAGAGTTCTGTATTCGAAATCACCAAAAATGGGTTATAAACCACAAGCACGTTTTGAAGTGGGGGAAACGGGACACTCTCCCCTATAACTACTTCCCCCAATTGAAAGTACAACAGTGAGGAATACTAAATCAATCCTGTATATGAACGGCAAGTTTGCCAAAACTGCAATACACAGACCATTTACTCCTTGCAGTACAGTATTTGTCAGAAATCTCCGCCTCCAAGCAGAGAGAAGGAAACCCTTGGATCAAATACGCCCAGCAAGACGTTCCTTTTAGCCACGCAAAGACTTGCGCACTACCAGTTACCACATGCGCTCCGAGGCTTAAAATCCTATACACAATCTGGGAAATAAAACCGCTTGAAGCCTAAGCAATTTAGTTTTGTAGCACAGGCTGCGTAGCAGGGTCATTTTAACCCTTTTATAAGTTCACGTTTCGTTCGTCTAAAAATCAGAGATGAACAATAACCAAGTAAAAAACAAAACAAAAGGAAGCGAATAATGGTATCACCACCACTGAGTAACAGGATCGCTGAGCCTCCAAGTTACAAAAAGACCTCAAGGCATAATTTGCGAAGGCTAAAAATCTTCACAGAAAGAAGCCCTAAATATATATATATCTCACGGAATCCGAGAAATAAAAATAAAATAAGAACTCCACTAACTGAATTCCTGACGCAAAATCCTCTGAGAACGCAAAAAAAACAGGGCCTCCCACCCTCCTACAGCAGAAGACCCACCGGGTAAGCGGCTCTGAACTACTGCGGTGCTCAGAGCGTAACTAAATTTCGAAGAGAGAAAACTCCGCCAACCTCCTTCGCCTACAAAAAGAGAGCCCCCCCCTTCTTTCCTCACAGCCACAGGGAACGCTTTAATCAAGAGCCCCGCCCAGCGCGAGGTCCCCAATTGGCTGCCCACAGGAAAAAAGGCGGGGCGAAGGTGTTGTTATGATAAAGAGCAGCCCCGCCTACGCCTCGTGCGCGGAGAGCTTCCCAATGCCGGCTCCTCCTCCTCCCTCTCCCCTTTTTTTAACTTGCGCTCACGAGCCTTTTAACGGCTCTCAAGAAGCCCATTTTCTCCACACGATTCGCTCTTGAAGCTCCGCCCCTTCCTCCCTCGACTCGCGCGCGGGCTCCTCCGCTCGCCTAAAAAGTTCGCCCATAGGCTCCTCCTCCTGCCTCTCTTGGCTATACTCCCGCCTCCCCCCCTCCCGTCCCAACGCATGAGAGGAGTTTGATGCCTCCTTCCATACAAATACTGCTCCTCCTCCCCCGCGCGCCCTGCCGGCGAGACCCCGCCCCCTGCTCGCGCAGACACGCCTTCTTTCTCCTTTCGGACCCCGCCTCTCACCGTCGCGCGCTCGGCAACCGTCCCCCCGTCGTCGCCACCCTCCTCGCATCGCATCCGCACGAGTCGCTCTCACCCGCCCCCAGCGCCCTTTCCCCCCCTTCCTAAGCCCCATCTGTTTCCCCGGCTGGTTGAAGCGCAGTTTCTCCTTCTCCGTTTCTTATATATATATATATATAAAATAATATCTCTAAATATACATTGTATGGACGGGGCAGTAGCGGCGACCTGAGGTGAAGGTGGAAGATGGGTCCGTGTGGCGGCAGCCTCCAGCAGCAGCGCCGCCCCCGCCTGCCTTAGAGACCCGCGAGCCGGCGAGGGAGGAGGAGCAGGAGGCGGCGGCTGAGGAGGCGCCAGCCCGGACAAGCCCCATGCGGAGGAGTCGGCGCGGAGGGGGCAGCTGCGGCTGCTGAGAGACGCTGAGGGCGAGAGAGAGAAAAAAAGAGAGTCCTTTCGGTCGGGGTGGGGAGGAAAAGGAGGAGACCCACCCCCGTCTCTCTCGCGGCGGACACCGGCAACGCAGCGGTCTCTGAGGGGCGCTGGGGAAAGGGGCGATGTGCCCGGAGGAGGACGGTGGTTGTGGTAGCGGCGGCGGAGGAGGAGTGGTGGTGGTCTCGGCGGCTGCTACTGCTGCTGCTTCTGCCGCTTCGGCAGCCGCGAGCGGAGATCCGGAGGGGACTTCGGCGGCGGCGGCGGCCGGTCTCTTGAGCGAGCTGCGCTCTTGGTGGGAAGTGCCGGCCATCGCTCACTTCTGCTCCCTCTTCAGGACCGCTTTCCGACTGCCCGACTTCGAGATCGAGGTGAGTCGCGCTCCGAAATAATAATAATAATAATAACGTTAAAAGATGAAGTGGAAAAGAGAGAGGGACCCACTCGGTCGATAAATGGGACCGGCCGATCGATCCGGCGGCCCCGCCTCCCCCTCGAGGAGGAGAAGGGATGGGACGGGACAATAACTCCACTCGCCTCTGTTTTGCCTGCCTTCTCTCCCTCTCTCCTTAGCCGGAAGGCTTTTAGGGTCAGTGTGCTGGGTGTGTGTGTGTGTGTGTGTGTGTGTGTGTGTGAGAGAGAGAGAGAGAGAGAACAACTGCGACCCGCCCACCCCCCTACTTGTTATTGTCTGCCCAATTTTCTTTTAAGACAAGAGAGTTTTGTTCGGCGAGTTCGATATTGATCCTTCTCCAGAAAGGGATGTTGGCTGAATGTTTTCACCCGTTCTCCCGGATTTCTTAAAAAAATATATATTATTAATTTCATTTTTAAAAGTGCCGGCAATCATGCTCTTAACCCTTCCTGGTGGCTTTGCCATCCTTCTCTCACTTATCTTGGGGTAAGCCCCGTTGAAGCTAGTAGGACTTACTTCTGAGTAAATATGCACGGTTGCACTGAAATGGCTGATGCATGCTTGGTCTCCAAAGTACTTTTAGCGATTGATGAATCGGAGGACGTGCAGTTGCTGGAGGGCAAGGGGTGGCGGCAGAATTAGTTACACATAGATGGAGAACTGCGACAAAGTACATGTTTGTTTTGTTTTTCACCTCTTAATTTTTGTACGTTTCGAGGGTATCTAACAAATGAGTGGTGGGGGTGGGGATCATGACCACACCAGCCTTCACAATCCTTCCCCCTGGGAAGATAACAGCCGTGATTAAGAGAGTCTTTGCAAATCCAAGGAATGAGGGGTGGGTGGGTTGGTCGGGATCCATCCTTGCCTGTTCCACCAGGACCCGAAGTGTGCGAGACGGGTGGAGGACTGAATCAAGACCGATCTGAATTGCTACAAACACTGCTAAACCGAAACGGGCTCCGTCAGTCTATTACCTCGAACGTATTGTTTTACCCGCCTGCTCACCAGTAAACTGGGGGGAGGCTGTTCCTAATTCTAAAAACACCCCTTTTGTTGCCCTCTCCCTTTCCCCAAGCTCCCATATTGGTCAAGGGAGGAAGGAAAGAGACTGTTAGATCCCCCAGTCCCCATAGGAAAGGACAGTGCTGATCTCTGTCCTTCCTCTCCCTCCCCCCTCCTTTGGTGGCCCTGACTGATAGCTTGGAAGAGTTTGTTGTTTTGCTGCCATTATCCCTTCAGGGAAAGGATGAGTAGGAGAGAATGGAGTTTTACTTCTCCCTGCTTGTGATGGAGGTGCCACATGCTGCCCTGGGGCTTTGTGACAATCGAGCTCTGAGCTTTGTGACAATCCAGAAGGGTGTGTGTGTGTGTGTTCAGCCCTCCCCCCCCATTCTCCACTCATTTTCAGTATTCTCAGGAGTTTAGATCTATTCTGTTTAAAGAGTGGCAGCAAGTTTAAATTAATTCAAATAAAGTTCGGAAATCTGCTTAGCTCATAGGGCTCAGGTTCAGTAAACGGATAATCATGCAAGTGGCAGAAAAATACTTTGATACTACTATATTGCTACAATTAGAAAGCTACACTTGTCTCTAAGATTTATAGTTTTTAGTGACCCTTTTCTGGAATTTGGGGTATTTTGTCAATCAGTTCAGTATTACAATGGGTTTTTTGAAGTAGTTGCTCACCCGTTTGTTTCAGTGCACACCCTTAAAATACAATTCTATGTACTTTTTCAGTGTTGAATGTTACAGATAAAAGTGCAGCAACTTGAGGCGGTGACCTTACTCCTTCTTGTGGTGTGTTGTAGAATTCAATAAATATGGTCAATGAAATCAGATGGAAGAACGTGGTGTGTGTGTGTGTGTGTGTGAGAGAGAGAGAGAGAGAGAGAGAGAGAGAGAGAGAGAGAGAGAGAGAGAAAGAAAGAGAAAGAGAGATTGTACCCACAACAGACCTCCCAGAGGCTCTGGCTCATACTCCCAAGATCCTAAGCAGCTTAGGCCAATGTGATTAAACCTGGGGTTTGCCATCTGTTTATAGCAGATGTAACAACTTTGGTGCCTCTGATGCTCTTTCAAACTTTAAACTGTACATCAAAGACTGTTCTTGCCAAGAACCAGAGGTTGATTTCCAGTCTAAGAGAGTCTAAGGGAAATTGCAAAAGTGAAATATTATGAAGTTGGGGTGTGATGTCTAAAAGGGTGGGTTGGTACTGCTGTTCAATTATTACTGCAATGCAGGATTTGGAAGACAAATGAAAAGGATGTGTGTGTCAACATGTAAAGATCTTTAGAAGCCTATTAGAAACTGGGATATTTCTACTTTAACATTGCAGATTGTCATATCAGCTGAAGCATTTACTATCCTACTAAGTATTATAATACTTCAGAAGGTGGTGGACTCTCCTTTACTGTTGATTTTTAAGCAGAAGTTGGATGGCCATCTGACGTGGATGCTTTTAGTTGAGATTCCTGCATCGGAGGTGGTTGGACTAGATGATCCTGTACAGTTCTATGATTCTATAAAATATGTATGTAATGGACAGCACTTTGGAATTATAGAAAACACATTCACTACTCAAAATGGTGACAGTGCTAGGAGGAGTTTGGTCTTTTGTGACCCATACAAGTATCATTCTTGACTGAAAACTTGAGGAAAGCAGGGTGGAAGCTAGCTAGACAGAAATGAGTATAAGTTACATTGCTCCCTGAAGGAATAATAATCTGTTCACTTTTCACCCCTTTTAAAATGTCACTTGCCCTCAGGTTGTTAATTGCTGTGTCTTGTTGGACACTGGCTATTTATAAGGCAGGAGATGCGATTCTGCAACCTACTGACGGAAGCATGCATGTATTCATAATTCTGTACTGAAATTTTGAGAATTGTTGGTTGAAAGCAACCCTTGAAGAGGTGTTAGTGATTCAGTTTCTAAATACTTTTGTAGGGAGCACAATATAAATTTGGGATGAATTTGCACTGCCACTAACACCTATTCACTGTAGCAGAATCTTGTTACTAATTTTCACAATGCATTCCATCTTCTGATCTAATACATTTTGTAGGTGTGACTGACCACCAATCACAGCCCAACAGTTAGACATGCACAGGTCTTTCCTATGAATGTGCTTAAGTGTGCCTGCTATTATTTTGAATAATTGTCACCACAGTACTGTGCTGAATATTTTGGATGTGAATGGTACAAATGTGAGGAGGCACGTCAAGATTATATTTATGTGTCTTTAAATCTTCCCTTTAGCTAGATTCATTCTAGGAGGGTTAGGAATTGCAATGAGATGCCTCTGATTTTCAAAGGTTAGCAAGCCACCTTTCTAAAGATGTTCAGTTCAACAGCATGTGAGAATTCTTAAAACTCTTTGAAGGATGTTAATTTTGGAGAGAATCCCTTATGCAGTGCTAAATTTTTGAAAGGAGGAAGGATCTCCCAGTGATGGAGTTCCTTATCAAAGAGGGCCCCTCCCCCACCTATTGATGTAGACTCTCAAGAGGAGGTTCTCTTGCCAAGCACATGAAGCAAGGGGGAAAGATCTTGAATTTACAGTGATAAAGGGCAATTGCACTAGCCTTTCACCTTTGGAAGCCCAAATTAGCATCTGGTTTGCTTCAAAAGTGAGTTTGGACTTCAGTTTCTAGAAGGTGCTTGTCAAATGTAAACATTTAATATGGTCTGGAGGAGCAACTGCCTCCTCTTTTGGGGGATGGGGAAGAAGTTCTAATTTTGTGTCATGCTGTGTTTGATTTTCCCTCCCAAAACTCCTCCCTCTATATTTTTAACGTGTTCATTTAGAGTAGACTATTATTTGGCAAGAAGTAAAAAGGGTATAAGAATCTCTTTTCTTTTTTTGGTGGGACATGAAATAGAAGTTTGTTATCACTAAAAATAAGTGAGACAGAGGCACAATTGCATAAACTTTATGCAATGGTTTCTAAATGGGGTCACATCTGGGGGAAATGGAAGAGTAGGAAGGGGTAGGAAGAGCCTGTTGGGAATGTGCAGCCCCCCCCTTCCTGGAAAATCTATAGACAGGACAGATGGTAAAAAGATAGATGGAAGGCAGAGAAACACTGCAGGGTAGGTTGGTGAATTCCATTTCCCCTCTAAACATGGGAGTCCCATATGGGTTCAAACTTCAGAAAGGAGGCTGACAAAATAAATGTCAAAGCTTCTACTTGACATCATTGCTTGTACATTGAATCTCTTGTGACTCTTCACAACATGGACTGCTGAGGGTGCAACCATTTGTACGTTTGTGCTATATTTGGACAGGAACAAAGGGCCAGTAAAGTGATAAAAAGTCTGGAATATCCTTCAGCATTGTTTTAATCTACCACAGGGATTACAGCTGTGGACAGCACTTTCCCCTTTTGCAACTCTCTACTACGGCTACAGGTGTTAGGAGAGAAGCATTTTGCACAGAGCAATTTGTATGATTTCCTCCATCATAGGAAGAGGGATGTCAATAAAAACAGCTTTTTTTCTGAAATCTCTCCCCCACCCTATTTATGTTAAACAACATTTGAATGAAGCACTTTTTTTACTCTTAGGAATATTTATATTAAATGCGGTATTTATTAAAGACATTGAAAATATTGGCAAAGAGTGATTTTATTGATTATATACTCAAACATTTTATCACTTTACAAGGACTTGTAAGCTCCAATGACTTAACCATAATGAACATGTGAAGCTGATAGTGGATTCACTAAATGAATCGATGAAACAGAGAACCTGTCCTTTGTATATTTGTTATGTTCAGTAGCTTTTCTATTTGTTGTGGTGCCACAGTTATATGAATTGGTCCTTAGAGATTTCTATAATACAAGAGATTATGAACATTTGACAGACAGAAGCAGAGTTAAATAGAATGACCAGTGTTTGGGTAATAACCCAACCATTTACACTAGCTTTGGATGCTGAGCACTTTATATCTAAAGGCTTAGCATGATGGTCTCTTTAGAGTTTTTGACATTCTCCTCTTCTTTTGTTTCTCTTTTGACATGCAGATTTTTTCCCTAGAGGATCCACCTTAGTGTCACTATGGATTTTCCATTGAATGGCAGTCCATAGTACCAGCAGTTATGCCTCCATCTAAGTGGCAGTTCCATGACCACATTAGGCTTGGGGCACAGGATATATGTCCCCATTCTACCTGAAGCTTGTCATACTTGAGGTCAAACTGTATTCTCAGAAATAGGGGATGATGTGTGTGTGGAAGAGCAAGAACCCATTCTAACAACAAAATCATCTCTAGACTACCAATTGTGTCTGCCATGTTCTTTTTTTAGTAACTTGAATTTCAGACTTCTGTTGATGCCTGTATTTTCAGTGTTGTGTAGCAAACACAAGAAACACATTTGTTTTAACCCTGTAAAGTTATTGAGTCAATGGCAGAAGCTGACATCACTCAAACCCATCTCCTTACCTAGAAGATGGTCCTGGCACAGGACCAGCAGGCCTGATGGATGCGTATGGTCTTTCCAGGCCCCATGGAAACAGTTCCTCACCACCTTGCTTCAGATGCCACAGCTAAAAAAATAATGAAGCTTCACATAGAGCTTGGGCAGCACAAATGAGTAACATACACTTGCTCCTGAACTTGGACTGTTTCTGCTTCTACGGTTTTTCAGATGACAAACTCCTTAACAGTCTTGTCTTTGTGGATACTTTGGCATAGCTGATACAGCAGATAGACAGAAAATTTCTGTGGCCCTTATTGGCACAGCCATTATTCCTTCTCTTCTAGGTAATTTCAGTGCTGAAAATGCAAAAGAGCATAGGCAGCATGTGTTACAGACAGTCTGATCCTGTGCATTTTATTCAAGAGTAAGCTTCCCTGTATTCAGTAAAACTTACTTCCTGGTAAGTGTGCTTTGAACGGAAGCTTTAGCCCCTTTAGTCTGGATGGCAGTCTTGAAACTATCATATGTCTTGGCACATCAACAATTTATTGGATTAATTCTCACTTTTATGTTGTTAGAAGTATACATCTTGAAGATTAGGCAATAGACTTGTAAAACAATAGACAGTAATTGTCACTATTGACGTAGTTGAAGAGACTTAAATTATTATTTTAAAAATCATGGCCAAGATCCTGATCCCCCTTTCCAGGAAGAACAGGGCACAGGTACATGTTGAGGATAAAAAGCTGATTAACAAGAGTAACGAACAGGAAGGAGGGATATATTTTGGCCGGGTTTGTTCCTTTTCCTCCTCATATTCTGTCTGTTGATACACAGAGATAATGTACTGTGTATTCCAAATTCCATGCTTGGAGTTACTTCTGCTTTCAGTATGAGTTACACAGGAAATTGAGTTGCTGGATGTACATCATGACTAGAAGAGCGAGCAAGAAGGGAGGCATTAGTTTAACAGTTGTTATAAAACAGTTAGCTATTAGGTGTCCAGTTGAAATTATTTGACCAAGCATGTAATTTACATTGCAGTCCTATGTATTTTTTCTGTCAGAAATTAAATATATTCTCCTTTGGGAGGGAGGTGGAAAAAGAATGTGTGGAGCAACTGCAAGTGCTTCTGGATGACACTGATTATTTATATTTGTGTTTAGCCCTGGTTTGGAAACTGCATCAGATTTGATCACCCTGATGGATAAGAATATCAAATGACACTATTATACTTACTTGATCTCTCATTGGCCTTTGATACCGTTGACCACTCCTAGATCAACTGTATGGGATGGTTTTCTGCAGGGCACCATCTTGTCCGCAATGCTCTCTAGCATTTGTATGAAGGTGGTCATTAAAGGTTTTGAAGCATGGTGCCGTCAGTACACTGATGACATACAGCAAGCATAGGCAGACTCGGCCCTCCAGATGTTTTGGAACTACAACGCCCATCATCCCTAGCTAACAGGACCAGTGGTCAGGGCTGATGGGCGTTGTAGTCCCAAAACACCTGGAGGGCCGAGTTTGTCTATGCCTGACATACAGCTCTGTCTCGCCTTAATATTTGGATCAGGAGAGGCTGTGCAAGCTCTGGATCAGTGCCTTAATGCAGTGGTAGATTAGATGAGGGCTAATAAACTGAGTTTCATTCTTGGAAAAGCAGAAGCTCTGTGCTTCCCATGTCTCAAAGATAGGGCAGTAAGTAGCCTGTTCAGGTTGCACTCCCTCTGAAGAGTGGATACTCCTGGATACATATGTGTCATTAGCTGCCTAACTGACCAGTGACTAGGATTGCCTTTTACCAGCTTTGTCTGGTATGCCAGCTGCATCTTGATTGGGATATCTTGGTCATCGTAGTCTATGCATTGGTAACCTTGAGGCTGTAATGTAATCTGTGTGGCTGCCCTTTGGCCTGGGCCTGAAGCTCCAGCTAGTACAGAATTCACTAGATAGTGACTAGATTGCTGATGGAGGCAGGTGGCCACCTCTGGTAACATGCCTTTACTGGCTGCTCAAAAGCTACCACACAAGGTTCAAGGTTCTTGTGTTGATATATAAAGCCCTGAACAACTTGTCCAGGATACCTTAAGGACCACCAGAGCCTTTCTATCCCAGTTCAATCAATGAGATCATTCAGAGGAGCACTGTTAGTTGTCTTCCATGTTACAGAGGCCTGATTGGTCTCAACCAGAAGCTGGGCATTTAGTGTCACCTGTCCCATGCTATGGAATGCTCTTCCAGTAGGGATTTGGCAAGCATCCTGGCCTTTGACATTCAGGTATCTCTTGAAGACTCTTTATTTTTTATGTTTCACTGCTGATAGGCCTATGCAAGCTGTTTAAAATCAGTTAATGATTATTTTGTACTGTTTTTATTTATTATTCTCATTTTTATTGATTACATACAGTAAGCATGCAACTTATTTGGGGATTATGTTCTGGGGATAGCACCTAAAACAAAAATTGTGTATAGTCAAAATGCACTGGCTGCAATGGCAGGTGGGATTGCCAAAGTGCCCCCCCCCATGCCTACCTCCTTTCTGCTGCCATTTAACCCCCCCCTTTTTTTTGGCCAGGCTCATAAACCTGAATGCACAAAAGTTAAATGTGTGTAAGTTGTGAGTGTACTGTATTGCTGTACATTTCCCCGATGTTTTATGAGATATCAAGATTTATTAATACCTTTAAATATTAATAATAAAATAAATAATGATGGACAATATCTGCCTTATTATTGCAAACCTAATTTGGTTAATGGCCTTGCCAAGTCCCAGATGTTTTTAAGGGCCAAGCTTCCTGAGCTCTATGAGCTGCAGCAAGAAAAGCAAGAACTTGACATTATCTTTTACCTAACATTGCTGGAGAAACCTTCATGATCCTTTTTAGGCCCACAATGCACATTTCTTTTTCCAGGTCAGCCTGAGTTTTGATATGTCCACAAAACAATTAGCTAATGATTTCCCAGGTTCTCTCTTCATAGTGAGAGTTGCCATGTATGGTTTTCAGCCCGGCATTGAGTCATACCTGGATCCAGAAATAATATAACATATTTGTACTGCACCCCATTGTGCAGTTTTGTGTTTTTTAATCAATAAATAATGCTAATGATGAGTACTGTCAGAAGGGAAAAGAATGTGTTATTATTACTATTTATAAAGTGCTTAATAACATAGAATCTAGAACATAACAAATACTTAACAGAGAGGTGTTTGTTTTTTTAAAAAAGAAAGTTTGCCAGTTGTTGTACAAAGTTAGGAAAACAATAGAACCTCTGCCTTCAAGTTTTTAATCTAATATATGTGCTGCAAAAGAAAAAGAGTACAAATTATCCACAGTTACATTACTGTTTCAGTGGCCAGTGAGAGAAAAGAGTCCGTTCTGGGAGTTGAGAACCAAATAATATTGGTCCTAGCGAAATTGATGGGAGTGGGCCATGCAGTCTCATCTCTATCTCTGCTATAGTTGGGTGGAACAACTGCTAGTTGAAGATTATTGAGAAATGGTGCAAGAAACTGACTTGTTTCCAGTGCTATTTATAAATAAGAGAAATGAAGGTATTAGAATGTCACCATCCTAAACCTTGGAGTGGCCCATATGCTTGGTGTTCACTGGGATCTTACAGTCCTTCAGAAAACAAGTCCTAAAGAGAAGGAAATTTTCTGTATTTCACAAAAGTTCTGTATTTCACATCAGCTAGAGATCCTTGGTAGTGCATAAGCAATTGGAATTTGGTGTAAAAACTTTCCGTCTGAATTTTTAAAAACTGTACATGCCAAAATTATGGGAATGTCTAACAGAGTTGGTAAAATATTTCAAATGCCTGAATATCAACATCACATTTTTAAATGATGACCTTGCATGGCACTGAGTAAATATTTCCATTTTTTAGGTACCTTAATATCCAGGGCAGTTGGAATTTTTACCAGACCTGAATCTATGCAAGCCTATAAGCTCTGCTTGAATTGGGGTAATCAGTGGTGCTAAAAGAACAGAAGAGAACTTTACTGTGGTCTGAACTTTTGTAGATCTCTTCATGGAAGTTACTTGAAAAAAACTTTGGTTTTCAGCACTGCAACCTGAACTCTCTTTTTCATTGTCAGTCTACAACCTTGTGCTTACTAGACTGGAAGAAAGTGATGCTTCCAGATGTGGGGTGCCACCAACAGCTGTATGCCTCAGAATCTGGGAAGCAGATGTTTCATTTTCTTTTTCTTGGATCATTGCGTAATGAGAGGCTGAAGAAGGGGAGTGGATTTACAGAGCCGTTTGGCTCAGATAAAGCAGTGCATCCATCAGGCCAGGCTCTGGGCATTGTTATGAGAAGAGAGTGTTGAACAGCCAAGCCCCCATGCTGGCTTCAGCAGAGGCAGCTGCCTGACAAGGCTCAGGGTTCTTCTTTTCAAGACTTCGCAGCTGTGGTTTGGAGGGGAGGAGGTGGCTCAGTATTGACCAGGTCAAAAGTTCAGTGGGACATAAGGGAGTTGCATGTGCAATAATATTATACATTTATTTTTCATATATGTATATCTCTGAGGCAGCTCCAGTAACTGAACACTTCAAAGTACCAGCATATTGAAAAGATATGAACAGCCTATTAATCTAGCTAAAAAACTGGAAATGATATCCAAGACTGTGTCAGCAGTCTGTCTTCTGGGGAACACAAGTTAAGTCTTGGTCTCCAGTGAAAACAATATCACTTGTGGATTGCCTTTGGTGGTAATGTCTCCTTCCCAACTAGTTCCTTCTACCTGTCCCCTCCAGTATCAATATTGAAACACGGCATATTTTTACCATAAAACTTTGCTGACCCATTGCTCTTGCGTATTCTACTCTTTCTCCAGTTTGTACGACTTCAATCCTCAACCATTTTGATGGTTCTTATGTCAATATAAACAACAGAGAGTTATAGCACTTTCAATATGAACAGATTTATTATGACATATGCTTTCATGGACTAGAGTTTATCAGAAGCATAAAGTGTTATCCTTGGTTGCCAGACATATATATAGGGGGAGGTATAAACAATGGGTGAAAAGGCCATGAAATTGTGTCTATGACATTTCTATGCAGAGCCCAAATGTATGCAAGATAAGAATAAAGCTGCTCATTCACAATAGTAGTCTCTGTGATAATAAAATTTATTTATTTGAAGCATTTTTATTCCTCTCTTCAACTGAAAATGGCTCTGAAAGTCATTGAAAAATCAAATGTCAGTTATAAGACAGTTCTGTCCCTCTGGCTTACAATAAGTTGTTGGTTTCTCAACAGAGCTGATAGAGAACTGCAGGCCCATCTCTCTCCCTCTCCTATAACCTAATGCAGGCATGCCCAACTCCCAAGAGACTGCAATCTACTCACAGTAAAAAATATCTGGCTGTGATCTACCCATTGTCGTTAGAGGATTGACCAGAATTGTTGAGCTTTCCCCCCTTTTTTCTTAGAAAAGTAACGGGGGGTTCAAGGATCGACCAGGGACACCCCCGATCAATCAGTAGATAATGATTGACCTGTTGGACATGCCTGACCTAATGGAATGGCTAAGCACCGACCGCAGGTTGAAATGAAATGAAAATGAAATGTCACCCTGCCCTGCTGCTGTCACTGCTGCTGCTGCTGCCCCACCAGCATCATACCTACTCCTGCTGACACCACCTACCTCCGCTGTGTGCCTTGCTACTTCTGCCACTGG
Source organism: Podarcis melisellensis (assembly GCF_964234715.1). Lineage (NCBI taxonomy): Eukaryota > Metazoa > Chordata > Lepidosauria > Squamata > Lacertidae > Podarcis > Podarcis melisellensis. The sequence goes on from NC_138542.1 coordinate 59,175,362, forward strand.
CGGAGAAGCGCTGCCACCATATGTGGTGATTTCAGGCAGGATTGCATCAATTTCAGTTGTGATATTGCCCCAAATGGACACAATTTTGCCTGAAATTGGCAAGAGGAGGTGGGACGGGCAGGAGACTTCTGCTGCTAAGCATTCTTAGCTGTGCTAATGTAATATTTGTATTTGGGAATAAAGAGTTCTGGTAAAGTTCAAATTGAATGGAATCAAATCTGCTGATGAAATCTAATTCCACAGCTTCACACTATTGCCTCCCATTTACCTCTTTTTGTTTAATTATGGTAAATTTGAGGTCAGCAGCAGAGTACCCAGGCTAATGAAATGTTTTTCCACTGGTTTCTGGGAAACCAATTTTTGTGTTAAGCTTGTGTCCTGTGTTGGCAGCAGAAAGACACTGTTGGCATATATCTCATTGGAGAATGAGAAGGTTAATGAAGCCCTGATAATATTAGTCTTGTAGCAGGGACAGAGCTGCATCACTGAGTTTGCAACTTGGGTCTGTGTTGGTGTTAGATAGGCTTCTTGCTGGTAAATAACCTTTATCTGGAGGCTGGTGGTAAGAGAGAACATACATGCCTAGCACCCAAAGTCTGTGTGAGGATAGTATTGTCATATTTGGGCTGTAGTTCACTGGTGGTATTTTGAAATTTTTTAACGGGGTAGTAACAAGGAGGGGTGTTCTCTCTCTCTCTCTCTCTCTCTCTCTCTCTCTCTCTCTCTCTCTCTCCTGGGAAATGTCCTGAAGGAGATGATTCCTGGATACCAGTCTGGTTTTGCCAAACTATTTCTTTATACGGGTAAGCATTGTAGTTTTAAGTATGTCTGACAGAAATAATTTGGCCATGGATCTGTCTTAGGAAGTGGAACAAATATGGCTATATGATAGGGCTTGGCTGTAGATGATGGATTTGTGTGGTTCTCTCTGGAGAAGGAGCTGGAAGCATGCAGATATGTGTTGCGATTGATGGGTGTTTGGTATAAGTTGCTCTGTGATAGCTAGAAAGTGAACTTTTCCCAATGTCTAATCTAGGCTTTGGTTGATAATGGGGTTGAAGAAATTTAATATTTAATTGAATTTCTTAGGAGCCAGGTTTCCATGGGTTAAAATGATGAAGATGTTAAGTAGCGGAGAGGCCTTTGAGGACAGAAATATAGGTAGCATTGTTCCAAGTTGGCCATGTATATCTTAGTACAACCTGTGTGCGAGAGTACACATTTGGGAAATTTCCACCCCATAATACTGAGCTTAGATCACTGAGGTTTGGAGCAAGGTGAACAGCAAGCTTCTAGTCTAGCTCAAAACCTGAGTGGCACAGTTTCACAAATGGGTATTTACCATTCCCTCACTTTGATGCATGGAAGAAGTGTGGCGGGGCAGGGGGAATTGGAATAAGGGAATGTACACATTGCAGACACTAACTTCACTTTCTTCCATGATGCTGCCCACTTTTAGGGGCTCTCCGCCATCTTCATATATTAAAAGTGCTTGGAGTAGTGACCAGTTTGGACTGGCGGCTTTATTTATTATCTATTAAATTTGTATACCACCCTTCAAGCGAAGATCACAGGGTGGTTTACAGCATAAAGAAGCAAAATGGAAATACAAAATATATAACAAAACCAGTAACTCCCCTCTCACAAACAGATTGTTTAATCAGCCAAAGTCTTGGTTACAGAGGACTATTGTCTGGCACCTAAATATTTGTAATGAAGGCACCAGGTGAGCCTCCTGGCGAGAGCATTCTACTAATGGAGAGCCACTGCAGAAAAGGCCCATTCTCATGTTGACACCCTCCGGACCTCTCATGACGTGGACACACACAAAAAGGACCTCAGATGATTATTGCAGTTGGTTCATATGAGGAGAGGTGATCCTTGTGGTATTTCCGGTCCTGAGTTGTTTAATAAGGCTGTACGTATAGTCAAAACCAGCACTTTGAATTTTGCCTGGAAACTAACTGGCAGCCAGTGCAGTTGGGAAAGGATTGGTGTAATTTGCTCAATCCTTTTTGCCCTTGTGAGCAACTGAGCCACAGAATTCTGCACCAGCTGCAGTTTCCAAACTATTTGCCTGCAGAGCTTGTAGCTGGGGGCTGCTGCAATAAAAAGCTGCTCAAGTCTTTGGGAGGCAGAGATGCAGGAGGGCATCAAAGGAGGGAGGGAAGGAAAGAGGGACAGAGGCCATTCTTGCCCACGCCACCCCTGACCATCATTCAAGGCACTCCAGGGTACCACGGCACACTGGTTGAAAACCACTGTTTTATATATTTTCCTCATGGCTGAGTATTGATATGTGTTTGATCTGCATTGTTTGGAAAAGTGTTTGTGGTTGCAATCTTAACACACATTTATCAGGGAGTAATCACTGCTGAACACAATGGAACTTGCTTAGAAGTACTGTTTTTTAGTTCTTCCACACCAGTCTGGAGAGATGATTTCAGAAGGTGGTGTTTGGAGATTATTTCAGTCCCACAGCATTCATTGTCTGGCTGCCAATAAGATCCCAGGCCCAATTCAAGGAGTTGCTATTACAAAGCCTAAGTGACCTAGTGCCTGGATACTTTTCTTGATATCTGTTCCTGTCAGCTGGTGTGGTGGGCAAGATAGTGATATGAGACAGGGCATTCTCTGTGGCAGCATCCCATTTATGGAACTCCCTCCTGACTGAGATACAACAAATACAATAAACCTCCACATTAGTTGTTTTCAGATGATAGGTGAAATTACACCTTCATTATACAGTTTTCATTTTATGCTAAAGATGTACTTCTTTATCTGGCCTCTGACATTTCAGATATATGCATTTTAGGGCATACTCTATCATGACTATAATTTGCTTTAAACTGTTTTTAATGTTGCCTTTTAAATTGCTGTGACCTACCCTAGGATCTTATTATTACTTTTAATTTATTACCTGCCCTTCAGCAGCAGGTTGCAGAGTGCATCACAAGAATTTAAAATGCAGAATTAAAACAGTTAAAACAGAATAGTCACAGTAGTAGGGTGTGGCCTGAGAACACACATCTCAGGTGTTGGAAAGATTAGGGTAAAAGTGGTGTGTCTTCAGCATTGATTGAAAATGGTATAGTAAAGAAGCCAGACACACCTCTGTTGGGAGGGAATTGCACAGCTTGGGGGCTGCCATAGGGCAATGCCCTCTCCTGAGCCACCCCACAACTTTTGAGGGAGGTGAAACTACACCTCTGCTAACCTTAACACCTAGGAGGGCCAATAGGGAAGGAAGAGGCATTTCAATTATTTGCAGGCCTAAGTCATTTAGGCTTTTAAGCATTTACAATGAAGGATGGGCAATATATCAAATAAACAAATGATATCTGTGTTATGTGCTGCTCTGTTGTGAGGTGAGTTTTCCTTTCAATCTGAGTCATAGCTGCAATGCCTGAGGGAAACTATTTGGATTTCGTAGGGAGAGATGATGGGTGCCATTACTCAAATTTCAGAATGAAATTCAAGCCATGACAAAGAATCTCAAGTTTAATAAGCTGAAATGTAAAATGTAATATTGTGAATTAGTATTACTTGTGGAAATATTTTTCAGCAAAACGATGTGTGTTTTTTGGTTCCATTATAAGCATTAAGCAACTGCTGCAGCAAAACTCTGGACAAGCCCTAATTCAATGCAAAAGTAATGTATTGGGTTAAAGCAGTCCAACTTTGTGTACTGAGCAAGCCTAATACTTAGGCTTTCTCTTCTTCCCCACATGGCATTGTGTATTGGTGCCACTCCACGCCTGGCATCTGTTCAGTCCCTGTATGGTGGGGTATAGAGGAGGGGGGAAATCTACCCTTCATGATGTCTATAGATGCTTTCATAGTTAAGAGGAAATAGCTTTGGAAAAATAGCAATTAATACCTGCCAAATAACTAGCAATAACTGTATTAGAAAAACAGATTTAAAGTTTTGTTATAAAAGGCATTTGAAGGATAGAATTTTTTTAATTTCCTCATTAACAGCACCATCACTTGCATCTGCTTTTGAGTGTGAGAACAATGCAAATGCCGCCTAGCTTTCTTCCCTACAGTACAGAATCCAGTTAAACACACAAACCCTTTGCCTTAGAGTGTATCCTTTTCAGTAGACTTGTTGCTTTTAATGGCTGCCCATTCCTGGGGTCTCCATTGTTTCAATAACAATGGCACTAGAGGCAGCTGATTTGGTTGACAGAAAATGTGTTAATTTAACAGATCTATTCACTGTAGCAAGTCTCCTTTCTATTGTGGCCAGTTCCTTTTTGGTTCCTTTGCAAAGTGGGTAAGTTAGCAGATTATGCTAGGTGGGGTACCTCTGTAATTAGGCATTTTCCTTAAATCCCTTGTTTAAAGAGACAGAACACTTGCTAAGCAAATTGATGATTATTACCGGATCTTGTTTGTTACTCAAAGTTGCCAGAATACAAACACCATTCTGAAGTTGTGCATTTTTCATTCAATTTTACTTTTCAAAAGTAAAGTTAAACAAGATATGGTAGAAATTGTGCTTTGGAACAACTGGATTTAAGAAGAGTTAGAATTCTACTGAGGAGTTGATTTTATTTCAAATTGTCAGAATGACCTGGCCATTCTATGTAGAAGCTCTGATTGAAGAATCAAGGTTAAGGCCAAGAAGTTTCTTAAAAACAAAACAAAACACACCACATTGCAAGTTTGCACAGATCTTTTCTCTGACTCCCCCCCCCCCCCCCCGGTTATAATTCAATTTGTAAGGGAAATGAGAATGCTGAAGATAGTTAACATTTCACAATGAATCAAAAAGTTGTGACAACAGTGTCTGTGGCATCTGGAAACTGAAGTTCTTCCCTCACCTCTGATTATTTGTTTGCTACACTTCCTGTCCAGATCTGTATGCTGTTCTGGTATTTGGCCATTCTTTGTGTAGGGGTTGGTTGGGACAAGATATGTGTTTACTAAAAGAAAGGGATAAAGTAGCATAGCTTATAATAGCTTAACACAACCTAAAGAATCAGGCTACAATTCCATGCCCACTAACTTGAGAGTAATCTTTATTGTGCTTGATGGGACTTGTTTCTAAGCTGATAATATGTACATGATGGTGCTGTAAATCATGCTTGTTTTTGCTACCTGCTGAACTGTCACAACCAGCAGGTTCTTAAAGGTTTGGCATCATACATGCATGATGTGGTGTATTTTGCTTTGGTCACATTGTGCAGGCAAAGACTATATGATAGACCATTATACCATCTTATTCTTCTATATGTGTAGATCTGGTTTTCCCCGCACATAAATGGTACAAGTTGGGTAAAAATAATAATAATATTTTTAACTTGATGTATTGTCACACTGGCCATTGACCCGGAAGTGTCTCCGGACAGCGCTGGCCCCTGGCCTCTTAAGTGAGATGGGCGCACAACCCCAGAGTCTGTCAAGACTGGCCCGTATGGGCAGGGGTACCTTTACCTTTACCTTTATTGTTGTTGTTTGTATTACCTGGTATTCCCAGGATGAACAATATTATTCAGGAGTTCCTTTTTCATTTACTTTTATGTTATCTAGGTATTCCTTAGTTATGCAACAGGATATAGAACCAAGTAATTGGATAGGATGGAATCCCATACATCAGTAGGAAACAGTAGTTTGTTTGTGCTGCTGAATGTTAATTAAATAAACCTTGAGAGGAATGATATGGGTTTGTCTGTTTTAATTGCAGTGCATTGCAGGATGCTTTACATTTAAAATTAACTGACATTTGGAAAGGATCAAAGGAGCTTGGCGATCTCTTATTTTTAAATGTGTTTTCTTCACGGGCAGTTGTAACAATGCATTAGTGTCATATTATCTTTTAATTTCTATATTGAATAAATTATACTGTTGGGAGTTATAGTGGGAATCTTTAGAAGAATAAATTATTTTGTTTCCAAGATTCTTGTATCTGTCTTTCATTTCCTAATGTTGTATATTTTTTACTTTTTTTGTTTTGTCATGCTGGCTTTAGTGGTACCCTGTCTCTAAATATGCAGTCTGAAGTCATCAGCTTTACTATTGCGAGTACCAGTTGCATATTGAGGAGCAGTGTAATAGTGGTTGCTGTTGATAATGTTCCTAGCTAATTGATGATACTTTGAGGCATTGTAAACCTGATAATTCATATTTGGTTGGCCAAATAACATGTTTGAATGTAATCCTAAATCATAATTTAGCTTTATTTGCATGTCTTTCTCCCACAGTTTTCATATCCCTATCATCCTGGATGGGGATACAGTGGTACCTCGGGTTACATACGCTTCAGGTTACAGACTCCGCTAACCAAGAAATAGTGCTTCAGGTTAAGAACTTTGCTTCAGGATGAGAACAGAAATCGCAGCGTGGCGGCGCGGCAGCAGCAGGAGGCCCCATTAGGTAAAGTGGTGCTTCAGGTTAAGAACAGTTTCAGGTTAAGTACCGACTTCCGGAACGAATTAATTACTTAACCCGAGGTACCACTGTATGTCTTTCTTCCTTGCTTCCCCCTCCCTGCTGTTTATGAAGAAGCTGAAGGTTACACTGAGACAATCTGAGAAAAAGATCAGAGCTGTAGGATTTCTTGGGGGCTGGATCCTGACACCCCACCCCAGTGAAACCTGATTGGAGAGAATTTCTGTTTGAATTGGTTTAAGCTGTGAAACCTCCACCTATGGCCAGCCTGTATATATGTGTGAATAAAATATATATTATAAAACACCAATTAGTCTCTGATACTTGTAAAGTAGGCATGAATCAAAAGACAAATCCACAAAGTTTGTGACTATGAGGTTAGTTGTTTGCTATTGATCTTGTTCATGGATGGGCCCTCAAACTCTGTGTTGAAGAAAAGGTGGTAGAAGTTCCTCTCTTACCCGTTTGTAATGCCAAGGTGTCTGTGAGTGTGAAATAAATGCTGTTGCCTCTCTTCCATGTTTTATTCATGTATCACATTTATTTGTGCCTACTGTCTGATGAGTAGAGATAATCTACAGTACAGTAGTTTCCCCATTACCTCCTTATGTGAATATTGTTAAAAGATAATAGAGGAATTAATGGCAACTGTTTTCCCAGCTTTGCAGTGTAACTTTTATTTGTTGGTTACATTTGTTTCCCGCTTCCCCTCTAGAAGCTCAGGCTTGAGTTTTGAAGAGTTTTCCAAAATAAAAATGGTGAATTATCTTTCTAGCATATCCACACATAGGAAGTCTGAGACTAGGTAAGCTGATAATGAAATAGCCTATTTGAATTTCATAGCTGAGAATAAAACAGCATTGCCAATCATCGAGGGAAATACAGAGGTGCTTGCTGACAAACTAGTTTGCGTATGAAATCTAAAGGCACTGTGAGCCTTACTTTGTGGTATTTGTTGCTGTTTTACAAGGAAGGGTAAGGTTTTTTTGTAAACTTTCTGAACAGAGGGTGCTATACAGAGGGGACAGGTTTATTTAGAGAGGCCAGGTGTGTAAGGCTGGTGGTCTCTCTAACTACACATAAAAGTCTTATAATAAAACAAGGCCCACCATCCCTTTTTAATGGTGGATGGATTATGCATTAAGGCTTACTTGTGTAGTCAATGCATGTATCGGCTTGGTTCACGCATACTGTATTGCTAAGTCATGCTTTATTAAACTCTGTCTTAGGGTTATGTGCAGACTCTTGCCAAGTAGTTTAAGTATGCTTTGTTTATTGCCAACAGTCCATGATCTGAAGCCATGGTTTGTTGTTGGCTTATGAACTTTGGTGGTTTGGTTTGGCATTATGTGTGTCTCCCAACACCCTTCCTTAGCCATGGTTTGGCCACCCCTGACATTCACTAAGCTACAAAGGCCCAAGGTAAGAGCAGCTAGAAAACAAATACAATTTTGGAAAGACAAGCCATGGTTTGTCATCTTTGGGACAACTCGTGGTTAACTTGGTTTGTTAAATAAACCGTGCTTAGTGTTACATGCAAAACAGGCCATTGAAGGTTCTGTGTGTTGTGAGAAAGGCACACCAGCTTATGGTTCACTCCTGTCAATTTTGTGACCCACAAACTCATACATCAGGGTCATGCGTGAAGGACCTCAGGGACAGAATTGTGCTGAGTAATCCTCATTGTTTCCATAATAGATATGTGAAAATGAAAAGCTTTGGTAAGTGAGAAGGATGAACTTACTAACACTGAGCTGTGATTTTCCAGCTTTTATTGTGCTGTCCTAATATGGATGTCTTTTGAATTTCTTAGACATCAGTAAAAGGCTATGTCAGTCTACATACTTAATAACATCTACTTTGATAACACAATTTAAGGGATGAAATATTAGTGTGTGTATTTCCTTTTCTGAATTAATGAGAATGTTGCTTCCTTAGATCTCATTTAGCGTTGTTCAGCGTATTGCTGGTTGGATTCACATGACAAATAGCCTAGCTATGTGATAGCTAGCTGCTTAAAAGCTTTGCATGATGTGGCCTGAGTCTGCAAGGACAGTCAGTTATTTGTAGCCTCTGAACATGCAGTTAAGCCCAGAGTTAATTGCTCCTCAGCACCCTACATTTCTGAGCAGTAGTGGAGGAAGAAGTTTAACACTGGTATGTGCATAAGCTACAGTGGCATGGATCCGAATACCATAGTTCCTGCTGCATGAGCTGTTGCCCCCATCTAATCCTTCCATGCCCTCTTAAAAATGCAAATCACAGTTGAGGATCTGTTGGATGTTGAGGGGCACAGGTGCTGCATTTGGGGGGAAATAGTATCCCCTTGTCCCTGATTTGTGAACAGAAGTGGTTTCTGCTTTTGAAGTGAGTTATTTGGATCCAGACTATTGAGCTTTTGGGGGCAGACTTGTGGGTCAGTGATTTTAGGATTGAGGCCCACCAAGTATTTGGCATGAGATGTTGAGAGGGCATTATTTAGAAATACTCTTTGTAAAATATGGATTGATAACCTAGTATTACTAGGAACCTAAGCTGTTTACATGAACTGATCACATTTACTTTTCTGATGTAAATGTTAGGGACAAGGCTGGGAAATATCAGTCAGCAAGATAAGCTGTATAGAACTAGTGTCTTTGGAGAAGATGAAGCGTAGTCTTTTTCTCTTCTTCCCCTTCCCCTTCCTCCGCTCCCCACCCCCAACCACTCAGTCATGCTGTGTAGAAGTGTCCCACTTCTTGCAGCTGTGTTAAAACTGTAATGGGTCATTTAGATCCAAAATCCCTGGTGAAAGACAGAGGAGGCGGGCACACTGAGACCCTGCCTCAGTGTGACAGCTGCTGATTTGCACTTTCCCTCAGGCTGGAAATAACACTGTATGACATGAGAGAGCGAATGGCATGCGGGGCAGGGGGCGTGGAGAGGTCTGTTTTCTGGCTTCCTTCTGAGTGCTATAATGGCTTTGTATAACTCCTTTCCCACATGGGTGGCAGTCATGCCCCATATACTTAATAGGTTTATTCACTGGCTTCGCCCTAGGTTTGGGAATTATGCTATGCAAGAAGAGGGAGGAATGAGATAGTAGATTATAGTTCTGCACCTAGACAACTCCAATTCTGTGACTGGAATAAATTAGGCAAATTATGCATGCATTTGTTTGCCTTAAATATGTGGGGATTCCCCTGCTCCAAATGCCCATGATTTATTAAGTTTTTTATCATAGATTGAGATTGGAGAAATATTATTATTATTATTATCAACAACAACAACAACAACAACAACAACGAAGTCCCCCATGCTATTCTTGCAGAGAAGCTGGTAAAATGTGGGCAGGACAAGGTCACTGTTAGGTGGATTTGTAGCTGGACCCAAAGAGTGCTCACTAACGGTTCCTCATCATCCTGGAAAAAAGTGACCAGTGGGGTGCCACAGAGTTCTGCCCTGGGCCTGTGCTTGCTCAATGTCTTTATAAACAACTTGGAAGAAGGAATTGAGGGGAAGCTTATCAAATCTGCAGATAACACCAAACTGGGAGGGGTAACTACTGCTTCAGAATACAGAATCAGGATTCAATATGATATTAACAGATTGAATAAGTGGGCCAAAACTAACAAGATGAATTTCAATAGGGACAAGTGTAAAGTTCAAAACTTGGACAGGAAGAACCAGCTGCACAAGATGGGGGACACCTGGTTTGTCAGTAATACATATGAAAAGGATCTAGGGGTCTTCGTAGACCTCAAGCTTCACACAAGTCAACAGTGTCATGTACAGTGGTGCCTCGCAAGATGAAAATAATCCGTTCCGCGAGTCTCTTCGTCTAGCAGTTTTTTCGTCTTGCGAAGCAACCCTATTAGCGGATTAGCACTATTAGTGGCTTAGCGGCTATTAGCGGCTTAGCGGCTTAGCAGCTAAAAGGCGCTTAGCGGCTTAGAAAAAAGGGGGGGAGCGAAAAAAATTACAAGACTCGCAAGACGTTTTCGTCTTGCGAAGCAAGCCCATAGGGAAATTCGTCTTGCGAAGCGCATCAAAAACGGAAAACCCTTTCGTCTAAGCGGGTTTTTCATCTTGCGAGGCATTCGTCTTGCGGGGCACCACTGTAGCAGCAAAGAAAGCTAATGCTATTCTAGGCTGCAACGGAAGTATAGTGTCTCAATAAAGGGAAGTAATAGTTCCGTTCTTTTCTGCCTTGGTCAGACCACACCTGGTGTACTGTATCCTGTTCAGGGTGCCACAGTTTAAGAAGGATACCAACAAGCTGAAACGTGTGCGGAGGAGGGCAACCAAGATGATAAAAGGTCTGGAAACCAAGGAGAGGAGATATGAAAGCCATCTTCAAATATCTGAAGAACTGTCACATGGCGCAATGGCACTTTTCCCCCTGGCGCCGTTGGGCCCATCCTCTCTCTTAAAAATAGAGTGTGCACCCAACTCACAGAATACCAATCCCACGAATTCCTGCATACTACCCCAGATTATCTTGTGGGGGACTTGCGTGAGGTAAAACTTAATAATTTGGAGTTTCAGGCAGGATTTGCTCTAATAAACAATAACGATTTTATTTAACAAGGAAGTTTATGACACGAGTGGATAAAACTTAGGTTACTTCAGTTTACAATGTTAGTTCACTTCAAGGTTTTCTCAGTTGTTTCACACTTAATACTTTGGTTCTTAACTTAATACTTTGGTTCTTAAAGGTGCTACTTTCTGTCAGTTACACACCCCCTTGACAACCCTACTCCTGAGGTACTCCAATAGACCCAAGGTTTCACTGGTTTGGGAGTCTTCTCTTACTAAAATAATCTATCCCCTCCTGACTGGGATGAGACCTAAGTAAACTGTACAGCTTCTACTTCTCTTGTCTCAGCCTCAGCCTCCCAGTTACCGTATTTTTCGCTCTATAAGACACACTTTTCCCCTCCTAAAAAGTAAGGGGAAATGTGTGTGCGTCTTATGGAGCCAAGGCAAGTGGGAGGCTCTGCTCAGTGCTCCCTTTAAAGAGTACCCTTCTCCCTTCTCGGGGAAAAGTCTGCAAGCGCCGCACACACGCTCCACGTGGCTCGTGAAAGGGAGTGCTGAGCAGAGCCTGGGATGCATCCAGGCTCTGCTCAGCGCTCCCTTTAAATAATATTTTTTTTCTTGCATTCTCCCTTGAAAAACTAGGTGCATCTTATGGTCAGGTTCATCTTATGGAGCGAAAAATGTGGTAATTCCTGGCCTAATTACTCTTACACACTGTCATTCACACCAAGCTCAGAGACACCTTTCTCTAGCTTGTGATATTTTACTCAGAGTGGATGTTTCTACCCAGAACCAATTCTCACTCCCTATCTTCCTACCTATTCTCCCACCCTCAATCCCAACCTACCTCAAAACCTCCTCCCAACACTCCCTCCAAAACTCACTGTCTCTCCAAATCATCTCCTTTTCAACTCCCCCTCCTGGAACCTCGGCCAATCAGAGGCTGCCATACACTAACCCTTTTCTGGCATGGGGAAACAAACTTTTCCATCACACATGGAAGATGGAGTTTTCTCCCGCTCCAGAGGCTAGTACCCAAATCAATGGCTTCAAGTTACCTGAAAGGAGAGATTTTGACTAAACATCAGGAAGAACCTTCTGACATTAAGTGCTCTTCAGCAGTGGAACAGATTCTCTTGGAAGGTGATGGACTGGAGGTTTTTAAAACACAGGTTGAATGGCCTTCTGTCATGGATGCTACAGATTTATGATTCTATGGTTGCAATTGGTTTGTAATACACTGGAGCTAGGGACTTTGACCCATATTGAATTAGAGTTTGCTCCATCTCACATTGATTAGTAAACTTTTAGCAAAAGGTCTCCATATTTTCCTTTGGAAGCATAAATACTAAAAATAATCATTTTTAAAAATTGAGAACTGGGATTTCAGATTCCACAGAAAGTGCCATATTATTTTGACAAACAATGTACTCTACAGTCCAGGGTTCTCATCAATCTGTAGAACGTGGAACACACTTTTATGCAGTTGGCTTGGTCTGGAGTTAGTCTTGTAGGACCACCCAAAACGTAGCCAAACAGTTAAGGCCAAAGGATACATCTATGCGGAATGAGGAAAAGGGTGGTGTTGATGCTGTTCCATTATTAATGTAATGTAGACGCATGTGGTATGAAAACAAGTGAGTTTCTCTGCTCCTTGTTCCTTCATCCTGATCCAAAGCTGGAGCTTATAAAAAACCTGCCTGCTTTTCCTTCCTGAAAATGGGCTGCCTCCTGATTGGAATGACAGCTTTGACCTGGAAGACTTCATTTCATTATAGTCCTAATCAGATACAGAGATTACTTGATTGACTATTTAATAATGAAATAAAGTTGCTTTTAATTCCTTGAGCACACACAGGGCTAATTAAATTAACCCTTCAGTAGCTGGCATGCTTTGGAGTGAAATGGAGAATGTTCTGGAAGCCAAATTGAGGTGGGTTTGGGGAAGAGGATTGTTTGTGAGTTATTGGGTTCCTGAGATTGTGGTACTCTTGCCAAAGAGAGAAGGGTAGCAGCATACATGTTTGTAAAGTTTGTAAAAACTTTTAATTGATTAAGAGCCGGTACCCTTAAAGCCATTTGGTATTTTTATCTTGACTTGCCACTATGGATTGATACTAGTAACTTATGTGTGGAATATCTTATTTGAAAGCTGCTTGAGGGAACCTCCAGCTCAGTTATGTTGTGAATACCTGAAAATAGGGAGTGTTTTTTTTAGAGATTCTAGCTGTCATGATTGTTGAGATCATTTATTGCAAATTTATACTCACATTTAAACACATTACATTACATTCTTTTTTCCGTCTCTTGCTTACATGCATGCATTCAGTGCGCGCGCGCTCTCTCTCTCTCTCTCTCTCTCTCTCTCTCTCTCTCTCTCTCTGACACACACACACACACACACACACACACACACACACACGGCTCAGGGATTGAAAAAAGACCCACATGCAATGAAGAAGCAGAATCACACCCTACCCACTGGGTTCTCCTATTCCAACTAGGAGCTCACGGAACAGCCACATGACTGAGATGCAATATATGCTTGATAACTGCAACTGAACTGGGCAGTTTATGGTTTCTCCCCGTTCCTCCTATGAGGAGAATGAGTTTTATGAGTTTAAAGAGCCACCCCACCCCCTTTCTGGGATCAATCATGTTATGGGGCAGTAACAGACTTTGCCTAGTGTGTCTGATATCCCTGCTACTACTATGCAGAATCATTAAGGAATCCTTAGTGGATTCTCTATCTGCAGAGCTTTTACCTCATAATGCTTCTTAGAAACCATCAGTTTTAGCTGGTTTGCTAGTGTTGCAGGTGGAGTGGCATGTGCATAGTCAAATACCAGTTTCAGGTGTGGCAAGGCAGTCTACCTTACTGTCTGACATGGATAATGCTCCACCTCCAAACCCTTTTCTGATTTTTTTTTTAGTGATATGGACAAAGGAATTAATGTAGGTTAGATAGGCCAGATTAATTTAACTAAGAAGTTATGGTGTATTCACATTACTGTTTACTGTTGATCTAGCACAGTCACTGCTGGTTATTTAAACCAATATCACATGATATTCACCACAATGCATCTACCCTGTGGCTTTTAGAGAATATTTTTCTTCGAAGTATTTTTTCTGAAACTGGCTTCCCTGTGATTTGAAAACAGATGTTGTTGTTCCATTGTACTGGGAACAGTTCGGACAGCATTTGTAAGTGTGCAGATGCAAGAAAGAAAAGGCCAACCTCACAGGGTTTTAAGCCACTAGTGTGAACACTGCCTGAAATTTATTATAACATATATAAATAGCATAAAGTTATTCACCTAAGGTTTACTTGGAGAAGACCCACTGAAATTCATGAGGATGGCTAAGTTAGTCCCATTAATTTCAGTGGGTTTACTCTGAGTAAAACTTAGTTGAATACCACCCAAACGAACTAACATAGTTAGCTTCCCACTAACTTCTGTATCCCACTAACTTCTGCTTAGAGTAGTTTCACTAAAATTAACGGACCTAAGTTAGTGAAGGTCATTAATTTTAATGAGCCTCTAGCATTGGATACAGCCCAAAGCAATAAAGAAGGAAAGTTTTTTTAATAGTACATGCTTTAGATGAAGTAATAGGTAGGAAATGTTTAACTTGCTAAGTTACGGAAGATCCATAGCAAGGTATACTTAGAAATCGAAGCCCTTCTCTGCCTCTTTGGTAGAAGGCACAGCATTAAATTCACTTAGCGTAGCTGTTGCTAGCTCAGATGTAAGACAGCAGCCATGGCTTTTTACTTATAGGAAAACTTGCCTGGGAATTAGGTTGAGGAAATTAGGTATTGAAAGAAGGTAGATGGTTCCTCCACTGAATCTTAATTACCCTAACAGAGGCAGTTTGAATTTGAGCAAATCCCAGAGGATATTGTCCCCAATGAATAATATAGGACAAGGTAAGTTCAGCCTTGACTTACAGCGCAACACACAACTGAGATGCATTTATATATGTACGCCTGCTCCCTCGGCCAATAAAGCGAGATGAGCGCAGCAACCCCAGAGTCGTCCGCGACTGGACCTAATGGTCAGGGGTTCCTTTACCTTTATACTCGAGTATAAGCTGACCCGAATATAAGCCAAGGCACCTAATTTTAGCACAAAAATTGGGAAAACTTATTGACTCAAGTATAAGCTGGTTCACCACACCACAAACATGGTGGTGGCGGCAGTGGCGGAGGAAGAACAAGCAGCCCAAAAGGGTTGCTTTCGGGCTGCTTGTTCTGCCGCTGCCACCGCCCACATCACTCGAGTATAAGCCGAGGGGGGCTTTTTCAGCATAAAAAATGTGCTGAAAAAGTCGGCTTATACTTGAGTATACAGTATATGGTACTTAATACATTACACAAGGCACTCTGACAACTTTGGTATATTCCTAATTCTATGTGACAAGGTTAACTAATCCCCGAGTATGTACAGGCCATGCACAGTTAGAAAAATGTTTTTGGGGGAGGCATGTAAGTTATTTATTTATTTATTTATTTTTCCATTTCATTTCTATCCCACCTTTCCTGCAAGGAGCTCAAGGTGATGCACATAATTCTCTTCCTCCCCATTTTATCCTCACAACAACCCTGTGAGGTAGGTTATGCTGAGAGACTATGATTAGCTCAAGGTTACCTGATGAGTTTTATGGCTCAGCAAGAATTTGGGCCCTGGCATCCCAAGTCCTAACTCAACACTAGCCACTACACCAATCTAGCTTTTAAATGGATCACATATGAGATGATAAATGATGAAAGGATTTCATAGTTCTTGCTGTATTAATTATGCAGAACATTAAGGGTTTTGTAGACAAAGTCTAAGGGGATGCAGATGGCGCTGTGGTCTAAACCACAGAGCCCAGGGCTTGCCGATCGGAACGTCAGCGGTTTGAATCCCTGCAACGGGGTGAGCTCCCGTTGCTCAGTCCCAGCTCCTGCCAAGCTAGCAGTTTGAAAGCACATCAAAGTGCAAGTAGATAAATAGGTTCTGCTCAAGTAGATAAATAGGTTCTGGCGTTTCCATGCACTGCTCTGGTTTCACCAGAAGTGGCTTAGTCATGCTGGCCACATGACCCAGAAAAACTGTCTGCGGACAAACGTCGGCTCCCTCGGCCAGTAAAGCGAGATGAGCGCCGCAACCCCAGAGTCATTTGCGACTGGACCTTAACTGTCAGGATCCTTTACCTTTACCTTTAGACAAGAGTCTACCGCTTCTTAGTGTCTGGCCAGCTGTAATATAGGGTGAAAACAAATATATAATTTGAAAAGCAGCTATAGTGGGATCTTCCCTTGAGTTGAAGCTGGGTGGGCTTCACAAGGTGATGTCCAAAATTAGTCATACTTGTAAATTGACAAAAGTTTGATATCACTATAAATTCTTTGAGAGATGTAGCATATATATATTAACAGTCAATGCGGTTAAGGTATAAGTTCTTAACTTTCTCCTCATGCTTCTGAGCAGCTCTTTGCCTTTTAAAATTTAATTTACTCATTTGTCAGTCCATCTTTCACCTTAACTTAAAAATGAAATTTTTTTTAAAGTTGCAAAATAACTCTGGGAGTGTGTATATGTGTGCTATCAGAGGTATGAGTCAGTTAGTATGCTGCATAGTCAGCCTCCTCCAGTGATAAAATTGAGCTATGCTGAAAGCTTGTAGTACATTTACAAGAAGGTGCTTCAAAACTGACGATCCTGTTCCTGATTGGGTGCTGTTAAAAGATTTATTTTCAGCCTGTTGAAGTTTGAGACCACTTAATCAGTTCTTAAGGGCCGGAGGGTATTGTTTTGCTTATTCTTTTGGCTGGCCTGTAAGCCTGGCTTCTTAGCACTGATTGCAGATAAACCTAGTTCCTCTGTAAAGAAGATACTATGGATAAGGCTTTAAGTAGAAATGACAGTCCTCCCATTATCATCCTGATTCTTGCATATCAGATTGTTCAGAATGATGTAAGTAATGAAATTAGTCAGGATGACTAGTTTTCCTGAAATATAGAGAATGCTCCTTGAATGCAGGTTTTACTCAGAATTTAATTAAAAACAATTTATCAGGAATTACTGAAAGTTGTGCCATATGTATCACTTGTATATCTTTAATTGCACAGAATGCTAGTTCCATTGGTGTAGGTTTTTTTAAAAAATAGTTTGATAGTGGACACATAAGTTGAAGAAAGCATACACAATAAATGTAAGAAAGAGAGATTATTGGTGATACTAATGTAGGAGCTGAAAAGAAGGATTGGCTTGGATGAGATTGCTCTGTGGACAGAGCCAAAGTGTATATAGGGAGTATATTTTTGTAAAAATCAACTAAGAAGATTCTGTTAAGGGCCACCATGAAATGCACTTTATAAATTGATAGAAGGATGTTTATAGTGTAAGTTGCAATACAGCCTAGATGCCAATGTACCATAAAATGTCTTCCTATTTCTCATCTAACCTAATAGATGGAATGTGCAGCAGGCCCTCGCTGAACGGTTTCTACCTGGGTGGGAATATCTTATCCATAATAATTTTGTGAAATAAACTGCTGATTATTTTTGTTTTGCTGTTGAATCTTGCCATTGAATCTGTAATTCAAATCCAAGCCAAAGTCCACTGATGGTTAGTGTACTTTTCAAACCAATCTCTCTCTCTCTCTCATTTTTAAATGTCCCTAATTGCTCTTAAAATTTATTGATAATTTAAATTCTTGTAAACTACAGTGGTTTTGCTGCAGTCAAGTAGTATGTAACATTTGCTAAACAAAACTCAATAAAATGAAATGAAAAATGTTTTTATATTTTATGTAGGTAATTTATATAAACATATTAGGCTGCTGCTTCTTCTTCTCAAAATTTGTATGCACTTCCCATGAGTTGCTGGAGCCGGACCTTTCAGTGTCCCATATCTGAAATTGGAGGAGAGAACTGCTAGTGGCAACCCCTGTTTCTAAAATGTTTGGTGGATGAGTAGAGCTTATTGCAGAAGCAATTGCTAGAAATAATAGCAGCTCCTTCAAAACCGTGCATGCAGAATGATGATGGTGTGTGTAGTTTTCTTTTCTTTTTTACACTGGAGAATAAAATAAAAAGGCAGCAGGATCAGCAAGTAGATGAAAGGCAACCCCTTTAACATTTGCTCCTTAAGTCCAGCATTTCTCAGCAGTTGGCTGGAGACTATTCGGGATGATCCTGTGGAGTTCCAACAAAGGGACGAAGAAAACTCCCACCCCTGGATCCCCCTCCCCAACAATGCATGAAACAACTTGATAAATGATTGCTCTGTCAAGGAACTGTGGAGATGGAGATGTCTGGGAGCGCAAGGGGGAATGTATCTAATTCGAAGATTGTGGCAAGTTGATGGGTTGAGAGAAGGTAGTGATAGGAGCTTGAGAGGGTTGCACATTGGAACAAGGGTTTGCAAATTAGTTTTAGCCCACCATCATTTCTCCCACATCGTACTCTGAAATGAAAATGCATCTGTTTTCTCCTGACTATTCTCCTGATTGTGTCTGGGGTTTAATTTCCCATTTATAGACAGGAGGCTATATTTCTGATCCACCAACTTACTTTCTCACCTTCTATCTGGATATAGGAGAACAAACAGAATTGCATAACCCTCACACTGGCAGGCAGTGCACATCTCTCTTGCCACTGCTTTCAGCTCAACCAATAAAGCTTCCAATTCAGAATAAAAAAGCTACAGAAATGGAGTCCATAGCCTGGCTCTATTCAACGGAACATTAATTACCCTAAAACAAAAACAAGAGGAGTTCACAGCTGGGGCCCAACACTGCAAATTCCCCTTCCTCCCTTTTCCACTGCCTCTCTAGAGTGAACACACCAGCTATTTATGCAATCTCTCCTCGTACGCAATTGCTATTGGACCCACAGGACACTCTCCCCCCCCCATAGGGTTTTACAGGATGATGTTGCTAACTCTGGGTTTTAGGCATTTCAAAGCAGGCATGGAAGGTTTCCAAAGGCAGAATGTTCCGCACAACAAAACCCCCAGTACTTTGATTTACTGTGTAGCAGTTGCAGGGAGCAGTACCAATTAGGATGCAACCAAATCCGCCTTTAGTCTGCTTCATCACTGGGTTTCTGCAAATGAAGCTTCTGGTGATCTGTTTTAACAGGCTAGCCAGACTTAGTTTTACACACTTGTAGGTCACTGACTGGAGTTTGAGGTGACTTCCCATTTTGGTTGTAATATTTGTTTTATTGGATGGTGCTGAAAGAAGTGAATTTGGCGGTTAGTCTCAAAATGTTCTCACCAAAACTCTATTTTGATAGGCTGCTAATTTTGCAAGGTAGACTGAAACCAAGTCCAGTTTTTCAACCAGTATAATGGAATACGCTAGAGAGACAGATTTATAGTACATTGTTTTATTACATTTGTCTCAAGCTTTTTGTTACAGCATTAGGGCAGTGAAAAACCAGTGCTCCAGAATATTTTATTTATTGAGTTGCTGCTCTATTTCCGATTAATGATAGGTGAGATCAGAACTGGGGATGATAGTTATTCCACATTTACCTGGGGATGCAGAAAGGTGTTTATTGGATATTTTCAAGAGGGCAGAAATCTATTATGGAAACTTTAGATATATGGCAGTGGTCTTTGAACTCCTTAACTTCAAGGAACCCTTTTCATATTGAGTTATCTGCTGAGAAACATTAGCAGTAGAACCCCTGTGCCCTCTGTGAAATAGTCACTTTAGAACAGGCACGTCCAACTCCCAAGAGACTGAGATCTACTCACAGTATAAAAAGCTTGAGCTTTTTTTAGGGGGGTTGACCTAAGTTGACCTAAGTTATTGAGCTTAGAACACTAAGGCAATCACTGCCGCGATCCACCTGGGACACCGCTGTCATCAACTGGTCGATCACAATCCACCTATTGGACATACCGTACCTGCTAGAATATGCACCTCATTCATGCAGGGTATTATCCATACCTGTAGGGGCTTGTTGCCTTTCCATGTGGTGTGTACCCTAATGACTCCAAATCTTTCCCTGTAAATGCAGGGAGAGATTGATAGTGATAGAAGGGTAATTTTCTTGTAACATCTATGGGCAGGGTGGGGAATGAAACTTGAGTCTGTTTTCTAACTTTTATTTGGCTTTTGTAATGGCTGAGATTATATTGACTTTTTCTTTCATTTTATCTTATTTTTAAAATGGTTCTTTTTGTTTGCCCTTTACTTGCTAAGATAACCCTTTGTATGCTTGGAAACCTGCAAGGTACCTTTATTATTTTTTTAAAAGATTTTTATTAAGGTTTCAACAGATTTTATAATAACAAACAAGACAAAACAACACAACAACAAACAATAAATGGTAAAAAACACAAAAACCAAACAAAAATATATAAGTTCAACTCTTAATTTCATATAATTTACTTTCCTGACTTCCTCACATCTCCCTTTTCTGTATTCAAATTTCCAATTTAGTTTCAGCAAATTCTTCCTCTATTTTGACTAATTTGACTAATTTTAATATTACTTAATTTCTTTTAAATTAACCATTCCCACTGCTGTCCACTTATCTTCTAATCCCCCATCATTTGATTAATTTAACTGTGTTTCTTTACTTGTTACTCATAAAACATCTTTGCACATTCCTTTCAGCTTTGTCACTAATGCCACATTATCTCACTATCCTGCATCACTTTAACATTCAAATAATTTACAATGTTTTTGCAGATAATCTTTAAATTTCTTCCATTCTTCTTCTGTTTGTTCTTCTCCCATGTCTCGGATTCTGCCAGTCATTTCTGCCAGTTCCATGTAGTCTATCAATTGCATCTGCCATTCTTCCAAGGTGGGCAAATCTTGTGTCTTCCAATACTTTGCGATAAGTATTCTTGCTGCTGTTGTTGCATACATAAAAAAGGTTCTATCCTTCTTTAACACCTTCTGGCTTTAACACCTTCTGACTTTTTCTTTCAAACTGGTGTTAAGAAGAATTTAAGTTGTACACCACCCTGGGATCTTCTGATAAATGGCGGTATATAAACCAAATAAAGAATAAAAAAAACCTTGAAATATAAAAGTATTTAAATGTAACTTATGCCATACAATAAAATAACTACATTCTCTTAAATTCTTCCTTTCTTGCAGAGAAAGGGTGTTGGGTTTATCCAATCTCCAGTTTCAATTATTGCAATGTTTGTGGGGCTGCATGCACTTGAGGAGAAGAAATGTGTAATGTGTAATGCAATCCCAGTGAGCTCATTAGGATTTCCCTCAAGTAAGTGTATATAAGATTGAAGCCAAGGGCACACTTACTGAGAAGTAATCCCCACTGAACATAATGGTACTTACTTAAAGTAGACATGTATAGGTTGCAGGGCCAGCCCAAGACATTTTGGCACATGAGGTGAACCACAAAACGGTGCCTTCCCCCTCTATCAAAAAAGGAGTGAGTGAAGATCCACACCAGAAAGAAGAGGAAACAGAGCTACATTAGGAACTTAAATCTCTGTCTCCTAAATTCAGGAGACAGGATGCTGAAAATTTTCGCGGTGAATAATCTAGGAATAAAAATCTGAAACATATTTATGTTCGTTATAAGGAATGTTTTGCTTCAGTTCTAGTGATATTAGCACATGTTGTTCGGGTAAGTGTATTTGGGATGGAGCTGAGCACCCATTACCTATTTTTTTGTCATTATAAATGCTTCTTACCTTTGGTCTCTGAATACCAGTCATTAACTACACACTACCATACTTTCTCCTCAGTGTCAATTTGCTTTTTGCTTACACTGGTTGGTTCCTTTTATGCTTTAAAAAAGAACAGTTTGCTGGTATTCTCTTATTTATGACATTTTTGTACAGCTACATATCAAAGCAGAACAATCTGTTTTCAGTACTAAATCTGCAGTTTGTTTCCTCTTTTAATCATTCTTGTGAAGAACTAGGTATTGTTTTCCAAAGAGCCATTCAGAAATATTTTCATTTCACATTTGCTCAAACTGTCTCTTGGCAAAATTTTGTGCACCTAGTCGCCATGACATCAAAATCCCGCTCTTCCTGTGTCTACTCTGCCATGTCTTTCCATGCCCTTGGTCAGACCCTTCAGTCTCATCCTCACATCTGTTCCTTTTTTCTTGCAGCCCTTTTAAAGGAGCAGCTTCTCCCTTTGTCTCTATGTGAGGATTTGCTCAAAGAACCAAGAAAATTAAGGCACTCTGGTGTAACTTACCCCGGCATGTATTCAAAAGAGCACTATGCTACAGTGCACAATGGCTACCCCTCATTCAGTTGCATATGTTTACCCCACAGTAACTGGAAAGTTGCCACAGGAGGCAGGCAGAACTTGGTGTAAACACTCTGCAGTCATTGTGGCATAATAAGAACAAGCCCTAATGTATTTTGTTTGGCTTCATCATCCTGTGTATGAAATTATTCTCTAAAGGGTTGAGCCCTCCCTCTGACAAGAGGGAGCTATCAGTTGGTTTGTGAAAATTTGTAGAAGTGCAAAAATCTTAAGGGGAGAAACCCAAAACAGCCCAATGCAGACTGAGCATGCTCTATGCATATATAATGCTGATTGATTATTGGGGGTGGGGGGGTGTGTTACAGAAAACAAAGGGAGAGGGAAATAGAATGGAGTCTTCTTGAAGAGGGCATGGCTAGTGGTCTGGCACCTAGAACAGTAACATTTCACACTGCAGCCTGCTGTTGAAAGTCCCATTTGTCTCCTGATAGTGCTCATCGCTAACTGCCGTTTCTAATTTAGTATCTGTGCAAATAAAACTTTGCAAAGAGTTGCAGGGTTTTCTCACACAGAAAAGTTAAGTCATGCTAGGCAGATGTTTGGAAACCAGGATCCTCCTGGTTTGACATCCTGTCTTATAAACAAGCTGTCATTTAAACAATCCATTATTTCCCAAGTTGTAGTTCAAAACCTATGAAGGGTGCCAGTTAGGGATCATTGCTGTAAATTGAGTAATTTCAGCAGAAATCCTCCAGCCATGTAGGAGAGGGAAGGGGAGCATGTGAACATGATGCTTTGCTCAGGCATACTGAAGTCTGTCAACATACTACTAAATCAGAGGTTTTCAACCTTTTCGAGTCCACGGCTCACTTAACTAACTACATTCTTTCTGCACCCCCCCAAGGGGCTCATGAGCCCAGATATGTCACCCCTTGCAGTGTTGGCAGACTCTCACCCTTCTTTGAACATTCTCCCTTGTAGAGTATTCCCTCTCTCCTCTCTCCTCTCCTTGTGAGTCCTCCGGGCTGCTGCTGCCCCTGGTCTCTGAGCTGCTTCTCCTCACCCCAAAGAGAGGTGCCTCCCAGAGGCAACACTCGCCTGCGGAGTTTATAGCCAGGGCTACTGCAATAAACATCTGTGCAAGCCTCTGAGAGGTGGAGATGCGAGAGGACATCAGAGGAGGGAGGGAAGGAAAGGGGGACAGAGGCCGGTGTTGCCCACGGCACCCCTGACTATCATTCAAGGCACTCCAGGGTGTCATGGCACACTGGTTGAAAATGAATTAGTGTTATATGCAAAGTTGCTCATATCTTAAGTTCACAGGTTCTGGTCAGATAACATTTTTTTTTAATTCAGAAGCATATTTTTAAAAAGGAAAAGAATTTTAATGCTTCTGCATACTTAAGAGTCCTTCAAATGTGTAAAAACCATCACACTATTTTGGAATAATAATAATAATAATAATAATAATAATAATAATAATAATAATAATAATAATAATTTATTTATACCCTGCCCATCTGGCTGGGCTTCCCCAGGGTAATCCTGCTTTGCTTCCAAAGTGATAGGTTATGTTCATTAACCTGCACAAACTGCAGTTGAGGAAGGTGGAAAGGTTTCATGTAAAAATGGTCCTGGGCAATAAGAAGGAGCAAGAATCATGCAGCCTTCTAGTTTCTTAATCATGACTGTGTGTAATACATTGGCATAAAATGCTGTATGTGTGTGTGTGCCTATGTTGCCTATCACAGTAATTTCAAGAAAAACTAGGAGGAAATTAACATGCTTTCCCTCCTACTCAGGTATTGTACAGCATACTTGAAGCACTATTTAGTAAAAGCATGCCAATGTGCTTTTGCAAAAGAAGGCAATGACCCTTCCTATTATCCCATTATAATGTGTGTGGCAACTGTTTCTTTACTGTTGTGGAGAATTCTTCACCCTTTCTCCACAGTGTAGTCAGTGATGAGTGTTAATGTTTGTGCAGAAGGACACTTTTTGCCTGAAATGTTGGGCATATATTTTAAGAATTAATGCTGTGCTTCAGGCTATATTCCAGCTCTCTTCAGCAATGCTGCAGGAAGAAATAAATTCCCTTTAGTGAAATAACTAGCAGTCTTCATTTCACCTGAAAATCAGAATGCATACTGTGAAGAATGGTTCTTTCAATATGAGACAGGTGAGGACAAGATGGCTTTTGATTTCCAAGTACCAGTGCTGAAACTTGATTAGTGACGCACATGGTATGGTTGTAGTAGGAAATGGCTTTAATGCATGTGTGAACAAGGCCCCTGAACTCTGGCTCTATAAAAGTTACAAACAGATCATTGGGGTTGATGTTTAAGGAATTTTGCTGTTCCATCACTGAGTGTGTTTTTCTTGAGTTTGAGCTTCAGGAAAAAGAAGTGAAACTCTGGTTTCTTGTAGCTAATTTTATTAGGTATCTTCTATCACAGAACTGCAGTTCTTACAATTCCTTAGAGGGAAGTAATGACAAAAATGTCAAATAAAATCTAAAGCCAGTTAATGATCTTTATCTTACAATAAATGATATTGCCTGCGAAGTACATCTGCTATGTTCTTGCTGGATTTTTCTTTTCTAGATGTACAGAAACATTTGAAGAATGTCATACTACATCTACTATTGGCCTAAACTGTGGATGGGGAACCAAATGTTGTAGGACCTCCATGAACCTTAGCTAGCATGGCCATTGGTCAGGAATGATGGAAGTTACAGATCAGTAACATAGCGACGACCATAGGTTCCCCAGCCAAGATCTAAAACCATGCAAGCTAAAATAGCCAAATCATGCTTTGTATGTTTGTGGTGTTTTTGACTGCAATCCTTTATCAGTTACTTGGAAATAGCCCTTATTCAATTCAGTGGGACTTGTTTTTGAGCAGATATGTGTAATAATCTTTTGCAATGATAAGTGCTATGTACTTGTTAAAAATATCTGGCTGCCTTTCCATTATTAACCTTAGAAACTAACTAATGAAACAATTATTATTAAGCAATCTGGAGTGAAGGGTAACTGTCTATTCAGTCCCTACAACCTGTTTTTCTAGACTTCAAATTTTACTTGGTTGGCCGTAAACATTAGAGTGGCATTAAGGTTAATAAGAATTTCCTCTTGATAGTGTGGTAGATTGATTTTAAACCAAGCTGATTTAATTAGTTTTTTTGATTTACCAGGACGAAGACTGATTTAAATAATTAATTTAAATCAAGTTTCCCATTTGAAATGAACATAAATTCACTTGTCATGTTGAACTGGAAATAGAGAACCTCAAACCCAGAGGCCAAGTGTTATCCTGCAGGCCACTCTGTTTGCCTGTAGAACACATACCTCTCCCTGGTCACACCCCAGCTCCTCAGGGTCTGCTTTGCACCCTCCTAGAGTCTTTTTGCTAGGTTAGAATGTTTCTGAACTCTGATGAGTCTTCTTGCTAGCCTGGATGAATGTGTATAGAAATTAGCCTACTGTATAAAGATAACATTCACATGACAGCTACCCTTTTCCAAGGGGCCGCATTGCGGGAGGGGTTATGGGACCTCCCAGTTACCTGGCAGTGGGAGGTCAGTATGCTGCCCATGTCAGTATGATGCCCTGCCGTGTCACCAATCGGGTTAGCCGGGGGGCGTGCCCTTCTGTCGTTTAAACAGCGGCACAACTTTGGGGCAGCCTCCATTCGTCCCCTTTCGTTGGATCACCCAGCCCGCCCACCCTCTTTGCTTGCGTTGCTTGACTGTGGCCTTGCTATGACGAATGTCGGTTGCCAGGTTGTTGGGGCCGGGTAGGAATTATTCCACTTGGCAAATTGACACCAGCCATTTGGTTTTCGCCTACCTAGTAGCAATCATCACAACTTTGTAAGGTTAGGCATTGTGTAAGCCTTGTCATGGGAGGGGTGGTTCTTGCCTCCGGCCTGCCTCTCCACGTTAAGGGTATCCCATTAAAGAGATTCGGGGGTGTGGTTCCTGTCCAAAGCTTGGGTGTAGGCTAGGGCCATGCCATGACCCCATCGGTGATCCTGAGGGTGCTCTTTTAATTCATGGGTAGGCAAACTAAGTCCTGGGAGCTGGATCCTGCCCAATCGCCTTCTAAATCCAGCCTGCGGATGGTCTGGGAATCAGCGTGTTTTTACATGAGTGGAATGTGTCCTTATATTTAAAATGCATCTCTGGGTTATGTGTGGAGCATAGGAATTTGTTCATTCCCCCCAAAAAATAAAGTCTCCCCCCCCACAAGGTCTGAGGGACAGTGGACCGGCCCCCTATCTTAATTGATGTATATCATAGGGCTCCCCCTATCTGTGGTTGACCCTTTGAGACTTCCTGCAGACGGGCAGGAGTCAGGTTTGCCTAAGCCAAACCGCTCACATCTGTAACCAATAAAGTTGTGGCCTTACTTATCCCATTAACCCAACATATGCGTGTCGGTGTTTATTTCTGGGGGAGTTGCGGGGCCCAGGGCCTCGCCACGCAATCAGTGTTTTGTCTGTGTTTGCCTCTGGGCCCACTCACCATAAGGAAATGTGGCCAATGTGATTAGGCTGAAAAGGGTTTCCCATCATTTCCTGTGTTAAACCATAATTAATGTTTTAACTATGAATTAATGCAAATAAATATTGTGCTGGTGCACATTGCTTGAAAGTCCCTCTTTGTCCCTCCCTCACTTTTGGCTTTGCTGGGAGGAACAAACCACAATCCTTGGCTTACCAATTTTTTGAAATTCCGCCTGGATGCTATTTCTGGCGGACAAATCCCAGCTACATCTGGGAAATTCTGGACATATGGCAGCTCTACACAGTGGAGGCTCTCCCAGTAGGACTGCTGGGGCACAACCCTCCCAATGATAATGTCAAGTAAATTTAACCCCCATTTCAAAACCACACTCTTTCCTGTACACGTATTTTATTCTTCTGTGAATTTGCAGAGATTTGTGGATGCATTTCTCTCCCCCCCGCCTGCCTCCGGCAATATTCTATTCACTGGCCAATCAATTCTGCTGGGCGCGCTTCTCAGCCCTTGCCTTCCATAGCCAACCTGCACTGTGTGCACTGGTTCCATGCAGACCCCTGTGTAGAGGTGCGGGCACCTGTATTGCTGTGCTAAAGCGATCCATCACATGTGTCAACTTTTATCCTGTTTGAGAAGCTTCCTGCTCCCTTTTTTGTTATGAGGGCACTCTACATTGACTACTTTGACTGGGGAGGATTGAGGCCATTCCAGCCCTATCAAATGAGATATGTTCTGAGCATATGCAGAGCTGTGTCCCTGGAGGCTAGTTTTTAGTATGTTCTGGTAACCAGAGAAGCAATAAGGAGTGTTTCCTGCTCTGAGGTACTTTTGTTTTGTTTTGTATTGCTTTATGAGCTTATTAGAAAGAAAGAGCAAGGGAGCAGGCAACTGTAGACAGTGTGTGCCTCTTTTTCTATAATAAATATGTCTTTTTTACTTAATAGTTTTTATTTTTATTTTTCTGCAAATCCCTAGAGTGGAACACCCATTATATAGATGTTTGGTTTCTTTTTAACACCCCCTTTCTTTTTTAGTAAAGCTTGGAATGGGTAGTGTATCAACAAAAAAAAAGGTAACAGGAAAGATAGGACCTCACAATCTGTTGAACTGTGTTCTTACTTCATACAAAAAAATGGCTTCCTTCTGAATTTATCAATATTTTAAAATTTTACTCTGTTAATGGCACTGCTAATAGGCTGACTATTATATCCATATTGCAGGGGACAGCACTGTGGCTGAGTGTGTGTGTGGATTATGTCAGCCCCGCTAACCCAGTGTTGTTATATTCATTTTGCTTAAGGGCTGGGTGAATTAGTGTATGACAATCCTGAAGTGTAGTCCTGTGTTGTTAACTGGGGTTTCTTTTTTGGGGGGGTGGGGATTAGGGAAATACATTGGGATGGATGCTGTGAAATTGTAGCAGTAGTGTAATTAATTGAGGCTGGAGGAAGTGAAAGGAAATAAAAAGACCTGAGGTTTAAATAGTGGACCAAATATGTTTGGATGCCAGGTCTACCCATGAGAACCAATGGAGGGGTAGACCTGGAATATACTATCTCAGCGGCAACACCTATCGGGCCTTAAACCATTGCTCAGCTACCGGGTATACCAGAAATTATTGACCTGATCTCTGATGCTAATTGCATGTGTTTTTGAGTATTTCCTTTGTTCCTCCCCCCAAAAATATTTAAGTGGATGCCTATGCTAAATATAAGCATCGTGGGTGGCGCTATGGGTTAAACCATAGAGCCTATGACTTGCCAATCAGAAGGTTGGTGGTTTGAATCCCTGTGACTGGGGGAGCTCCTGTTGCTCTGTCCCTGCTCCTGCCATTGTAGCAGTTCGAAAGCATGTTAAAGTGCAAGTAGATAAATAGGTACCGCTCCAGTGGGAAGGTAAACGGCGTTTCCGTGCGCTGCTCTGGTTTGCCAGAAGCGGCTTAGTCATGCTGGCCACATGACCCGGAAGGTAAAGGTAAAGGTCAACTCTGGGGTTGCGGCGCTCATCTCGCTTTATTGGCCGAGGGAGCCGGTGTACAGCTTCCGGGTCATGGTACTTCTGGTGAACCAGAGCAGCGCACAGAAACGCCGTTTACCTTCCCGCCGGAGCGGTACCTATTTATCTACTTGCACTTTGATGTACTTTCGAACTGCTAGGTTGGCAGGAGCAGGGACCGAGCAACAGGAGCTCATTCTGTCACGGGGATTCGAACCGCCGACCTTCTGATCGGCAAGTCCTAGGCTCTGTGGTTTAACCCACAGTGCCACCTTCGTCCCTTCCTTTTACCTTACCTTATGCTAAATATACACACCCTATTGTTTAACATTTTCATGAAAATAGCAAGAAATTCATCAGTACACAAACAAAAAGCAGAAACAAACCAGCCCAAGTAAATCTTAAAAGCAGCAACTGGAGCAGCCCACTGACATTTCACTGCCTTTGATATCTACCCAAAGCTTAGCAAGGTTTGAAGTCAGGCAAACCTGCCTTGGAAGGCTATTCCAAATTCTGAGTGCCACCTCTTTTGCCCCTTCACAGTACAGCTAAGGATGGGGGAGGGGCTGTTGGACTTAACAAACAGCCTCAGAAATTGATCATAGTGCTTGGGCAGCTTCCTATGGGAGAAGGAGATTCTTGAGATACTCTTGTCTCAAGCTATTTATGACTCTAAAGGTCAAAAAAGCACCTTGGATTGAGCTTGGAAACAAACTAGTCACCATTGTAGCTGGTAAAAGAGCAGTGTAATGCGATACAGTCCACCGGCTCTAGTCAGAATTCTGGCAGCCACATTTTGAACCAATTGAAGCTTCTAAACTCTCTTCAAAGGCAGCTCCACATAAAGTGGCTCCACATCTGACCTGGAAGTGACATTGCTTAGGATATGAATCACTAATGCCAAATTTGAATGCCTTTAATGCACTGTAGCAAACACTTCTTCTGAAATTTGTAACGTGAATTTTGGTAAAATAGTTTTATCATCTCTCAAAGCTGTATTAGATGTGGCAATAATCAGATTTTTCCAAACTGAGGGAAGGGTACTATTGTTTTTGTAGTTTTGTAATTTGTAGCAATATTATTGTTTATTCGTATATAGTGGCATTCACAACAGGATATGCAACAGAAAATGTAAGCATAGTGTTTATTATAATACCACAAACCAGCTTAAAAGGAAGTAATGCTTTTACCATCCCTACACCTGCATGCTTAGGAAAGCTTCCTGTGTTGAAGTAGCACATGTCACCCAATTCTTAAAGGTATAGCAGCTTTGGTAGGGAAAAACGTTGGCTATTATGGCAACAAAATATCTGAAGAAATACTTGTTCTGATGCATGGGACACACATAAGTCATGGGTGCTTGGGACAAAGCAGAATAGGCTGGTGTCAGAAAGATGACTTCTGATGGGGAGCAAGTGAGTCTCTAACCATAGTAATCTTCAATTACTGGTCCCTGAAGCAAAATTATTCAGAACTGTGACTGAATAATATTTGTCTCTGGAAACATTTTAAAGAATGGTGTTAATTCACTTAAAGCTCATATGATAAACTTGTTCAAAAAAGACAATAGCCCTTCCTGTAAGGGTGAAGACCCTGGGAGTTCTTCTAGGAGACTAGGTAGGGGAGCTCCTGTGAATGGGAAAAGAACTTGCCATTATGACTTTTTCCAGGCTATCGATGTATCACAAATAACTAATTAAGGATTAGGTGGATGAGCTAGTGATAATGCTTTTGAGACTATTAATGTTTTTGTAGATGAAATTGGAAGGCTGCCGTACATAACTTAGAACATTCTTGCACTTGCTTCTGTATCTGTCACAATTTCTGCATCCAGTTGGAATGTAGAGGAAAATTCTTGGAACTGCTAGGCCTGGTCTATGCATGCTGGTAGAATAATGTGGTAACTAATCTAATGCCCTCCAAATGTTGTTGGACTCCAGCTCTCATCAGCCCCTGCCAGCACGCCCAATAACTAGGGGTGATGAGAGTTGGAGTTCAACAACAGCTGACGGGCACCACATTGGCTACCACTATTTGAGATAGTAGCCAGTTCAGGCTGCAATGTAAAGTATAATATTTTTGAATTCTGTACCACATGAACAATTCCTTGAAAACAGAAAATGAACACAGCAGGGAAATGTCCAGGCTAGAAACTTTCTCTCAGATGTGTGTGTGGGTTTTTTGTTTGCAGAGATTTTCTTTTAAACCAGGGTGGGTCATCATGTGGCCCAATGACTGCATGCGGCCTCAAGGCCATTTTTGGTGGCCCTTGGCAACATTTGATGACTCCTGCACACAGCCCTCACACGGCCTTCCCAAAGCTGGTAAGTGAGGTGCTGTCCTTTGGGCAGCAGACATGAGGGCTCTGATAGGGTCCTAGAGTCCTCCTGCGTCCTTCCCAAAGCCTAGTTAGTGCTTTCCCAGCTTTAGAAAGGAGGTGAGAGGGCTCTAGGAGTCCAGTGTCATGCTTAGCCAGCTTTGGGAAGACAGTCTGAGAGCCGGGGGGTGAGCAGGTGTCATATTTTGGCCTTGCTCCCCACATCCTGTGCGATAAGGCAATGTGCAGTCCACGGTTTCTGTGTCAAAAGTACTCTTGCTGCCCTATTAGACTGCCCTGTTTTGAATGTAAGGGAAGCAGTCAAACAAGACAATCACCCTCAAGTTGTAAGCCTCTTTCATTCAGTTATCATTCCTCTCTTAAAGTGTGTTTGCATTTTTGTACTTGAAGTAGTATCCTGCTATTGATATTGTAAACTACATAGCACAGTTTTATTATTGAAGTCTACAGTAGGATTTTGTTTTACATTACAGTTTCCAAACTGTAAGCTTGTTTCTTACCAGCATCTTTTTTCTCCCAGCTGTGATTAGTGGAATGTGAATTCCTGTGAGGACCCTGGTTCTTCTGTCAGCTGCCATGAAAGCAGCAGTGCTGGTCACTAAGCAACAGTGTTCGGTCCTGTTTGGTTTTGTTTTATTAGCATCCTGTGTAAGATGACGGCTCAGTGGAGCAAAGCAGTACTGTGTAGACATCAGGAAAGCTAAGGAAAAGTGGAATTCCAATTGGAATTAAGAGGCCAGCCTGGGAATATTAGCTAGCTATGTCAAGTCTCTAAAGGATGCTTGAATAGTTTCTATCAAAGTCTGAAAGTCTTAACTGTTCATCTTCTTGATGTAGTTTAGTTATTGAATGGAGCTGAACATTCTGCTGTGCATGTATAAAAAGTTAATTTTACTTTTGTAGTTTAATACTCAGGTTTTGCTTTGTGCCTTAATATGTAACATAAATTAGAGGTGTTCTCTTGAAGTATCTTGGGCATTTTTGATACAAATTTTTATTCGTCTCTATTCCTGTACATTTCTTGTGAATTCTGCAGCACATTGATTTTACATTCACTCTATTCTGCTGAAAAAAAGCAATTGCTTCTTCAACATCGTTTTAGCTATCGAGATAGTTAATGGCTTATAAAGCAACCCATAGTGGGGTAGTGGAAGGAGTAAAGTGATGGATTGCTCATCGCTACCAAAGCCATGATTCCAGCCAGTACAGCTTTTTCACAACTGGGAACCAAAACTCAGTTGCTACATAGCATAATGATATCCCACTTACTACATAGTCTCCAGCTGGCTGGGGTCACCCATGTGGCTCATCTAGGAAGCCTTGGTTACCACCTTTGTTGCTTTTCTTTGTTATGCCATCATGTACTCAAATTTAATTTTCTTGTGGTTCCCAAACCTTTCCTCCCACAGAAAATTGCTGAGTGCCTTGATGGAGCACTTACATTTTTCTGCTTCTTGTAGCAGTTGTATTGCACTGTGCTAGATTATTATTATTATTAATTGCATTTTTGTTGCTACTTTTAATTTGTATAATGTATTTTTTAAAATTACAATTTGAGTTCCACAGGATTCAAATTGTGACTGTTCTTCACTGATATGCTGTGAACCATCTGAACGAAGCTTGTGTACCATTCGTGGTCTACAGACCACAGTTTGGGAACCTTTGCAATAGGCTATATGGTATTGTGACATATCACATTGATTATATCAAGGATGGGGGGAGCTATGGCGCTTCAAATGTCGTTGGACTACAGTTTTCACTATGTTTGACTATTGGCCTCACTATCTGGGGCTGATAAAATTGAAGTTCAACAACCCCTGGTGGGCCACAGCTTCCCCATTCTTGGATTTCATGATTCTTGATTAGTTGGGACCACATTTTCTAGGATTTAAAAAGCTGCACAAAAGCAGTAGCAGAAAGTATTGACTAGGAGTGCTTGACAAACCCCCCTGTAATACGTGCATGCCATCAGTGGGCTACGCACACTCATGTGTGTGCACATGCATAGTCAAACACAATACACACAGGTATGGGTCATAGCAGAGATGTGTGCACATACAGGTGGACAATGCTGCTCCTCAGCTGATCCATGAAGATCAGGTGTGTGGGAGGGTTCTTGCCCCCTCTTTGCTTATCAGAAGATAGACCTGAATACTAGGGAAGGATGCTGGGCTAGGTAGAGTGATTTAAACATTTCAACCTATCCCAATGCCATGTCTACTTTAAATGCTTTCTTTTTGCTTCTGCCACCAAAGTCAGCAGAATTGGGGTAGGGCAAAATTTGCTTGGGGGTTAGCACGGTAACAAACAGAATAAAAATGGTTACTATTCCTGCAACGAATGGTATGTATGAAATATACCTACAGATTTTTAGTCATAGGTGAATATTTATTTCAACCTTAAGTTCCAGTAGGGACACGGGTGGTGCTGTGGTGTAAACCACTGAGCCTTGGGCTTGCGGATCGGAAGGTCGGCAGTTCAAATCCTTGTGACAGGGTGAGCTCCCGTTGTTCGGTCCCAGCTCCTGCCAACCTAGCAGTTCAAAAGCATGTCAAAGTGCAAGTAGATAAATAGGTACCGCTCTGGCGGGAAGGTAAACGGCGTTTCTGTGTGTTGCTCTGGTTTGCCAGAAGCGGCTTAGTCATGTTGGCCACATGACCCAGAAAAACTGTCTGTGGACAAACATTGGCTCCCTCGGCCAGTAAAGCAAGATGAGCGCCGCGACCCCAGAGTCGTTCGTGACTGGACGTAACTGTCAGGGGTCCTTTACCTTTACCTTTAAGTTCTAGTAGGGCTGCTGAATTGGCTGATTGACTAATATAGACGGGCTTGGGTGTAGGCTGTTGAAATGAGTTTCTGGAGAATAAATTTCTGCATTTGAATTTAGATGAGGGTGTTTTTAATGCCTGGCCTTTCATCCCCATGCTCATGAGATGGAAGCCACAGCCCAGAGCCAGTCCGTACCTAAAATGGAGAGTATCCTCGTCCTATTTCTTTGCTTCTTGGCCGGGGAGGTGGCATTTTGAAATAGGATTATAGCTTTGAGCCCCTAGCTTTGGAGCTGCAGCCTGTTCACCACGTTGCCAATGGGCTTAAAGGCTTAAGAGAACTCCCAGTAGGTACCAGGAAGCCTCTTAATGTAGAAGTTGGCAACATTGTATGATCAGCTGTTCTGTTTTTATCTCTTTGCAGTATAGCTTGAGTGAGCATGTAGCTAAAGCCATGATGCTTCTGGGAATAGCATCAAGAACAAACTGGTTTGTTAGCAGATAGTCTTGCTGATGCTATTTGTAAGTCTGTGATTGCACTCACTTAAGGGCTATGCAAAGCAGGGTAACTGAAAACACTGAACTTGTTTACCTGTTGGAAGGTATACACATTCTCAGCATGTGTGTACAGTGACTCTCTTTGCAGAGAATCTCACCCCAACATGCACAAATTTGTACCTGCTTTTTGGTGGTTGGAATGCTGGGCATTTCTTTTAACAGTGTGAGTGTGGGTTAATTCTTTGTGTTTTTGACTACATGACCTAGGATTTTCTAACATACACCCAAGATTTTGCTAAATCCGGGCAGATGCTTTTGCATCTTTTTTACGCTGCCCAATATCCTGCAGGCTGTTCACAATAAAACTTAAAAATAAAAGACAAAAAAACATACAGAATAAAACCAACTACATTATTAACTAAGTAAAGTCTGTATCATCAAAACATTTATTAATGACCTTAAGATGCCTAATAAAATTACAGTGGTACCTCGGGTTAAGAACTTAATTCGTTCCAGAGGTCCGTTCTTAACCTGAAACTGTTCTTAACCTGAAGCACCACTTTAGCTAATAGGGCCTCCCTCTGTCGCCGTGCTGCTGGAGCACAATTTCTGTTCTCATTCTGAAGCAAAGTTCTTAACCCGAGGGACTATTTCTGGGTTAGCGGAGTCTGTAACCTGAAGCATATGTAACCCGAGGTACCACTGTAAAAGGTCTTCATCTGGTGGTAAAATGAGTATAATATAGTTGCCAGGTAAGCATCTCTGGGGAGGTCATTCTGCAGTCAGGATGCTATTCTCGGGGCGGGGGGGGGGCTTTTCTGGTAGCCACCTGCCATATATCATTTGATGTGGTTACCTTGAGAATGGCCTCCAAAGAAGATATTAGGGTGCAGGTAGGTGGTAGCAGATGGTGGGATGACACAGGTGGGGCTGCATTGTTGTCCTGGCTTCCCAATACTATGCACTCACTTAAAATAACTTCCAATTCATTCAGCCCTTATTATATAAGAACATAAGAAGAGCATGCCTGATCAGCCAGTGGCCAATCTAGTCCAACATCCTGTTCTCACCGTGACTGACCTATGGGAAACCAGCAAGCAGGATTTGAGCACAGGAGCATTTTGCCCAGTTGTGATTCCCAGCAACTGGTGTTTAGATACAAACTGCCTCTGACAATGAAGATAGAACATAGCTAGTAGTTGTGGCTAGTAACTGTTGATAGCCTTGTCCTCCAGGATTTTGTCTAATTCTCTTTTAAAGCCCTTTAAGTTGGTGGCTGTCACTGTCACCCCTTGGGGCAAGTTCCATAGTTAACTGTGGTCTGCATGAAGAAGTACAGTACTTACTTTTCTGTATCCACTTTCTCTATGCCATAATTCTGTAAACTTGTGTAATGCCACGTTCTCCAGTTTCAAATGCTGCAACTTTCCCTCAAAGTGGAGTTACTCCACCCCCTATATACATACCAATAGCTCCTTTATGCACACTGGCATGGTGGTAATTCAAGCTTGGAGCTAGGAAGATATTGTTCCAAATGTTTGTTGGATTTTAAAGTGTGGTGGGTGTATTGTATGTTGAACTTCAGTGACTCACTCAGGCTCTGCACAAGTGTTGTCAATGTAAAGTTTATTAAACAAGTTTATTAAAAAGTTTACTAACATGTCTCCAGCAAAAACTGCAGTAAGATGGAGGAGGGAGTCTATATGCACAGGGACATTGCATAGTTAATTCACT
The DNA here is from genome assembly GCF_964234715.1 of Podarcis melisellensis. NCBI lineage: Eukaryota > Metazoa > Chordata > Lepidosauria > Squamata > Lacertidae > Podarcis > Podarcis melisellensis. Next base: position 59,211,351 of record NC_138542.1, read on the forward strand.
GTGCCTGAATGTAGTTCAGTTCATATCTATTGTACATTCATTAGCTGTGTATTTTATAAACCTTTATTATATCAATTTATTTCTTCTGAGCGATCACATTTTGTTTGTGGGGTAGAAAGCAAACTTTCCCTGCATGTTTCTGATGGCCTTCACCTGTTTTCCTACTGGAATGCCACAGTTACTGTACCTTGAACATAGTGTGCACAGTGGGAAGCATATGCTATTCCTCTCCTCTCCCATTTGCAGCATGAACTGATACCCTTTTAGTTAGTAAAACAGACATGGGATATATGCTCTGCTTTAGAGGAAAGGGGATTATTTGAAGGGATGGGCGGGACTCTTAGCTGCAGAGGGAGAGCAGCATGGCCTCCAGATGCTTTGTCTGCTAACAGCAGTAACACCAAACTGACTAGAATATAGAGATACTGAACTCAAGGATTCTCAAATCACTTTACAAACCTCCATGGTGTTTGCTCAACATGTGTATAGACCATCAGAGTAAAATGGGCAGCTGTGGCCCACTGGTTGCATTAATTTATGGTGCAAGATGCAAGTGGAGGAATTCCTTTTTATTAAAGTGCTTTCCTGAGGGTCACTCTTCAAAGCCCATTTTCCTTGTGGTACATTTATTTCCTTTTCCTTTTCTGTCATTGTTGAGTAGCTTAAACATTTCCCCCCTCTATTCATGTCACAGGGATAGCTTGAGAATACTAGATGTGATTGTTCATGGCGCATGGTAGGTGTAAGCAAAATATAGCTTGTGGGTTGGTTCAACATGGAACTCAGATGCTTGATTCCTCATCGGGTACATTTTAGTGTGATTGCAGACAACTTGCTAAATCTCACAGGTCTGCTCTGAGGATAAAGAATGGGGACACAGTGTATACAGCTCTGATATTCTTAGATAAAGTGTGGGAAAATACATAAATACTAATGAAGTCTACAGATTTTGTTGCTGCTCTATTGCCCTAGTGACAAGTAAGGCAGTCAGTACAGGCATGGTGCAATGCATTTTACATGGCACAATGCTGGCAGGAAGGCTTCTCAAATCTGAAAATCCACTGCTGCTTTCTTCTCAGCACAGTGGTGTTATCAGAGGAGAGTAGGGAGTCATGGGGTAGCAGTTTTGCTCTTCAGCAGCTGCCTTCACAGTTTGAGCTGCTGTTTGGTTCCCTTGAGTAGCTGAGCCCCAGATGCTAGGTACATATGTAGCCCTCACAACACATGGTGGAGAGGAAGCAGTGAGCCCTGGACCTTCTGTCCAAGTTCGACCTAACTTCCAGTCTGCTTCTTGGACCTCCATGGTTGCTTCCACCTGCCCTGGCCTGCCTACTCATGAGTGTCAGCCATTAAAGAAGCAGCCAGCTTACTTCCTGTCCTGCTGTGTCAGACTGACTGCTGGGTATTCAGAGGTACTAGTGGAGTTGTACAGTGCCCAGAGAGCCAAAGTGACCTGCATAGCTTTTTATGCCTCTCTACTGCTTAACAAAAGCAGAATTAACCATGCAGACATGTGATTGATTTGAATATTTTATAGAGGTTTGCAGAATTTGGGCTATCTTAGCGCAAGAGTTTTGCTTCTAAATGCAGTGTAGTGCTTACCATATTACCGGTATATCCCTAGTTCTTGGCAAACTAGTGTCTGGGAACACTTTTCATCATTAATGAAGTAGGGGATGCAGTCTCCTTCCTTTAGTTTCTGTATGTCTGTTTGAATCTCTATACTGATATTGTGTGTGTATGTGTGTATGCACACCAATCTAGTTATCTTCAGACTTCCTGTCTTGGATAACAACATCCAGCAATTGAGGGAGTGACATTCAGCACACTGTGGTTCAGTTTAAATTGGTTCAGTTCAGATGTATTAGCCAAATTTGAGGTGTGAGTCCCTACCTTTGGCTCCCTGGGTTTGCTCTGTCCCACCTCCCTGGTAATAGTAACGGATACACTTTGCATTGGGATGGCGTTCAATCTCAAACAGCCCCCCCTTGATGTTTCTCAGAATGTCAGGCCACTCTTGCTATAGAGTAGACCTGGGGAATCCTTTGTTCTCAGAACTCAGGTGCCTGGCTCATCAGAGGACCCTCCTGTGGCCTCTCCTTTTCTTCCTTCTGCCATGTCCCTCCCTTCCTTCTCATAGGCTGCCCCCTGTACATACCTGTAGTTAACACAGGCAGTACTTCTGCTTCTTTCCTCCCTCCAGCAACCTTCCCTTTGGCTCCCTGGGAATTGATGTTAGCACCTCCTACTTAGCCTTGCAGCACTTGGGTTATCTGTAATTGAGGCAGAAAAAGTCACCTTCTTCCTTGTCTGACTGTGTTCCAGCTGAAAGCACAACACACTGTGGAGCTTTTTCCGTTTCTGTTTTTCTATATACACTGAGTGGGGAGGCATGCCCTCCAGCCTGGTCTTGGTTGCCAGGGAAGCTTCCTGTAAATACTGACAGTGGCTTGAGCCGATGGCAGGTGTATTCTCACAGTAACTATAGGTTTGTTTGGTTTTTGTTCAATTTAAATTACAAAAACTATGGTTACCACAAACCATACTTCGTTTTCAAATCAGAACTGGAAATCTAGTGGAAACCAGAACCAACATATTTAATATATTCTGATCAGGTATGGAGAAAACTTTAGGTGAAATTAAGTTTTAGGAGAAATAAAAAATATCATTGGATATGAAACCATGGATTCCAGTTCTGTTATTTATTTATATGTTTGTTTGCTCCATAAAGCTCACATGCATAGTTATCCACCTCCCACTTTATTCTCACTGCAACCCTGTGAAGTAGGTTGGGCTGAGAGATTGTGACAGGCTCAAGATTACTCAGTGAGCTTCATGACTAAGCAGGGATTGGAACCCAGTTCTCCTCAGCCCTAGCCAAACACTCTCACCTCTATGCTACACTTAGTTATAGTAACCATGGTTTGACCATTCAGACATAACAATAAGCCTTAGTTACTGCAAACCAATAAAATTAGGGAAGAAATTGGGTACGTGGAGGAGGAATCGTGATGAGAGGAGGGAGCATGTGAGCCTGAAACATGGCCTCCTTGGAGAAACTGTGACTTGCCTGTGTAGTGTTATAGTAGATACTGAATACTGATACTCAGGCAGCTCAGTCTTAAAGAACAAAACCCTCGAGGTTTTTTTTTAATGGTCATAAGTTGTCTGTAGTATTAGGGTTTAAAGAGCAAACTGCCCCATGCACCTTAAAGATCAGTACATTTAATGTAGCATTAGCTTACATACGCAAGGCCTTGTTACATCTGTTGCAGTGTTAAGATTGTTGTTTTAAAAGTTGCAGTACCCAATTAAATTGAGCCAACCATGCTGGGAAAAAGGTACAATAACAAACCTTCCATTCCTTCCATCCCTAATGACAGGGGGCAATAGTCACTTTCCCCCTTTCTTTTGCCAGAGACAGTTGTTTGCTGTTACTGTTGGATTTGCCTGGCCAATGTGAAAGAAATGCTACAATTACTTTGTGGCTTTCAGTTTATAACCCTCTGCTTTGTAACAAAGCTATCACTTCACACCTCTGCTAAGCCACCATTGTAACATTATCCCCTTGTTCTAATGCTTTCCAAACAGCCTCCCATATGTAGTTATAAAAACGTTGGGGGAGGGACCAAACCTGTGAAGTCTGGAAATAGCAGTATCATTAAGAGCTAACCCAAAGAGAAGCAGACCTTCCCTTGCTCATATTTAGCTCTTGGCTGAAGTGATAAGGAATCCAGGAAGGGCACAAAGGATCATCATTTAGTCCTATTGAAAATTGTTAAGTGTTACTAAAGCTCTTCTCCCTTTTCTTTGAGAAAGTGGCAGCAAAGGGGACAATGCCTGACTCCTTCAGAGTTAATCGTTCCTATTCCTAATGATTGAAGTGCCAAGAAGCCATGTCTGTGAAGAGAGCTGTGTCGATTTGGTTTCTGTTGCTTGGGAGAAGGGGTGTGTGTGTTTGACGCCTAACTCCGTATAGTCTTTTGTCTTTACTGTAGAGGCAGTTCAAATACAGAATTGGGGGTGGAGGTTCCAGTGGAAGGGTTTTCAATTCAGGAAGCCATAAAGCACTTGAGCATCTAATTGAAAGTCAGCAATATACAGCCCTTTTGCTGTTCAATTGCCTACACAGAAGTGAAGATGATGGGAAATTAGGGAAGAGTTTCTTTAACTGCAGCTGTGACAGGGGAATGACACACAGATCCTAGTGGTTTTGAAAAAAAAAATGCAAGAGAAGAAAGACAGGTGGAATTGGAGATCATACTACAAATTGGGGGGTTGGTTTATACAAGGGACTGGAATTGCTTAACCCCAGAAGACACGAAAGAGAAAGAAGAAGAAGAGGAGGAGTTTGGATTTGATATCCCGCTTTATCGCTACCCGAAGGAGTCTCAAAGTGGCTAACAAACTCCTTTCCATTCCTCCCCCACAACAAACACTCTGTGAGGTGAGTGGGACTGAGAGACTTCAAAGAAGTGTGACTAGCTCAAGGTCACCCAGCAGCTGTATGTGGAGGAGCAGGGACACAAACCCGGTTCACCAGATTATGAGTCTACCGCTCTTAACCACTACACCACGCTGGCTCTAAATAAATAAGGCTGACCCACTGCAAGATTGTTTAATAAGTTGTTTAACATCTACATGAAACCACAAGTGAAGGTGATATAAGTGAAGGTGATATAAGGTAAAGGTAAAGGAACCCCTTTATGGGACGCGGGTGGCGCTGTGGGTAAAAGCCTCAGCGCCTAGGGCTTGCCGATCGAAAGGTCGGCGGTTCGAATCCCCGCGGCGGGGTGCGCTCCCATTGCTCGGTCCCAGCGCCTGCCAACCTAGCAGTTCGAAAGCACTCTCGGGTGCAAGTAGATAAATAGGGACCGCTTTCTAGCGGGAAGGTAAACGGCGTTTCCGTGTGCAGCTCTGGCTCACCAGGGCAGCGATGTCACACTGGCCACGTGACCCGGAAGTGTCTTTGGACAGCGCTGGCCCCTAGCCTCTTGAGTGAGATGGGCGCACAACCCCAGAGTCTGGCAAGACTGGCCTGTACGGGCAGGGGTACCTTTACCTTTACCTTTAAAGGAACCCCTGACCATTAGGTCCAGTCGTGACCGACACTGGGGTTGCAGCGCTCATCTCACTTTATTGGCAGAAGGAGCCGGCGTACAGCTTCCAGGTCATGTGGCCAGCGAACCAGAGCAGCGCATGGAAACGCTGTTTACCTTCCCGCCGGAAGTGCTCAGTGCTATCTGTGGAAGTGCACGGTTCAGGATGGCAGAGGCAGGGGCAGTTTAGACTGCCACACCAGCTGTAATCCTTTCTTGGTTATCCATGCAGTAGTGAAGCCCCTGATAGACTACTGTAATGCCTTAATATTGACATTTATGAGGCCCTTGCTTGGCTGAGGACTGGGATAAAAATGCTTTCAGTAAATAAGTAAATATGCTCTACATGGACCTGCTCAAAATGATGGTCCAAAGGCTTCAACTGGTACAGATTAAAGCCACCCAGTTTTGTTGGATGTGAGGTGGTCATGGTAGGAGTCATACTGGTTGCTGGTGAATTTCCAGTCCAAATTGAAAGCTGCTGATACTGACTCTTAAATAGTGCAGGGCAAGGTTATTTGAAGGTCCACCTTCACCTGTAGCAGCCTGCTCATGTTTTGTGATCAGTTTTGCAGGCCCTTCCTGGAGTTCTGCCAGTGAGATCAGTCAGGTTGGCAGGCATGAGAGAGATTGTATGTTAAATAGTGGATCCCAAATGGGACATAGATGGCTCCTTCTTTGCAGGCCTTCAGGCAGGCTGTAAATATTTCTTTGTTTCAGGTTGTTGTTATTTTTAAACAGGACTGTGATTCTTTTGATGATTATGATTTACTAGCATTTGAATGGTCTTGGTGTTTAAATGGGATTTCATTAGTTTTATGGCTTAGCTGGTTTTAAATTATATGCTGGTTGATACTGTTATTTTTATAGCTGTGGTTGATTTTAATGGCTGTATATTTTTACGGTGATCTTTGTTTTTGTTTATAATTATATTTCAATTTCTTATGGAAGCTGACTTGTGAGGGCATTTCCCCTAAAAGACAAGTTACGAACATTTTAAATAAATAAAATCACTCCCTTAGGGCACAACCCTATACTTAAGTTCCCCAGCTGAGGTACTTTAGAATCTGTCAGAAGCTGCTGGCGAAACCTGAGACACTGCTGGCACAACATATACACTGGTGGAACTGCTTTGATATGCTCCTGGCGTCTATGACTGAGCCTTGACTGGGAGAAGATAAATGCCACATGATGTGTCTGCTTCTTTTCTGGTGCTGTGTGTTAATAGGAAACTTCTCCTTGGAACCTGTATTGCCAGGCCCCCCAAAGGTGAATGGGGAGCTCAAAACTCCCACCACCTATTTCCTAACCCCCACACCGTATGGAGCCCGCCACTGGAAGTTATAATTCTATCCTGCTGCTGTCAAGGAGGACTTGTGGCTTCCTTCATGTTGCCTTTCTTTGGTATTTTCTTCTATGGAAAGTTTTTGAACTTGTCCTCAGCAGTGCTGTACACTGCAGACGTCCAAAGAGCTATGCGGGTACAGTTTTGTGTGTCTTCTCTTTCCTTCCCTTTGTGTGCCAGGTGGTGATCAGCAAGAGGGTATTTGAACCCCTGTCTTGCAGGGATGCCAGTAGCAAAGGTTGTTGCTGGCTGGGGTTGATGAAGTAGAGGCACTCTAGCAACATTTTGTTTGGTGAACACATTGAAACCGGGTATGTTGAGTATGTATCCTTGTGATTCGAGTTCAGTGGCTCCCTCGGTACATGAGCAGCATGTGGGCCTCATTACTGGGACAGTCCCTGATTCCAGGGATGGTAAATACATCTGACTTTTTATGCCACAAATAGCTTTGTACCAATGTAGTTGTGGCATCTATCCCACGAAGCAGAATTTTGTATGTGATAACTCTACTAGCTTTCTTATTGCTTTATTGTTAATATTAAATTTGTATACATCCCTTCATCTGAAGATCACAGCGTGGTTCACAAAATAAAAATGCAAAATGACAACGCAAAGTACATAATAAAACAAAAACAAACCAGTAAACGCCCTCACACAAACATATTTAAAAGGTCATAGGCTGTTAATCAGCCAAAGGTCCGGTTATAGAAAAATATTTTTGTGTGCTACCTAAAGATATGTAAGGAAGGTTCCAGCTGAGCCTCCCTGCAAGGGTAGACTTTGATATTTCAAATTTCAGGGGAGTTCTGTTCTGCTCAGTTCTCTACATCATAGTTGTGATGCCCTACAGTGCCCCCTAAGCTTGGCGCCTCTGCTTCCTGGGGAGAGCATTCCACAGAGACCCACTGCAGAAATGGCTTTTTCTTATGTTGCCACCCTTCAGACCTCTCATGGAAGAGGCACAAAAACAAAGGCCTCAGATGATTATCACAGTGTATGGATCAGTTCATATGGAGAGAGGCAGTCCTAAAAGTACTGCAGTCCTGAGCAGTTTAAGGTTTTATAGGCCCAAACCATCACTTTGAATTGAGCCTGGAAACTAATTGGCAGCCAGTACAATTGGGTCAGAATTGGCATTACATACGCAAACCCATTTTGCCCCAGTGAGCAGCCTGGCCACTGAATTCTGCACCAACTGAAGTTTCCAAACCATCTTCAGAGGCAGCCCTATGTATAGCGCATTGCAGTAATTAAACCTATAGATTACCAGAAGTTAGTCAACAGAAGTTAGGCTATCCCTGCCCATATAGGGGTGTCATTGGACCACCAGCTAAAGCTGCTGGAAGACACTCCGAGCTTCTGAGGCCATCTGAGCCTCAAAACAACAGTCGAGGATCCAGGAGTACCCCCAAGTTATGTACTTGCTCCTTCAGAGGGAGTGTAACCCCATCAAAAGAATCCAGTCTTGAGCCACCTCAGAGCCAGTTGAAGTCCCCCAGAGCCAGCAGTCAGGGAGTCCTCAACACAGCCTCTGAGGCCAGCTCTAAGAATAAGGGGAAGATATTGACTATAGACCCTTTGTTAGTGGCCCAGTATTGGAAGAAACTTTGATTGTCAAGGAATAGGAAAAGAATATATGGCATAGTATTCTAATATAAAAGTTGACCTGTTATAAGAGACTCTGGGTGAAATACAAAAATCACTCTGAATTAGAAGCATAGTTTTATGTGGTACTAGAATAAGAGGACTAATTATGAAAATGTTAAGAGAGGTATTTATTGTGCAAGAAGACAAATTTTGGCGTCTTTTTTCAGTGAAGGATTTGAAACTAGTGAATAGATTTTTAAAATGTTATCTATATTATGATACATTGTCTTGATTCAAAATATGAAGGAATCACTGATTATATTCTATTTAAATAATAATTTTTGTTATTTCAATAAATATTTAAATTCTAAGGACATTGCAATGTACAGTGGACCCTCCAGATAAAAATTAAATTCATTCTGGGGGTCCGCCCGCAACCCAACAAGTCCGTAGGCAGAGGTGCTGCTTCTGCGCACGCGTGGGGTGCACAGAGCACTTTTGCTCATGAGCACGTGGTGAAACCTGGAAGTATGCACGTCTGGGTTTGCCGTGTTCATAACCCAAAAGTTACGTATCCAGAGCGGTACGTAACTAGAGGATCCACTGTATATTTAAGATTTGTTTTCAATTGTAATTTCCCCCTTTTTAGATCTTAACTTTTTTAAAATTGAGGAAAATAACTTTACCTTCCTTTTAATTTTTCCCCACACTCAGTAAATGATGGTGCAGATAGAAATATTTGAAATTCAATAATAATACCCTTCAAACTTCTTATTTTCTAGATCAAACATGTGTATCCAGTCTGATTTGATTGTCTTTTAAGTTTTCTTGATTGTGTAGCAGATGATCTTAAGTATTCCCAGCCAACTATCAAACTGTTTATTTATATCTGATTGGGATTCCTCTTGGGTGGTGTCTAAACAAGGGGAATATCTGCCTTATAGAAAATACAAGTTTTCTAAAACAGAGCTCTACATGATTCCTCAAGCCTAGTGCCTTGGGGGTCTGTATCTACCTTCTTGCTATCTCCATCCTTGCCCTTCTCCAGGCGGCGGCGGCGGCTGCTGCTGCTGCTTGGTGAGGTGGATATCCATGCTGTATGCAGAGTGTGTTTTCCCAACGACCATTGCAGGACTCCAAGGGATTTAGTTGTGAGGGGGGAGGGAGAGATGTTAAACAGGCTTTTCCCTAATGAGCTGTGACGCCAGCTGGAGAGGGGGAGAATATGGCTTTTCTCTCCTGTCCAGTGTTCTGTGACTGTATAGAGGGGGTGGAGGAGGAACTGTGTGTCTCCATTTTGTACCTCCTCCCACCGGTCCAGTACACACACTGTGTTGATTTGCTGCCTCCTCCGTTTCCTTTTTGCTCTGTCCCCAATGCATTTTGGCAAGGTTCAGATTTCTGTGCTCACAGCTCAATGCTCAAGGAGAAAAGAGAAAAACAAAGGACTGAGGGGGATGTGGAGGGAGAGTCACTTATTGCCCTATCTCAAGACTCTGCACTGTGCAGTAGAGCTGGTGAGAATCCTGCTCCTTTCTTCATTTGCCAGCAAATCTCTGGAAATTAATGGTTGCTATAAGTAGTTTTATCATCTGCTTTAAACACTCATTCTAGCTACTGTCCCACATTGGCCTTCATCATTAGGGCTTGAAAGTTTAAATATTATATTTATTTTCCTAAAAACTCATTTCTTCAACATATGCTTTTATCAATAGAAATTAATCCCACAAAGATATTATCTCATTTCCCATATTAAGAGTGTATGTGAGTTATGTACAGCAGAAACTGTAAGTTTGATTCTTTGGATATGTAATAGAAGAGCTCTCACACCCATACATACTACTCCAAATTGTTCTTTAACCCAAACATTGTTTTCCATGTTCAAAAAGCTGTTTGAATTGATACAACTGATGCTTAAAAGGAAAAAGAAATTGGCATATTCAAAGAACTAAGAGGCACAATAACCAAATAACAAAGATCCATATATTAAAAACAGTATAGTGCTTTGAGCTCCCTGGAGGAAAGGAAGACTATAAATGAAAAAAATAAATAAATTTTAAGAGTACAGTCATACCTCATGTTACGTTTGCTTCAGGTTACGTTCTTTCAGGTTAGGTCCCACGGCGACCCAGAAGTACCGGAAAAGGTTACTTTCGGGTTTCACCACTCGTGCATGCGCAGAAGCACAAAATGACGTCACATGCATGCGCAGAAACGCCAAATCGCAACCTGCGCATGCGCAAGATGCACCGCTGCAGGTTGCATTCTTTTCATGTTGCGAATGGGCCTCCAGAACAAATCCAGTTTGCAACTAGAGGTACCACTGTATTAATTAAACATGAAAAGGTTTTTGTTATTTGTGTACTGTGTATGCTAACTCTTTGAATTGTATCTGGAAAGACCTACTCACAGACCCATAACCATTTATGCTTATGTGGATATATCCCAATACTTGCTGGCTGCTCAAAATGCACCAGGAAATAAGAGCATAATGAAATAGACCAGGCTGTACCCTGTGCCATATTTAATGTGCATACCTAAGATCATGTAACGAAGATTAACAGTAAACTAGCCCGTGTTAATTTATCTTTCATAGAAGCAGAGGGCTCCTCTGAGGCTTCAGTCCATCCAATTTCAAGAACATTTTTACAGACTTTACAATGGACTAGAAACTTGTGCTTTTTAAAAATGCTTGTACAGCCCTACCATGATTCTTTCCACCACCTTCCCCCCAAAACTGTTTTTGTACTCTGGCCTCAACCAGTCAGCCCTGCTCTGCTAGATTTAAAAAGCCAGAAGGGATAGAGGTCAAGGGGCACATAGCCGGATGCACTACTGCCACCACGTTGTCCACACCAGCTGACTGTATAAGGTGAAACTGATCCCACAGAACATCTTCAAGATTGGCAGTGGATACTTCAGCTGGAGCTGCGACAAGTACACAGTCATGAACCTCCAAAACTGAGCAACTTTACCCTCAAAATGCATATCCAGTTGGTCACACTGGGAGTCTGTAATCTCTGGAACATCCAAAATAACTCAATCAGCTGGCTACCAGAGGATGCTGTGCTAGCTGCAGAATGAACCTTTTTTGCAGCCCACAGTGCCACATGGTAGGCGTGATTTTGCCCCCCCCCCAGAACCTTTATTGATTACATCAAGGATGTGCCCTGCCTGGTGTGTCAGGAGTGATGGCCATGAAGTTTTGAGCTGTTTAACCTTTGCTTACAGGTGTTTTTTGTTTGTTTGTTTTGCAGTGAATTTAGACAGCTAAAGATCAGGAAATGGAAACAGATATAGGCATGCCTACATAATAATGCAAATTATTAATCACCCCCTCACCCCAGTGTTAGCTGTGGGGGGGGGGGGAGTTGTTGCCAAAGTATGTTGTGCATGTTATTTTAGACTCAGCTGGAAGCCATTTTTCATTCCTAGCTCAACAATTGCCTTACTCTTGCTATCTTTGGGCATAGTGTCAGTTTCTGTGTGTAAATCAATAATAATAACTACATACCATTTGTTTCAGGACAGTGAAATACAGATTATAAAGCAGTTAGCATGCTGGAAATTCCATACAAATGATAACAATGCAAATTATATTTGTTCTACTAGAGTTCACTGTTGGTAAGATCACATGTTTTCAATGCTCCCACCACCAGTCTGGAAGGAAAGGATTTTGGAGAAGTGTTTTTAAATGTTCTTTCTCTCATTAGGAACTTGAAGCAGCTCTTTACAGTGATGATGTGGAGTTCATCAGTGATCTGATTGCCTGTCTTCTTCAGGGTTGTTACCAGCGCAGTGACATTACGTGAGTAGTCTCGTTCCATGGTTTAAATAAAGAGAATTAACCCAGTTGAGGTGTGATACAACTTCTGCGGAGTGCTGAAGAGATAGATGCCAAACCTGAGTCCTGAATAAGTGTCAAATGAATTCTAACAGCTTTCTATTCTAAAGTGGCTGTAGGATTACTATTTTATTCATAGCCCAACTATCATATTCAGATTCATAATTTATGCCTCAAATATTTGTATGTTGTTAGTATGATTGGTTAAATGTGGACCTCTCATTTGATCCTGCTTAAAACCCTGCATGAGAAAATCCAAGGGCTGTTACTGGAGCACTGTGCAATTCCATTTAAACAAACAGAGGTTGTGAAACATAGGCACTTCGGATGATCTAAAGCAGTAGCTCCCAAACTTACCCCTTCACAGACTATTTGAAAATTGCTGAGGGTCTTAGTGGACAACTTTATTATTATTTTTACCTTTTGTGGATTACACAGAATTAAAATTGCAATGCAATAAAAAAAAATAAAGCATTTAAAATCAATTAAAATCAATATGAATATTTAATGCAAAGCATATGCCACCTCCTGTCTTCAACCACAATTTCGTAGACATGCATGCACCACCTAAATGATGCTTGAGGACAACTGGTGGTCCAGAGAGCACAGCATTCACACTGATCTGTGACTCCTGATTTTCTTCTTCACTTTGCTTCCCTTTTAGAAAGACTTTAGAGATGTGTTAAATGAGTAAAGTAAAATGTCCCCGCTTTCTTTTAACATAATAGTACACTGATGGCCATTGTGTCCATGATAAAATGTTCCCATTAGATGCTTACTTGTAACTATTCTAGAATGCAGTGAAATTTTGCAGTGTTATACAGAGCACAGGGTGGCCCGCCCATGAGGCAAAGTGAAGCCACCTTGGGCAGTGAAATGGGATGGTCCGCTGCTGCATACAGAGGTGCTATGTTTGGGAAGGTCCAAAGAGAGCTGTTGCTAGTCAGTGCATACTGTACTGAACTAGATGGGCTAATAATCTGACTCAGTGCATAAGTCAATTCCTTATGCTCCTGTGTTCTTCCTAGGTAAGCCTAGCAGACACCTCTTCTTGTGGCTTTAATAATGTAATTGTATAGGATCCTTAGTGCATTTGCTGATAGCCTACCTGCTTCTGGTAGATGGAATGCATTTCATTACGATGTCCTGTTATGCAACATGGGACAGAAATTGAGCACTAAATGGAATTGGTAATAACCGTGATGATGGGCATTTTACTTGGTGTGGGGTTTAGGAAAAGAAAATAACAGTTCATTCAGAACATTCAAACCCCTGAGTTCTCAGCAATTTCCATTCAAGGATTTGTTGTTATTCTCAAATGTATGGGACCAGGGCTCTATATTCTGAGTCACACTCCCCTTTGAATGGCAATTTCTGGCAGAAATTGGGAGTATAAAGGGGGCTCAATCAAGAAGATTGCACTAAAGACTTTAAGCCAAGGCTGTGTGAGCTCTCGTCAACATGGCAGTGTCTTAACTGTGTCTGCTTTCCCTGCCATAAATACTGTCTGCCCGTCTGAGAATGGTTTAATTTTTATATAGCGATTTACATCTATAACATGTGCCTCATTATTTATTTATATTTTCTTGCACAGCATGTAAAAATTGTTGACTGGGCTGGAACTGCTTGGCTATTGTTTTCTGTATGCAGCATGATTAAAGTACTTCTGCTAATTATAATGTACTCTAAAGTAATTTTAGAAATGGAGGCCTAGCTGAGAACCATTCTGGTGCACAATTTAAATGTACTTTGGGTTAATTTGCTTATTTGTCTTGAAGCGAAAACATGTGTCAAGTCTGTGCCACATGGCACTGGGAGCCTTCCGATTTTGGCTTTAAAAATTGTCCTGTTTTGTTATACAGAGAAAGAAAGAAAGAAAGAAAGAAAGAAAGAAAGAAAGAAAGAAAGAAAGAGTGTATGTGTATGTGTATGTGTATGTGTGAGGGTGATTAAAACAGTCTTTTTAATGGGTATACCACAAGGCAACTGTATTTTATAATCTGAAACAACTTTTTCTTCCGGTAGCGTTTTGAGACGTCTGAAAAGATTACTACAGCACGTGCCTTAGAAATGCCCACTACCTAGCAGTTAGAAGTGAAATGCCTACTTATTCCTGTCTCTATTTAAAAATGTTCTACTATTGTTCAGCTTCTGTTCTGTTTAATGCAAACAGAAAAGCTCCACACTCACGGAGAATAATAAGACAATACAATGTCACAGATATGTGTGACTTTTCTTGCTGGAGCTATCTTTGCCTAGTAGTAGGGCTCAATTAAAGATTTCAGCAGGCACTATCCTGGCTGCTTGGTTTGGCTAAAGTTGTAAAAACTTTATGAATGAGAGAGAGGGAGGATTAACTGTTTTTACCAATAATTTTATTGTTTTATCCTTTTTATCCTATTGACATCAGGCACTGGACCCTTTTCAGTTCCTGCATAAAAACTTATTTAGGCAAGCCTATCCAGGGGTCCCTTTACCTTTACCTTATCCAGACACATAGATTTTGATGTGTTTTATTCTCTTTTTAGTATACTGTTCCTTTTAATTATCTTTTAATGTTTTAATTACTTGTTTTTAACGTTTATTCATAATTTGAATATTTCTTGTAAACTACATAGAGGTTTTATGACATTCAAATGGTATATAAATTTTGTTAGATGGTGGGCTTACTGGTTGAATGGATTGATAGATAGGTATTGGCAGGATATAGTTAATATAGTGAGGCCAATGTAATGCATCCTGTCTCTGGGGGGCAAACAGTCCTTTCTTCTTCTTCTTCGTCTCTATGCTGGCACATTTATGAGATCTGCTCCTGGATAGAGCAGCATTTCAGAGTCTTCTAGAATTAAGAAACTGCTCTGAAGGTGTGCTACTCCCCTCAAGCGGGGAGCCCATGTGCTAGGCACATGCCTAGAGAAGAGGGTAACCATCTTCGTGCCCACTTCTCTTTCAAACTCCACCTCAGTAGCATTGTACGCTCAACTTTTCAAACCAAGTGAGCTGCAAGAGTACTTTGACATGGAAACTGTGGGCCACACACTGCCTTATTACCGGTGTGGGGGTGGATGAGCCAAAATTTGATGCTCCTTCCAGCCTTCATGCTGTTTTCCCAAAGTCAGCTAAGCGAGGTGCTGGGCTTTGGGAAGGAGACATAAAGTTCTGGAAGAGTACTAGAGCCCTTGTACCTCCTCCTCAAAGCTGCAAAAGCGCTAACTAGTCTTAGCCAAGGAGGCAAGAGGACTCTAGGGCCCTGGCAGAGCCCTCACCCCTCCTTCCCAAAGCTCAGCACCTCAATTAACCACTATGGGAAGGCAGCACAAGGGCTGAGGGGGCATCAAATGTTGCTGAAGGCAGCCAAAAAAGGCCTCGAGTGTCATATGCAGGCCTTGGGATGCGTTTTGGAGCACCCTGCTCTAGAACTTAAGATATTTGTCTGGCCCTCTACTTGTAATAGTGTTTTTCTTAGGGTGAATGTAGTGTGAGAGTATCATTGTGGCTGAGAAATAAAGCAGTTCCCTATTGTCAGATACTTCTGCTGTGGGTGTGGAAAGCAGTCCCATATAATCAAGGCCTCTTCTGGCTGTGTGCTTTAGCAATGACCTTGCAGCTCTTCCTCCTCTCCAGTCTCCTCCTTTTAGGTAGCAGTGAAACTAGCCTGCTTCAGCTGTCATCTCTAGGTTAAGTGGCTGCATTTGCTTCTGTCAAGCTCGTACATGTGTCTGCGATGTGATCTGTTATTAGATTAGACGGCTCCCATCGGCTCTCCATTCCCCCAGCTTCCCAAGGGATTATGTGCTGTTTCAACTTTCTTCCAATTCTATCTGTGGGAGTGCTGTTGGAGTCCTTGTATCAACAGCTAACTTGCTTGGCTGTGAGATTTTAGTAACTAAAGTCTATTTGAGAATAGATGGGGGGAGGGGAATATTTTAAAGTGTGCCTCTTACCTTGCTAACTGAATACTGTAGTTCTTAGAATAATAGCATTGTAGAGTTGGAAGAGACCCCGAGGGCCATCTAGTCCAACCCCCTGCAATGCAGGAATCTCAGTTGAAGCATCTATTCTTGGCTTAAACTATCTAGCACCTTCCCTTACCTTAAGGATTACTTCTCACAAACTATACATGCACTCTCATAAAATATATGTCTTGTGTCTGAAACCTGTGAGATGTGACTGTGAACATATCTGCCCCCTGCTTGAATATGCATGGAGAAAAAGCACACTTATAGTACAATATATGTATATTTTGTACTTGAATGTAGGATTCTTACCTGGGTTGTAAGAAATGCCCCCGAGTGGACTATTTAAGAGCTGAGTACTTTTCATTAGCCACTAGATTGCACAACACTTCCTGATTACATTGCTAGAACTGGTTTTGCTCAAAAAATTAATTTCAAATCAAGCATTGCAGTGAAACAGATGGGACTTAGGCAAAGGCTAAATTCTCTTCCTAACAGATTATTTGCCCCAATTTTACAACTTCATATTTGAGAAAACCCAACCAAGTTATGACGAAGTGACTGAAAAAAAATCACAAGGATTTTATGTGAAATTCTTGTTTTTTGTGTTGCATCTAGTGCTGATAACTTACAACTTACTCACAAGGCTTTTGTCCCTACCCAACATTTAAGTCAGGAATCACGCATAAGAATAATCCTGCTTGATCAGACAAAAAGTCATTCTAGTACAGCACCCTGTTTCCAAAAATGGCAAGCCAGCTGCCTCTAGGAGGCCCACAAGCTTGCTGTTGCTTAGCATCTTTTGTTTTATTTCTTTCTTTCTTTCTTTTAATGAAACCACATTAATTTAGGACAAATCCTCTTCAGAAGGCAACTTACAATAAAAATGCTAAAAGCAACTTGATATTTCAAGATACAGGCATCCCCCCACTTGCACGCAATTGACTCATGTGTGACTGTGTATACGTGCAGCACCGAGACATAATCAAATAATTTAATTCAAATGGAGGGAGAGAGCTGGAGAGTCCTTGTGGCTCACGAGGAGACCCTCCCCGGAGCCCAAATAGGATTTCAGTGAGGGCCAAGAAGAGACTGGAGGTGCTGTGGCACTTTATTAAGGTTGCTTAGCCCCCCTGCCTAACCCTTGATGCGCACGGTAGTGCAGCAGTGGCCGTTTTCCTATGCGTCCTCCAGCTTCCTGCCGGCCCCAGAGCTTCATTTCCAGTTATGGACATTTTTGCAACAGGATTTTTGACTGAATTAGAGAGAGAGTGGCAAGAAGGGTATTCAGAGGTTTTAGAGGTTGCTCCCTACTTATGAGGTTTTTACATATGTGTGGGGCGCCATGTAACCCCATGTAAGTGGGGAGTTGCCTGTATTGTACTTTTTTGAATATGAATAATAGCTACCATGGCTAATAGCAGTTAGTAATTTACTGTCCTTAATTCTTTCTAGGGAAAGTAAACAAGGTTCCTTTTCTGCACTGCCTTTGGGAGCTAACTATAGATAGGCACAGGTCCTTAGTGGAAAAAGTATGCTGTATTACCTTGCTTAACTTCTTCATAGGTTCACAAGCTGTTAGAACTAGCCAGAAGGCTTCTCCTTTGGACTTCTTCCTCCCAGTAAAGATAAGCAAAGAGCTCCATTGTGGCTGTCTGGGGTCAGGCCTGCAGCTGTAACTCAGATTAGGTTGACCTTAATCAGAAACAAGCCCTTTTTTGACAAGTCATGATAGATAGATTGCTGTAGGGGAGAGAACATTAGTTATCCCATAGGTTTTTCTCTTTCTCTTGATACACTCCTTGCTTCTTCTGACCCTACTAATGATGTCTGAATGAGGTCATCCAAACACACATTAGACTCCTCCCCATAGTCTTCATTTATTTCTAGACAAGTTGCATTTGTGAAGAAAATATTGCCAAGTGATTTAGAATAAAGCATTAATAACCTTGGGTGTCACTGGAAAAATGCTCCCTTCTGCTGCAAAGAGAGAAACATTACACATCTTGCCCTTTCATCTTCCTGAACTTAGATTGCCCTCTTCCAGCCTAGAAGAAACTGTATAAGCAGGCATCCCTATGGAAGCAGGTTTTGTTTTGTTTTGTTATAAAGGTAACTGCCAGTGAACAGTTTTGTCTTTTTATGGACAGCAACTTCTCCCTACTCAGTACATTTATGAGTGCACTAGAATGACCCCACCCGTAATCATATGATGCTGCATGGATAATCAAGCTACCTCGGTACTGGAAAAAAAATGTTGTCAAATTAATTTGTTTACATATCTATTCTATTCAACTATGGCCAGGACTGACCCCCATTAGCTGGCCTGACCTTTGGTTTAGGTGGTAAATTGGGAAGGGTTGCAAATTTGCATGCTCTCTCCCAGCCCAGCTTCCCACCCACTTGCTCGCTTCCATTTAGTTCTTTAGGAATCATTCTACTGCTTTGCCACGTGGAACTTCACATGCAGTTCTTTCCCTGTTTACACTCACCTTATGTACACCTTATGTACACTCACCATTTCATTGTAAAAAGCCTCAAAGTGGTTTACAAAAATGTAAAACAATGAAATCAAGAAAAATTTACAACCATACTTAAAAGCATACAAAAATTAAAATACCAGAACAGATTAAAATTCCCTCAACTTTCTAAACATCTGGGTAGGCTTGTCTAAATAAGAATGTTTTTAGCAGGCACTGAAAAGAATTCCTTCGTGTTATTCTAGTCTTTATTATCTCTCCTGTGCAAATTAGCTTTGAAAGCTTTGGGGACAGAAACATATATCCTCTGAAATCATTGTTCACATGATGCTTTGCAAGTAGTAATCTTAATTCCCCTGATCTCAGTAGTTTTATCCATGCCATCAGCCATGGTATTCTTCTACTCCAACATCTTTGGGAGGTTTCAGAAAATGGTGCTGCATTAGATCACATCGGACCCCAGAGATCTATTCTGTTCACCATTGCATGAAACTGCTGGAGAACATTGTCCGAAATTTTGGAGTGAGTTGCCAGCAGTATGCTGATGATACTTGATGCTATTTCTCCTTTCTTCTTGAATCGGGTATGGAGGTTTTTCATCCTTGAACATTTGTCTGGGGTCAGTAACATTAGGGCAGATAAAAATCAAAGTTTAAACCATACAAAACAGCTTATTATGCTGGGAAATGCCAGTTTTTTATTATGTGTTGGAAATTCTAGATGGAGTCGTGCTCCCCGCAAAACAATGACTTCCTTCAATTCACAGGTTGTGGCAATGGCTAGAAGCACCTTCTGTCAATTTGGATATGCCAGCCAAATCCCTTGAAGAGGGGGATTTGACTCCTGTGGCGCACACTCTGGTAACCTTCAGCCTACACTACTATTATGTGCTCTGTGTGGCACATTTGAGAAAGGTTTGGAAAACCCATCTCTTACAGAATATAGCAGCCAAAATAGTTATATCATATATGGGCTACAAGAACTCTTTGTAAACTCCATTGAGTGCCAAATTCAACATGCTGATACTTTTAAAATCCCATGCTCCATGCGGCTGGGAAACTTGATAGGGTGCCTTTTCCCATTTCACATACTGCAATCCAGTTGCAACAATTTATTTCAAGTGCCTATTACTGTAAAATAAGTGCCAACACCCAATAGGACTTTTTCTGTTATAGTTCTAAGATAATGGAACTTTTCTCCCATAAGAAATCTGTTACCATTGTCCAGGAACTTGGCAAGTTTAAGTGAACCTTGAAGACTTTAAAAAAAAAATCAGATTAGCTTTTAGTAGTAGTAGTAGTAATAATAATAATAATAATAATAATAATAATAATAATAATAATAATAAATAATTTATTTATACCCCACCCATCTGGCTGGGTTTCCCCAGCCACTCTGGGCGGCTTCCAGCAGAATATTAAAATACAATAGTCTATTAAACTTTTAAAGCTTCACTAAACAGGGCTGCCTTCAGATGTCTTCTAAAAGTCTGGTAGTTGTTCTCTTTGACATCTGGTGGGAAGGTGTTCCACAGGGCGGGTGCCGCTACCGAGAAGGCTTCTCACAGTGAGGGAACTGTCAGAAGGCCCTGCTCCTTCAGGTATACAGTGGTGCCCCGCAAGACGAACGCCTCGCAAGACGAAAAACCCGCTAGACGAAAGGGTTTTCCGTTTTGGAGGCGCTTCACAAAACGAATTCCCCTATGGGGTTGCTTCGCAAGACGAAAAAAATCTTGCATCTCCCCGCGGGTTTCTTTCGCTTTTTTCGCCCTTTTCTTAAGCCACTAAGCCGCTTATCAGCTGTTCCGCTGATAAGCCGCTTAACAGCTGATCGCTGGAAGCCGCTTGACAGCTGTAGCGCTAATCCGCTAAGCTGTCAATGGGCTTGCTTCGCAAGACGAAAAAACCGCTAGACAAAGAGAATCGCGGAACAAATTAATTTCGTCTTGCGAGGCACCACTGTACTGGACTGAGGCCGTTTAGGGCTTTAAAGGTCAGCACCAACACTTTGAATTGTGCTCGGAAATGTACTGGGAGCCAATGTAGGTCTTTCAAGACCGGTGTTATGTGGTCTCGATGGCCGCTCTCAGTCACTAGTCTAGCTGCTGCATTCTGGATTAGTTGTAGTTTCTGGGTAGTTGTAGTTTTAGCTGCTGAATCTATCAAAGCTACAATTGCTTCTTTGCCATTACAGTTGAAAATACATACTTACTTTGATAGTTGTTTTCATTGATTTTATTACTGTTATTTTCCCCCCACCTTGGGAATATTTTATTGAAATAACTTTTCTAAAGTCAATAAATGAATGTGTTCAGAATAGGCCTTGTGTATGAAACTATTTAATAGAAATAGTCTTGCCAGTTTTACTTTCAAAATGTCAGCTAGCAAGTGTTCTTCCAGAATGTGGATAGCTTTAGCCAGGTAACCTCTACAGTATTCCTTGATGTATTTGCCTTTCTTTGTCACAGTGTAAACAAAGTGCAGAACAACCATCTTTTTCTTCCAATATGATGCCCCCCTCCCTATCAATTTATGAAAGAGTCATGGTGCTTCTGCTTATTTACACCATTGCTTTCTTGTAATGCAATTTCTCTCTCTCTCTCTCTCTCTCTCTCTCTCTCTCTCTCTCTCTCTAAAAATCTTAATAGTGATATTCAAAAGCAAGGATAAAAAACAATATTTGTTTGGGAAAGCAAATGGTTAGGCTCGTTTGGGAAAATAACTTACCACAGAAGGAAAGATAAAGTTGAAGTTTGAGGGTAGCTGGAAATTCTGTCAAACATCTGGTTCCCATTTCAGGTTCTCATTATAGCCTGAATCAAAGCAACAACCATTCAGTGGTAGTCTACACAAATTGACAAGAGAACCTGGAGTGCTCTGCTAAGAACAGAGGCTCATTGCGGCTTATGTGGGGCAGAAGGGCGGAAGCTTCTGGTTTTAACCACTTATGTAAAAGTCAAACTGAAATACCCAAGATGATTGGTTGAGTCAACAGACTCTTCTCCCGGGGGAAATGGGAATTAAATGCTCAAATCCTAGCCATCTTCCGGAAATGGGAAATTTCATGGCTCAATATGTTTGTTTCAACAGCAAGAAGAAACGGAAAAAAGAAAAGAACAACCACCAAGGTTTTCTTGCCTATTTTCAATCATGTCACCTAACACACACAGTCTCAGATATTTGCTACTGCACATACAAGGAGCATATGAATTTTGCTGCTGTTAGCCAGTCTGAAATGCTCTGATTCATCAGGATTCAAGTGTTAGTAATTTGCTGAGGACACCCATTTCTATTCATTTCTCAACAACCATATTGTTTAGAACTGGAAGGTTTAACTCAACCTTTCACAACCTAGTGCTGTACAAATACTGTATTACAATGCCTATCGATCATAGCTTTGCTGGCTGGGGCTGATGGGTATCTGAAACTCTTGAGGGCACTGTTTCAAGTGGTACTAATTATCACCAAGTTGGGGGAGGCTGCTTTAATTGATCAGCCAAAGCAGATTCACACACACATTACATAGCAGTATAAACACTTTTGTTATTGCATATATACATAAGGAATGATGCCAGCCATGGATCCCTATAATTACTATATGATACCTCTCACTGAAAACATATTAGGTATGCATACATAGTGATTTTTAGGCATACAGTGTGAAATATGTTAATTGGCTCTAAAAAAAATTAAATTTTTAATCAGTTATCTCTTCTTCAATTGGTTGATGTTGGTGAAAAATTCTTGGAAATACCTTCCTGCTGTGAAGTATACGCTACTCACTTTGCACCAGATTTGATTGATTCATCTTAATAATGGATTTTCTTTCAGTTTCTGTCAAAAATTATCAAAAAGTTGTGCCAGACTGTAAAGTAATTCATATTTCCCCCTTCAGAGTCTTCAAAAAAACCCCTTGATGGGTTTTATAACGTGTGTTTAATTAAGTTGTAAAAGCTAGACTCTTTTTTAAATAAATCTTTTCATCAGCCCAAACACAAGCTAACAGTTCACAACTTGATAAACTTTGCTGCTTTCCAAACATGTTCTTAATGTAGGACTGGAAAAAAAATATGCTCAGATAATGCATTTCAAATCCAATTCTCAATTATGACAGAGAAAAACAAACAAAACAGGCTGAAGAATTATTTCTTAGTTAGGTTTCCATTATGACAGTCTTACTGAATGTTAATGATAATCTTAAATGGTCAATGGTTTCTGAGAGGGGTGTGTGTCATCAATCATTTAGTGATTGGAACTTGGAGGAAATCCGGGCCAGGAGTCTCTTAATAGGATTGTTGATGTCAGCAGTTTCAGGGAATGATAAATCATTGAATGTTTATATGTGAGCCAGTCATAAAAGTAATTGTTTGACTTCACAAGCATGTCTGTGGTGTTTGGTTTTTTGTGCGGTGCTTTGTTCAGTACACTACTACCTCGGGTTAAGAACTTTGCTTCAGGATGAGAACAGAAATCGTGCTCTGGCGGTGCAGCAGCAGCGGGAGGCCCCATTAGCTAAAGTGGTACTTCAGGTTAAGAACAGACTGTAGTTGGGAATCTGTGCTGCTTGCCAACAGGTACAGAGAAATGGATTGTTATATTTAGTACTAATGTTTAAAATTAAATATTCCAAATCCACATTTTACTTTGTTAAAGGAGATTCTAAACATGGAACTTTGAATTTGAATATTTAATCTGAAGAGTTATATCTCCACCCATCCCAGCCATAACTGCTTTCAGGTATACAGTAATACCAAAAGAGTCTGGTCCTGGTTGTGTGTACCACAGGACTGAAGCAAGACTAATGTTTCAGATATTTCTAAGTTTGCATAACTTGGGGCCTTGGGGTGGTGACTTGTCAATTAAACTTGTCAATTACTAGGCAATTTGCATTACTCTTAACTTGTCGGTTGTGCTCAATTTAGCAGCAGTGGTGTGTGTGAGAGAGGGAGAGAGTTAGAGAGCATTATCTATTGTGGCAGAAAGTTCAAGTAGACCAGAGATTTGGTGATGCTGTGCTGTCAAATTCCACCAGAGTGGTGTGGCTTCCAGAGTACTGCGCTGGAGACTCACTCTGATTGGCTGTGGGTACAGCTAGCCAGACTGCTGGAGACAGCTGTTGGTGGGGGGTGGAGAGCAGGTGTAAATTGGTTTCCTGGCATTCAGCTGGATAGGAGTATAGCCCAGGGGCATAGCGCTGGGGGGGGGGGCTGCTGGGGCGATGGCCCCGGGCACATTTTTCTGGGAGGGCAGTGGCAGGGCAGCATGAGGAGGACACAAAAGGCACACGCCCTCCCAATCAATCCTATCAGACTCATTGAAAGGAGGGTGCATGCCTGCCCTGTTGCATCCTCCTCACATTGCCCTCTGCACCCTTGGCGTGCCCATGCCACCCACCTCAGGCACTATGAAGACACGTTCCGCCACTGGTATAGCCTCTACACTGTGTGTAGCACCCACCCTGTGGAAAATGTCTACAGCCAGAGAAGGAAGTCTCTGAACTAGGTGATAGATTAAAAGACAGTGACTAATGTCATTTACAAATATACATACAAGTGAGAACTGGAAAGCTGAACTGGAGAAGGGAGGAGTGGAGCTGTAAGGGAACACTCTACTTGGGTCTAAATTAAGTATGCAGGGGATAGATCTTCCAGAGAGTGAGACAAATATTCCGAAACCAGTTGGGAATGGTGTGGTGATCGCATAGTCTATTATACTAATAGAGGAGCCTCAGAAGCGAGATTTATAGAAAGGAAACTGACAAAAAGTACCAACTCGTTTCAGAACCAAAGTATTAACACCTCAGCTATAACATCTCTGCAATTAGTTCATTAAGGAACAAAGCAAATATTAGCTACATATTTACCATCTTGTTTAAAAGCTTGTAACATCCACTGAATTTAATATATATAAATGTACTGTTTCTTGAAAGAATCTCCAGACACATCTTTTGCTTTACTTGTTTTGTTGCAAGATTATTATTTTTGAAAAAATAATAAAAAATCTTTTTCCTGTTTCACTTCCCTAAGTCTCCAAGTACCAAGATCTTTCTTTAAAAAGCAAAGACTAGCCAATAGTGAGAGGGGGCACACATCACTATGCTGTCCTGCTGGTGCTGTTGCATGAGACGGGGATGGGTCAGGTTGGTGGTGATTGCCTTGCACCACAACCTCACCCCCCCAGCCCTGTCCTGATGAATACAGCCACTGCTGCAGCCACACTGTCACCACAGCTTACAGGATCACTTAGGGTGCATATCTGCAGTATCCTGAAGGATATGCAGAGTGCAGCAAATGTGGTTGCCAACTAACCTCCACAAAAAGTCTATAGTCTATAACAGCAGTTTGATCTGCAGAAATCTGTCAGCTTTTCATGCCTTGAGAAGGGCATTGTCGCCTGCTTCTGTCTGTAGATCAAGGTGCTGTTAAAGGCCCAGGGAATCAGTAAAATAATTGTCAACCCTATCCGCAAGTGAACCATGCCATTTCTGTGAAGAAAGGGTTTGCATTGTTTCTAAGGGCTGAGCAATGGGCTCAGGGAAGTTTCTAGTTGAGAGGAAATGCTAGTACAGTGATCATCAGATTCTAAGTATGAACATCTGCTGAGCTGCCTCAAGGGAAGATGTTCTTAATTGTTTCTTATAAAGCTATTATATCCAGAATTTCATTATTGGTGTGATGATACTTAGCAGGATGGAAGAAAATGCAAATAAAATAAAACACTTTTTGAATTATTTGGGTTAGCTACAGAGGTAATCATGTAATTCACCTGTCTCCTTTACATAACTGTACAGTGGTGTCTTGGGTTACAAACACCTTGGGTTACAAACACTTCGGGTTACAGACTCCGCTAACCCAGAAGTAGTACCTCGGGTTAAGAACTTTGCTTCAGGATGAGAACAGAAATTGTGCGGCGGCAGCGCAGCAGTAGCAGGAGGCCCCATTAGCTAAAGTGGTGCTTCAGGTTAAGAACAGTTTCAGGTTAAGAACGGACCTCCGGAACGAAACCAGAGGTACCACTGTACTTCTCAAATGCCCACTAATCAGCTGGTTTGGGGGTATTTGGGAAGCAATGAGCACAAAGCTGAGCAAGCCTTTTGATCTTCTCCATACCTGCAGACCAGCTTTGTCAGGTGTCTGTCAGATGATTAACAAGTGAGTGGCCCTGCCCACTTGTCAAAGTTGGCCCAAAGGGTGGAAAGAGATAAAGATGTGACTGGACCAAAAAGGTTTCCTGCTCCTGTTCTGATACATATAGCACTACACTATATGTCTGGATTGCCAATGTTTTATGGATGTTTTACTTATTTATCTTTTATGACATTGTTGTCTAAACAATGCCAATAAATGCTGAATTTGATTTAAATTTGATTTACATATAAAACTTTCTGATTCAGTATATTAATGGAGAATTCATGGGGGCTGCTAGACTACCCTCTCTTAGTTGCTTCTTTTAAGGACAAATACTCTAGCAGTCTGATAAATGTAGTCCATTACCCTTGTTCCACTTTTAAAAAAGCTGTTCTTTTACAACAACAAATGTTTACCAATCTTACAGAATTTTCTACATGTATGCTTTTATGGGAATCATTTTAAAAAAGCATTGTAATTTTTTTTATATACAAAAGAATAACTCCTAACTATTGCCGTATTTGATATAAATTGTTTTGTGAGAAGAGCAGAGCATGTAAGCCTAACCACATGCAAGGAACAGGACCAGTTTTGAAGTGCCTGTTTGCCAAAACAGATTTCTTATATATGTCAGCTATTTAAAGATGAATTCCTCACCAGGTTGTGTAAGGTATTTTATGAACATATGTTCTTTTTATTAGGTCTCAGACATTTCATGGCTACCTGGAGGACATCATCAACTATCGCTGGGAACTGGAGGAAGGGAAGCCCAATCCCTTACGAGAATCTACTTTCCAAGAACTACCCTTGCGCACTCGTGTGGAGATCTTGCACCGCCTTTGTGATTACCGACTTGATGCTGATGATGTTTTTGACCTACTCAAGGTGTGTTGGGTTGTGACAGATGTTGGATAGGGAACTGGAAAGTGGAATTGTACACACTTTCCACTAAGAAGTTAACACTTTGTGTTCATAGGTACATTCTGTATCACTTTTTGTTACTAAGCTTATTTAAAAGGTGGCTTAATTTGTTAGATTGTTTGATGTCTTTAGTCTTCCCAAACTGGACAACCTGAAGAAACAAGTGTATGAAATTGGATATTGCTCTCTGGTATCTTTGATTTACTGATGCCTCGTGTGTATTTTTTCAGTGAATCAGTGTTCTGTGTTAAAAAAGGCTCATTGGTGGTTGTGGAAATATTGAGAAGCTATCTGAGTTTTAATAGATTAATGTCAGGTAGGAAGTATTCTGTACTACAGCTTCATGCATTCCCTTGTTGTTGTTTGATTGCCAGACTAAGCATCAACACGTGGGAACTTTTCGTTTGCAACACTATACTGTCTCTAGCTGTAATTTATTTTTAGTTCCTTTTTTGTTGTTGTTGGGAGTTATTTACATACACTTCTGCATAGTTTCTTCACAAGGCATTTGCTAATTTTGAAAACCACAGGTAGTAGTAAAATCTGAGTTGTTTTGGAGAGACTGTTCCCTTACTATGCTTGGTTGATAGGCATTGGTATGTGCATGTGGTCATAGAACCCAGCCTTTGTTAGATACAGTGGTTACTGTGAATGCCAACAGCAGCTGTGTTGTGTTACTAGTTAAGAGAGGCTAGGTGTTTTTATTGTTCTTTGCATAGAATGTGGACCTCAAGTTGCAAGTGTTAATCATAATTAAAATAACTGTAAGGAAGGCATAGCATTTTAAGGAAAGTTAATATCTTTTATTGAAAAGTGCTTCAGGGCATTTGGCCCGGATGCTTTTTCTTGTTGTCTTTTAAAAATAAATATAGTTTTATCGATTTCCAATATATAATAATTACAAAAGGGAGGGTTACGCCCTCCTTCCAGTACGGATCATCCTATTTAAGTTTGCCAAAGGCCAACCTGTGATTTCATTGCTTTCCATTTTTCAGGGTTATCAGTAAAGTATTTTTTTAAAGGATGCCACATACAACAAAATTGTATCATTTCTGTTACTCAATGTATGTAACCTATTTGTTGATATTTTTAAATGTTTTAGTGACATTGCTGAGGCTTACGGATGGCCATTTACTGTGAGGTGTCTGCTTATAATCTCATAGTGACTAAATCCAGACCATGATTTGGGGGATCGTGAAATAAGCATTATATTAATGTGTTCCTCCATGTGCAGGCTTATTTATTTTTCTTTTAAAATGAAAAGCAAGTTTTTTCTATAAAGTGTGATGTCAGAAGCCGTTGTTTGATCCTGGTCTGAGAGACTGACTAAAACCACACTTTGTCAGATCAGATGTAGCTGGGGTTTTTTTGCCCTGGGTGAAGCTTCCAGAGGGGCACCATTGAGCTTCCCATTGAGGATCCGTGTGTGTGTACACACAAATGGCCCCCCCACTGGGTTTTTTGACATGGGTGAAATGAAGCCTAGTTTTGCCCCTGCAAAATGAGCATGTACAGCACTAAGCCATGATCCAAACAGTGGTTTGTAGGATTGTCTGTATGTAGCCAGTGTGGATTTGCAACACAGTGTGAAATGTACATATATGTGAGGTGGTAGAGGAGCTGTAAAGCCTGCCTCACCACGTGGCTCGTTACCACAGATAGAGGGTGAGTTTATCAGCCAACCATCATAACCACAGGTGAAAACATTTTTATAAGTATCCCACTCAATTAATCCATTTGAATGTCATTACACTGGAATAAATTATCTCATGTCATTTTTTCAGTTAAGTATCTATGACCAAGAGTTATCAGGAATTCAGTGTTGCAATCAGGTTGTTTCCAAAAAAAGTTCAAGGATGACCGGTTTCATGCATAATGCCGCTTTAGAAATAATCCCCGGAACAGTGTTGTGCAGGCAACCATTATATCAGACAAGGTCCTTTCATTGCTGCTTGAAGGGAGACGTTCAGCAGGTGTGACTTCTCTTGTTACTGCAATACTGTGGTAGAAGATGCACCTGCTTGCAGCTGAAGCCAAGTATGGTCTTTGTGGAACTTTAGAATTTTGGCATTTGAGGAGGGAGAGCCCACCTGCTGTTTTGCTATGAAAGGTATAAGAGGCCACTTTGGGTTTGGCTTTAGCAAGCTTTAATTAGTCTTTCTCGTGAATATATTTGTAGCACACAAATCTCAGAGTGAATTGACGCATCTGACTATTTTTTGGCAAGATGAAGTTTGACTGTGTACACCACCTCTGGTGGGTACAGTCAGGGTTTTAAGATGGGTGCAACAAATGCAGCAGTGATACTGAACAGCAGAAAAATGTGCTGGGCCAACAGAAGTTGGATATATTGGTTGAATCAAATGTTGTGTGCAAAACTGTTATACGATTGTCTCATGCTGCATAAAAAGCTACTCAGTGTTATTTGTCCATCTTTGTTAGGAGCACAAAAGAGGGCATTGTCAAAATGAAGTGACCATGAAGAACTTATATTTAGCCAAGAAAGGATGGCTTATTTTTTCAAACACGTTACATGCTGTCCAGAACCCCTGAAATGCTTGTACTTTAAACAATATTAGTGGACAAGTGTTGGTGGTTGGTTTTCCAATGTTGTCTTTTTGTATATTTGCTTTCAAATACAGGGTTTGGATGCAGATAGTCTTCGGGTGGAACCGCTGGGTGAGGATGGCAATGGTGCCCTCTACTGGTATTTCTATGGCACTCGTATGTACAAAGAGGAACCCATGAAACCAAATGGAGAAATGCCTTCAGACAGGTACAAACTTACCTTTGTAGCAAGGAGAAGGTGGATGAGGTTGCCAGAAAGGAGCAAATTTATGAATGGAATAGTGATTGGAGTGCCACTGCAAGGGCTACAAAATCAACAAGTTTACTTATTTCCTGATAATTACAAAATATGCAGAGTTTTCAGAGTATTTTATTGTTTTTATTCTGTTTGCCTTCAAAAGCCTTCTGAGATAGGCGGCTGTTGTTCCCATTTTACAGGCTGGGAAGTGAAGCTAAGAAAGTGACTACTTCAAGGTCTCACAAGGAATCCATTACAAAGATGGTACTTGGAAATTGGAGAAAGTTATATTCTAGGCATTATACCAGAGTGGTTCTTGTATAGGGCAGCTAAAACCAAGTATAGCCTTGCAGATTGTAAGAATTCTGCCACTTGAGACACATTTTGCCACACTTAGTTACTACCTGCTGGAAAAAGAGTCATGCCCACTGTTGAATTAATTTCCCAAGTAGCTGTGCCCTTCTCTTCTGTTACCCTCCT
The DNA here is from genome assembly GCF_964234715.1 of Podarcis melisellensis. NCBI lineage: Eukaryota > Metazoa > Chordata > Lepidosauria > Squamata > Lacertidae > Podarcis > Podarcis melisellensis. The sequence goes on from NC_138542.1 coordinate 59,240,995, forward strand.
TGGAACGAATCTCTTTCCTAGCTTGACTCCTAGCAGCTGTTTCAGTGCTTCTTATGGTCACTGCTCTCTTGTTACCCTCCTGCTCTTGCCAACTGGTACTATCATATTCTGTAGCTATTCTGTAACTTTTCAATGTGTTTTAGGGGATGTGGGATACAGACAAGCACTCAAAGCATTCCTGGAAAAATAGTAAAAAGACGAGGGCGACCTCCAAAACGAAAGAAACTACTGGAGGAGAATCTCTTAAGGTAAAGAAATGCCATGTTTGAAATATTAACCAAAGATAATCAAATGCATGTGTTTGTGTAGTGTCATCTGAGTAGATGATGCTTTACAGAGTAGAGGAGCTTACAATCTAAATGTTGACAGTAATGAAAATGAAGGGGATGATGAAAAGGTTGTGGCATAAGTAACAGGGGATGAATGTGAACAAGTCTTGTTGAATATAAAGCCTTCTGAAGGGGACCTGAATTCAAATTGAACTTTATGACCATATGTAGCCTATGATTTGCCTTCTAATGCTAAAACTGAGCTACATCAATATCTACCAAGTGCTGTGACATTTCAGTGGCAGTATTTGTTTCATTCTAGCAGTGAATGTATTACTTTGCTTAAATTTGCTTTATAGCTTAGCTGGTAGAGCATGAGACTCTTAATCTCAGGGTTGTATGTTTAAGCCCCATGTTGGACAAAAGATTCCTGCGTTGCAGGGGGTTGGAGTAGATGGCCCTTGTGGTCCCTTCCAGCTCTACAACTCTACAGTTCTATGATTCTATATCATTTCCTAACAATACTGTTTATTTTATTTGTTGCTCGTAGAGAGAAGACAGAAGAAAACGCACTTGTGTGTGAGTCACAGATGAGAAATGGTAAGGGGAAATTATGGACCATAGTTAATTTTTTTAATACAGTGTTTCAGGATGGAGGGCTTCCTGATAATCCTTTCTCTTTTGTCAAATTCATTCTAAACAGATAGGGAACAAGAGGCCTGCTTGTATTAATTAGAATTTCATTTGTACAGTTCTCTCTGTATTTAAAGTAATGGCAGTTGAGTCTGAATGGTTTCTTTAGACGCTTCCCACTTTTCTTTCTTGTTGGAATTGTCTGTATTTATGCTTTTCATATTTCACCTTCAAGAAGCTCACACCCTTCTTGGCTTCCCTTCTCTTTGAGTATTTCTAACCATGGGGATTCATCCAGTAGTTTCTTAAGCCTTTTAAAATCAGTGCAGAGTGAATACGTAAATACACTCAGCGTTCCCTTGCCTCTGTATAATGAAACCCAAGAGGACATGGCCACTTTATCCCAAGGTTCCCAGTACTTCTACCTCATTGATCAGTTCCTTCCTGTTGGTGAGGACCAGGTCCAAAATAAATGATCCCTTTGTTGCTTCTTCTACCTTCTGGAAAATGAAATGGTCAGCAAGGCAATGGAGGAATTTGTTGGACCTTATGATATCATGGCAGAGTTTGGGTTCAGACAGATATCAGTGTAGTTGAAGTCTCTCATGACTACTCATCTCTCCTTTTTGAATGTTTGGTCATCTGTCCTAGGAAGCCACCATCCCATTCTTCATACAGAAGTAACATACCTGTATTACTTGTGGCTTATTGGTACATGTTAGGTCATGTGATACCTGTCATATTAGTGCCTATGCTCTCATTGCTTAGCATTTTTATTTTATTTTGTCAAAGGTTCTCAAGGACCAGGTCATGGAACATGGTGGCTGCTATGTCAGACAGAAGAGGAGTGGAAGCAGGTCACAGAGAGCTTCCGAGAGAGAACATCTTTAAGAGAGAGGCAGCTTTACAAGCTTCTGAGTGAAGATTTCCTGCCAGAGATCTGCAATATGATTGCACAAAAGGTAAGAAAGAGTATTTGAATAATTTGAGGCAGCCTCAAGAGTTGAGAGCTGGTTTGTTTTTTATTTATATGAAGAAGAAAACGATAGTGCCTAGATTCTATGACCAGATAACCAAAGTTATGTTGTTGGAATCCCCCCCTCAAAAAAATGATTAAAAAATTCTCAAACATACCGTATGTGCTTTGTAACATCTGGATTTTTTTGCTTTTTTTAAAAAAAACATGCACAAATTAGTGGAGCAAAAAAGGAGGATTCACATAGGTAATGCTGGAGAGGCAATAGTTGTAGAGAAAAAAGGCAACTGGATAATGTATAATAGAAAACATTTGACTTCTAGATCATTCACACGAACTCATTGAATATTTGAGGCATTTGCATATGCTAACAATATGTGCTTGAGATTTTCTTCACAATGAAATAAAAGTCAGAAGATTGATCTAAATTGCATTATTGTGCCATGGTTAAATTCAGATAGCCAGTAATCAAGGGGGGAAAGTGAAGAAGTTTGGCTGTCTAGAACTGCTGTAGAGTTCCAAGTGCATGCTTTGCAATAGATAAGAACCATTTTGTTCCGTTTTGGGAGAATTTGTAATCTCTGTGCTCAGAAGTGGGCTACTGAGTAGAATGGAGAAGAATTTAATTATATTTCTCTTGAGAGCATTGTAGTGGATAGCTATGTTCTCTCCCCCACAATCCCCTTCACTACCTCAGTTCAGATTGGCAGCGATCTGGAAGGGGAAGTATGCTTTCATTTGGAGCATTTGGCTTGACACATATGTGTGAGATTACTTACTCTCTGGTTTTAGAACATTATGAAGAATAATGTGGGGAGATGGACTAGTAAATAGAAGGTTGATTGGTCCTGTTTTGTGGCAGAAGGTTGCATTGGATGGTATTTTAGTCCATTTCAGCACTCTGATTCTTTGATATTTGAATCTGGAGGATACTTGTCAATCTCAGCAGCACTCAGTCTTTTGTAGTTTGTTTGCTTTGCTTTTGTTCTTGATAGCATTTGAAAAATCAACTCCTGTAATTCATTATCCAAACCTGGTCTTTGAGTAATTTTGTATCTTAATATAGCTTCTGTGACTTCATCTGTGAGGGATGAGAAATGAATTGCTAAGCGCTCTGTACATTGAAAAATATTACAGAAATTGTTACTAATAAATGGCATACACCCAAATACGAAGCCTTTGTACCAATGCTGATCCATGTTGATTTCTTTCACCACTTTTTAGGAGAAACGTCTGCAGCGAATGGAGTTTTCTCCTAGGTGGATGTCTGATCGTCAGCACATAAAGCCAATAAGGCAAGAGGTAATGTGTTATGTAATAGCAGAATAGAGGACACGGGTGGCACTGTGGTCTAAACTACTGAACCTTTTGGGCTTGCCGATTCGAAGGTCGGCGGTTCGAATCCCCGCAACGGAGTGAGCTCCCATTGCTCTGTTCAAGCTCCTGCCAACCTAGCAATTTGAAAGCATACCTGTGTGAGTAGATAAATAGGTACCGCTGCAGCGGGAAGGTAAACGGTGTTTCCGTGCGCTCTGGTTTCTGTCACGGTGTCCCGTTGCACCAAAAGCGGTTTAGTCATGCTGGCCAAATGACCGAGAAAGCTGTCTCTGGACAAACACTGGCTCCCTCAGCCTGAAAGCGAGATGAGCACTGCAACCCCATAGACACCTTTGACTTAACCATACAGGGGTCCTTTACCTTACCTTTAATAGCAGAATAGGTTAGCACAAATTAGCTATACAGTGCCACCCATCAACATTATCACTGAATGTGCTCACCTCAGCAACAAGTAGAAAATTAGGTCATAGAAACAGAACTTCAGGTAAGGGAACTTCATTTGGATATATTGGTATATTTATTATTTATACATACAATACAGATCTCAGGCCTACGTTTAAGGAAACTTACGCCTTATTGCCATCAGCCAGCACCTTTGTTTTCTTTCTGGAAGCTCATCACACATACTATAACACAGTTGGCACATCATAGTAACCTTAATTATTAGTTTTACTTATTCAGGTAATGTATAACCAATTCTGCATGAAAATCAATCCCAAAGTGGGGTACAACATAAAATATATAATACAATCCTAAAATAAAGCAATATAAAAAATTAAACCACAATAAATCAAATTGACATGGCAGCAGCATAACCATGAAGCATAAACATGACCAAACATTTCCTCCAGTCAACAACCAAATGTCTGAGTAAATAAAAATGTCTTTGTAACTTTGTGTAAAACCCATCAGGACTGGTGTCAACAAAATATGTTAGGAGACGGCATTCCACAGACATGAACCATGAAGATTGCTCTTGCTTCCATTCTCTTTCTCTAGCATGAGTAGCAGCAGGAAGCCATGATCCCTGCCATAACATTATGCCCAAACCAGTGATTGTGGTTTGTTTTGCTTCAAACAAACCTTACTGTTAAGCCAAGATTTGTTCTTAAATAGATGTCAGTTTCATTTTATCAGTTATGAAGAAATTTTGAAATATAGATAAAGCTCTTGAAATGTCTTCATTTAATATAGAGGTGGGTTGGAAAGAATTTTTGGCTAAATGCCTACCTCCCAGATAGCCATCTGGTTGTCATCAGCACAGAACTTCCAGCCTTCAATCTAATCCAGAAACAAAGTTCTCTGTTGAAGTATTTCATAGCATTGAATGGCAGACTCAGCCATTACTTCAACATCTGGGAAATGAGATGGTACATAGTGTCAGCACCTGAACTATATCACCACAAATCAGTGTGTTCCCAAATCTGTGTTTCACACCAAATTATACCTGAAGTTGCTTTTTGCCTTGCTGAAATTTGCAGTTGTATATTTGAAGTAGCCGTTTGCCTTTCTTGCTATACAGAAGTGAAATGGAAAGAATAGTTATGTACTGATGATGAAACTGGTCAGAGAGAGAAAGCTGGTCGAAAGCTGAGAGGGTAACAAGGCTTAGTGAGCTAGGAGAGTCTGTGGTAGAGAGAAGTCAAGAATCAGAAGCTGAGCTGGCGAATGGGAGGAGGGAGGTCAAGAGACAGCACTGAACAAGGCCGGTGAAGAGGCATGGGTGTCTCCCCCTCCTGCTGTGACAAGCTCCCCTCCCTCCCTGTCACCCAGAACCAGGAGAGGCATGAAAAGGTTGGAGGAGAGATTGGCTGCATGTAAGCACAGTCTCCAGTTGCTTGGGGAATGCCCTGCAGAGGAGGAGGCATAGACAGCTGTGGGGAGGAGGGAACCTTTAGTATCAGCAACTAATTTCATAGAATAAGATCCATAGGGAATGCACTGATGTGTTCATTAGGTCTGACACTCAGCCCGATCTTTGGAGATTGTGTTTTTGCTAATAAAGATCAACTTTGAACTGACCGGCACACTCTGTGACAACTGTGGAGCCAAGGAGTATTAATATTTTCAGCTTAATTAATGAAAATAAAGTGACACTTCTTCTTCATCCTGGGAGCCCCTGCTCTTGTTTAGCAGAGCAGCCCCAGGAGTGGAGTGTGCACTGCTGCATTATGTTCATTTTTAGGTGCAAGAAGTACAACAACAAAAATCATCCAGGAAATAAGAAGGTGCATACAGTGGTACCTCGGGTTACATACGCTTCAGGTTACATAGGCTTCAGGTTACAGGCTCCGCTAACCCAGAAATATTACCTCGGGTTAAGAACTTTGCTTCAGGATGAGAACAGAAATTGTGTGGTGGCGGCGCAGCAGCAGCAGGAGGCCCCATTAGCTAAAGTGGTGCTTCACGTTAAGAACAGCTTCAGGTTAAGAACAGACCTCCAGAACGGATTAATTTCTTAACCCGAGGTACCACTGTATTTATGTACAGGCAGGAAAATTGCAAATTTGGATGTAGAGAAACAAATGGGTGCTAATCAGTAGTAGGCTTGCTGTAGGACCTATGGTGCTTAGCATAAGCTAATTGCTTCCTATGGGCCAGTGTGTGTCAGCACTCCCATAAGCTCCCAAGTCTCTTTTAATTTTTCACCTGAGGAGCGGAGGCAGGGCGGGGAGGGGTAGCAGTTATTCTGGATGCAAGTCTCTGGACATACCCATTTCCGGTGAAACACAATGCCAAGTGTTTTGTCTCATTGAATTGTATTTGTTTCTTTTTAAATTGCAAGGCTTTCCAGCACATGATGCAGGGAAGTTGTTAAGACTGTAGTCATAGCACACAAATCTCTTTGTTTCTGACCATGTATGGCATCTGTGGAGTTGCCCCTCCCGCCTGGTTCCAAGATGTAGATGCTGCTTAAATATGTAACTGCTCTGTAGGCTTCTAATCCTTGCAATATTTCTCAAACAGGTGGTTCAGATTAGCTTCTCATTAAAAAAAACCTTCTGAGCAGCACCTTCATTAAGAAGAGGCTGCGGAAATTCTAGTAGGTATCACATGGGGGGGGGGAGAGGAAGGAGCAAGGGCTGTGTCTGAGGCAAGACCAAGGCCTGTGGGACTGCACATCTTGTGCTGAACTCTGGGAATTTCTTTTGGGGGGACTATATCAGAGCAAAGAGCAGAAGTTATTGGAGCCTGTTGTTCTGCATAGTCCGCAGTGCCCCCTGCTGCAAGCATGTGAGTGGTGCTTCAGCAAAGCAGCAGACATGCTTTCATGACTCCAAAGGAATTTTCACTTTCACACAATTTTATCACCCAACAATTTTTCTGTTTCCTCAAAAAAGTGTTTCTATGGCATCTTGTTGGGAATGGGGTGTGCTGGGGCTTCAGCTGAACTGAATCAGTTTCTGAACCTTCATTGGATTGAACCAACACAACTTCAGTTACAGCTGAGCCCAAACTGCATTTTAAAAATGGTTTGGATCCCCATATAACATGTTTTCATGATGGTTTGCAAAACAATATAAAGTAAGACAGGTCCAAAGTCTTCAGAGATAACAAATTAAATTTTGGCAGAGAAGAGTCGGCAGAGGGAGGGAGGCAGAACAATGTGGTGGATCTTTGCAAATGCAATTATGTGTGCATAGGTTTTGATTTAGCTTGGGGTAACAAAACTGGTTTATGCAAAAAGCTACACATAACACAGCATTTATGAATAGACCTTGCATTTTTTAACTAGAATATAGTAGAAAGAAGCTCTCCAGTACATATTTTTTGTATGAAAAGGGAGCTTTGGGATCCACCTGAAATGTTTTCCCAAAACTTAATCCCCCCCACTTCCGTTTTTGTGCAGCAATCTGCTGCTGCTTGTGGCCCTAAACAGCTGCAACCTCAGGGCCGTTTTTGCTCTCAGATTGGCTGTGTGATGACAGTACCATGACAAGGGAAGAAGGCCTATTTTGAGCAAAGAAATGATACTGAAACAGCAGCCCATCTGCACTACATAGAGGCTCACACTTCTGCAGCAGACCAGATACAGAGTGTATAGGCTGCCTTAATTGCATGAGGAGCACTTCATCTTTCTATAGCACCTCATAATAAAAGTGCTTATTTTGTGTAGAATAAAATATTCATGGAATGCAGCCCTACCCTCCACCATTCTAATTTAGCATTGGATGCTGTAGCCTAATGACAGAATTCAACACTTTTAAAGACTTTTATAAAGACAATTTAACCTATGCATGAACATTAGAACATTTATTAAATAATATCTAAAGTGGACTCACAGTATATTTCCCTATAAATCCAATCATAGGTTTTATCCCCCCACCCTCTCCAAGCCAGCCTTGCCGTAAACTATTTGGACATAGCCAACATGGTACCTTCCTGATGTTGTGGTCTCAACACCTATCATCCCTGATCATGGCCATGCTGGCAGGGGCTGGTGGGAGTTGCAATCCAAAGAAGGGCACCAGGTTAGCAACCCTGATCTAGAGGGTGCTCAGTGGTAAGTGTGTAAGTTGTATAAAAGAAACCCACCTGTATAATAGTTCTGTAAGAGAAATACTTATTGTTAGCAAAAGAATCAGACTGTATTGAATAATGTATTTAACTCCTGATTTTGACTTTTGTTTTTTCTGTAGAATTTGGACTGGAGCATTGTTAGAGATGTACACTGCCCTTTGAAATTCTTATTTGTTGACACTAGCTCCGTAACTTTCAATAAAATATGAAAGTTCTGGTAAATAACTCTCTAGAAAAATCAGTTAAATAGTTTGTGTATTTTGGGAGATTATCTTTTAGTATTTTAATCCTCACATGAGCATAAGTATTCAGGCACTATTGTATCTGAATAAATTCTATAGGGATGATCCTGTGAGTGGTCAGATGAAATGGACTAAATAACATAAAAGGTCTAATTGCTCTGATTCTCTTTAAATTATTATCTTGGGATTAATTGGATACACTGGCAACACTAGTTCAAATACAGAAGCTCACTTTGGTGGGCTGGGTTGCACGCAAAGGACACCTTGCATTCTGATGTGAGGAACAGGTGTTTGTATCTAGTTCTCTGCCTTGCTTTCGTTCTGTAAAGTAGCCCATGTCTTATGATTTTTTTACTGTTGTCTATCTGTAGCATTCTTCTATTAAAGGACAAAGCAGGGGCCTAGGGACCTTGCTTAATGCATTGTTGTTGCTGGTGGCAAGGATGGGAGATGATGTCAGACAATTCTCCAAGGAAGCATTACTGAAGGAAATGACTAAATAGCATTTCTGCAACAACACAAATATAGAGGCACTTAGGGTATCTAGGGTGGAAGCTAGCTTGCCTTTCTAGCAATTTATCAGTGCCCCCTCAGGTCCCATTTGCAGGCAGGTGAAAAAAAATGAAGCAATAATGGCTAAGGTGCAGGCTTTTGTCTGAATTAATGATGGGCTAAGGCCTGAAGGGCAGTGAGGAGGCTCCAGCTGATCATTAATTCTCAGGAAATAGATTGCATTGAAGACCCAGTTTTCAATGCAGTGGTGAACCTGTATCTGGGCTATGCCATTTCTGGTTGCAGACAAAGGTTCCCATGACTGACTGTTCCTTCCACTTACCGAGTTTTCTATGTAGAAGGTTCATTCAATCATGGGAATTTCCATCTGGCATCTAAAGTGGCATTGTTGGGGAGAAGGTTTATAGTTATAGAAGTTCTTCTATAGCCATGGCTTGGAATTCTTTTCCAGCCTAAGGACTGCATTCCCTTCTTGGCAACCTTCCTGTGGCCACATATACCACTGGCAAACATGTCACCTTTGTACTGTAGGCTAGCTTGTGCACACTCACACCCATCTCTGTCCTCCATCCAGACGAGCAAGAGGCATTATCAAAGTTCAAATGCACAGTCCAGCCAGGGCAAAACACTCTGGGTGTAAAGCAGAGGCACTGGGTGTTGTGGCCTGGGGAGAGTTCCAGTGACCCGCCAGGGGGTCACTGTTCTGCATATAGGGATTTATTGTGTAGAGGACCATTCCATCATCTGAGCCCAGAAACAGGCTTACTCTCCTCAGCAATCCATAAACAGATTGTTATATTGTGTTATATTGTTCAGCTACTCTCCTCAGCAAGCAGTAGGCCTCAGTGATAATTTATAACCTATAGAGGGAAGGAAGCAATAAACTTCTTCTTTCTTGTGGATTTTAAGATGTATCTGTGCCATGAAACTTTACAAACGAGGTAGAAAAGTTGCCAGATGGTGCAAATATCAATAATCTGGTAGTTGTGAATAGTATAATTGGCTTTATAAGATGAAATAGTAGTATGATTCTATAAGCAGAAATTGTAAGCCATTGCAGTAAAGTCTCAAGTGTGTCCTACTAATAGAGGCATTTAGATACTTGCTGGACCATAACTGGTGTAAATAATCATATCCCCCCCCCCCTTTGGCTCACTTTTTTTCTAAACTAAAAGGTGCAGATGTTGTAACCTTTCCTTATTTGGGAATTGTTCCAGCCCTCTGGTCATTTTGGTTGCCCTTTTCTGAACCTTTTCCAGCTCTGCGATATACTTTCTTAGGTGAGGCAAGCAAATCTGTGCATAGTATTCCAAATGAAGTCACACCATGGATTTGCATAACAGCATTATGATACTGTCAGTTTTATTTTCAATCCTTTTCATTTTGAGGGACTTTATCTGATTTTTTTTTGGGGGGGGAATAAGTTAGTTTGTCATCTGGATCGGCTCTATATGCTAAATGAAACTGCCGAAGGATTCTAAAAGGTTAGTGAAACAGATGTTACCCTTGCTGGTTCAGCAAGACTTATTCTTCTATGTGCTTAGTAATTCTGCTTTTAATAATGCTTGCTTCCAGTTTTCCTGGAACAGAAGTTAAGCTAAAGGACCTGGATCCCCTTGGTTTGAAAACTGAAGTGTAAACTGAAAAATTAGTTGAGTCACACCCTTTCTTTCTCTTTGTCTTTTTTTTAAAAAATTGTGATTTCCAGTTAAATACATTTCAATACTTTTACAGTCATTTTAACATTTCAAAACTCTACTTCCTTCCTCTTTACTGCGGTTCCTTAAAATTATTTTTATCATTTCCTGCAGATTCTAAATTATCTTAACTTATATTCATCTACTTTTAATTATATACTCTTATGAAACTGCAGGTTATTACAATAATCCTGCCAATGTCCTTATCTGTTTACAATTTGTTTGTAAATATTCAATAAACCATTTCTATTCTTTTATAAAAAGTCTGTTATCTTGATTTCTTATTTTTCTGGTAAGTTTCGCCATTTCTGCATAGTCATAAGTTTTTGTATCCATTCTTCTTTTGTCTGGACGACTTCTTTCCATTTTTGGGCAAATAACATTCTTGCCGCTGTAGTTGCATACATGAATAAATTTCTATACTGTTTAGGTAGTTCTACCCCTATAATTCCCAGAAGAAAAGCTTCACAGTAAGCTTTAACCTTACTACAAGGCCACCACATATTATAGAAAGTACAGTGGTATCTCGGAAGTTGAACAGAATCCATTCCGGATGTCCGTTCGACTTCCAAAATGTTTGGAAACCAAAGCATGGCTTCTGATTGGCTGCAGGAGCGGAAGCTGCATCAGACGTTCGGGTTTCAAAGAACGTTTGCAAACCGGAACACTCACTTCTGGGTTTGTCGCATTCAGGAGCTAAAACGTTCGACTCAGAAGGTGTTCATGAACCAAGGTGCGACTGTACCTTCTTTCTCTTTAAGTTATACATTTTTGCCAGTTTACTCGGTGTTAGATACCATTTATATAACTTTTTCATGTAGTTTTCTCTTAAATCAGAGCATGCTGTAAATTTTATATCCATATTCCACGATCGTTCCCACACTTCCATATCTATATAATAACAATATCTATTGCCTAATGTATCATTGGGGATGCGGGTGGCGCTGTGGGTTAAACCACAGAGCCTAGGACTTGTCGATCAGAAGGTCAGCGGTTCGAATCCCTGTGACGGGGTGAGCTCCCGTTGCTCGGTCCTTGCTCCTGCCAACCTAGCAGTTCGAAAGCACATCAAAGTGCAAGTAGATAAATAGGTACTGCTCCGGCGGGAAGGTAAACGGCGTTTCCGTGCGCTGCTCTGGTTTGCCAGAAGCAGCTTAGTCATGCTGGCCACATGACCTGGAAGCTGTCTGCGGACAAATGCCAGCTCCCTCGGCATATAGAGTGAGATGAGCGCACAACTCCAGAGTCGGTCACGACTGGACCTAATGGTCAGGGGTACCTTTACCTTTACCTTTAATGTATCATTGAAGATTTTACTTGCTCATCCTTTGTCTCCCATTTCAGTAATATCTTACACGTTTTAGACAGCACTTTAACATTGCATTCCAATAGACCTCTCTCCAGTTGTGATATTTTCCCTCCAAACCCTCATTTCCTATCTTTCCTAAATACTTTATTCAAATGATATTGTATCCATGTTGTTAACTTTCCTGATAAATCATTAAATTATTTTAATTTAAACTCTTCTCCCTCTTGCTTTAATAAATTTCTACAAGTTGTCCAACCTATCATATTCTTTTTCTTTACCACTATGGCTTCCAATGATGAGAGTCAAAGTGGTGTTTTTATCTCCAATAATTTTTTGTACTTATCCCATTCTCTTTACAAATTTTTCCTAATTATGTGATTTGTAAATCCTTTGTGTACTTTCACCTTTTCATAGGTGTGCCAGCTTCCAATATTATCATGACATCTAAATCTAAAATATGTGGATTCTCCAATGTCATCCAGTCCTTCAGCCACCCTAAAGTGACTTACCGTATATTGCCACCTTTTTTAGGCTAAAAAGCTGAAGCATGCACTGAGCTAAAAGCTAAAGCTGTCTTTTGAAATTCTAAACTGACATTCTCACTAGACATGTTGTGTCCAATCTATATTGGGTTTTTAACCCACTCTCCAAAAATGGGATTGAAACAAGGTTTCTGGTTTATGTTTTATTTAAATTAGTTTGTCTGATCCTATATTCTCAGGAGACCAGGAGAGAAGTTTGGGTACATCTCAGCTTTCTGAGAGGGGTTTGCATGGGTTAAGACAGATAGAGCAAGAGACCTCCAGCTTCTCAGACTATCTCTGTAGTACTGTACCTTTATAACTATGCTGACCTCTCTCTATCTCTTTGATGTTTACAGTGGTATTGCATTTCATTTACAACTTCCTGCTCCGCTCCTCCTCATGCACTTTATTTGGACCTCAAGGCAAGAGGTCATCTTGGATCAATCTTCTGGGAACAAAGGGGCAAGCATAGCTTTGCTTCTTTGTTTCTCCAGCTAGAATGTACTTCCTTACAATAAGTTTTCTTATATAAACCATGCCTCAGTCTGAATGCCTTTCAACTAAAGGTGTGCTCCAAGCAAGAATTCATTTAACTAAAGTTAACTTCCTCTGCTGCATATAAACACTAACATTTCCTACATTGTAGAGTTCTGGCAACTATCAGCTTTGTCTGTAGAATCAATTTCCATAATGCTCCCTGCATAGCAGGGCTTGCTAACCCCTATCTCCCCTCTCCCAAGACCCTACCAGTTAAAAAAATAGAAAGAGTGCTGGGGTGAACAATGAAGTTTAAGCAATTTGATTATGCATCAGGGTGGTTTTTGATAAGCAAAAAAGAGGCAAAACTTCTCATTGACTAATCAATATGGATCAACTGAAAAGGGGAGCTTTGTGCCTCTATGTGTGTTTCCCATGTCTTGCACACGTTTGTCCTGTGTTGTGCGTGATTGTGTGTACAAGAGTGTGGGGTGAACACACTCACTTACTGGCATGCGTTCTGTGGAAGATTGGCTAAACATGGAAGTGGCCATCAGGGCAAAATGGTTAGCCATTCCTAGTATATAGGATGGCTCTTAAAAACTATATTGGCACACAATGCAACTGCCAACTCCTAATATGAACAAGACGACCAGAACATATCTGGCTAATTCTGCAACACATACTGACTGCATGTTAGCTTCTGATGCTTTGAAATCTGTTACTGGCCAAGGGCAGATGGCCATTAAGATCTACTGAAGAGGGCCTGATTGTGATCCTATCTAGGCAGGAAATAAATATAGAAGAGTGACTTTCCTGTTGTGGCTGTGACCTCTGGAGCCAGCTGCCCAGCAGAACCTTCACATCTTTAAGAAGATGATGAAAGGATTGATTTTAAATATGCTTTAAATGTGAAATACTGAGGGGGGGTTGAGGAATTTATGTTAGCTAGATTTTTTAGTATATTTATGAAGTTACATATTGTTTTAATTAATGCCTGTGATTTTTTTCTGGTTTTTTAATCTTGATTGAAGTTACAGGCACAGAGCAAGTTTTCAGAATATAAGTAATTACTTGGAATTGTTAGGTGAGATATCGAACATAATAAACAAACAAATAAATAAATATATAAATAGGGCTGAGCTGAATTTTCTTGGAGCATATATATATATATATATATATATATATATATATATATGCTTTCGTAGATTTTCACGGGTACAGGAATGCAGGTTTTGGTGTCCTCGGGTGTCTTCCCGTGTAAAAGTTGGGGTGTCTAGGCGACGTTTCGACGAGGTCTCACTCGTCATCTTCAGGCCTGAAGATGACGAGTGAGACCTCGTCGAAACGTCGCCTAGACACCCCAACTTTTACACGGGAAGACACCCGAGGACACCAAAACCTGCATTCCTGTACCCGTGAAAATCTACGAAAGCAAATGCCTGAAGATGACGAGTGAGACCTCGTCGAAACGTCGCCTAGACACCCCAACTTTTACACGGGAAGACACCCGAGGACACCAAAACCTGCATATATATATATATATATATATATATATATATATATATATATATATATATATATGAAAGGTGCCATTTCCGGGGATATGAAGCTTTCTGTGAAAGTTCAACACATCTGGGGGGGGGGGAGAGATACCTTTTGCTGTAAAAATGTGATCCAATCCCTTTTCTTGGCAAAGCACTTTCCAAAAGAAGATAAAAGACCATCCTAAAACTTGTGGCATGGTTACCTTCTTATAAAGTGGCTCTTTTATAGCAATCACATAATTTACATACTCTGAACAAGATTCTGGCAATATTGCCCTGGTAAAGAGGCACTCATGCTTGGGATTGGGGTAGTTTGTGCTATTGTAAATATCTGTAATACTGGTCCCTGAAAGGTACTCGTCTGTGTTGAGCATTGTCCTAAGCCCCAGTTGTTTAGTGTTGGATTTTTATAGTACTTTCTGAACCTATCCCTGATGCAATATTCAGTTCCACATATATTCTTTCTGTGTTCACTGTTCCAGCATACAAATAGAAAAGCCTGCATCTTCAGAGCATTCTAAATGTAGACTATAGAGATTTTTGGTGACAGAGTCTGCCCTCTCATAACTTCCCAGTTGGTTCTTCTTTGCTGCAGCAGTGGCATTGTAAAGAATAGCTTTATTTTCTCATTTCAGGCCAGTATACATTATGTGACAGTGTGTACGCATCTAATGCACCTTTTGCAATTATCACATGTTCCTTCCCTGACTATTCATTCTTATAAATGTGGTTGTATGTGCTGAAAGCAAGCTGCATACATGTGAAATGCAGTCATTGAAAACAAACAATACATTTCCTGTAGTTATGCCTTGATTTAATCACGTGGATGTACATTTATAAGACCAAGAGAAAAATTACAGGGAGGTGCTTTCCTATGATGATAGTATCTTGTTTTAAAAATGTACAAATGATCCAATTTCTCATTCAGAGTCAAGTCTGTTTCTAAAGGCTATAAAAGGGCTTCAAAGGTATATTCAACACTTTGAATTGTGCTCGGAAACGTACTGGGAGCCAATGTAGGTCTTTCAAGAGCGGTGTTATGTGGTCTCGGCGGCTGCTCCCAGTCACCAGTCTAGCTGCCGCGTTCTGGATTAGTTGTAGTTTCCGGGTCACCTTCAAAGGTAGCCCCACGTAGAGCGCGTTGCAGTAGTCCAAGCGGGAGATAACCAGAGCATGCATCATTCTGGTGAGACAGTCTGCAGGCAGATAGGGTCTCAGCCTACGTACCAGATGGAGCTGGTAAACAGCTGCCCTGGATACAGATTTGACCTGTGCCTCCATGGACAGCTGTGACTCACAGGCTGCGCACCTGGTCCTTCAGGGGCACAGTTACCCCATTCAGGACCAGGGAATCCTCCACACCTGCCCGCCTCCTGTCCCCCAATAACAGTACTTCTGTCTTGTCAGGATTCAACCTCAATCTGTTAGCCGCCATCCATCCTCCAACCGCCTCCAGACACTCACACAGGACCTTCACCACCTTCACTGGTTCTGATTTAAAAGAGAGGTAGAGCTGGGTATCATCCGCATACTGATGAACACCCAGCCCAAACCTCCTGATGATCTCTCCCAGTGGCTGCATGTAAATGTTGAAAAGCATGGGGGTGGACAGAACCCTGAGGCACCCCACAAGTGAGAGCCCAGGGGTCTGAACACTCATCCCCCACCACCATTTTCTGAATACGGCCCAGGGGGAAGGAGCAGCACCACTGTATGACAGTGCCCCCAGCTCCCAGCCCCTCAAGACGGTCCAGAAGGATGTTATGGTCGATGGTATCAAACGCCGCTGAGAGATCCAGCAGAACTAGGAAACAGCTCTCACCTTTGTCCCTAGCCCGCCAGAGATCATCAACCAGTGCGACCAAGGCAGTTTCAGTCCCATGATGAGGCCTGAATCCTGACTGGAAGGGATCCAAATGGTCTGCTTCTTCCAGGCGTGCCTGGAGTTGTTCAGCAACCACTCGCTCAATCACCTTGCCCAAGAATGGAAGATTTGAGACTGGGCGATAATTGGCCATCGTGGCCGCATCTAAAGATGTTTTTTTAAGAAGCGGTTTAATAACCGCCTCTTTCAGCGGGTCTGGGAAGGCTCCCTCATGGAGGGAAGCATTCACCACCCCACGAAGCCCATCGCCCAGTCCTTCCCGGCTAGCTTTTATAAGCCAGGATGGGCAAGGATCCAGGAGACAGGTGGTTGGCTTCACTCGTCCAAGCAGCCTGTCTACATCCTTGGAGGTAACAGATTGGAATTGATCCCACACAACTTGACTAGACAGGACTCTAGAACTCTCCCGCCCTGGCCCTGCTCCCACGGTGGAGTCTACTTCTTCCCGAATCTGAGCGATTTTATCTGCAAAAAACTTTGCGAAATCATTGCAGGAGATCATGTGGCCCGTATTGGGCCCCGATGTCGCAGGTGGTTCCGCTAAATTGTAAACCACCTGAAAAAGTCTCCTGCTGCTGTTTTCTGCAGATGCAATAGAGGTGGCGAAGAAGGTCTTCTTCGCTGTCGCTATCGCCACTTGGTAGGCTCGACGTTGAGCTCTAACCTGTGTCCGGTCAGATTCGGAATGAGTTATCCGCCACCGGCGCTCTAGCCATCTCAACGATTGTTTCATTACCCTCAGATCCATGGAAAACCACAGGGCTGCCCGGGCTCCATGCAATCGGAGAGAGCGCTTCTGAGCCAAACAGCCAATAGCCCTGGTTAACTTCACATTCCAGCGGGCCACCAGGGAATCGGCTGAAAGGCCATCAACATGGTATAAAGCATCCCCTACCACTCTCTGGAAACCATTTGGATCCATTAAGTGGCGGGGGCGGACCATCTGAATCGGTCCCACCTCCCTGCAGAGGGGATGGGTCGCAGAGAAGTCCAGTTGCACCAGGAAGTGATCTGACCATGGCACTTCTTTTGTTTCGCTTTTACTTAGTGTCGGATCACCAACATCCATAGAGGTAAACACCAGGTCCAAGGCATGTCCGTGGCTATGGGTTGGGCCAGACTTTTTCAGGGACAGCCCCATGGAGGCCATGCTTTCCACGAAGTCCCAAACAGCCCCTTGTAAGGTCGTGTCGGCATGGATGTTAAAATCCCCTAGGACAACCAAGCTAGGTGTCTCCAGGAGAACATCCGCCACAACCTGAAGCAGCTCGGGCAGGGAATCCTTGGTGCAGCGGGGAGGTCGGTACACCAAAAGGAATCCTGTACTGCGCCTATTGCCCAACTTCCAGAACATGCACTCGGAAAACTGGGTCTTCCCAATAGGACGCCTGGTGCAAACTAATGACTTCCTAAAAATCACTGCACCCCCCCTCCCCACCACATGTAATGGATAGAGAGTTAGACTAGGGCTGTGGATGCTGATCTTCAAAGTTCCACTCAACCTTGAAGCACACTGGTTAACTTTTGGCAAGTCACTGTATCTCAGTCTGACCTACCTAACATAAATTATGGGATATAAATATAATAACTAATAAGTAAATAATTGTTTATTTCTGCAGGTGACTCCTGTGGCGCTCAGCAGAATGGAGAAGCAGAGACGACGGGAAGAGGAGGAGGAACGTCAAATCCTTCTGGCAGTTCAGAAGAAGGAGCAAGAACAAATGTTGAAGGAGGAAAGGAAGCGAGAAATGGAGGAGAAAGTCAAGGCAGTGGAAGGTAGGCGGATCAGCTTTACGGAAGGTTTTTTAGTTGCTCTTGGTCTACAAATTATTTTTATATGCATGATATCCACTTCACAAGCATTGTACACCAGCATGTCACTCTGTTTAGTTGTTTAATGGCAATGATTGCTTGTCTTAGTCTGACAGAAGTAATATAGTCGTCATGGCTGGTAGCTTCATTGATATCCTTATTCTGCTTGAATTTGTCTAATCTCTACATTTTGTGGCAGTGCATAAAGAAGTACGTTTTTGTATTTCACAAATCCCTAACCATTTAGTTTCATTGAATGACTCCAGTTCTAATATTAGAGAGAGCAAAACATCTTTCTACCTACTTCCTCTGCACCACACATAATTTTATACACCTCTCTCATATCCTCACTTTCTCACCTTTTCTAAATTAAAAAGGTCCAAACATTATAACGTTTCCTCAAAGAGGAGTTGCTCCAACCCCATGATAATTCCACTGGTGGCACACAAGAGTGTGAATGACCTCCTGAAACCCTGGGCATCGTGCAAGAAAACTTCTCAAGAATGTAACAGTTTTTCTTCCCTATCTTCAGAACGAGCCAAGAGAAGGAAGCTCCGAGAAGAGCGGGCATGGCTGCTTGCCCAGGGAAAGGAACTTCCCCCAGAGCTTTCTCACTTGGACCCCAGTTCACCTGCTAGGGAGGAGAGGAAGACCAAGGACCTGTAAGTAAATTGCAGTGAGTGGCCTATAAATGCAGAAAAACAATCACACCCAAAACAGTTGATTGTCACTGTTAATGTTGATGGCCAAAGAAAAGGCTATAGAGGAATTATACTATGTGGCATTAAAAAGAGTGTGAGTGCAGGCCTTGGAAAGCATTGCAATTGCTGGAATTGAACATTCAGTGATAAGGATAACATACCAGAGACAGAGTTGGGGAGGAAATGAGGCTGGAGAAACTTTGCATTAATTTTACATTTCCTCTTTGCAGTTTTGAATTGGATGATGAGTTCACTGCCATGTACAAAGGTCAGTCCCCACACCAGACACTAGCTTTGCAGGTTGGTTGGTTTTTAAAGTATTGGCATCCATTTGTATGTGTAACAGTTTATCATCTTTTTGCTGCTGACAGTTCTCGATGTAGTGAAGGCTCACAAGGACTCCTGGCCATTCCTGGAGCCAGTTGATGAATCCTATGCCCCAAATTACTACCAAATTGTTAAGGTAAGCAATATGAAACCCTTTTTTGCATTCTGAACATTGTGTTATAGTTGATGCAATGGAATCTGCATAATTTAGCAGGCAGAATAAGAATACATCTTTTTAAAGGATGATTGTAGCTTTCAAGGTCTGTAAGTCTGAAGCAAACTGGGGTATTTTTCAGACTCCCATGGATATATCTAGCATGGAGAAGAAGCTAAATGGAGGCCAATACTACACCAAGGAGGAATTTGTGGGTGACATGAAGACCATGTTCAGGAACTGCCTTAAATACAACGGTGAAAATAGTGGTAAGAATTTGGAACCTGAGTTCCATTTATTGTGTACATATACATGGAAAACAGCCCAAGTCTTTTGTAGCTGGATTGGACAGGAAATGGATGAAGAGGTTAAGACCGTAATTCTTAATTCACTACAAACATTTGAAAAATTAAATAAATGTGCCTTGTGGCTATATTCATTCACATGAAAGGCTTCTGGAGTAAACCCTGAGGAAAAATATGTACAAATTGGTTTGTGGGACATCTTCAGGAGTAAACCCAACACAATTCCCGTTCCTAAGACTGTTGGATGGCATCTTGTATGTCTCCTTCCAGCAACTCCTGCAGCCAAGCTGGTGCCTAAAATATTGCTCTTCTTTCCTTTGGACTACATCAGCAGGGCTGAGAGTGGGGTATTGTTGTCTGGGTAGCCCAGGACCTCCATACATACTGCCCAGGCTTGCTCACTGGAGAGGAGGTGCATTCCATTGTCTCTCAAGATGGATGGATGCCAACAACAGTGTAATTGGCAGAGTCAATCCTGCTTGCAGGTGTCAGATTATTATTATTTAATTCAACTATGCATCATGGACTAGAGTGGCAGAAAGTTAATAAGCTGGTATAAGCAGGGGAACATGGAGTGTTAGTTATAGAGAAAGGATTGGGAACTGTGCTGTCAGCTGAATTTATATTAGCTGGCATTAGGAAAAACTGCTCTTTTTATGATCTTCTTTCAGACCACAGTCTTTATGTCCTCATGCTATTCTGTGCTACTCTTAGACCAGAGGCATCATCTTTCAAAAAGTTGTAGCTCTCAGAATCCTAACCTTGTTAAAGAGGCTGGATTCCCCACATACACAAAATGCAACAGTACACAAAGCCCAGAGAAATGTGCTTAACTGTTGACATAATCTGTAGGATTGTCATGTGCATATAGTTGAAGCATAGTTCCTTCATGTACAGAGTTCCAGTTGTGTGGCTAGCATTTCTGTATTAAGCTCTGTGTAGCAGCTGCACACTAAAAAAGAGAGAAAAAGATGAGTGTGGTCTTCTGAATTTGGGTGACCTTACACTATTGGGCAACATTATGAATCATTTACTAAAATATTGTGGATGGGATTCACTCAAAGAGCCCTGTCAGTGGAAGCCCTTCACAAGGACTTCTGCTTGTGTCACAGGGTTTCCCCTCACACTGCCCCCTGCCCCCCAATTGACTTAGGAGAACACCAGAACAGCACATGGAAAGATGAATCATTCCTTCTGGCAAGCTTACAGACATGGGGCACTGCTGAATTCCATTCTTTTACTTGGGTCTACCAGTTGCACACATTTCTGAAACAAACAGAAAACTTACTTTAACTCATTTTTAAGACCATTTATGCCCAATGCAAGACTTGATATGTGAAACTGAAGTGGAGTCATCCCATTACAGTGGTACCTCGGGTTACAAACACCTCAGGTAACAAACACTTTGGTTTACAGACTCTGCTAACCCAGACGTAGTACCTCTGGTTAAGAACTTTACCTCAGGATGAGAACAGAAATCACGCGTCGGCAGCAGGAGGCCCCATTAAGCTAAAGTGGTACCTCAGGTTAAGAACGGCTTCAGGTTAAGAACAAACCTCCGGAATTAATTAAGTTCGTAACCAGAGGTACCACTGTATGTGTTTAATAAATGCACAACAGAGGCATCTGTATTACAGTTTGCATTATATTGATAATTTAAAATAAGGAATGTTACTGAAGGGATGCATTGAAATCCATCTTATAGCTTCCAGTTTTCCAGCTCTGAATGTATTTTATTTCCTTTTTAAAAACATAGTAAAAGCAGAGAGAGAGAATAACCTACATTCTAAGGGCAGTTCTCAGCAGAGGAAAAATGTAACTACCCATAAAACTCACTTTCTTTGATTTGCTTCTTTCAACACAGAATACACTAAAATGGCTTATAACTTAGAAAGATGCTTCCACCGGGCAATGATGAAGCACTTCCCTGGAGAAGATGGGGACACAGATGATGAGTTCTGGATCAGAGAAGATGGGAAGCGAGAGAAAAGAAGCCGTCGGACTATACGTTCCAGCACAGGGAATGTTTGGACTCGATCCAGAGACTCTGAAGGACCTGGCAAGAGACAACAGCATGTGCAAAATGGAGGAAAACTTCCACCTCACAAGGCGAAACATAGAGTGCCTACTTCTTCCTCTTCTTCCTTCTTCTCTGCCGAGGGTCCAAGTAGTAGTTCTATTCATCCCTCTGGAGAAATGGCCTCTTCCAATGGCCGAGGTTTCCTGAGTTCACATAGCTATGGTGGAATGCCCAACCGTGTATCCCATCCAGGGCAGATGGTAAGTCCCACTCCACTGGACCAACAGGAAAAAATATTATTTGGCGGGAATTACAAAAGGAACACCAGCAAATGGGAGGAAGTAGCATTAAGTATCCAAGCCTCTTTTCCTTTTTATAGCAAACTTCATGCTTTCTTTCCTTCCCCTATTCCTTCCTTCTTGGTGCAGTTTACACTGGACTTGAACAAACCCAGATTTTTTTTTTTTTTTTTTGTGTGTGTGTGTGTGTGTACTAGATCTTGTCTGGAAGATAAAAGATTTGGAAGGATTGTTTTCCATGTAACCACTTTTTTAAAAAATTAGCTACAAAGAAATACTGTCTGAATTTCTACTAATAGAATCAGAATTTGAAAAAGACAGAAAAAATCTAGTGCAGCCATCTTCCCTCTTAGTTTCACTTTACAGGCCTTATTATGCTCACTATCAGAGAGGTGGAATATTCAAAAGTTTGGCAATGGAGCATTTTGCTCCGGATGGTTCCGCAAACAAGGGAGAGTGCACATTTCCCAGCCTCTCCCTGATGATTTTCCTGGGTCAATGGTTAATATGATGGGGGAGGAATTTCCTACCCAACCTCAAATGTGGCCATCAATCACACCCTCAGCAAAAGCGACCAAGTGTTCCCAGGAATAAATAACCTTCAGGTTGGATTCATAAAATTGCTTGGCCCTGACTCAACCACAGTAGGATTTGTTCCTTTCAAAACTGTTCCAGAGAGACAATTCCATAGTTTTATAGCTGTGCTAGTTAAATTTCACATTTGCATTTGACTTCCCAGGTTTGCAGCAAAGCTGCTGCAGACCGCATCTGCTGTACATGCTTAGTAGGGGGAAGCTGGGTTATTGCCATTTAAAATCGTGGGAGGGAAAGGGGTAGGAAGTGGTGAAAATACTGTTCTTATTAGAATTGCCAGCATTTGTGAATTTGATTGTTGGAGTGCTGTGTGTAGCCTGTGTGCTTCTGCTGTGATGCATCTGTGGAGAATCAGAGGCAGTGACATGATTTATCTATCAGATTTACCTCCCAGGAGAACAAACAAGAGGCTAGGCAGGAAGTAGAAACGGATGCTCTTCCTCTCACAGGCATATTTGGTTCTCCTAACTGGTGAATTTATCACCTTCACTAGTGCATTGATATTCAGTGGATGGGTCTTGACTAAGAATGAGCATTTTACTAGTAAAAGAAGAAAAAGAAGATTTGATTAATGGAGTGGTTAAATAATTTGCAAAATCTTTTTAGGGCATTAATGTTATGGTAACAACAAAGAAGATAATAATAAACAGATTGGTACTTATACCAATTATGAAAAACCGATAAGAAAGCTGTTGTGAAACAATGACACTAGCTTTGTTATAAATGTAGTATTTATTTCATTACTCATCCATCCCCTCCCTCCCTCAAGGGCAGCATTCTTAATTTTCTCTCTAAAAAATCTCACCACTGCATCTGTTGGCTAAGAATGGGTGATTGGTTCAGTGTCGCTTCAAAAACATCATAGCTGAGTGAGGTAATGAATCTGGGTCTCCCTGGTCCCATCTTGCAGTTTAAAGTGAAAGGTGGCTCCTCAATCTGAAATGACTGAAGTTTGTGACTGTAGAAATTCCATCTCCTACTAAGTTGCATAGGTGACTTTTGTTTTCCTGTACAGAGACCAGCAGTGCCAGGACCATTTGGCTCTTTGCATGGGTCTGATCCAGCAAAACCATATGGGTCACCACGAGTACCAGAACCACACCCTGGTGAGCCAGGTCAGCAGCATCAGCACTTTGTCATGCAGGTAGGAAACATAATCTGAAAGGAGCTGCCACCTCCATATTTAAGAACTGCATGCAAGTCTGCAGTAAGGAAACCTTGATTCTGTCTTACAAATTAAAAACAATTACTTATTCATGGTCTTATTACTATTGCTATTGGGGCAGGTTGGGGGTACTCCTGGATCTTTTGCTGTCACTTGAGCCTCAGGTGGCCTTAGTGATGCAGAGTACCTTCCATCAGCTTCAGCTGGTGGACTATCTGTGCCCAGGGATAACCTAACATCTGTTGTTTCTATGCTCTGGTAACCTCTAGGTTAGATAACTGCAATGTGCTATACATAGGGCTGCCTCCGAAGTTCAGAAACTTTGATTGGTGCAGAATTCGGTAGCCAGGCTGCTCAGTGGGGCAACATGGTTTGAGCATATAGCGCCAATCCTGGTCCAACTGTGCTGGCTGTCAGTTAGTTTCTGGGCCCAATTCAAAGTGTTGGTTTTGACCTATAATGCCTTAAATGGCTCAGGACTGCAATACCTCAAGGATTGCCTCTCTCCAGATGAACTTACCCAGATCCTACGATAATCATCGGAGGCCTTTCTTCATGTGCCTCCTCTGCGAGATGTTCAGAGGGTGGTAACATGAAAACAGACTTCTCTGTGGAGGCTCCCCATTTGTGAAATTCTCTCCCCAGGAAGGCTCAGCTTGCAGCTTCATTATACACCTTTAGGTGCCAGGAGAACATAATTAATCTTAGAATCATAGAATCATAGAGTTGGAAGAGACCACAAGGGCCATCGAGTCCAACCCCCTGCCAAGCAGGAAACACCATCAGAGCACTCCTGACATAAGGTTGTCAAGCCTCTGCTTAAAGACCTCCAAAGAAGGAGACTCCACCACACTCCTTGGCAGCAAATTCCACTGTCGAACAGCTCTTACTGTCAGGAAGTTCCTCCTAATGTTTAGGTGGAATCTTCTTTCTTGTAGTTTGGATCCACAATCTGATACCTTTTTAAATGTGTTGCGGTGTTATGGGAGGGGGTGAGGGTGTTCTTGTTTTTATTATGTATTTTTTTAATCTTGTATTTTTATGTTGTGAACTGCCCTGAGATCTACAGATGGAGGGGTAGTATAATAATAATAATAATAATAATAATAATAATAATAATAATAATGATGATGATGATGATGATGTTCTAGATTCTTGGTTAAAGTGTAGTCTCGATTCTTGCTGTTATATATCCGTTACTAATGACTTTGATTTTCCTATGTCCACATTGAACCTGCCTCATTTCCCTGTTTCCTTCCGCAGCCTACAGTTGGATTGAATGATCCCAGAGGACATCGGCTTCCTGCTCCAGAGAAGCAGGTATGTGCAGGACCAATGCACGTCTCCACAATAGGACCACAGCCTGGATCCCTTCAACTTGGTCGGATGACAGGTCCTCCCTCAGATGCCAGTATGTATTCCCCTGCACAATTTCAGCAAGGATTCCCTTCTCCAAGGCACAATGGACCCCCTACAAGACAAACAGAGACCTCAGAGGTTCCCCCTGGACATGTTTACAGGCCCTATAAATACCTAAACCGTGCACATCCTGCTGTGTGGAATGGAAGCCATGATACAGTAAACCAGATGACCTTGGGAGTAGACAAGCGACCCTCAATGGGTCCGCCTCGTGCGTTGAGCCACATGATGGACCCTCAGGTACTGAGACCACCTTTGCCACCTAATCAGTGGACTGAGCAATCCAATTTCCTACCTCATGGAGCTCCACCCTCAGGATATATCCGACAACCAGGAAAAGGGCCTGGTCAGAGAATGCAACAGCAGCTACCAGCCTCATTATTTGGGCCTCCCACACAAATGCCAAGAGGAACCCAAGGTGGGGATTCCATGATGGACAGTCCAGAGATGATTGCCATGCAACAGCTGTCCTCCCGGGTATGCCCACCTGGTGTGCCTTACCATCCCCGTCAGCCTCCTCCCCCCCACTTGCCTGGACCATTTCCCCAACTGGCCCATGTAGCATCTATGAACATTCAACCTCCAAAAACAGTTTTAGGGAATGGGAACTCTCAGGACACCAGCCAGACAGTTGATTCAGAGAATAACCAAGGTAATTGCATGTTCTTGATCTGCTAAGGCAAAATATGGTGGCTTCATCAGTTGAGCAACTGATTTATGTCCATTTGCCCCAAGCATCTGTAAAGAGTTAGGGACTGCTGTTGTCATTGGTGAATCGGGTTGGGGGGGCTGTCTGTTTGATGCTTTACTATGGCATGTCCACACATAGGTGGCCATGGGAGAAAGTAAGGTGACTAGTAGATTTTATTGGACACCATTAGGAGCAGCACAGTAAGAATTTGTTTTGATACAAGTATACTGTAAGTTTTTCCCATTCAAACCCTTTGATATTAACAGGAGCTGCATACCTGCATCATGGTTAGCATGTCTCCACATAACAGTCTTCTTCTAGCACCATTTTAATTGTGAAGCAAATCTGGGGGGAAACTTTATTTACATTTCTTCACTGTTCCTGCTCTACTTAAAATTGTGAAGTTAATAGGTGGTGGAGTTTCACTCAGGCCTTGTGTAAATGTGATGTTAACTGGGTTCAGAGATTGGGAGCAGGCTGCAGGATCACACACTCCCTTCTGACACACATGCTCAATCACACTAAATTGTCCCACTCCCCTTTAACATGGCTCAGCATTGCATGTTATTGTTGCTAAGCCTGATAAAAATAACCATAGGGGTGCTCTAAACTCCCATTTCGTAAAAACCAAGTTAATATTATGTCTATACAGGACCTTGGAGTTCACTGTAACTTTTCTGGATGTTGTCAGTTCATGGGATGAAAAAGATTTAACTTCTCTTTGCTTCATTTTGCACAGTGAACCCTCCACCAGGAGTGGAAGAGAAAGCCCAGTGTATTGGCCTTCCAGAGGGGACATACCCCAAGCTGCTACCTCATTCCAAGCTTCCCTTGCAAATGGATTGCTCCAGGCAGACCCAGGAAGGGGAGGGTGTTGATTCTGGAACTAAAAATGATCCAAAAGCAGCACAGAGCAAGAGCACATGGCCAGCGGAGAGTAACTATACAAGTTCAGCAGCCCAAGGATGTGCTCAGGACAGTGTAACAGCGACAGAAAGAGGGCCTGTGCCTGAAAATGGTGCTATAGGTGATGGACCATCCACTGGCACTGAAGGGAAAACAGTGGCTGCTAATATAATGGAGAAGTCGCGTTGCACTGGGGGGAAAAATGTGTTGGAAGCAACTATGCCTTGCGTGGGACAGAGCACCAATACTCCTGCTGCCATGGATAGCAGTCCGGCAGGAGGCACCTCTGGCCAGTTTGCCCCTCTCTACATGCCCAATTTGGAGTATCCAAATTCAGCAGCACGCTATCACATCAATCCAGGACTGCAGGGATTTAATCCTATGATGGGAGGGAAACCCCACCCAGTAGCCCATTCTCAACATTTTTCTGCCCGAGGCTTTCAGCCTAGTAACAGTCCCCATGGGGTTTTCCCTCGTTACCGTTCCCACCAGGGCATGCCATACCCTTACCAGCCTCAACCTCCTCCTTCCTATCACCACTACCAGCAGCCTCCTTACTATCCTTGTCCACAGGGCTATTCAGACTGGCAGAGGCCTTTCCCTCCCCAGTCCAGTCCCACGGGTCATCCACCTGGTCCATCACCTCTGGCCAGGCCTCCTTTCTCAGACAGAGCGACCATGGGCAGCGGCATGCAGGGCTGTGAAGTGCTTACCACTTCTTTGGCTTCCCCAAACCGAATGGACATGGCAAGCACCAAAGAGGTTCCCAGCAGTGGGCAAGAGCTGCCACCTGAGGCTGAGAAAACGGATGAATCCCAAGAGAGGCCTGAAAGTCCCAAAGAGTTTCTTGATTTGGACAACCACAATGCAGCCACCAAGAGACAGAGATCAGTTGCAGCAGGAGAATACCTGTATAGTTCACCACCACCACCCATGAGTTCTTCTGGGCTTGGGTTTGGTCCCTCTGCTTTCCCACCGCACAGTGTCATGCTGCAGACAGGGTCACCTTATGCACCACGACATCCCACCGGTCACTTCCAGTCCAGAGCTTATGGGTCACCTGTGAATGCTCACTTGGCACATCTTCCAGCCACCAATCAAGCCAATGGTCTTGCTCATGAGGGACCTCTGTACCGCTGCCAGGAAGAGAATGTGGGGCACTTTCAGGCCTTAATGATGGAACAGACAGGACGTGGAGGTGGCATGGGGGGACTGTCTCCAGATATGTATAGAACAGCAGGGTAAGACTGTTCTCCATGGGACAATGAGGTGGGGGAAGAATGCCAGGGGGTGGGGAAGAGTGCTGAATGATAGTTGCTGTCATAAAGGTGAGATTCTAAAGAGCAGCAATGAACAGTAGACATCACTACCATGTGTGATAGAGCTTCAGAAGTAACCTTGCAATGAGAGAAGGGATTGATCTGATAGTTTTGATTCTGTTCATACCTGTAATGCCCTCACAGGCCCTTATCCGTGGTTTTGGTATCCTTATATAGATCTTCCAGCACATTAACATTACATGGAGCAACATTTACAGTTCTTGTCCCCACAATCTTGGCTCATATTTTAAGTTTTTACTCTTACTGACAACCTGAAATTATTTAGAAGTGACTGCTGCAATCTCACACAGAATTTCCTGTCTTATGGAAATTCTAGTTCCTTATATTTTTGTTCACTTGTTAACAGGAGCTGGCAGTGCATACACACCATGGGTAGAAGAGGGGAGAACTGACTTTCTGATTGATTGATTGATTGATTGATTGATTGATTGAATAGCTGACCCTTCATCTCAGTGGATCCTAGGGCAGTGTTTTTCCTGAATTATACTACTAAACCATGAATTTATTTTCATTTGTTGAAGTTATCAATAAGGTTTCTTGTATTTTTTTAGGGAGAAAGCTATTCATATACTTCATATTGATTGAGATAACAATTCAGTAGTAAAGGCTGAAGGTTGCTTACAATACTAACATCACTTCTTTTTGTAGACTATTCAATCTTATTCTCCATAGATTTTGTGCGGGAAAATTTAGATTAATTCATTGTTCTCTCTTTTTTATAGTGAAGGAGAGTTAAGGGATGTACATCTTATTTATGTTCAGCAACCAGATAAAATCAGATACAGAGAACTTGGGATATGATGTAGATCTAACCGTGTATGTCACAGGGGTCAGCAAACTTTTTCAGCAGGGGGCCAGTCCACTGCCCCTCAGACCTTGTGGGGGGCCGGACTTTAATTTTGGGGGGGAAATGAATGAATTCCTATGCCCCACAAATAACCCAGAGATGCATTTTAAATAAAAGCACACATTCTACTCATGTTAAAACACGCTGATTCCTGGACCGTCCGTGGGCCGGATTTAGAAGGCGATTGGGCCTTAGTTTGCCTACCCATGGTGAATCTCCACCAAATGAATTTCCCATTGTAGGAACATATGTCTTTGCATAAACTATGTGTTTATGCCATTGCTAAGGTTGCCATTTCCATTGTGTATGATTCCAGAATGCACATGCACCAGCCACAATCCCCGTTCTTAAAGGTGCCTACCACAACACCAGCTCGGGAAGACCCTCCAGCACAAAAAACACCAGCATTGCCTCTGGATCAAGTAAGTACAAATAAAGGACAGATTATAGGGAATGATGTTTGTGTTGCACCATGATGCATGAAATA
This sequence comes from Podarcis melisellensis, assembly GCF_964234715.1. Taxonomy (NCBI): domain Eukaryota; kingdom Metazoa; phylum Chordata; class Lepidosauria; order Squamata; family Lacertidae; genus Podarcis; species Podarcis melisellensis. The sequence continues at coordinate 59,269,993 of NC_138542.1, forward strand.
TGTGAGTATTAGTAGCTTTTGTGGGAAGGGAGAAAGCAGAACCAATGGTAGGCCATACTTTTTATTATAATTTGGTGAGTGATATTTATTCTTGGGATTGCTTTAATATTGTGCACGCTTTTGCTTAGGCTTAGATTTTTTTGATGGCAAGCAAGAAATCATACTAAGCCAACTGCTAGCAACAACAACAACAAACAACAACCAAAAACAAACAATGCTGCATTCATATTGCATTTTGGATTGGACCAAAGCCCTTCTCAGTGATACATACAACAACATTATTATGCCAGGCATGCATTACAATCTTCTTATTGCAGTTGGTAGAAAACTGCAACTGGGAGAGCATATCCTTCCTAAGGCCGTCTATGTAGTAAGTTCATGACTGCAGCAAAATTTGAACTGGGGATTTCCAGCACTCCTTTTGGGCCAATACACTAAGTTATTGCTCTTAATTCATTAGACATGGCTGTTTATTAAGTCCTTCTAAAAATGAAAAATGATTTCTGTCCTAGGTTGATGAAATAACTGCGGTGTATTTCTCAGTCTTTGCTTTCAAAGGGTGTAAAATCAGTTTCTTGTTAGGCTGCTCTGATATTGTGCCATCTGGTGGCCAGAATAATGATACATATACATGTGCATGTGTGTTTGTTTTTAAAAATAGCTGTGTGGAGGAGGAGATGGTCAGAGTAGCAGTCACAGTTCCCCTTTGGAGGAAAAGCAGCTTTTAGTGGGGGATGGTATTTGGCAGGATTGGGATTGAGTGAGTGAAGGGGCAGGGAGGGTTAAGACACTCTTCCCACACACCATCTGCCTGTTCCCCCCCCAATGTTGCCTACCTTGAATGGATCACCTACACTTGATACCATTGTTGAAAGACTTGTACTGGATTCTCATCTGCTACCAGGCCAAGGTAAAGGTTCTTGTATTAGTGCACAAGACATGAATGATTTTGGTCTAAGATACCTTAAGAAACACCTTTCTCTGTACATCCCAATCACTAGTGGTCCCCTATGGACCAGAAGCATGACTCACGCCAAGAAGTTGCACCTTCGATATTGTTGGCCAAACTCTATGGAACTCTTTCCCAATTAGAAGTCTGACAGGCACCTCCCTGCTGAGTTGTTAAAACCATCTTACTTCAGGAGGACTTTGCCTCATGAATGATTCTCTGGTATTTTAATTTTTTTTCTCATCTTCTTGTTTAAAAAATTAATATTTTAAATTTCTGAGGTTTCAATTTTGTGATGTTTATGTTTTAAATTTTAAATTTTGCGTTTTTTATTGTTATATACCTATTTGAGACCTAGATGGTGAAAAGCATGATCTAAAATTTTAAAATAATAAATAAACTGCACAGTCCTGGAGAAGATCATCCCCCTCACCCCCCCAAGAAAATCTGCTGTCCCTCCTCCAAGAAGTAAAGTTGTTTGTTGCTATCCCGATTTTCCCCCTCCCTTTGCAGCTACTATTTAAAACCAAAATTGTGGGTTTTACACATTTAATGTAGTGTTGAAGCTCTTATTCAAAGCCTGATCTTTATTATTTATTTAGAAAACTACTTCTGAAACAAATAATCATCACTTTTTTGTTTGTCCCTTTTCAGAGTTAGTCCAAGGCTGGAAGGATTTGATGGAGACGAGAGCCACATATGAGTGGATGAGGGCAAAGGGAAATATACTTTCTACACTCATCTTCTTTCCCAGAAGCATCTCTTTCCAAGGTCTGGTGGAATAGAGCACCTCATAGGACTGTCACAATGACACAGAGGGAGCAACTTGATCTAATGACATATTTCTCACCAGAGACTTAGGTTTCATTAAGAGTTTAAAGGGGCTCTGTTTGAGGAGCTTGAAACTTTCATGAACTGCTAAAACTCAGGTATATTTTTCAGGGTGAAAGACAGGAGGCTATGGAAAGTACTTGTATTAATATGTGTGTTTGGAATGGAATCCAGTTTACAGATTTTTTTTAACCTGTTGCCTTTTAAAAGAAAAATATTTCTGTTGGTGAATGTATTGTACATTATTAGGGTGGGAGTGGTAGGCCTCAAATGTTGTGGGCATAGCACTGGGATGATCATAATATGTTTACAATCATGTCACACTGAAATCCTTCAGGAGTGGGTAGATGCAGGAAATAATTGTTTTTTCTGATTTTTTTTTAATCAACACCACCTATTGGTTACCTGGGGCTAAGGCATTGCCTGGCAACTGGCCACAGGTGTTGCTCAGGAGAAATCAGTGTTCCCCAATCTTGCCCTTGAATTGTATGCACTGCTAGTTCCTGCCACTATTGGAACTAGGAAACCAGCAAACTGGAATTTCCAGAAATTTGGAAATCTTGTTTAGAATTGTAGCAGCCTTTTCGCAAACATTTCTGACTGGGAATAATAGTTACCCTGGCATACACCCAAGCTGAGATTATGGGGATAAGAAAAGAGAATGTTGTTACATGTAATGCCAATGTTTTCAAAGATCTCTTTAAAGATGCTAGAACCGGAGACAAAGGCCTGTGATAATATTACACAAGGGTTTCTTATGCAGCATCTGTGATGCTTTCACCTAGAATACAATAATATGGCGCTCTGATTTGTCTTAAGTATGTGGCTCTCGCCAGGCCTGGACACACATTCAGTCAGAGTATGAACATTTTCACTAGGCACTACTATATTCTGTTGATGGATGCCATAGGTCTGCTCATTTGTTTACGTGGATTGTGCCTGGAGTGAGCTTCAATGTATATCCTAAGTGCTCACTCCCTCGTCTCACTGTGTGTAGAAGTTAGTGACTGAACAGGAAATATTCCATGTTTATTTGAGCTCCTCTGTGCCCATGGAAAGCAGAGAAAGGAGCATGTGAGCCAGAAATCTATTCTCAGTCTCATGTCTAGTACAAGTAGCAAGTAAAAAAGGAGCACGGCCACATCTCCAGTGGCAGTTCCATCTAACCTATTACAATTAGAGTACACAGCTCATGGACAGTCATTTTCAAAGGAAAGAAACAGGCGCTGGCACCTAGGCCCTGAAATAATTTTTTAAACTTAAGGTTTTTTGTTTCAAACAACATTTCCCCTACTGATTTTCCCCCTCCCATGAATGAATTTATATTAGTTGTGGTTTTTTTAAATAGAACTCTAGCCCAGAGTCATAGCCTCATTGCAGGCAGTTACAATACGGTGCACGCTTGAAAGGGGCTCTACCTATGTCTATCACTAAATATTACTTGAGTTTCTGCCTCTTCCCTTTAATCTCTTCTAGTCTGTTGCCTGATAACTTCATAAACTAGAGAAGAAAAATTTCTGTTCCTTGTATAGCAGATGTGGCTGGCTATCGGCTCTGCAGAAGTTGTTCCACTACCTCCCATCAGTCCCAGTCAACATGGCCAACATTCAAGTATGGTGGAAGCTGTAGTCCCAACAACATCTGGTGGGCCACAAGTTAGCATAGTATTCCCTCCCCCCCAAAAAAAATCAGGAATACATTCCAAATCTGTAGTCATTTTAGTCTGTGAAACAAACAAACAAAAGAATAATGTTGTGGCACCTTATAGATTCACTGGTTTGTTGTGAGATATACTTTAGAGAGCAATTAGCCCACTTTCATTAGAACTGTGAAGCAGGTTATTGCGTGTGAAAGCTTGTGTGTGCAATGAGCTTGTTAGGTTGGGCTTAAATGACCTACATGAATTTATTAGCACATTGGAGTTATGAGATAGCTTCTAGTATCTACAGTAGTGTCTGGTGAGGGTAGGACTCTGTTGCTGTCCTGGTTTCCCAACAGAGTAGGTCTGTGGCACTTGCTGAGAGGGGAGGTGTGAGGTGTGGGGAACTTAGTGTGATTTATGGTGGCAGGAGCAGCAGATTGGCTCTGCTGCTGGGAAGCTAGAAGAGTAGCAGAGCCCTACAAACTGTTACTCAGTATCTGTAAACATATGGATGTTAGTGGCTCCTAGGAAGGCATTGTAATAGGATAGTGGTGTTATTTCTTTTAAAAGTTGATGGGAAGCTTTTGCTGTTTCCCAGTTCCTGTTCTGTTGTAATTTTGGCATGAGTGGTTGAATAATAAGTGTGTGAGCCTTTTGGATGGCTAAGATAGATGAGTGGCACAGCTGCAGATGGACTGATAATGAGCTTCAAAGCTTGTGCTTCTTGTAATGAAAGAACTATCTCAAGCAATAACCTCCCCACTTCTACCCATCTGTATCTGTTTAAGATACAGATGGGGTGCCACACATTCTGGCCCTGCAGGACCCCTGCCTTCCATGTGGAAGAAACCTTTTTTTAAGAGGCACATAATGACCCCTGCATACTTCTCTCTGAAGCAGGAAGGGAAGAATAAATCCTTTCCTAAAGCAGACATACTAAAAATAAAGAGAAAGTGTTAATGGTAAATGTTAATCATGTTAACAATATCTATATGAGTTTTTTGGGAGGGTGAGTTTCCCTCATTGAAATAATTACCTAGGCATTAAAAAACCACTGTTGACTGGTATTAATTGCCAATTTTGGTAATTAAATCCTCCTAGTTGGATGAATTGTTTTACTCCTTATAGTGTCTCGTTATCAATAATGGTCTATGATCCTCAAACAGAGGTAATACTGATACTGGCGAATGCTACGGTGCTTGGATATATGAAATACTTCTAATTCAAACAAAACATCAAATATCAGCAGTACATCAATAGTGTGCCTATTGTAAAAAGTAGTTGTGTATTTCAGTTGATGTCTCAGTTCTAGATCTGAAGTTGGTTTGCATTTTCCTGTGTTTGGAGAGTGGAGGCAATATGTTGGTGGAACTGAAAATAAGGATCTGACAGACATGACAGTTCAGTAGGCAGAGCACAGTGCTTTCTTCATTTGGTAGCATTCCAGTATAGCCTTTATCAATAAGTTAGCACTATTTGATCACAGAGTTCTCTGGCCATTCCGTTGTGTCATCATAGGTCCCAACTAGAAGCAGGAAATAACGTAGAGGGCCTAGAAACCAGAAAATATAGTTTGTATCTTTGTATGAGGAGAGATTTTAAGTTTTCTTTCAACAATGCTGGTTTTTTCTCAGTGAAAGGAAGTGTTTATTTCCCATATATTTAAGTGTAACATTATCCTATATGTATGTTGACTGAAAAACAAAGATGCCTCTGATTGTAAAGGCCTTTTCTCCATGAGAATAGATTCCACTTTTGTGTGAGATGCAGTTGCTCTTCCATTCCCTCCCAGCAGCCAGACACGTGCTATCCTGAAGCAATATTTCCTAATCTATTCTATAATAAACTATAAGAAGGTCCCCTCTCCTCCCCCACACCCCAGTAATTCAAGCATTGTGTGGAGCATCTCCTTTAGTGCCCACATTTACCACTGAATTAAATATTTTTTAAAGAACATGTTTTTCTTCACTGCTATATGTTAGGGAAACATACCTAAGAAAATAAGGACTGATTCTGGCATACCTTTTCCAATACTTGTGCCTATGTTTACAGTGAGGAGTGCCAGATGTGAGATTTCATAATGTTGAAATAGTCAAGTGTTCTGAAAACAAGTAGGAATAGATACATAGAAGCAGACAGCAGCAGACCTAAATTAATCCTGTTATGAATGTGGAAATGAAACAGATGAGATTTTGAAAGAGACTCCAAAGGTTGATTGTGAGAGATGGTGGTGAACAGGGCTCCAAAATGCACTTACCAGTGGGGAGCATATTTTTAAGTTGCTGAGTGCAAAATGGGAGGAGAGTGGAGAGGCTTGCCCTTGCATTCCCACTCAGTTTTGGAGGCTGGAGACTTCAGAAATCTAACCACAAGTCCTTCCATTTTCTCTAGGGGTTACCTTTGCAGCCATGTGAGTTTCAGAGGCACTCTGAAGTGGCAAGATTTTTCACAAAGTTAGAATACCGCCACAACATGGCACATCTGAAATATGATCTTGCCGCTCTCCAGATTGGAGAGTCAGAGTGAGTGGCAGACAGCTACAGAATTTGACTAACTACAAAGACCAGACAAAATTTTGGATGCTGTTGATGAATGTTTGGGTTGGAGGAATCAAAAATATAACTTGGCTGACAACAGAGTAACAAAAGAGGTTCTTGCTGATTAGCACGTATCAGAAATTTGCTTTACTATAACGTGAATGTTTCTTTGATAAGGTTCAGGTGCTGATGAGCAACAACACAGTAGGAATATTGACTGCTATCGATGGGGAGCTAAATGTAGTTGGCAGGCCCTACTCTTTTTAATTCCTATGTTTTCTGGCAAGAATCTACAGGATTTCTGTGAAATTTTTCAAACTGTGTAACTATTTCTACTAAGTACTTGTTTAGCATTGGCAGTATACCAGGTGCTTATTGCAATATTAACAGCTGCCAAATTCCTGCATACTTTCTGTAGTCAGAGCATTGAAGGATCCAATGAATCCTCTTAGCTCTAGGTGATCAGTGCTACCACTAATGTCAGTGATTCTTTGGGTTTAGCCACATTCTCTACTGACCACAAGGTGTCACTGTTCTACAATGAATTTAATTCCCTCTGTAACTGACTTCACTGACATTGAACAGGGGCTTCCAAGTGTCATGGTGCTGAATTCTCCTTTGGATATAAATGCAAGTTATAGTTCATATTTTATGCACCCTGGTACCCTAATGCTTTGTTCTTCCATAATAGTTCAGTGCACACTACAGCATGACTATTTAGCAATAAAAGCAGAGCAGTTATTGTGCTTTCTCCAGGGTCCCCCGTTACAAAAGTTAAGTATATCATAGGAGTCCACTGCAGGGAAGTAAAAAAAATCCAGAGATCACTGGTGCCTAAAAATTGGGACTAGTGACTGGAACTTGAATTACTGTTGAGGTTAGGAAGTTAGTTTTTTAGTCTGGCTCCTGATTTTACACATACAAAAATCGTATCTTGCTCAATGTTTGAGTACTTTTTCTACTGCTCAGCTTTTTCCTGCACTACTGCATTTTGTCTAAGTAGAATGAGATATTTCTCCCATGATTAGGAAGAACAGCAAGAAAGAAGTTTTCTAACTAGAGACACAAAACAACAGGCTTGGTTGCTAGAGAATATATTTCTTAGTGATCTGAGAATTTCTAACAATACTTTTGGTTTTTAATTTGAAGTGGTTGAGCTTTGACAATTTTTTGCCAATCTCCATCATTCCTGAAATGTTTTCTGGGTTATGTGGTGGGTGGGATGGGAGGGACTGTATTATTGTAATTAAGATTGTAAAGAATGTAATTTGCCTATTTGGGGGCAAAAGGAGAAGAGAGAACGTTCCTCTGGATGAAGTCTGATGTTTGACTTGCAAGCTGGATCCTGGTCTCTGTCAAACAGCTGAAATATCTTCTGGTCAACAGGACTATGAGCTGTGGCTGCAAGTGTCCTCTCACCATCAAGCTGTGAAAATATATTATTGACAAACTCTGGGAGGAATCTGACATGGTTTGGACTGCACATGGCAGTGTCTGGCTGGATAAATGAATTTCTCAACTAGTTTTGAAAGGGAGCCGGCATGAGTCTTCCACGCCATAGCAGACTGAACTTGTTAGTGTGGCAGGAAGCTACTGTCAAGAGGGCCCATTAATTGGAGAGGTAACACCTGATATAAGACTGACTGACTGACTGACTGTGAATTCCTCCTCGTGTGCTCTTCTATTTTCCCCAACTGGGACTCAGGTACCTCACTTGGCTGCCTTTTCCACTGCTCCTGAAAAAACCCTGATCACTTTCCTTGCCCATGGAGCACAGCATCAGGGATCTTTTCCTCTACTCTTTTGCTGCTGCAAAGAGCTGGGTTTGAACTCTCCTGGTCAATACTGGAAAGGGGAATGCTATTTATTTTTATATTGTGTATATTTCGTCTTGGTCTACTGATTTCCTGAGAGCGACAGTTACCTCAATAGTTAGTTTAATTTTCTGTGTTTGGGTAATTTTTTTAAGGATCCTTTTTTAAAAAAATAAGCTTGATCCTTGGAGATCTGTAGATTTTATTTCCATAAGAATTTGTTATTTTGTATAAAGTATGTTCTTAAAATAGTAGCTGGTCTTGGTCTGTGTGTATTTCTTCACCTCTAATTGCTCATGGAAGCTGCGTCATACTGAGTTAGACCATTCATCCACATATCCCAATGCTGCTGATATGACTGGCAACAGCTGTCCAAGGTCTCAGACAGGGATTTTTACTTCACCTGCTCCCTAATATTCTTTTACATACAAAGCTGTAATCTCTACCACTGAGCTATAGGTCTTTCATCCTGAAGGATTCATATTTGATCAGTGGTGGTAGTTGAGTGATAAAGTCCTGTTGAAACACTCATAGATAGATTACCACTCTCTGTTCTGTGATATTTAGAAGGTCTAGTGATAATAATTATGGAGTGGAGTAGAACTACACTTCTGGTCTCCTGTGTAGGATCCTTAATTCAACACAAGAATATGTTAGCAACTACGATTGTTCTCTAGGTAAAGGTAAAGGTAAAGGTACCCCTGCCCGTACGGGCCAGTCTTGACAGACTCTGGGGTTGTACGCCCATCTCACTTAAGAGGCCAGGGGCCAGCGCTGTCCGGAGACACTTCCGGGTCACGTGGCCAGCGTGACAAAGCTGCATCTGGCGAGCCAGAGCCGCACACGGAAACGCCGTTTACCTTCCCGCTGGTAAGCGGTCCCTATTTATCTACTTGCACCCGGAGGTGCTTTCGAACTGCTGGGTTGGCAGGCGCTGGGACCGAGCAGCGGGAGCGCACCCCGCCGCAGGGATTCAAACCGCCGACCTTTCGATCGGCAAGTCCTAGGCGCTGAGGCTTTAACCCACAGCGCCACCTGCGTCCCCTACGATTGTTCTCTACTTTGGGTCAAAAAAAATCACTATATTGCCACCTGAAGCAAATTTCCTGTACAAATGCTGTTGAAAAAGACTGATGAGTCATTAAGCTAGAAGAGACCAAAATGCCAACTCCATGAGTTGCCACTTATCAGTCATGTTGCAGATGGATCCACATAATCTGTATCATAGTTTGCCACAACCAGAAAGGAACTATGAACAAGGAATGTGCAAAATGAATAGCTCCAGGTGACTAAAGCAACTGGGCCAAGCAACTGAGCCAACTGAGCCACACGGGGGAATTCAGAACAATAAAATCTAGGATGAGTATGTATATGTTCTTTTGTCGGATTTGGTGTCCTTCAAGCAAGTGCTGCATCAAGATCTATGCTTCAGCACATAGGATCTCACATTTCAGCTGTGATGCAATGCAGACATGTCACTAGTCTCGCCTCCCCCCTCCACCATGAAATAAATAATGACAGCTTTTAGGTTTTTAGATTAATTCTAGTTTGCAGGGGTAAGAGAAAGCAAAATGGCTTTTTCAATTAAAAATAGGCATGGCTGAGGTCAATAATGTCATTTAATGTACGAATCAGTAAGCATACGGCATACTAAAAGTATGCAATGGATATATAAAAGCTGTTGAAAATGAGTAGAGCACACTTTTCTCACCACTGAAAAAAGGGTAACTAACATCCTTCTGTCTAAAATTATGGGGGGGCGGGGCGGGGAGAGAGACTTCAAGGTCAGGGGAGTCTCAGCACCATTCTTTAAGAATACATGAACCAATGTAGAGGGTGGCAGAAGATTGTAATGTAATTTCTGGTTTTGCACATAGTTGCCTGCAGAAGTGCCTCCTTTCCTGTTGGGTGGAGTAACCTCTGCTCCCCCTTCACCAGCCCAGCCAGCAACCACATGTTCTCTGCCAACATTTTGTTTTCCATAACAAGTTATGGGTGCTTAGGGATTGTAAAAAAGTTCATAACTCTTTTTGTCAGTGCTTTTATTTAGTTGATGTCAGGCTTCAAGGCATGGGAAACAAGCATGGTCATTTTCCAGAAGTGAGATTTTGCAGCTGAAGCCTTTCCAAATGACCTGCTGTGTCTCCAGTGCAGCAGTCCCACTTGAAGATATTAATACAGGCTCCTTTTTGGAATTTCTCCATATGTGGGCAGTAAGAGCTTCCAGAGATTTCATAGACTTTGCTGTTCCAATTGCTCCCTGCCTGGAAATTGATCTCGTGACAACATCTGGCCTTTCCCTGTATCTTGTGCATTCAATAAAGAACGCCTTTAAAGTTTTTTTATACAAAATCTGCTTTCCAGGTTATGTGATAACAGAAGGTTTCGTCATGTGCTTAAATCAGGCACTGGTTCTGACAGCCAGGTAGCATAAAATGAGCTGCCCCTCCTCTACAAAGGGGTCACTCTTTCAGATCTGTTAAAGGAGTGATTAAGGCAGCTGCTGGTGCTTTCAGGTCACACCAACAAGCATCACTCATCTCTGATTCAGCATCATCAGCCCCTGAACAGACCTCAGACCAACCATTGGTGAGAAGGTGTATGTGTACTTGAGAGACTAGGAACTTTGGCGGATTCACAAGTGGAAGCCTGGGGATTCCCTTGCCCTATGCACTTGAAATCTTAACAATTTGTGGAGAAAATAATAGTTGTTCATTGACCTAAATTAATTTAAATATCAGGGTTTAGCTTTCCGTGCCTAATGCTAAAACTGAGATGGGAACATTTCACAAGTTGCCTGAAACTGAAAGACAGTAAGTCCTCCTTCAATATCCATGGGGGTGTGCCGGTGGGATCAAGCACTGACAACACAATTTACATGGTCAGAAAAGGCAAAATATCAGGAAGGCAGTTTTTGCTTGGAATGTTTCAAGCTTCATACTCAATCCTTTGCAGGATCACATTAAGAGAACTTAGCTGAGCTGTACCTGCATTGTATAAGGCCTAGTCACATATTGCCCGTATATAATAAAAAGTAATTCAGTGACAGCAGAGAAGAGTCTTGGTTTCACACACTCTCTTCCTACCAACCTAACCATAACATACTGCTGCATTGCGAGGGCTTGGACTGGTTGACCCCCAGTGTACCTTCCAACTCTACAATTACATGGTAAAGAATGTAATGTACAAGCTAGGCTGTTCCACAGTTACAGCCTCTTTGACCCTGCAATTTCAGGCCCACTATTGAAAGCAAGGGGTGGCACTGGGGTCAGAGCACTGTGCAGATAGACATAAGTGGAACATTCCTATTTGACCATTTGGTAAAGGGAGGGATCTGCACCGACCAACAGGCCCCACCCCCACCCCCGGTCTACAGACTGCTGGAGAGCCTCATAGCCATGGCCGCTGCCTGTCCTCTACATATCTCAGTTGCCACAGTTACTACTGAGGCAGGGAACAGATGATGTTGCCTAAAGGTCATTTATGCCTGAAGGGCCCCTACTTCGCTGATATCTAAGAAGTTTGGCAACAACAGATATTAATGGATTCCAGAAATAATCTGGAGTCTTGCAAGGCTGATGGCTAACAGAATGTACTGGGACATGACTGAACATAAAGCACCAGCTTGCTGAGGTAGGTATTGCTTTCTTTTTTTGTTTCTCTACCAGTGCAGAAGTAAGAACAAAACTTAGAACAGCAGAAGGCAACATATTAGTGTCCATTTTGCCCCAGGTAAAATCATTGAGGAAATTAATGCATATCTTGTTTCTCTACACACCAATGGCGCTCGAGCAAATGTCTCAGAGACATAAACTGCACAAGAAACACATTTCCCTGTGGTAACATCAGGATTGATGGCCTAGAGTTTCCTGAAGGAATGAACTGAAGTGAAATGTGTCTGAAAAGTGTGTTTCAGAAGTGGGGGTGGGGTGGTGGGGTGTCAGCAAAAGAAAAGGGAGCAAATCTCCCGTGTTTGCCTAGGAATTTGACTGAAATGTCCTGGATTTTAAGGGACATGGTGCTTGCTTTAATTATTATTTTCCACTTAAATCCCAATGTGGCATGTTGACATTCGACACTAGAGACTCACATATTGCAAAAAATTTACACGGGGAAAAACGAAAACAAAATTTCTACACAACAGGTGTGGAGGGGGATTTAACCAGTATTTGGGTTTGTAGGAAATCCCCTATTGGCAGCAGTAGGGAATTTCCTCCCAGTGTAGATAGTGGTTCAAAGTATTTAATTTCTGGCCTAGTTTGGCCCTGAATCTACGTAAAAGGAGGAAGGAAGTAGTTAAAATATCTTATATATACCCTTAAGTATTAATAGGACATCTAAACCGCAAAGAATCCTGTGACTAAATGTTTTACCACACGAGCTTTCATGACAATAAATTTGCTAGTATTTAGTCTGTAAAAACAAACATGGTTATCCTTATAGAACTTGTGTATATTTTTTGGTTGTTAAGAATACACCCTTGGATAAGTGGGATCCCTGAAGCTCAATGCATTTTGGCCTAGCTATTCCACACAAAGAAAAACTTGCTGCAGGAATCTGGGCCGGTCAAAGACATTTTGGCACCTGAGGCGAACCACAAAATGGCACCACCACTCTTGGTTGGGGAAGAAGGGGTGAGTGAGGATCTACATTGAGAACAAGGGGTGGGTGGGAATCAAATTAACCTTGCCTGATGGTTTAAGTAGGAATCAGACACCATGGGGTGGGGTGGGGGGGGTGCAGAGCCCAGTAGACCCCAGAGGGCAGCTGCTGCCATTTCTTCCCTAGGGGTGTGAGGAGACCAGCAGTGTCTCCTCTTTCCCAAGAGGCCATTGTGGAGGTGGCATGGGGGGCTGCCAGGAAGGCAGCCAATCCGGCCTCCAAGGAGTACACTGCAGCCATCACTGCCACCACAGCAACGGGCGATGCTGTCCCTGGCAGGAATTAAATTTCTTGTGCATTGTTTTAGTAAACCTCCTGAAGCGTAGGACACAGGGTTGTCATTCTTACAATGAAAATGGAGAATAGAGCTTTGGGAAATGCTATCTTGTCCTATGGCATATAGTGAGTTCATAGTTGAGGTTACACTTTAACTGACTGATGTCAGGGGTCAACAGCAACACTGCATTGCCATTATACCTCACTTCCCCAGTTAATAGCAAAGAAAGTGTTGCTGTTAACAACCAGTGAAATTACAGCTGGCACTGGTGGAAACAGCACCTGCCTAAGCAGGCTGAAATGCAAACTGTGTTTGTCTAAAAACCGGTTTTAAGGTTAAAAGCACATTTTAAAGGTGTGCTTGTTCTCCTGGGTAAGGCTTGGGGCACTTCCTTTGCCAGACCCAAAAAAGGAGAGGCTTGATGAGTAACTGGCACAGAGATGTGTGTGTTTTTTCGTCTCCCACTTACAGTGTATTTACACAAAATCTCTGGGAATTTGTGAACCACCCCTTAAACATTGGATAGGGTTTGCTTGTTGGAGGAATCCAGATGTGAGTCAGAGGCTAAAAACTGAGAGAAGGAAGGAAGGGAGGGAACCGGCTGCTTGCAAATAAGGACGGTAAGCTAGCTTCCCATCTTTCCTGACTTCTGAATTTGCATGTGTTTCACTCACAGGGATATATTCTAAAACTTCATATTTCAGAGACAGTCTACAATGCATGCTTTTCTTTATGAAGTCCTAACTTTGAGGAGGAACTTCTTTCAGATTCCTAATAGTTATAGATGAAGGACAGAAATTATTTTGTTCTGTTTAGCTATTTCTTACAAAGATGTTATTATACTGTCAGGGACCTACATGCCTCACACACAGTAATTTAGAGACAAAGATTCAAATGTGTACTGTTGTTTGTGAGCTTCCTGATAGCTTAGTTGGTTAGAGCACAGTGCTGATAACACCAAGGTTGCAGGTTCAAATGGGACAGCTACATATTCCTGCATTGCAGGGGGTTGGATACTAAATGATGCTTAGGGTCACTATCAACTTTACAATTCTATGATTCTAAGATTATCCTATGCCACACCTTCCATTGTTCCTGTGGTTACAACTGTTCCTTTCATTAAATGCACATCAGAGCAGCAAGAAGGGAAGGTCTATATGTTTCTTCTTTTTCTTTTCCTTTTAAAAATGATATTCTACCCTGCTCCTGCCAACCTAGCAGTTCGAAAACACAAACTGCAAGTAGATAAATAGGTACCGCTCCAGCGGGAAGGTAAACAGTGTTTCCATGTGCTGCTCTGGTTCGCCATAGGCGGCTTAGCCATACTGGCCACATGACCCGGACGCTGTACGCCGGCTCCCTTGGCCAGTAAAGCGAGATGAGCACCGCAACCCCAGAGTCGTCTGTTACTGGACCTAACGGTCAGGGGTTCCTTTATCTTTACCCTAGCTAGCTTATATGAGAGTTGTTAGCCCCTGTTCTAGAGTGGAATGCTGGAATGACACTATCTGTGCAAACTGCTACCACATTTCAGAGGCTGCTTTTGGCACTTGTGGTATAACTCATGCAAATATGCCCCAGGGTTAGGTCTGAAGGCACATGAGGTCACAACCTTGCTGAGAGTAAGTAAGTGGATGGGTGTCAGCCTGAAAACCAAATGTGCACCACCTTGGAAGAAATACAGTATGGGATAAATGTGAGAAAATAAATTTAGTGCATGCATGTGAATGATGACTAACAGCAAAAGTTACTAGTAGTATTTTGGTAATAAGCTGAACCAGAAAGATATTTTGTAGCAACAATATTATTAAATAATTCTAGCTGGTTGTATATGACTAATGTGTGACTCATTGGCCTTGAAAAATTGTTGCTTGACTTCTTTTGGCATGGCTGGGCAAGTAAGTTATATAACACACAAACAGCAAAATGATGACCATGAATACACACAGTCTTTTGTTCAATGATGGCCGCTAAGGCAACATCAAGACACTCCCAACCCCTTCAAAAGCATGGAAATTGTTTGAACATGTCATGCCTTTCATGCTTCCCTGTTGTTGTCATCCTCCAGGATTACAGAAGTCTTTTGCTGCCGCCTTCAGGTGAAGTAAAACCAACAAGATTATCCTACTCTCATCTCACTGCCAGAAAAAGACCCAGATTCAGCAGCTAGTCTTCTAAATTTCACAGAGATGCAACATTGATCTCTTTATTGCTGATCTCAAAGAATGAGATACTTAACAAATAATCTGCAGTAGTTCCTATTTGTCCATCCAAGCCAACTCCCCACTCACAACACACTTCTGGGCAATCTTTCATGGAACTCCAGAACCTCACTTTTTGGTACCTTCAGTACCCACTAATTTCCCACTTCAGAGATTAATAGAATTATGTCACAGTTCTATGCATATCCTAGTGATTTTAGTCATCATTTCCACACCAAATTCTGTGATCAGTATTATAGACTTCAGGGGGCAATGTCTGGTTAATGTTCTCTAACCCTTGTCTCATCCCCCTTGGTGAGGCATGTGCCCACATCCCCTTCTCTTCTCCTCTGGAGATTCTTTGGCCTCCAGAATGGTAGGCATTTCCTTGGCACTTATTTTACAAAATAGTGGCTTAAAAGTGCCCAGGTTGGGTTGCATTTGAGACAAAAAACCCTCTTTTATGTTTGGTGGCCTCTGGGAAGCTATTCATCTGACTCCACTATTCTCCAGGAGCTGATTAAGTGATAAACTGCCTCTATGTTTTAGAACTGACACTGTCATTTGTTACCTGTAATATACCCCTGGTAAGCAGCATGTCAAGAAGCACTAATGGTGTTCTCTTCCCCAGCAGAACAAAGACAAAGAGGAATGTGCCTCCATATTTGAAAGAATTTTCCTGTGTCAGCAGCACAAGCAGCTGCTGCTGTCACCAAGAAACAACATCCCCAAGGAACAATGAGGGACAAGAAGAAGATTAGGTCAGCCCTCTCCTTTTTGCTCCTTGCCTTTTGAAAGTGGGGAATTCTATGCTTCAGTGATATAAATGATGCCTAGCTTATCTGTGGGAACTGGTGGACAGGCAACAGGATGGAGCAGAGGATAGTTAATGTCCTCTATTTTTCAGACATTTTTTGCTAGTTTTAATTCTGCCTGAAAGGCTGAATAACCTGCCTCAGTGTTGTTCAAGTTGTAAAATAGCCCAAAGCCATCTCTAAGCTTGCTGCTTGTGGATGCCATCTACCCTGTGAGCCTGGTGCTTTCAGTGTTGACTAGGAATATAAGAAGAGCCCTGCTGAATCAGATCAAAGACCAATCTAGCTTACACTAGCCAGCTAGATGCCAATGGGAAGCCCATAGGCAGGACATCAGGACAATAGCCCTCCCCTACTGTTGTTTCCCCGTGACTGGTAGATCCTGGAGGCTGTATACAGTCATTGTGAATAGTAGCCATTGGTGACCTTGTCCTTCCTGCAGTTGTCTAATCCTCCTCTAAAGTTGTCTGAGTTGGTGGCCATCACCTTACATTGTGATAGTAAATTACAGAGTTATTTATGCTGCTGTGTGAGGAAGCCCTTCCTATTGTCTTCCCTGAATATTCTACTGTTCAGCTTCATTGGATGATCATGGGTTCTAGTGTATTATGAGATAAGGAGATGAAAGAAAGAAAGAAAGAAAGAAAGAAAGAAAGAAAGAAAGAAAGAAAGAAAGAAAGAAAACTTTCTCTATGTTATGCGTGATTTTTATGCCCTGATGCTTCTGGTCCTGAGAAAAATGTTTCCTTGTGATTATGGGCATGAACAGAAATCATGGTGCAGAAACAGTGACTCTACTAGTCCACATTACTAGTACAGTGGTACCTCGGGTTAAGAACTTAATTCGTTCTGGAGGTCTGCTCTTAACCTGAAACTGTTCTTAACCTGAAGCACCACTTTAGCTAATGGGGCCTCCCGCTGCCACTGCACCGCCGCTGCACAATTTCTGTTCTCATCCCAAAGCAAAGTTCTTAACCCGAGGTACTGTTTCTGGGTTAGCGGAGTCTGTAACCTAAAGCGTCTGTAACCTGAAGCATCTATAACCCGAGGTACTACTGTACTTAAAGTGACCTAGCGAAAGTTGAAGGGAAGCTGATTCAAGACAGATAGGAAAAACACTTCTTCACACAAGGCATAAGGCATAATTTGCTTACAGAATCTGCTGCCATAAGATGCAGTGATATGTGTTAGTTTAGGGGCTTTTCAAAGAGGCTTAGAAAAATTAATGCTATGTCTATGAATGGCTTGTAGCTAAATGGAGCCTTCGTGTTCAGAAGAAGTTTGCTTCCAAAAACTAGTGACTAGAGGGTGTGTGTGTGAAGCTGTATGGATAGACTGTTGTCTTCATGCCTTCTTTGTTGACTTCCTGCACACATCAACTCAGTTGCTGTTCATCCTGCAGTAGATGAACTAGATCCAGCAAAGTTCTTAAAAAAAAAAAAGCCCCTATGTGCATTGCATTGCAACTGAATGTGAGTGCCAGGATGAGCACAAGAGAAGATAACAAAGGTGAAGGTCACGGAGGCTCCTATCACAGCTCATGGAATTGCTTTAAAGCAGGGGGTGGGGAAATGTTTTGGACCAAGAGCTGTATAACTGTGGCGGAAAGCTATCAGGGCATGCATGTATGTTTGCTGCCTTGTGCTCCTTGGAGAAAAGGGTGGGTATAAGTGTGGTGGTGACTAATAACAACAACAACCTGCTTGAATCCCTGTACCAAGGAATATCATTGTAACTTATCTTATACTTTACAGCCTTCCAGCTAAGTTAATCAACGGAGGTATAGCAGGACTTGTGGGGGTGACTTGTGTTTTCCCCATTGATTTGGCCAAAACCCGTCTCCAGAACCAGCAAGGACAAGCCATCTACGCCGGAATGTATGTGTTGTAAGGCTTTGTTTAGTGTGATATGCGTGGTGTGGCATGGGTCTCTAACCTGGGTATTAGAGTCCAATCTGGTTTGAATTATGTATCTTTCAACCCTCACAGCCTCTCAGTCTAATCTACCTCACAGGGTTACTGTGGGGATGAAATGAGAAGGGGGATAATCATGTACGCCAACTTGAGCTCTTAGAAGAAAAAGGTGGGATATAATTCTAACAAACAAAGAAAGAAAGAAGTTGGGAATGGTTGAACTCCTTTCAAGTTCTCCCTTTTCTACTCATTCTTCTACCCATACCCCTAATTCTCAGAGTAGACCCATTGCAATGGATGGATATGACAAGTACTATTTTTGTAGAAAAAGAGGTGCTGGAACTCACTCAAACATATGTATTCTGGGGTTTTTTAATTTACATTCTGAAAAGTAGCTAAAAATTGTTGCAAATATAAAATGCAGTAGTCACAACCAACCTAGCAGCAGGGATATATCAATGACAAATTAAATTCAGAAAGTGTCCTGAAAAACACCAATACCTTTTCTTGTTGCCCAAAGACCAGCAGAGATTGGGGAGAGCAAATGTAGTTGGGAAAGGAGTTCCGTAGTTTTGGTGTTATAGCTGAGAACACTGTGCCCCAAGTAAGCACCTACTGAACATCAGACAGTTGTGGGAATAGGTCAGAGTCACAAAAGCCAGTCACAATCTTGAAATACATGTTGCTAACTCTTGTTTTTCTCTATTCCTCTCTTATTCTAGGAGGGATTGTTTGGTGAAGACAATTAAATCAGAGGGGTTCTTTGGCATGTATCGAGGTAATGCTTATAAAAATGGAAAAGTCATCCTTTTTGTCTGAACTGCAATAGCAAAGCGCAATGGGCAAAATGCTTTTGCTGTTGTTTCGATTATCTCAGTTGAACAATAGAGATAATCGGGGTGTGTGTGTTTGAAATGAAATTTTAAATATTGGTATCAAAAGAGCATATTTAACAACATAGCCAGACACTGGAGAGACCTATCAGGAGTAAGCATGGACCAATGGTATCAAATAGTATGGGAAACAGCCTTATTAGATAAACTAACCAATAAACTGAAACTGACATGGGGACATATAGAGGAAGACACCTTCACCCCGGTTTGGTTCCCCTTTATCACATCACAGCTCAACAAGACAACAAGAATCTGCAAACAGCATATGAATCAATCTGGCTAACCTGATTAAAAAATACACACTCACACCCCACTCACACACAAAAACAACTCTCACTACAACCAACCAAAGATGACCCAACCACACCCTAAGCCACGCTCAACCTCTCTCACCACCAAGGAAATATGACAAGTGAATTGTTATGTACTGATCCTGGCCACCAGGAGAATTGTGTATATAGTTTTCACTCAGGTCCATGTCAATTACTTTAGGAGGGAAACTCTGGGTTGTTGTTGCTACAATGTTGACAGCCGGCTGCCTATAAAAGCAGGCTGGCTGAACTGTTTGCTGTTCAGTTCAGTTCAGTTCCAGCTTACTATAAAGAACAACTTGGAGAAATCTGTGTCGTCTGCTTTGTCAACCCACTACTTAATATGAATAGTAAGAGAACCCATACAAGTAACACAGACACAACGCACCCCCCAACTAGAAGAATAGAAGCATAACCACCCGACCGCAACCCACTCACCATTCCTCCCTCCCACTCTTCCCCTCTTCCCCCCTTCCTTCCTTCCTTCCTTCCTTCCTTCCTTCCTTCCTTCCTTCCTTCCTTCCTTCCTTTCTGTTTAAACCAATTAATGAACCAAGAACCTGTACGTTGACCACTAATAATGAAACATATGTTGTAGATATTTTTCCATGTTTATTATGCTATTTTTGTGATATACAAATCACATGAGAAAACTTGGTATACTTGTATGTATTCTTGTTTAGAAAATCCAATAAAAAGAGAGCATATTTTAATAAAATGTGGGAGGATTTTCATAATGCATATTTTTTGTACTTCAAGGAACTGCAAATCTCTGTTTGTGTGTGTAAAAATGGGTAGCCTTCTGCTAGGCCACACCAGTCCCCACAGTATTGAGAGATGCTGTGCAGGCCAGTGCGGTCACCTCAGTGTCTCCCAACACCACACAGGCCAGTGCAGGCTTCTGCTAGGCCTTGCATCAGGCCATGCTGGTCCCCACAGCGCCTTCCAACACTGTGGGGACCGGGTCCAGCTTTCCACTAGGCCGCGCCGGTCCAGTCTGCACAGCATTGGAAGATGTGTGTGAGGTCACGTGATGTCTGGCACCTGTATGATGTCACATGTGCGCCAGCCCCTCCAATCTTGGGGGCAACCCGGCGCCTGTGGTGCTACAGTCCTTCTTGGAGTGCACAATTTCAGGTGGCCAGTGACGGATCAAAAAGGAACTTTTGGAAAGTTCGGGGGTGCTTTTTTGAGAAACCCAGATTTCCTGCTATGCCTCACAGGAGGCTATTAGGGCACTAAAATGGCTGTCTGAGCATCCTGTAACAAATTAATTCGTATTTCACAGTCAAAACAAAAAAAAAAAATCCATTTAAGCTAAATAAACAAAAAACGAAGGTGCTAGGGAAAAATATGACAGAAATAGAGTCAGAACGGTTTCAGAGAGAAACAGAATTATCACTGGTGAAAAGGGTAAAATACCTAGGGGTTAATATAACAGCCAAAAATCTGAGTCTATTCAAAGATAATTATGAAAAATGTTGGTCTGAAATTAAGAGAGACTTGGAAAGCTGGGCAAAGCTGAAGCTTTCTTTGTTAGGCCGAATTGCTGCAATTAAGATGAATGTGCTGCCAAAGATGTTGTTTTTGTTTCAAACATTGCAAATTGTGGACAAAATAGAGTGTTTCCGGAGGTGGCAGAGAGATATTTCCAAATTTGTCTGGCAGGGCAAAAAGCCCAGAATCAAGTTTAAGATATTAACAGACGCAAAGGAAAGAGGGGGCTTTGCCCTGCCAGACTTAAGGTTGTACTATGAAGCCGCAGCTTTCTGCTGGCTAAAAGATTGGCTACTTCTTGAGGACACTGATGTCTTAGATCTGGAAGGTTATAACAATGCGTTTGGTTGGCATGCATATTTGTGGTATGATAAAGTTAAGATCAATAAGGCCTTTAAGAACCATATTGTCAGAAAAGCAGTGTTTAATGTCTGGACAAAATATAAAGACTTACTGGAAAATAAAACACCAAGGTGGCTTTCACCTTTGGAAGCTAAGGCCCGAAAAGGAACCAATATGGAAGCCTACTGGCCAAAATATTGGGAACTGCTAGAAAAAGACGGAGACAATTGGAAATTGCAGAGTATGGAGAAAATGAAGGATAAAGTGCGAGACTGGTTACACTACGCTCAGATCAAGGAAATCTTTAAAAGTGACAAAAAGTTAGGATTCCAGGTGGAGAAATCGAAGTTGGAAACAGAACTGTTAGAACCTAAGACTAAGGTACTTTCAAGAATGTATAACTTGCTGTTGAAATGGAATACACAAGACGAAATGGTTAAGTCGGCTATGATAAAATGGGCACAGGACATTGGGCATAACATTATGTTTGAGGACTGGGAAAGGTTGTGGACCACTGGGTTGAATTTTACTGCATGTAATGCTTTGAAAGAAAATGTAATGAAAATGATATACAGATGGTACATGACCCCAGTTAAACTTGCCAAAATATACCATTCGTCAGATAACAAATGCTGGAAATGTAAGGAAAATGAAGGAACATTCTACCACCTCTGGTGGACCTGCCCTAAGGTGAAGGCCTTCTGGGAAATGATATATAATGAGTTGAAAAAGGTATTTAAGTATACCTTCACTAAGAAACCAGAGGCCTTCCTCCTGGGCATTGTCGACCAGAAGGTGTTAAAGAAAGATAGAACATTTTTCATGTATGCGACAACAGCAGCAAGGATACTACTTGCCAAGAATTGGAAAACTCAAGATCTACCCACACTGGAAGAATGGCAGATGCAACTGATGGACTATATGCAACTGGCGGAGATGACTGGCAGAATCCGAGACCTGGGAGAAGAAAGGATGGAAGAGGACTGGAAGAAATTTAAGACTTATTTACAAAAATATTGTGATTTAATGGAATGTTAAAAAAGATGCTTGGTTATAAATAATTGGCCATCACTAAAATAGATCAGGAAATGATGATAAGAGAGATTAAGAGAAACAAAGTTGAAGGAGAATTATTTTAATGTATTTTATTGGTACACAAGTTGGAAATAAGATGATAATTTGCTTGACAAAAATTTATTAATGATGTAAATGGGAGCGGGAGGCGTGAGGAAGTTCAAAGATGACATGAAACTTTGTTAAAGCAAAACAATACTGTTTATTATTATTGTACTTTTTTTTTTCTTTAAAAATTTTAATAAATATTTATAAAAAAAAAAAATTCCTTCCAGTAGCACCTTAAAGACCAATTAAGTTAGTTCTTGGTATGAGCTTTTGTGTGCATGCACACTGAGCTTCAGTGTATCTGAAGAAGTGTGCATGCACACGAAAGCTCCTACCAAGAACTAACTTAGTTGGTCTTTAAGGTGCTACTGGAAGGAATTTTTTTTGTTTTGACTATGGCAGACCAACACGGCTACCTATCTGTAACTCGTATTTCACAGTTACTTTTGTTTAACTAGCTAAGAGACTACCATTTTCCTGTTGTCCCATCACAATCTTTAAAATTGACCAACAGTGCCCTCTGGAGTTCATTTTTCATGCACCAAGTCCAGAGAGCAAGGAGCGTCTTCTGGAAACTGCAAGACTTTATAAGCAACTTTTTCTGACATTTGGCACTCCATGTTAAATTGGGGAAATATTTCTAGTGCTAGTGTTTCATCCAGTTTAATATTTTAATTGGGATATCATTAATATTTTAATTTGCTACCTTCCAAAAACTTCCAGGAGTGTGTTTAGTACACATTACCGGAGGAGTAGTGTATTAATGTACCATAAAACTGGATGCCTTATTGCCTCTCCCATCTTCTCACAGGGGCTGCTGTAAACCTGACTCTTGTCACTCCTGAAAAAGCAATCAAGTTGGCAGCCAATGATTTCTTCCGACAGTTACTCTCCCAAGATGGGTATGGGGTAAAAAGCATTCAATAATTCCAGTTTCTTTGTTTTTATTATTTATTGATCTATTCATCTATCTTTCTTTATTGTCATTTTGCCATTTGTGGGATGCTCTTCAAAACCAAAAAGTCCTCCTATAAAACAGTTCAAAGGATACAATGAAACACCAGAATCTCATCATGAATAAATTATAGAATTTTTTTTAACACCCTCCGAGCAGCATGTGAAAATAAATAGTATGAGAATAATAACAGTCAGCCTAACATAATCAAATCCTGATAGTGGCCCCATTCCCCCACCCTCTAGTATATCACACCACAGTCAATTTGTAAGCCTCCTACCAATGTCCTGGCTTTAGGTCACAGTGGCAGTGTAGAGGAACTTGTGTGTGTGTGTGTGTGATATGAATCTGTAGTCCTCCCTCGGTGTTCCTCTGACAGTATTCACTCCTGAAATTCCCACTAACAGAGGCACAGCAGGCTTGAGCTAAAATAGTCACTTTCACTGTTCAAAGTGGAGAGCCGCTACCTGACTCCTGCCAGTGTTCTTTGGTGTAGTCTGTACTTGTAGGCTATGAAATTTAGACAGCTCATATCTCAGGTGAGCCAAGAGGCTTATGTACCTGTAGAGAGAGGAGGAGACATTTACACATGGATCCTAAGATATTTGAGGAAGATGTTATAATTTTGTGTGTGCGTCTCATAGAGCTTCTGCTCTTTCACCTTTAACAGTGACTTCTTTTGGCAGACAATGCTCATCTCCACAGATCCACTAATTTCATCTAGCCTTGGTAGCCAGGCCAAAACTTTTAACCACTAGGTCCTTGCCATTCCTCTCTAGTGCAACCCTATGCATGTTTACACAGAGGAGAGCTTCACTGTGTTCAATAGGGCTTACTCGCATCCAAACATATATAAGAATGCAACCTTTGTCCCTGACTTGTGGGAGAGTAGCAGAGTCTTGTCTTAGTATGAATCACCCAAGGTGCTCCAAGTTCCTCTGTAAAACGGCCTGCAGTGAAACTTCAGGGGCTGGATTCAACTAACCTGGTGTGCTAGTAGAAACTATCGTAAATAGTTCTGCTAGCACAATGGGAGTTCCTCCACCCACTCAAGCGTCACCCAAATCTGTTCTGGAGGATCGGGAAAACCCTCAGAACAGTGTGGGAGAAGATTGTTCTGTCTGGCAAGCAAAAATGCTTGTGCTGTTGGAATACAGTGCAACACTAAATTCCACCTAAGGACTCACCATTCTGATGGCAGGAAGCCAAGGCACTTCAGCCACCCACCATCAAAAGGACCAGCTCAACCTTTATCTCTTGACAGGAGCTGGAGCATAAATGGGTATCTTTCCCCTTTTTGTCCCCTTTTTGCACATTGCACAGCTGAGTCTTTTTCTCTCTCTCCATCTCCAAGCTAGACAGGAAAGCTGGGGGCTAACCATGGGAGTGGAAGTGTGGATCCCCGTTGATCTCCAGGCTGTGAAAAGCTTCACTCTATGGAAGGCACAGAAATAGCCCAGACCATGCCACTCTCATGATAGTTTGGCAAGCCTATAGTTGTGGAAGTGCATTTATTTTGCATCTATGCTTCTTTTGACAGAAAAAAATTGTCATTGGTGAGAGAGATGCTTGCTGGCTGCGGAGCTGGGACTTGCCAGGTAGTGGTCACATCTCCAATGGAAATGTTGAAAATCCAGCTCCAGGATGCTGGGCGGCTAGGTAAGTTCCCATTCCACCCCCCTTTTGGGGGGGGGGGATGATGGTGAAAGCAAAGTCTTGAATTAAATGAACTCCAACTATCTCTATTTCTCACACACAGCCCCTAATTCCCATTACTTATCTCTGTTATACTTCTGTCCATATTTTGCTTTTGCCTAATAGTGGTTACTTGCCAAAATGTGCTTTTACTGGGCAAATAAGAAAATTAATATCTGAGTTACTTAGAGTATAGGTGTGGAGAACCTTTTCTGTCCAGTGAGCTAGGTCCTAATCTCCCCTTATCTCCTGTTGCTGCTATACTTGAAACTCTAATTGTTGGCACTTCAAAGTGCAGAGTGGGGCAGTTTAAATGCCCTTTTGCAGAGAGCTCTGCACGGCTCTTTAAATCTATGGTTTTCATACATTTAAAGAGCATTGTGGAACTGTTTGCAAAAGAGCTTTCAAACAGCTCCACACCACGCTCTTGCTGCAAACACCTGTTCCTACTAGGGGAACAGAGATGCACAGCCAGACTGACCAGGATTGAACCCTCCACTCACCAGCTGGTGATCAAAGGGTTCAATCCTGCTGGCTGCAAGGGTCTGTTTCACCAGCACATTCCCTGCATTCCCCGGCAGAATTAAATCCCACTCATCTGCTGACATTGGCCAGTTATGTCAGCTAATGGACAGGTAGCCATGGTTTGTGGAAAATGGCTTCACGGACCAACTTGAACCTCATGGTGGGCCAAGATTGCCCCCAAACTGGAGGAGGTGTCCTCCCCCACTGTAGTACTACCAGAATATATTGGGATTGGGGTAATTGTTGCTGGCGATGGGGTGCTATGATGTTCCTGAGACTGCAATGCAAGGAACCCATCTAGTGACAATGGAAAGTTAGGAATTTTATTGCTTGTTTTCTTTTAGCTGCTCATCAGCAGAAGGCCTTGGGACAGGATCGACCAGCTGCTGCCACCTCCCATTCACCACCAGGACAGCCTTACACAGCTGGGTCCACAGCAGCCTCTAAACGCCACTCTGCTTTCATGATTGCCAGAGATCTCCTGTGCACCCAGGGAGTTGCAGGCCTGTATAAAGGGCTGGGAGCCACCCTGCTCAGGTTAGAAGAGAGTGAACTGTTCCTTCCTGTTCATTGTAGGATGGCAAGCTGCTTTAGTCTAGAGGTCTTGAGAAAGGAAATTTAGCATTCAGGCTACCTAAAGCAGGCTGAGATGTGCTGGTCCCAGAACAAGGAAGTATCTTCTCAGTGTTGGTCTGCACCTGGAGAGGCAGAGAAGAATGCTTCAATTTCTATAAATGCCCTTCATGTCCTAGAAGGATTGGCTTCCCATTCTAAAAGAGGGTCTTTGGTTTTAAACCATCACTTGGATCCAGGAACTCCATACTCATGAGCTCCCCACGCAAGTCCCTATTGGTTGTTTGCATGGCTGCAAGAGCATTTAAAGCTAACCAGGGGTGGGAGAGAATTAGTGGGAGCTTCAGATATTGTGCATGGAAATCTGGATCCGAAGCAATTGCTATGATCTATATTGAATCTACAGCCCTCTTTTCCTCATTGTGGGGTATAAGAAACTAAAGGTTGCTAACCCATATACTAACCAAAGACCTCAAAGTAATTTATATTCACAGGTGGTCTCCCACTCAAGCAGCTTACAGGGTCAGGGTGCTTCCGCTTTGGAAGCTTCATCTAGTGCAGGATGCAGCAGCCAGGCTGCTCACAGAGGCAGATTACTAGCAACATGTTACTCCACAGCTGAGAAACACTGGTTGCCAATTTGCTAGTGGGCCAGGTTCAACATCTTGTGTTAATTCACAAAGTCCTCATCAACTTGTGCTCAAAATACCTTATGGACAGGCATTCACAATATGATTTTCTCATATTAACCGAACAGTATCAACTCATGTTTTATCAATGCTTTTAATTATGTTTTACAGATATTTAGAGATAAATGATACTGTATTTTATGTTGTAAGCTGCCTTGATATAATTGATAGGGATAATAAATAAAATAGTTTTAGCTGCTGGAATGTGTCACATCTTCAGACTGTTCTCTGGACATAGGGACTTTGCTCTCAGTTGCACAAGGGTGGGTTTGTTCAGGGTGGTGCTGGGATCAAAGCTAAACGTAAGCACAAACCTAAAGTTTTAAAATTCCATGATACATTGCAACTGTGGGGAAAGTACACTTGTGTGAAAACATAAAAGCCTGTAACAACTGCAAGGGTAGAAAGTATGGCAGTCCAAATGGGAGGAACAGTTGAGCTGTGAAAGGGGAAGGTGAAAATTGGTTGAGAAAAACAGCTTCAACAAGAGATTAGCTGATTGTATTGTTTACCTAAAATGTCTCACTTCTACTCTCAACAGGGATGTACCCTTTTCTATTATATATTTCCCACTTTTTGCCAACATCAACAAGCTGGGGCAGGCGAATCTTGATGAAAAAGCCTCTTTCTTCCATTCATTCATCTCTGGCTGTATTGCAGGATCTGTGGCTGCAGTGGCCGTGACCCCATTGGATGGTAGGTATTAGATGGTGCAACTATCAAAAGGCAGTGACTTTTGCTTACGTGTGTGTGTGTGTTTATGAATTTTATTCCCTCCCAAGAGGCCGCAGTAGTGCTTCAAGTGAACTATTAAGACCTTGCCAACGCAGACCCAAGATTAATTAAGCTCCTTATAAGGCTGCTTTCTAAGTTGCATTGTCCATAATGTTTTACATGCTCTGCGAAATAATCTGCACTTTGCACATGAGTATCAGGCAGACTATTTATTCCAGGAAAATTGAGGGAGCTATTTCTTATAATCAATGATGAGCGAGCCTTGTCTGGAACAGCGCTGACCAACAGATTAGCTGGGGCAGCTTAATGATTAAGTGAACCTTACTAGAGAAACAATATTAATGCAGTGAACAGACTCCATCTGTTGAACCTGGGTTTCAATTGCTGCTTGGATAGAAAGCTCAGTGGTGATGCTGGGACAAGGCACAGCCCCTTCATCTAACCAACTGCTAGTGGAGAACCATGAACTCATTGGAGAAAGGACAGATTTATTTTGATATATCTATTTAAGATAAGATTGCCATGAAAATACAAACATAAAAACTGAAAAATTAATGATAAGCTTATATGCTAGAAATCTTCAAGTCACACCACCTAGGAAAGCTTAAATGTAGAAATTTTACAATAAATTGTACATCCCTTTGGCAAATCCATGTTTTCATACTGCAACACTGTTAGTGAGGCACCATGTGTTTACTAGTATGGTGATGATGATTGATGAAGAACTGATGTGAGATAACAACACTGCATTTCTGACCAGTACCAGGAGCATGTATTCATGCCAGGAATGAAATGAACAAATAAATAAAAATCCCAATCTTGCAGTTAAGTATCCTTACACTAAGAAGTCTGTAAAGCATGCAACTTTGACTTAATAAATATTCTTTAAAAAAAAGTAAAGCATGCAACTTTGCAAAGGTTTAAATCAGTTACTGCTTGTTTTAGTTCTAAAGACCCGAATTCAAACTCTCAAGAAAGGACTGGGAGAGGACACCTACAATGGGATCGTTGACTGTGCCAGGTAAGCAGACCTGAACTCTTGTTTTACTGGTACTCAGGTCATTGCTCTATGTTAAAAATGTTCTGCAGTGTACATTTCGCAATGTAAGTTGCAACGTCCTTCTGAAATGGCGCTATCCACTCACAAGAGAAAGATGGCAGCAGGCTTGGAGGAACCCCACAGAGGATGGAATGGAGTAGAGTTGCTGGCACCCTTAAAAGCAGCATTCTACACTACTTTGTGGTTTTCCAGTTTCTGCTTCATTCATTTTTCTTAGGAGGAAAAAGCTGGTAACTGAGCAAGTTGATGAGTATAAGCTAGCTTTCCCCCTTGCAACAGCATTTAAATAAGACATTGAAAATGAGCAGCCAGCAAAGGAAATAAATATTCAAAGGCAGCAGCTCTGAGTAACTGACCACAAGGGGCAGCGGAACACAGATATGACGGTTCCCAGTTCTTGCCGTGGCTGTTGCTGACATATTAAGTTAAACACCCCTTACTCTTGGGTGCTTTTAACTTTAAAAAGCAGGTGGGTGTCAGAGATGAGGAACTCTCTGGTTCTTTATGTTGTTAGACTGCAACTCACAAGATCCCTGACGTTTGGCTGTGGTGGTTGGAGGTAAGGTGAGCTGGGGTTCAGTGACTTTTGGATGGAAGTCTTGGTTTCTTTTTCCTCTCATGCTGTGGTCCTGACCACCTTTGCCTCCACCTCCCCAGCTGTTACTTGATTTGGGAAGGCAGCTCTCACTTCCTGCCTTGAGAGGAAGCTATGTAAGTAATCAGGAGACTCATCCCTGCCACCTTGCCTTGTACTCAGAGAACCCTAAATAGAAAAATAAAACCCTCTAATTGATAGCAACAATAACTTCAGGAGCTGTTTTACCAACCCACTCTCTGTTTCTCTCTTCTCCAGGAAAGTCTGGATTCATGAGGGCCCTGCTGCCTTCATGAAAGGGGCAGGATGCCGTGCACTGGTTATAGCTCCTCTCTTTGGCATAGCCCAAGGAATGTATTTCATTGGCATTGGAGAACACATCATGGAATATTTCAAGTAGTACCCATTCTAAATCACACTGGATCATGAATTAAAGATTGCAAGAGTTCTGTGACACTACTTGAAGAGAAATGGAAGCACCCTGTAAATAATGTGGCTGTGAACAACTACCCAGTCTACCACTATCCAGGAAGATGGCCTAAAAACACAACTTCCAGGTTTGCCACTGCTTCATTTTCTAAAAGAATCCTCTGCATTGGGCAGATTTCTGGGACCTAAAAGTTAACAAGCCAAAGTTTGTGCTATGAAAAGGAATGTGTTGCAAGTGTTATTTCTTACTTGCACCAAACGTTGGCCAACACTTTTCAAACTGATCTATCACACACACCACTGCAGACCAGGATGTATGGCCAGAGATTGAATCTGGATCCATCTACTTACAAAGCCTACACTTTACTAGGGATCTATGGGGTCCTTCGCAGCGCTGCCTGATGCTTGTTCTTCTCCATTACAAGTGCATTTATAAATATCACGACTTCATATTTTTATGTCATTTCTTCAATGCTTCAAAGTTGGATCAAGGACAGCAGTTTAGTGGAGATTAATTTCACCCTTGCTGCCCTGATCTCATGCTGGAAATATTTTCCTGTACATTTTATTTGGTAATCCTGCACTGCTGTATACATTTCACTACAGAACCCTTTCTGATCTTTCATTTTAGAAGCAGTCTCATCATTGCCACCCTCTTCTCTTCCAGTGCATGTATTTGTACACATAAATTAATGGCCGTTCTTAATCGTGTATTATGTTTCTAATGTGACCATCTGAGCTCAGCAAGTTTCTATTAAGCCACTTCTGCATCTGTAATGGATAGTGTTAGTTACAGCATCTGATGACAGTCTGCCAACTGCTGTTCAGCTTGGGGTGGGTGGGGGAGGTACGAACTTTCCCATTTGCTGTTTGTGCATAACCCAGAGCTGTGTTTAGACAACACAGATACATATACAAAGGAAATATTTGTGTTTACCTAACCCTAAAGCATGCTGTACCTTAGTGACTGTTCCGCATTGCAAATTGATGGTCAGGAACCATCTTCCTCACCTACTTTAAACGGAAGACAGAAAGCAAATGAAGTTTCCACGCCTCGTATCTCTGGCCCATATGACTTTTCCTAGACCACACCTCTCACTGGCCGTGTTCTGTGCCCTCCTTGAGTTTTCTTACTGCTTGCAAATTGTCTTTGAGCTTTGATAATGCTGCTTGCCTGGACTGCATGTCGAAATGTATTTTCGATGGCTGAGATGTAGCTTACTGTGCAAAGGTGAGAATTGCATCCATTGCTCTGCCTACTGTTGCCTCTAGCCTCACCCAGTTCTGCCATGTGATTCTCAGGTGACTACCAAAGGAATGCAGCTCTTGGGCTGACAAAAGCTTCCCTCCCCCTTGTTTACTCATAACCACAAGGTCCAGAGGCATTATATTTCTGAATACCAATGGCTGGAAACCACAGGAGAGGAGATTGCTTTTGTGCTCAGGTCCTGCTTGCATTTTCCCCACAAGCATTTGGTTGGCCACTGTGTGAACAGGGTGCCGGATTAGGTAGGTCTCTTCCACTCAGTTCTTGATAATATGAGACTTCATTTTTTTGTTAGAATGTGTAGCTTTCACCACTGCACAGAAAATCCTAAAAGTGGCACTAGCAAAAAGGGGCCAAGGATTACCCTAGTTGGTGTGTGCAATGGTGCATTGATTGGCCAGCAAGAAGACTAGTTTCTACCCCCTTTCCATGGAGAAACCAGCAGAAAAGTAGTACCCATCCAACCTCAAACAAAAGAATCTTACTGTAAACCTGTTCCTTGATGCATGGAGAAATAAAATTTTAGATAAAGTAGTTCTGCTTCATTAGACTGATATAGCTTTAAAAAAATGTAGAATTTATGCTTGGAACCCCTAAAAAAAAGCCCGTTGTAATTACCAGCTCTCATGCTACTACCTGTTGACACCCCTGTTCTGCCTTACCTTCTACAACATGACCACATAACTTTTTGCAACCTACCCAGGGAACTCTGTTAAAGGATAGTATTAAAAATGTTATATGTTAATCTTGGCAGGGTGGTAAAATGGCTGCTTCTGACCTTAAAAAGCAGCTTGTCTCTTAATAAATCAGATTGCTTACAGTTTGCATAGTTTATTTCCCCAATACCAATCTTGAAGCTTCCAACTTTATAGTGAACTAAATTTTAGTCTAAAGCTCCCTTCTGATAAATGGTACCATTGATTCTCAGTTCTTTTTTTTTTTTTACACTCCCTAACTGAAACTACATGGAGGGAAGGTGTTGCTGTAAAGCTCAGTAACATGGTTGCTTGATGACCCCATACAGACTTATTCCTCTGGGGGCAGAAGCAAAGGAAAAACAACAAGTTTCACACACCTTTTTGTTTTAATGATGTATAGGCTGTGCATGTGTACAAGTCAAGTGTGTGTATACATATATATATATCTATAATTTTTGAAACCACATATACAGAACAAGAATCTGGGGTTGACCAAATTAGCATAAGTTACAGTGGCCCTCAAAAGAAACATATGCCCCCTATTTAACGTAATATCAAACAGCTTTTAAATAAGGAAACCATGGATAAACAACACAGGTTGGCGACATGCTTTGAGGGAAGTAGTCAAAGCAGAGACAGACCCCCAAGGAATCTGTCTCAAGGGACCTTAACGTCTCAGTTTCTGTTTTACGTACCACTGTTCTGTGGACAGAGGTCTTCCAGCCTCTCTTCAAGTCAGGCTAAGCATAGCAGGTATGCAAAAAAAGAAGAAGTATAACTTAACCAAAGAACATACACAGGGCAACACAATATAGCACTGAGTATTACATTTTAAGAGGGGTGTTGGTTTATTAGGGATGCTCCAGCATTCCCTTCACTATGGCAGTGGAATAATTTCCACTGTTACTTGAAGAAATTTAGTCCATGAACTTCCTATTGCTGTTGGCCCCAAAAAGTGCCGTTCGAATGTCTGGCATCATCTGTTGAAGGAAAAAAAGAGAAGCAGTTACAATGTGTCTGGTGATGGCACAGAAGAACAGGAATGCAACATGCACCAAGCACCTTGTTCGATATTGCAGGCGCAGGCATCAGCTCTGAACTGGCTGGAGGGACACATCACACAAACTGTGCAAGACAATGGAAGCAGTCCCTTCCCCATGATGCACGATCCTCTCCTTCAACAAAATGCTGGTGATGAGGACTGGCACCATCAAACTGAGTCCATGACCTCAGAGCAAGCACCTGTAGCCACTATGGGCTGCACTGGGACTGAAAAACTAAAAGGAAACATTCTGACCAGGTAGAACATGATGGCAAAGATGTGGCATCAATGAATGGCCAGAGAGAAAGAGCAGGGAGCTTGCTTCCCCTCTCACTGCCAGAAATCTTCAACTACCAGTTGCCCCAGGACAGCAGAAGTGAAGGGAGGCCCCCATGCATCAGCCAGGAGCTTACAGGCTGCTGAGTTGTGTGGGGCTTGGGACTACTGTAAGATGCCTTGAGAATCATTGGATTGAAAGATGGGATACACATCAAAATAATTAGTGGTGTGCAAATCATTTGCCAAGGATATTAAGATTGGAAGAAATTGGGAGTTCAAGGATGGTGGGCGGGAGAGAAAATGGAAGATTTTTCTCAGGCTTACTTGCTGGGCGATTAGATCCAGCCGGCTTTCCAGAGTATTGGAAACCTTGATTTTATTGTCACTGTTATAGATTTCAACACCTCCAGCTCTATAAGACACAAACAAGATAAACAATGTCTGATTGAATGAAACAAAACCAACAAAACTACTGTTTTAAGTCATGTGCTCACTAATTGTGCTTGAGCATGGGTGTCCGTACCAAAGTTAAATCAGAGCATGGTAAATATTTCCCTCACAATTTTCACTTGTAAGGAAAAGTTTTAATGAATCTGCATGTTTTACAATGATCTTTGGCAGTTGTAGCTAGGGGCATTTGGATATTTGTTTCTAACAAAGCCTAGGTTCCTGATCATCTTACGGAGAAGCAAGATTAAGATATAGGACTTACTCCACAGTGTACATAAGATCACAGACTAACACGTTTACCTGAAAATAAATTCCATAGAGTACAATGGGACTTCCGCATAAACGTGCCCAAGGGGGAGGGGACTATTAAACAATTCCAGCCTTGGACCTAGAAGTAGTCCTCCCACCCTAATCTGTTGCTGCACTGTGAAGCTTTTGAGTGAACTGGCTCTTCAATTAGTCTGGTGTGATAGAACAAGATGGCATTTAAAAAACACAATAACGAGGAAATATCAAATTCTATCCCTTTTGGAGCTACAACTGGATGATCTGCTGTTTTCTGGGTGTATGTGAAAGGTTTATGATATATTGGATATGTTATTGAGCATGTGACAGTGCTAATTCCCATTATACAGTAGACTCTTGGGTTACATTACCTTCGGGTAACGTAACTTTCAGTTGTGAACATGGCAAACCCGGATGTGTATACTTCCGCGTTTCGCCGCGCGTGCATTGCAGAAGAGCTCTATCGCGCCACACACATGTGGACTTTTATGTTGTGGACTTTTTGGGGTACATAAGGACCCCCGGAACAAATTAAGTTTGTATGTTAGATGTTAGAAAGTTATTATATTTTTAACCCCTGCTCTCCACATGAAAGTTCTATGTATAACACTCTGCCTCTACCATGTTATGTAGTACCAATAACCCCTTTTCAGTTATGTATCTTTCTTACATGTCGTCAGGGAGAAATGATTCTTGATCAATATGAATATTAACTTCTTTTTTAGTGGTAGCTTTGTAGACTGGGATGCTCTTCTGGACAGCAGCCTGAAAAAGGATTTATATGGACATATATGTTATATGTTCACAAAGGAAAATAATAATTTGCTCAATTCCATTTACAGTCCCAAAATAATACCACCACTTCATTAGCCTCTCAGGTTGCATAAGAATTCATGCCCCTCACAGGTCATTGGTTAGGCTTGCCATACTTCAGGAAAATTCCTGTCGTGTCCTGGTTTTCGGGTGTAAAAATGACATTGGGGGAATTTTGCTGAATTGGTAAAATATCAGGGGAAACCTGGATGTATGGCAAGGTGATTGAAAAAGCAGTGGAAACAGCTCCAAAAGATTAAAAGCTCAACAATTTTGATGGATTTTTGAAATGGGCTCAACAACTTTGTGTCATGAATTTTGAAATATGGCAAGCCTATCACTGGTAGAACACAAGCTCTGATTTGTCCCTTATGGGATTACATTCAGATTTCAATTGAAGAACTCATGTTGTTTCACTGCGAGTCTAGTGAATTGGAACTGAGCTAGATGGACCAAGGTGGTTTCATTCAGCACATGAAAGGCAGCTTTCCATGTGCAATTCAGGCACTTCCTTGAGGGTGTGCCATTCAGTTTGCAGAACATTGCAGATAAATTGCATACATCCGTTGTTGACAAGGGCCCTGCACAAACTGGATGTGCATAGAGGGAGGGGTGAGCCAAAGAGGTAGGGAAGGGAAAATAGTTATTTATTTAGACCAGGAAAACTGTATGGGATAACACATCTACCTCATGCCACGTCTCTGATCAAATTTGTCCCCACCCCCCTGCTACTTTAACTATACATTTTTTGTGTGGTTTTACACCAAGGAGCTTATCAGCCACCAGAAACTACTTTATGACCATTTAGTAAAAAAACACAATTTACCTTAACCAACTGAAGATCCTGTTTCCGGCATCGGACAGTCATTGAAGGCTCAAGTAACTGATAAAACCCCTTTTAAAAATAGAACAAGAGCTTAATGTGGCTTGCAAAATTTATACAATCCGAGTTGACAAATCGCTAAAGTTTAATGAACACCTTTACAAACCCCAGGACAATTAAAACATATTTAATTTAAATTCACACAATACTGTACTTAATTAGCCTAATGCGGAAGGTTTGCCAAAAAGGAATACAAAACATGGGTTGGATAGGCCTCTCTGGGTAACAGCTTCCAGACTTGAAGGCCCAAAATGTAAAAAGTTCTGCTTTAGCAGTTTAACATTCTGAATGGAGAAATGGAGGTGGTCTTTGTCTGCTGAACTTAAGGGATACAAGCACATTTAGGGAGACAAATGGCAAAGGTAGAAATTTTAGCGAAGATAAGAACTTGACCATTTCATGTTGCATTGGAGTTAGTAGATTACATACTATATACATGTTGGAGTGCTGTCTCAAGCTTAGAGAAACCAGAGGTAGGGAATTTAACTGGGAAACATCCTAAGAAATACAAAGGAGAGTTGATAGTGTGGATTTAAGAGGTCTATATCCACAACTAAAAGGAGACCATAAAGATGCAAGTTATTTTACAGGGAAGTGTCTGTAGGAAGCATGGAATATGTTTACCTGTAGAACTAATCCATCCAACAGACTCTGGTACCTGCCAGTATCCTTTACTACTTTAGCCAGTCTCTGCTTGGCATCATTCAGCAAATCCTACGACGAGAGAAAAATGTGGATAGATCACACCATGTCCTTCAGTCAAACACTAAACCTCAGGCAGACTCCCTCTGCCCCAACCCCAGTTCCCAATGCACAGGCTCAGTTAAGGCATTTAATTGTAATTGATACACCCCTCAGCTTTAAGAACACAAGCAACAAATAGCCTTTCCAGAGACAACCCTTTAAACATAATCTGGGGTGGAAAAATTAAGTTTTTCTACCACTGTGAACATTTAACTTGTAACAGGGCCATTTTATATAGTCACTAGTGAAATGACCATTATGATTCATAGAAAGACTAAAGGACTGTGCAACCGTTGGTCCAACACGCATATGCAGAAACCTGACAGAGACCAGGCCACACTGCCATGGGTGGAGGAAAAGTAATTCCGCACAAAAATCTTGTCCCCAAGTATAGTGATTTATTTCCCCCCTATAAGTGAGCAGCACCCATATATACAGAAGCAAGCAAAAGGGGACATTTGAGGACACCATGCGGGGTGGGGGGTGGGGGAGGTCTAGGTCTGCACCTAATAATACCAGTATTTTGAATAAGGCTCCCTTCCATTGTAATATTTCCCAGACTGCAGTCAATTTACTTTATTCTACAGAACCAAGCCTGCCCCGTTCTGGGTTCTGTTATTCAGTCATACTACAGTTCAACACTATATTATAGTTTTTCATTTTTGACTGAATTCCTGAAATTTCCTTCCAACCCTGGTCACTTATCTAGTACAAATATAAAGTTATGATATAAAGAGGAAGTTGGAGCATTTCATGCATCACAAGCATGTGACTGAGCTGTTTGAGTTGATTGTGAAAGAATTCATGTTTCTTAGCCTTTTTCCTTCAGCCTTCTCTACAAGTACAGTAAGTGTTAGCATATTCTGCCAGAATCAATTCTTAGAGTCAAACTGCAAAAGGGACAACTTTCTCTCTAAAAAGTGATACAGTATTCTGAGTTGTTAAGGGAAACAGGAATTAAACAATGACATTTCTACTGCAGTAAGCTCTGTTTATGGAGTATCATTATACCACTCTCCCCTAACAGTGGAGTGAGCAAAAGGCATTTTGTGGTGACACACACATTAACTGTAGCCCTCCAGCTAATTTTTAATTTAAGCCAATGTATTTCTAACCCGAATAACCAGCAGCAAGAAGGGGAATGTTTTGTAACTATGTTTTATACTGTTATGCCTGTTAAAAGCAGAATTAGGCAAGAAGGCAATGCTGGAAGTGTTCCTTATTAAACATCAAACAAAATCAGAATCCAGCAAAAACAATACTAATGCATCAGGAGAAAATATGGAAACTTTCCCCTGACTTGCTAATTTTCTGTATTCAGGAAGTTGCTCTGTACAGAGGACCATTAACTCACATAAGCCCTCACCTGAAGTAGTGCAACCTTAAGAACTAGAAGAGGCTCGCCCATTCTAACATTTTAGGAGGAATTCCTCCCCATTAACATGCCACTGAGTACAATTACTTTCTCTTTCCCCACACTGTTGTATTGTGCAAGAGTTAAATGCTAGCTGGGGGGGCAGGGGGAGCAATGAACAGGCTGAAAGCAGAGAATAAGCAGGATGCATCCTTTACTTATTTATTCTCCAGTATAGCAGAAAGATCAGTATTACCTTCCATTTATAGTATATATGGACCTACAGCAACATACAAGTTCCAAACCCGAGTATTTTCTACATCAAATAGGCCCCCAAGAGTGAAACCTGAAAGTTTTGTTTTTTTTAAGACACCAGTTGTGAGTCAGACAAATGGCAAGAATCTTCATTCTTTTATAAAGGGAAGTATGTACTTACGGCAATCAGATCATCCCTTGCTTTGAGAACCTTCAGCCTTGCCTGATTCATCAGGTTGGACATCTGACTGCAAGTCAGATGGAAAAACAGAACTGAGTGCCATAAGCTTCAGACAGTCTAACCAGCAGTCATTTATTACACAATCCCCCCCCCCCCCGCCCAGCATACCCCATATTGGATCCAGACAGGCCCAAAGTAAAGCTCTTTGTATACACCCTTTCCCCAACTCTCATAATGTCAGTCCACTTCTGGAATCTCTTTAACCCACCACCAAGACTTACTCAGATGATCACACACAAATCTCTGCTTAAACAGCAATATGCAGCTATTTATCTGAGATCACTTTATATGGAGTGACATTGTTTCTTACATTAAAGACCACTACTTACTGCATTTTTATTACAATTTACCAGTGAGCAGGACCATGACTGCAATTCATTTTGATGGGACACAAGTGGATGCAGAAATTAAGGTGGCTGGAACAGAGGTACTTTTCATCAACACATCATACTCTTCCTTCAGGATTTTATTTATTTATTTAAGGAGGGGAGAACTTCAGGGTCTCATCCCTCAGGAAATGACATGTTGTCTGCGGAATTACCTCTCCTAGTTCTGGTTGGACTATATACCATGTTGGCTACTCGCAACCAAGAATAAGCTAAAGGTCACAGCAGACTACTTACATTTTCTTCTGCTGTTCAATTTGTTTTTCTTTCTTTTCATAGTATTCCATTATTTTCAGTCTCTGTGTCTGAACAAGACGACCTTTCTCAATGTTGAATTCTTCTTCAGCCTGTTAGGAGGAATAAGACTCCATCTGGTATATATGCTGATTTTTCTACTAAAATAGGGTGTTTTGCAAAACACTGCAAAATCCAATTACCGTATTTTTCCATGCATAAGCCTAGGTTCCCCCCCCCCTAAAACATAATGTCCAAAATTTGGGGGCGTCTTTTACACAGATTGATCTCCCCCTATTTTCTTAAATCAGAGTCCCCCATGTCTTATACATGGGGGCGTCTTGGAAAAATTGATTGCTCTCATAGCTAATGAATGTCTTCATTGGCAACTGAAACTTCATTTGGTCCCAGCATCCTACACTTCAGTTCCCTTTTAAATTTTTTTACTAAATTCTACCTGCTAGAGTATGTATACATGAAAACTGATTTCTGTATTCAAGACTACTAAACTAGAGAGGAATGTTAGGCTGCAATCCTATGCACACTTACCTGGGAGGAAGCACCACTGAATTCAGTGGGATTTACATCCAAGTACAGATGCACAGATCATGCTTTATGTTCACTTTAGACACCAACCATAACCTCTCACCTTCTTTGTTGGTGATGCAGTGTTAAAAAGTTTTGTGCATCCACACATAGGGCTCATTGAGACATTTCAGGAGGAGGACTGGCAAACATTCAGCTTGCCACAAATGAGCTTTTAGTTATCTGAAGAAGCCAACATCTTTTATGGAAGTTCCACATGCAGGAATGATACAGATACTTTTTGTTTACCTTAGCATCTATTTCTTCTGCCTTCTCGTTGGCTTCCTGTTCAATGAAAGCCATCATGTGCTTGATCTGTAACAGAAAGGAGAGTTATATGAAAGCCTGCAGGAACATTTTTGCTTTTCAACACCCATGTGTTGTAACCTATGTGTTACAAGAGGGTTTTTTTGCCACCAAGACCGAAAAGTGAGCTTCCAAATATCCAAGCTCGTTTTTTAAAAAATTGTTTACCAATTCTTAGTTTCAGTTAACAGAACATACCCACAAACGGAATACAGAGCTTAACAGTTGTTTGGGAAAGAAAGAAAAATATCAGCTGATAGTTGTGATCATAAATGTTCCAGTGTAGGCCGTCAAATGAAGGACTTCATGTTTCAATGGAGGGTGAATACCACGTTCAAATGTCCTAACATAGTCAATAAAAGGATACCATGTTGTATAGAAGGTGCGAGTCCTCCCCCCCCCCCGATCAATGTCACTTTTGAGAGACTTAATAAAATTTCAAATAATCAGATGAGAGGACAGTCACTACAACCCAAACCAAAACTAGCCCTTTAACTTATTTTACTCCTCCTATTAAGAATACAATGAATAAAAATATAATCCTTCATTTATTAACTGCATCTAGATTAGTGATAGCAAAGAACTAGACGACTTTAAATGCAAATCTTTTTGAAGCTTGGATTTTGTAAGTACAGTATGGGACATTGTGCTCATGGACAAATATTCAAGCTCTTATGAAGTTAACCGCATTCAAAATACAAATGGTCTAGGGACACGGGACAGGTACTCCTGTGCAAATGTTATAAAAGATGATGATGATAAAGCTGTATATGGTTAGATGTGTTCAATCTCCATTTATCTCAGTGCAACTCTCTGCTGGATGATTTGTGGTTAATGCGTGCAGATCACAAGTGCCTGTCTGGGTCAACCAAATGGCCCCATCTGGTCCAGCACCCTGTTCTCACAGTGGCAAGCCAGATGTTTACTGAAAGCCTGAGAGCCAGTGTTGTGTAGTGGTTAGAGTGCTGGAGGAGAACTTGGGAAATGGGGGTTTAAATACCCACTTGGCCATAAAGCTCATTGGGTGACCCTGGACCAGTCACTGACTTTCATCCTAAATCCTAACTTACCTCACAGGGTTGTTGTGAGGATAAAACTGGGAGAAGGATAATTGTCTGCGTGCTACCTTGAGCTCCATGGATGAAAGGTTGCACATACCTGTAACAAACAAACCAGAACCAGAGAGCAACAGCACTCTGTCCACTTGCAATTCACAGTAACTGCTATGCACTGCCTGACAGTGGAGGTGGAACATAGCCATGGTAAAGGTACAGTGGTGCCCCGCTAGACGAATGCCTCGCAAGACGAAAAACCCGCAAGACGAAAGGGTTTTTCGGTTTTTGCGACGCTTCGCTAGACGATTTTCCCTATGGGCTTGCATCGCAAGACGAAAGCCCATAGGGAAATCTCGGGGACCTTTTTTTAAATGCTGGCGGTGGGGAGCAAAGCCTTCCCCCCCCTCCGGACTTCAGAAGAGGTCCAGGAAGGCCGGCGGGGGCGAAAGGCTTTGCTCCCCACCGCCAGCATTTTAAAAGCGGTCCGGGATAGCAGGG
This sequence comes from Podarcis melisellensis, assembly GCF_964234715.1. NCBI lineage: Eukaryota > Metazoa > Chordata > Lepidosauria > Squamata > Lacertidae > Podarcis > Podarcis melisellensis. The sequence continues at coordinate 59,310,430 of NC_138542.1, forward strand.
AAGCGCTTCCCGCTATCCCGGACGGCTTCTGAAGGCAGGCAGGGGGGGCAAAGACTTTTGCCCCCCCTGCCTGCCTAACCGGGGGCTTTTAAATCGCCCCGGGACTGTCCGGGGCGATTTAAAAGCCCCCGGACGGCTTTTGAAGCCTCCCCCCCCGCCCGGCTTCGGGGCATCATCCCGATGCTGGGCGGTGGGGCAGGAACGCCTCCCCCAGCCGCCCGGCTTCGGGGCATCGTCCCGATGCCGGGCGGTGGGGCAGGAAAGCCTCCCCCAGCCGCCCGGCATCGGAACGATGTCCCGAAGCCGGGCGGCCGGGCGGGAAAGCCTCCCCCCCGCCCGGCTTCGGGGCATCGTCCCGATGCCGGGCGGTGGGGCAGGAACGCCTCCCCCAGCCGCCCGGCATCGGGGCATCGTCCCGATGCCGGGCGGTGGGGCAGGAACGCCTCCCCCAGCCGCCCGGCTTCGGGGCATCGTCCCGATGCCGGGCGGTGGGGCAGGAAAGCCTCCCCCAGCCGCCCGGCATCGGAACGATGTCCCGAAGCCGGGCGGCCGGGCGGGAAAGCCTCCCCCCCCCGCCCGGCTTCGGGGCATCGTCCCGATGCCGGGCGGTGGGGCAGGAACGCCTCCCCCAGCCGCCCGGCATCGGGGCATCGTCCCGATGCCGGGCGGTGGGGCAGGAACGCCTCCCCCAGCCGCCCGGCTTCGGGGCATCGTCCCGATGCCGGGCGGTGGGGCAGGAAAGCCTCCCCCAGCCGCCCGGCATCGGAACGATGTCCCGAAGCCGGGCGGCCGGGCGGGAAAGCCTCCCCCCCCCGCCCGGCTTCGGGGCATCGTCCCGATGCCGGGCGGTGGGGCAGGAACGCCTCCCCCAGCCGCCCGGCATCGGGGCATCGTCCCGATGCCGGGCGGTGGGGCAGGAACGCCTCCCCCAGCCGCCCGGCTTCGGGGCATCGTCCCGATGCCGGGCGGTGGGGCAGGAAAGCCTCCCCCAGCCGCCCGGCATCGGAACGATGTCCCGAAGCCGGGCGGCCGGGCGGGAAAGCCTCCCCCCCCGCCCGGCTTCGGGGCATCATCCCGATGCCGGGCGGTGGGGCAGGAACGCCTCCCCCAGCCGCCCGGCTTCGGGGCATCGTCCCGATGCCGGGCGGTGGGGCAGGAAAGCCTCCCCCAGCCGCCCGGCATCGGAATGATGTCCCGAAGCCGGGCGGCCGGGCGGGAAAGCCTTTGTCCCCCCTGCCTGCCTTCCCAGGGGCTTTTAAATCGCCCCGGACAGCGGAGAAGTCCTCCGCTGTCCCGGGCGATTTTAAAATGCCGCCCGCCAGAAGAGGTCGGGGGAAGGCTTTTTCCATAGGAACGCATTAATTGATTTTCAATGCATTCCTATGGAAAACCGTGCATCGCAAGACGAAAAACTCGCAAGACGAAGAGACTTGCGGAACGAATTAATTTCGTCTTGCGAGGCACCACTGTAAAGGGACCCTTGACCATTAGGTCCAGTCGTGGCTGACTCTGGGGTTGCAACGCTCATCTTGCTTTATTGGCCGAGGGAGCCGGCGTAGAGCTTCCGGGTCATGTGGCCAGCATGACTAAGCTGCTTCTGGCGAACCAGAGCACGGAAACGCCGTTTACCTTCCCGCCAGAGCAGTACCTATTTATCTACTTGCACTTTGACGTGTTTTCGAAATGCTAGGTTGGCAGGAACTGGGACTGAGCAACAGGAGCTCACCCCGTTGCGGGGATTCAAACCGCCAGCCTTTTGATCGGCAAGTCCTAGGCTCTGTGGTTTAACCCACAGCCCCACCCGCGTCCCGTAGCTTGCCACATTTAATAGCTTTATCCTCCATGGATCTGTTTATCCTCTTTTAAAGCCATTCAAGTTGGTGGCATCACTGCCTCTTGTGGGACTGAGTTCCATAGTTTATGCACTGGGCAAAGAAGTGCTTTATTTTCTCTTCCCTCAATCTCCTAACATTCAGCTTCATTGGCTGGCCCAGAGCTCTAGTATTATGAAGACTTCATAATATCACTCTACTTCCAGGGGTCCAGAGGATTTCTACTTCAAGATGTTAAGCAGTTTTACCAAATGTGTAGGATAATATACAATCTTCATCCTGGGTGTGCAATGCCAGGCAAGAGACCATAGCTCAGTGGCAGAGCATATAATTTGTAAACAGCGTTAGAAACTGAGATATGAAAGCTTGGAGCTAAATGGCAGCTTAAACCTAGGTTATGGGTGCAATAACAGAAATTCTAGGCGTGCTTTTTTTATACCGAGAGTACAAAGCTGAAAATGAATGAGCTGTAGCTAAAATACTGTGTTCATTTTTCTCATGGTCTAGTCCTTCCCCTGCCCACCCCACTAATATTCATAAGAGGGTTTCTTCTCCAGTCTTCAGAGAGTAGCTGGAAGTGGGGAGGCAGAAAAAGGTCCTCCTTTCCTTCCACACTGCAGTTTTAATCTGAAATCTTTGGCGCAGTACTGCACCCGGAGCTCAGAAACTGCTTGTGCTAATGAACTTCCATGTCACAAAATGTGAATAGAACAATGGGAGTTTTGAACACTGTTTGTAAACTTCTGTATGCCTGCAGTGGTGATACAATGACCACTGAGCTATGGTCCTTTTCCTGGCATTGGAGAAGTCCCGGTATCCAACATCTCTGGCTGGAAGATCAGGTGATGGGAAAGCTCTCTTCCTGAGATACTGGAGAACTGGTGTCTGGGCTCAAACAAAAAACTGACCTGCTCCCAAAGTAAACCTCTTAATAACAGTAAGAAGCATACAGTGGTCACTTATGTGAAGAAAGGCTCAGCTCATGGATGTTAAACACTAAGTAAAACTTATGTACTCTGCCTGTCAGCTGTGAAGGGACAATGTTTTACCAGCACTGGCTGGATCTATGCAGAGTTCAGCACAATATTCCATCCCAAACCTAGCTCAGGGCAGTTCTACTAGGAAGGACACTATTTACAGTCAACAGGACAAGCTCTAAAGGACAGCCAAATCACATGCACTGTATATCAAAAAATTCCATTGTGCAAACGTTCCTTCAGGAAAATGACTATTTGAACTGAGTGTTGTTGCTATTTTCATATATATATATAACTCCCGAAGATCAATATTATTAATTTTCTGTAGAAGTCCTTAAAGTGGTATTTGGTATTAAAAAAGCCACAATGAACCAATTAGAGTTAAATGTTACAAATCCCAAAGTTCCACATGCTCCAAAGGTTCAGTTGTTGGGACCAGAACTTCCTATTTTCATCAGTTAATGTGAGTCTTAATAATGGGCTTTTCCAGATCTTTCCCCACACATACACGATGTGAAAATAACCCCGCTGTCCCTTTATAATCAATTTCACACCTGCTTCTCTCTTCCAAATTATTTCAAACATGAAGCTACAAGGCTTACTTCACTCACTTCTAGTTTCATAGTCTGAAGATGAAACATTCCTCTGCCCTCTTACAAGAGAGTTCCAAAATATATCCTCTGTTTACAATCAAACCATTATGTTGGGATAAAACACATCTTACTGATAGTCATCTAGTCCAGACGTAAGCAGTATAAGCAGAGAATTTATATGTCTTTGGTCAATGGCTGAGCAGTCACACTTCAAAGCAAGCTTGTCTTTTAAAGAAATGTTTTTATCCCGTTTTTGGTGCCCCTTGGTATACAAGCACAAGTAACAAGTAGCAGTGGCACCATATTATGGCTTGCGAGCACCCAAGGTCTATCATTAATGCCACAAGAACCCTTGGCTACAAATTGGTTCTAGCTGGACTCTCTCAAAGCCCATTTAAAAAATAGCAAAAATACAAATATTTGTCCTTCCTTTATTGTGTCTAATTCAATAGTAAGACACTTTAGCTTCCTGTCTAAATTCATTTATATCCAACTTTTCCACCCAATAGTCATCCTCCCCTCAAACTCAGCCAATTTTTACTTTACAAATGATTTTGCAACCCCACATTGAGCATCTTCTACTACACAGCAAATCCTCACTCCTTTCTAACCTATCCATGAACAAACCATTAATCTTACACTGGTAATAACACTATGTATTGATAGTTGTGAATATGGAAACAAAGGAAGATAGGACTGGGTACAAGACCACAACCTTTTGTGAACAGCAAACACTTTCCAGCTATCTACTGCTTGAGATATAATTAGTCATTTTTACTGCAAACACTTCAGTTCAAGGACACATACTCAAGGACAAGGTAGGACATGACAATGTGAGACCCATAACCAGGACAATCAAAAGTAGCTTTCCTCACCTTCTCAATACATCTCAAAAACTAAAAATGTGTGCAATAGTGTGTTCCTGTTTGTGCACAAGGAACTGGGGAGGGGATAACTTTTCACATTTATTCATTAAGAACACAACCATGTAATCTTGCATATTAGGTGGTGAAAATTTCTAATGTCCCCCTCAACAAAAAATACACACATGTATTTCAGCTTCAAGGTTAAATCCCATTGCAGCACAGTAGTAAGCATATTTACTTGGAAGTCCCAACAGGTATTCTGCCCAACCTCATGCAAATTTACTTCAGAAGAAACCCCAATGAACTAAGTGGGAATTTACTACCAAGTAAATGTACAAAAGGACTTTCCTGCTCTGGTCACTTACTGCCAGAGGTACTGGATTATAAAGTGGATCTCTTCTCCTTTTTATAGCACATTAACTATTTTCCTGTGCACATAAATAACATGGCAGATATTCAAAAAGGTGTTTAGGAGGATGTTTCATTGAACACAGTAAGGCTTGCTTCTGAATAAACCTCACAAGGATTGTGCTTCAAGTTTCATGCATGTACACTTCTACAGCTTCATTCAGCCTATGCATGTTGATTCAGAAGAAAGTCAAGGTAGACTTTCCCAGTGGGATTTAGGAGTAGAAGGTGTTAACACCGAAACTGAGCATACATAGGACGAAGCCAAACAGTTATTGTTTTATTGATTACCGTTGTATTACCACCTTCTCCTCCAAGAAGCTCAAGGTGGAACACCTGGCTCTCTCCTCCTAATTTTGTCCTTTTGACATCCCCAGGAGGGTAGGTTAGGCCATGACCAGCTTCATGCCTGAGTGAGGATTTGAACCCAGGTTACAGGCCAAGCACACTTAGCGCTACACCACACTGGCTCTCTATTAAACATTTGGGGGTTTTTGAAGAAAAAAATAATCAAGTAACCCGTTCCCCTTAAAAATCACAGAATTGTAGACTTGGAAGGGACCTCACAGGTCATCGAGTCCAATCCCCCTGCAATGCAGGAATCTCAACGAGGTCATACATGACAGAGGGCCATCCGACCTCTGCTTAAAAACCTCCAAGGAAAGCGCGTCCAGCCAGTCTTTCACTGCCTAAGATACAGCAGGGCGGTATCCAAAGAACACTTAACCATAAGGAAACAAGATGCAATTATTTGAGAACAGAACCGAATGCAGAAAGCAAGGCTAAACCCAGGTCCCTAACACATTCTCTCAACCCACAGAGCGGCTCTTCAGACTCTCAGGGTGCAAAAGGTATTTCCCTAGGAGGAGAACCCCCCGCTCCAATCATTTCAACCGCTGAATTCCCTTTTCCACAGCTTAGAGAAAAGGACGCACGTCACATGACAGCCCGGCCCAGGGGGCTCAGGGCCGCGAGGGAAGGGAGAGGCCGGATGGGGTTGATAAGGGGGGTCTCACAGTACCTGCTTCTTGACGTCGTCATCGCTGAGCGCCATTGTGAGAGCGAGCGGAGGAGAAAGCGGACCCAGACGGACAGGACAATCTAGGCAAGGCAAGGCGTCCGCTCGGGCCGAGCTCCTTGGAAGGCTGGAAGGGAATGGGATCAAATCCGGTTCGGGTCACTCAGCAGCTGACGCAAGTCTCCGCCCACCCTTCCTTCGTCACCGTGTCCCCGCCCCTTACCCCCTGGCAATGCGCCAATGGGGAGGCAGGGTCCGTCCCGACGCCGCCCAGTGCGCCCGCGCTTGCGTGATGACGTTTCTCATCTCGGCTCTGAGGTCACGGCTATCGCAGCGATAAATAAAAGAATATAGAGTGCCCCTCCTCAGCCTTAGTGTAGAGAACTTCCAGGCTCGCGTTGAGCAAAGAGTTCCACAAATCGCCACCTAAGGAACCGCCCGGAGAAATTTGTAGAGCAACCCCGACATGTTCCTGCGTTTATGGTTAGGAAGACCACCTCGAAATGAAAGGTGTCAGGAAAGGGAGTAGCGCTTTGTCATTCTAACTTTTAGGTTTCATTTCGAGGTGTTTTTTTAAAAAAATATTATTTTAAAATAGTAGTGCCAACGCAAGCTTCATGTTCCAGATCTCAAATGAGTTTTCTGCTTGGGCTTCTCAAATAGTGCCCTCATTGGGTTTCTAACTTTCGTGCAACTATTATAAACTGAGTACTAGTAACCAACTTTATCGTTTATTGCAAGGGTTTTTTTCGGGAGAGTGGGTGAGGATCTGTAGCAGAGTACGGATTGCAGTAAGCCTGCAGTGTAGTTCCATGTTATATACTTAAAACAGCTGTGATATTTATTACTTATTCAGTATATTGTTGTTGTTGTTAATAATAATAATACTTTGCCTTTTTCCCCTGAAAGGGACTCAAGGCAGCTTTTGGATAAAAATAAGAACAGCTGGGAAAAAAATAATAATTAAACAATAAACACCAATAGAAATAAACACTATAGTTATAGGTTTGTGGTACCAGTGTTTGTGGGTGCAAGTCACCCATAATTCTTAAATTCAGTAAAGTTTTAATTCATCATGGTTTGACTAAACTGTGCCAAACAGACTGATGTTGGTCTAGCCATTAACCCATTAGGAGACAGTTAGCAGAGACAAAAGGCCAGCGGTTCAGGAGGGAAGGGCAGCATTGTAGTGGGCAAAGAGGTAAGTCACTTTTGCAGGCTGGGGTGAGGTGTGGAGTAGACCAGGAGGAAGTTAATCTCTTTTATGCTGCAGAGAGGGGTCAGACATAATGTCTGGGGTCTCTTGAATCTGAGGCTGCAGCAATGAGAGGAACAGGACCCTCTTGGGATGTGATTCTTTCCATCTAGACTCAGGTTGTTTGCAGCACTGAAGTGACTCTGGGGTGCAAGCCTGAGCAGTGCATATGAATAAACAATGTATCATAAAAAACATCACTGTCTCCGCTGTGCCTCATTTCTGGAGGGAACAGAAACTCTGGGTAAGCGCTTGGACTCCTGGAATCTTGCACTGCTGTGGAAATTGGGGTGGGGTGTAACAATAAAAAATAAATTAAACTATACAAGTAATTACAATAAAAACTTTACAACATCAGCTCTTTAATTAAAAGCAGTCGGTCTTCCCAAAGAAGCCCAGGGCAGCAGTTGAGGGCAGGGATGAATCTGACAGTGCTTACAAGTAGGGTGGAACTCTGTTCATGGGTCTCTGAATTATTTGCAGTAGACCAGCAAATGTTTCTAATTCCTAAATGTTTCAGCAACAGCAAGAGCTTACTCCTTAATTAGGCTGTTGAAAGAAAACCAGGATTTTCAAGTGAAGCAATTCAGATTGCAGTTCTGGTTTGGAAAACATATTCCTAGGTTGAGCATGTAATTTTAACCTTTAAAGCCCTATACGGCCTAGGACCCTCATACTATGGGACTGACTCTCCTGGTATGTCCCACGGAGGACCTTACGGTCTGCAAACAAAAACATCTTGGAGGTCCCGCGCCACAGAGATATTAGGCTGGCCTCAACCAGAGCCAGGGCTTTTAGGGCTGGGGCTCCGATATGGTGGAACACTCTGTCACAAGAGGCTAGGGCCTTGCGGGACTTGACATCTTTCCGCAGGGCCTGCAAGACAGAGCTATTCCACCAGGCCTTTGGCCAAGGCACAGCCTTTGGTAATTTCTTCACAGAACTCTAGCCCAATGGTTACATCAATTTGATTTGAAATGATTTTATAATGAATTGATTTTAGAATGCTGTACTATTTTACTGTTGTTAGCTGCTCTGAGCCTGGCTTCAACTGGGGAGGGCGAGATATAATTTTTTATTTTTATTTTTATTATTATTATTAGCAAATCCAGTTCCTAAGTTCTATGTCTGCTCCCTGAAACACTATTACAGGCTGGAGGTTAGGCTAGAAATGGGAATAGGGGTTGGGTCAGTCAATGTGTCTTTTTCCTTGTCACAGCAGCTCAAGCTGTAACATGAAACCAGCATAGTGTCTAAGAGCCTAATCGTATTAAATCTGCTATCTCCGCCTACACACACTACATTTTAAGACTGAGTGGATGTAGACTTTGTAGCTTCAGCAACAAGGTAGCGCTCCCAAACCCTATTGCTCAGCCTCCAGCCAAATGAAGACTTAGGCAAAATTCAGAAGCTTGCTTGCTGTTTTGTGACGTTTTGAGTGGTCCTAACAAAAGTAATGTCTGACCATGGATCTTGGCTGTTTTCTTATGGATTAGTATGGCCTCCTTTACTTGTTGAAATAAGTAGTTATTATTCTGTTTCTGATTAGAAACTAATGCTGAGAGATAAGTAACTTGTGCAAGGATTCTCTGTAAATTCAAGAATGTGTGGACCTATTATTAATTAAAAAGTAATTAATTCAATCTTCGGTTAGCAACCATCAACAGTGTAGGCACAACGACAAGTAAACAATGAGGCCCGAAGGGAATTAAACACAGAGAAAACAGGTTGGGCCAAATTATGCTAAAGCTTAGGTAAAAGTAAAGGGACCCCTGACCATCTCGCTTTACTGGCTGAGGAAGCCGGCTTACAGCTTCGGGATCATGTGGCCAGCATGACTAAGCCACTTCTGGCGAACCTTCCCTCCAAAGTGGTACCTATTTATTTACTTGCACTTCGTGCTTGCCCCAGGCTCCAGCAGGTAGACTTGAGGGGTGGGCCGGTTTCTATTGAAGTAGATCCTATAAGCATGAAATCAGCTCGTTCCTGCCAGTGAAAATCGTATACTGTATTGAGTTTGCTACCGTTCGCTTTTTGACCGGAAGTCCAGGCTGTGTACCGCTCTACCCTTTTTTTCTATCTCAAAGGCCTCGGCGACCGCACAGGCGGCCGAGCTGGGAGCGAACGAGCACGCACAGGCGCCGTTCCGTCGCGATGGCGTCACGACGCCCGCAGCGTTTGAGGCGGGCCTCCGACAGCCGCTGCTTTTTTTTTTGCCCTCTTCTATCATGGCGGCGATGGAGGCTTTCATTTAAGAGCTGATTGGAAGCGTTGCGCGCGCGCGCGCGCGCGCGCACACACACACACGCACGCATATACCTACATATGCACAAACACGCATATATACATATATAAACCTTCATTCAAGCGCGTGCATGTATATATCCTAACGCGGCCCCGCGGCCCGGACATATTCCTCTTGGCTTTGACCCAGCGCTCTTCCCCGCCGTCCTCGTGAGACTCGGGTAAGCAAAACAAAAACACACTCCGGAGGGGCGGGGCGGAGGGGGAAAGAGCCGAGCGCCTCAGTCTCCTCGCGCGCGAGGTCACCGTGTGGGCGGTTGGGCGACCTGCTTTGGGCGCGCGCTCCGGGCGGTTGGCGGCAGCCCCTTATGAGGTGGGTGGGGAGACGGTGGCTTCTTCCACCCCTTCCCTACCGCCGCCTGGCTTCTCCTTTAAAATATTCACTGTGGTGGTTTCTGCCCACCCCACCCTCGTCCTGTGTAGAGTCTGCTTCATAGGCTCCCCACCCGCCCTACTTGAGGCTGGTGTTTCCCTCATGGCCTCTCGCCTCCTCACCCGCGTCCCTTATCCACGGTTCACGTGCGTGAAAGGCGGGACTTTTCCCGGCACTTGCGCCTTCGGGCGGTTTCTCTTTTGAAGGGCAAACTAATTCCCCCTCCTCCTCCCGTCAAGGAAAGGGGGGACCGGCTGAGGTGGGGGGAGTGTTGCGTGTGGTATTGTGTGTGGTGTGGGTTGTTTCTCCCCATGTTCTTTCCCCGTCGTTCTCGAGTTTTTAATAAGGTGGTCAGGGAATGCAGTGCCAGGCAGCCCTCTCCCCACCCCCCTCTTTTAAAGAGTTATTAAAATGTCGGTCAGTTGGAGCTCCCCCCTTCCCAATGCGTGGCGTAAAACCCTAGTTATCTCCCCTGTGTTTGAAGCGGTTGAAGGACAGGCCCCTCCTCCCGGGGACTGAGCAGGGTCAGCGTTGTTGACAATGGTGTGCCCTGTCAGCTGCCAGATCTCTTCTGCTCCCAGAGAGAGCTGCTGCTGATTGCTGCTGCTGCTGGAGGAGGAGGAGGAGTGTGTGAACGTGCTCGTGCTTGCGTGCACTTGTGCTGCATTTTCTTCTCGTTAGCATCTCCCTGCTTTACAGCTGCATTTCCTCAACAGTTGGTAAGAATGGCGTTCTTTGCATGGGTGTGATGGTGATGATGGGAGGGGGGAAGGCAGCACCGATGCTTGGTGTTCTTTCAAATTTATCCTTACAAGAGAAGGCTGTGCTTAAACCCTGGCCCTATGTAGTATCTACTGCTATTGTTTGTGAGCTGGCAAACCTTCACATCCAGAAATACAGTACAGTACCTGCTTAGAACTCCAGAGTTGTCTACACTTGCTAAAACTTTCTGAAAAGTGATATACTCTTTCATTGGTGTGTTTGCTTATATGTACTGTTGTGACACATTTCTTTTGGATGGATATTGTTGATCAACATCTTGCTTTGATTTTTTAAATAAAAAAACCACACACATCTAGCTAGGTGTGCTTCTAACATTGCTCATCATTGTAGTTATCTTGAGAGTATTGTTCTCAGAGATTTGCTCAGTCTTTCTGCTTACTTTACATTTGTGAAGGAGACTTTGAAAATATGACTTTTATTCTTTAACATTTTAATTGCTCATATTAAGAAATGTACTTTCACAGCACATGGATACATTATTGAATTGATGTGGGTTAGGTGTATGGGAAGGAGAGTTCAAAGTATGGAAAACATGAAACCTTCGTGGGAGATAATTCAGTTAAATCCATTGAAAGCGTCTCTTGTTTATAGAAGATTGTGGCAGTATAAAGTTAAACTAAAACCACAGCTCAGATAAAGTACTAAGGCTTTTGTTCCACCACCCCACCCCACCCTACTGTTTCAGTCTTTTGAGAAAATGGTGTAACTATGATAGATACACTTCAATTTTCAAAATTCCACAGAACCAGATGTTCATAGATAGATGAGGTAAATCTTGAATGTTAGTTACTGCAATGCTGCCGGTAAACATGGATAATATTTTACAGACTTCTGCCTATAATTTCCCCTGGTATCTAATGTGCAGAGGTAAAACTTTAAAATGAAATAAAATTTGAAAGGTGAACTGCACTGTCAGCGGGGGGCGGAGCTAGATATGCAATGCAGACAAGTTGATTTTGAAATAGGTGTTTTCAATATATACGTATCCTTGTGGAAAATTCCCAACAAGCTCAAAGCTCATCTAACCAAACTAACTTTGTAATCTAATGTCAAGTGTGCAAGTCATGTTAAGCCACAAGGCTATATAGCTATCATGTGGTTTAGTTCTGGATTGGAAGACTCAAATGGATGAGAACTGGCCTTCTTTGCACATTAGACTGAGCCATAGTTTAACTGCTGTTGTTGAATGTGGAGGAGCAGTATGATAGCACATGCTACTGAAGTAGCAATAGCTTTGTTCCTTCCCTGCTCCTGCTGCTGCCACACTGGCAGGAAACAAGGCATGATCTGGCTTGTCATTTAAATCCAGGCTTATGGTTTGTTTCTTTGCACCAGAGAATTGTAGAGTTGGAAGGGACCATGAGGGTCATGTAGTCCAACTCTCTGCAGTGAAGGAATCTTTTGCCCAACGGGGGCTCAAACCCACAACCCTGAGATTAAGAGTCTCGTGCTCTACCAATTTAGCTATCCCAGGCATCCTGGGTATCAAACACACTTTGAGAACACTGCTTTTTCATATTAGGAATGCAGGAAACTGCCTTATACTGAGTCAGGTCATTGAGCCTTCAAGTTTGCTATTGTCTACATTAACTAGCAGAAGCTTTTCCAGATTTCAGACTGGGGTCACTCCCTGCCCTACCTGGAATTAAGGATTGAACCCGGGATTGTGAACCATGTCAGTGACAGGTACACAAAAGGGGGCAACTTGTTGCAAACTAAGTTTGCTATTGTGACTTTTTAAAATTATGGTGAATGATTTGGATGATTTATATTCTACCTAATTGTAAAACAGAATAGACTTCAAAGCTGTGTCTTAAAACACTGAAGTCTTGCATAATGCTTCAGGGTCTCTGGTAAGCCTTCATATTCTAGACAATAAAAAAGCATTAAAAGTGTAAGTAGCAGTGCTTGACTCCAATTGAATCAAATTATACATCTACAAAATTATATGGTGAAATGTAAACAGTCTTAAGAGTATCACAGTTTTGAAGCAATTGCATATTACATATTTAGAAAAAAAAATTATTACATTTGTGTTCCACCTTTCTTCCAAGGAGCCTAAGTGGCATACATGGTTTTCTTTTTTTAATCCATACAACAACCCTCTGCAGTAGGTCAGTCAGAGACAGACTGGCTGACGATTATTCAATGAGCTTCATGGCAGATTTAATTCTTATGAAATAATAAAGTCTTGTGGCTCTTTAAAGACCAACAAACTTGTTTATGGTACAAACTTTTGGGAGCTACAGTCCACTTCATCAGATGCATGGAATGCTATCCTAAGTTAGCAAGTACACCCATGTTTATTATACCTGCCAACTTGGAAAAACATTCCATGTATCCGATGGAGTGAACTGTAGCCTATGAAACCTTATGCCTTCATAAATTTGCTAGTCTTTAAGATGCCACAAGACATCTTGTTGCTTTTGCTATCTTAGTTGCTTTTGCTATCACAGACTAACATGGTTACTCCTTTGGGGTTGAAATATTTTTGTGGTAAGTGCAAACATAGCAAAGCCCTTTTTATAAGAGGATTATAACTGTTTATTCATTGTTAACCATTGCTTTTCTGTATAATTGATATGTAACCCATTTGTGGATTAGGATCACTCGAAGCATCTGGAGATACCCTTCTGACTGATTCGATTTTTCCAAGTCAAGTGGATAATGAAAGATTTTAGTGTTTGATGTGGTGTGCAAGGAGATGCTGCCCATAAATTCACTTATATATTGTAAATTTTACTTAGTTAACTTCAATGTCTTGGAATGGATTCCATGGTTGAAATGGGGAGGTAGCAATCTTAATTGCTTTGTCTAAGGTCAGGGCTGAACATATAATGCAAATTCTTCTTAAAAGCATAGATACCTGTTGATCTTTTAGCAGAAACCCAAAAGCCACAGTTGAAAAATATCTTCATTTGGATTTAAAATGAAGTGCCACTACTTCATTACATTTTAGTTGATTCAATTTCAGATACTACCCTATTGTGGCTCTTGCAAATTCTTAGGTACCAGAAACACATTTTAGGTGCTTGCTTCTTCCAGTTCAAGGGTATATTAACTTGTTTTAAACATTATGGTTTTCTCTTGCACTTTGCAGAATATACACTGACTGTGTTTTACTTCATTTCCGTTTTCTTATCAGCCCTGGCCAGAGCAACATTTGAGAGGGCACATAGGTGACAGACTGCATTCTTATCTCCTCCTCCCACTGAAAGTAGCCTATTGGCAAGTCCCATTGCCACATCTACTGTAATTCTGTTCTTCCGTTCCAGAAGTAGTATTACAGTGGTACCTCGGGTTAAGAACTTAATTTGTTCTGGAGGTCCGTTCTCAACCTGAAACTGTTCTTAACCTGAAGAACCACTTTAGCTAATGGGGCCTCCCGCTGCCGCCACACGATTTCTGTTCTCATCCTGAAGCAAAGTTCTTAACCTGAGGTACTATTTCTGGGTTAGCGGAGTCTGTAACCTGAAGTGTATGTAACCTGAAGCGTATGTAACCCGAGGTAGCACTGTATAGTGGTGCATACAGTAGGAGTTGACAGCATTTTGCCACAAAAGGTGTTACATTTGTTGCATAACTACAATAATATTGTTTTTTTCAAATCTTTTCCTTGCTATTTTTAACATGATTCATAGCTATTAAAAAAATTACGCAGCAAGGGCTTCAGGCATGGGAAATAGCCTGCAAAGGATTCCAGGTATACTAAATAATATGAAAAGAGGTGAGGCTTCCTGAGTTGTCTAAAAGTGGTAGTGTTCTACTTACAAAAATGAATTAATTCTAAATGTTAGAAACTGATGCTGCCCAATAAACAGCTTTACCTTTTACTTATAGAGAGGCTGAATGAATTATATCTGTTAAATTTTACACTACAAGATATAGCAGTGATGACTGCATCTGAACAATTGTTTTCAAGTAGTGTCTCTGAAGAGCATTTGACATGACAAAAGAGGGAAGTCACATTTTAGTTTGTCATTGAATTCTGAAACATCTCTTTAAAAAACTGTCTGGGAGCTACTCTTTAAATTTTCCTCAGTGAGTCCAAAGTAGTGTCACTGAATTAAAGACTTTGTGGGAATTCAACCAGAATTAATTCAGTTCTGCTATGATCAAATAAACCTGCAGAAATGTGCATAAACTTTCAAAAGAACTACTGATATTATTCTTTCTGAACCTTAGTAATTTTGAATATAGTACAGTTATGTAGTAGTGTTCTGGATCTTCCTCTTTCTCTCTGGGGAAGAAGTAGAATATTTATTTCATCTGCTATGTGTTTCTGTAGTTTGTGCAACTGTTGTTTGACATACCATAGGGATGTTTGAAAAGCAACTTGCCAATGGGCTACTTTCAGTGGGAGGAAGAGATATGGATTTAACCTGCCACCTATGTACCCTCTCAAATGATGCTCTGTCTGGCCGGTGCTGATAAGTTCTGGCACAATTGCATTTTGTATTTTGTCTGCCTTGCATGTGTGTACATAATCTGAATATGATTCTAATTACGTTTTTTTCATTTTGATTCTTCATTTTTCAGATCTTAAACAGAGAAAATTATATAGCTCATAATCCTGTGGGGCATTGGAAGCCAACCAAATGGCATCTTCTACTACTGTGCCTGTAGGTTTTCACTATGAAACAAAATATGTTGTCCTCAGCTATTTGGGTCTCTTGTCACAAGAAAAGCCTCAGGAGCAGCTCTCTCTGCCAACTCAAGGTAATGCTTTCATTCTACTCTTGTACACAATACTCTTGTATACAATTGTATACAATTTGGTATTATGGATTATTAATATTTAAAAATGTGAATGCACATGAGGGGTTTTGGTTTTTTTTGGTCAAATGATAAAATAACACACCAAAAACACAACATGCTCTGGAGAATAATGAAATAACACAGTTTTTAACTTATTAAATGATATTGTTTTTATTTTAGTTTACTTAACTTTTCTGAATAATCTGATTAGTATGATACAATTCATGCGCATTCAGACTGGTCTTTGATCCTCAAAATAAGTGTAGTTAAGTCCACAGGTCACACCTAACTTGTCAAGTAGGTTGCAGTAAAAGCAAGAATTGGCTTTAACAATAGAAAATAAATTACACAAGTAATTTATTTTTAAGTAATACTAAACTTCAGCATCTTTTTAGCTACTAATTCGCTCTGGAAAATAATTTCCAGAGCTTTTTCCAGCTTTGTCCCAATTATTAGCTTTTTATATACAGTGGTACCTCTTTTTACGTACTTAATTCGTTCCGGAGGTCCATTCTTAATCTGAAACTGTTCTTAACCCGAAGCCCCACTTTAGCTAATGGGGCCTCCCACTGCTGCTGTGCCACCGGAGCACAATTTCTGTTCTCATCCTGAAGCAAAGTTCTTAACTCGAGGTACTATTTCTGGGTTAGCGGAGTCTGCAACCTGAAGCGTATGTAACCTGAATCGTATGTAACCTGAGGTACCACTGTACGCTACTATATAATTGATCTATTACTTCTGTGTGAAAACTCTTGATATTATAACTTTTTCAATGGAATCTGATTCCTATATAAATATTAGGATCATTTCAGTATTCCCCCCAAATAACTTGCATCTATTTGCTCTTTAATTGTCAGTTGGTTCACTTTTTATATCATTCTGTGCAATATTTTAATTAAGGTTTAGAACTTAAGAGGTTTATGGTTAAATATGCTTGCCTCCCAATTTATAAACAAGTGGGCCAGCAGAATAAAGTCATTGCCTACCCTCTCTCTTTTCCTCTGAGTTGTGTCCCCAAGGTCTGTGTGTAGGAGATCTATGTGTATTTTTTGAGGCTGGAAGAACTTCTACCATTAGCTGTCAACAAACAGTGGCAGAAGCAGCACAGAGAGCTTGTTGATTACCTGTCGCCTCACAGTTATAGCTTATGTCTTGTTGGTATTTGCATTCTACCCTGTAATAAAATTCTCAGGGCATTTTTGATTCAGTGGGGGAAAAGAACTTAGCTTGAACAGTAGGTTTGCCCTAGTCAGTGCCACAAAGAAATGGCTGCAATTAATACATAAGTAGGTTTCTCTGACATTGCCAATAACATTGGCAATTCAATGTTCAAGTGTTGATTTTCTGCATCTTCAATTTGATAAAAGATATTTCACCTCTCTAACCTTTTACAAATACAGTCAAATTTCGGTTTTCAAACATCTCGGCTGCCAAACATTTCAGAAGCCAAACACCGAAAATGCTTCCATTTTCGGAAGTCGAATGGCTGCCAAGGCTTGTTTCTCTATTTTTTTCAATTGAATTCTCTGACAGCCCATTGAGCCTCAGTTGTCAAATGTTTTGGAAGTCGAACAGTCTTCCGGAACAGATTATTTTTGACAACCGGGGTTCCACTGTACTAATGTTTGTATACAGCACTGATTACATCCGCCTTACAGCCAGTACCCCCCTCCCCCCATTGTTTCAGTTGCCTCTCAAAACACTCATTCATTTTGGCATCCGCTTTGATTTTTTGACAATGTCATACGGGAGCAAGGCAATATTAATTTAGGAGTACTATCGAATTGTGAACCTGATTCTTCAGATGCAGTGTGTGATTTGGGCTGGTTTAGTCTGGCAAGGAGAAGGGGGCGACAGAGGACAAGATGGTTGGATAGTGTTTTCGAGGTTACCAGCATGAGTTTGACCAAACTGCGGGAGGCAGTGGAGGACAGAGGTGCCTGGCGTTCTCTGGTCCATGGGGTCACGAAGAGTCGGACACGACTAAACGACTAAACAACAACAACAACAACAACAAAGTCTGGCAAAATCCAGTGTTCCTTAGATCTCCAATCATCAACATCTTGTCTCAATCTGGATTTAGTTTTTTGTTCTTGATTGTAGTGGCCTTTGTTTTGAACTCCCCAGTTCTATTAAGGGGTTTTGTATTACCACTGGGAATTCAGTATTATTCCAATTCAATATTATATCTAGTAAAGAAAATATTTTATTTAAATTAGTATGCACTACCATCCTATAAGAGGAAAATGATTCTCTTTTGTGCTTTATTCACAGTACTGTATACCGTTGAAATGGGGCACATTGTTTTACAGATTACCACTGAGATACCTTCCCGTAATGTACTTGTCAGAACCACTAATAACAAGAATACAGTAATTTGCAGTCCGTGGAGCTTAGGAGAACTGTTCTGAGAAACCATCAATGTCTTCCTTTCCCTGCCCACAAAGTACAGCTGAATTTTGCTTCCTGTACAGTCTGGCAATGTTGCTTTTGGATCAGCCAGAAATCATCACTTGAGAACAATATATTGTGCTTTGTTTCTCTAGAAGGGGCAGACATTTAAATTGTTTTCTTCTGATTATTTACAAAGAGCTGTGGAAATAAAGAGAAGGATAAAACTACTTTTCTACTTATGAATAACTTAGTTAAGTAGTGTCGGGAATTAGACAGGTTTCCTGTTGTTGTCTGTCAAGTTAATAACAAAATCAGTTAATATTTGCTGTATTGTCTCCTTTAGAGCCTCTGAATAGTGGTTGTTTTTTATTCTTTAGCAATACTGAATGGTTGAATGAGAAAGCACTGAGGATACAACATTAGGTATCTAAATAGTACTCCTGTGTACTTTAAAGGATTGAAATTCCTTGTCATTTTTTCAGCATGGTTTCTTATCAAGTATGACAGCTTGCCATGTGTGATCACCATCACTCAAGTTCTGTGGGAAACAGGTGCTCTTCTCAATGGATTCCTTCTCATTTGGGCAGGGCAAGCCTTAACTGAGAAGTCTAGATTTGAGTTTTCTTTATGTAACTGTAATTTAGTCTTTCCTGATGGGAGGTGTTATACAACTAGTTAAACTGTCAAAGTAAGTTTCTCTGCTTTCCAGACAAAACTCTTTCTTTAATATGATTTTATAATTGTGGTACTTCTGATAGAAGCCTACTTACCTCCAGGCAACTCCAGAGGCATATCACTAACAACTCCTAGGAATCATTTTTTGTCTCATCCCATCCTATATCATCATTTGGACACAGAACATTTTGGTGGTTGTTCACGGGGGTGTTTATGCTTTTTCATACATTGTTTGTGCAAGTACAGCAGGAATTGCCAGTTGATGTGATCCGATAAGTGTGGTATAACTTAAAGGGGAATAGAATTGATTCTACTTACTGCTCTTGTCACTGCTGTCATTGTTTGAGTTGGAACGAAGTTCCTCTCCCTAGCAGCAACTAATTAAGTGCCCTGGAGAGCAGTCAGCAATTTTTATTTCTCCAATTTTCCATCTCCATTTTTGTAGGAAGAGGGGGGAGTAACATTTCTAAAACTGGGGCAAAAAGAGTTAATAGAATAAAAAAAATCAAGTGGGTAAAATGAGATGTGGCTGTTAGAAAACTTCCATTTGCAGGGAGAAATGTATTTCTTCTTGAAGGACAAATATATTGGCATGATATACTTATAGGAGCGGGGAGAAGGGATGTGTTGTCCCGGAAGGTTGCCTCTTAAGCATCACATGATTTGTCAGTTTGGTTGACTCTTGGCATATAAATTGAGCAAGTGAATCTGTCCCTGTGGTAGCGTCTGTACTATACTAATTCTCCTGTCACATTCCACAAAATCATTTCTGGAAATGGGAAGAGAAGCTCATTAGAGGCCATCTAAATTCCGTAATATCAGTATTAAAATCTGTTAGAAGAATATGGTATTAAAATAAAGACACTTAAGTATCTGGGTTTCTCTAGTGAAGAGGGAGTGAGTGCATACAGTTTTATTTGTCTGATTAAACTATTTGTTTTGTGAGTCTAGTAGCAAAAACTCCAGCATCCATAAAAATGAAAGAAAAGCATTTTTCATGTATTAACTTAAAGTGGAGCTCCGAAATAATTAAACAAATGACCTGCAAACATTTTTGCTTGGTGTGGACATTAAAATAAGCCACAGTTTAAACCATAGTTAAATGCAAACAAGGCCACTAAGTATAGGAAAACATCTCCAGAATTAGAAGACAACTTTCTCTCAATAGATTTTACTGTTTAGAACAAAGTAGATTCTTACATTTCAAGGAGACTGTGTTAACGTTTTGTAACGCTGGATCATTAATGTTTGGATGTTTCTGCCTTTCTGTTGAAACACTCTCAGCAATTTATACTGCTGGGAAGATTAGATCTTCATCAATTTGGCATGTCATATATTTGTTGGGAAAAGTCATTTTCTTTATTAAATTTCTTCCACTTTCATAAATACAAATTTATACCACTAATATACATGTCTACTTAGAAGTAAGTCCCATTGAACACAACTCTGTCATCCCTTTTCATTTGCCATGCTGAGGGGGCCTTAGCTAAATGCGCATGGGATTGCAACCTTGTTTATTTTTCTTAAGGAATTTTTTCCTCACTAGAAATGATTTGTTGTGTGAGAAATTGACCTGGATGCTCTTGTGCCATAAACACTAATTCCTACTTATTTTTATAGTGAACTGAAGTTCTTTTGCTTTGATAGAACTGCAAGTGTTTGTAATTGATGAATATTTGTTGCTCTTCTGCCATTATATGCATATCCTAAGAATCTACCTTTTTAGCTGAACCTTTTTGCTTGTTTCAGTGACTGATCCATCTGCGGTCTCACAAGCCTTAGATAAGGAAGTCCTGGAGAAAGTTAAAGCAGAAATTGAGGAGGAATTGAAACGTCTTGATGAAGAAATTTTGGAAGGTCTGTGCAAGTTGGTGAACTTATTTTCTTGGTTGCTTATAATGTTATGTTCCAAGAATTATAATTTTCCCACAGCCATATTTTCAGAGGGAATATTAATTCATGTTTTTAAGAATTATGTATTATAAGCCAATGTAATACACATTTCAAACTGTAAGTGAAAACAGCTGTATTTTCAAAGAGAAAATGCAGTCAAACATTAGTGCAGGTTCTTCAGAAAGATGTATTATAACCCAATGTAATAAATACACAGTTCCAACTTCAAGTAAGATTGCTATTGAAGTTTTATTTTCTTTTTGCAATAGCTGCCTTAGATGAGACATAATTATGTTCGTGCAAAATTACAGAATAGTTATTTTTATTAGTTCTGTATGCTTAAGTGCAAATTTTACCTTAGAAATGTTTGTTTTATATTTTCTGTCCCACCAGGAAGGGTATTAGGGCATTCCTCTCTCTAACCTCAGCATTTGTAATTTTAATCATACACTAAAGGCAAGGATGGGGATCCTATTTCAGTTGTTGGACTACAATCTCATCATCCCTTACTACTGGCCATACCAGGTGGGACTAAAGAGATTTGGGGGTCCAAAAGCATTTGGAGAAATGCAGGCTCTTCATCCTTGATTTAAATATTGTTCCGCCAAGTTAAGTACATCTATGATTTTATGTTTTGTTTTACACCAGCCTGATAATTATTATATTGAAAGGAGCTATGCACATCATAAATATGTACTTTTAAGCCCTGGTGATTGCAGTAGGATATATTTGGCTCATCTACATATTAATCATAGGATCACAGAACTGTAGAGTTGGAGGGGACCCCCAAGGGTAATTTAGTCCAACTGCTTACAATGCAGGAATGTCAGCTAAAGCAGCCATGACAGATGGCCATCTAACCTCTGCTTAAAAACCTTCAAAGAAGTAGAGGCCATCACCTCCTGAGGGAGTCTGTTCCACTGTCTTAACGGCACTTAGTCGGAATCTCCTTGTAGCTTGATCCATTAGCATGGGCCCTCTCCTCCAGAGCAGAGGAAAATAAGCTTGCTCCATCAGCCATGTGATAGCTCTTTAGATATTTGAAGATGGCTATCTCAGTCTCTTCTCTTGCAGGCTAAATATACCCAACTCCCTCAAACGTTTTCATAAAGCTTGGTTTCCAGACCCTTGATCATCTTGATTGCCCTTCTCTGCACATATCTTGGGTTATATACCTTATTAATTGGCACTCTGGTACAATGTAAGATTGTACTAGTTACCAATTGCTGAAAAGCAGAAGGGAAAGAGTCCTTTTGTTTTTGAATTCTGCTTGTAGGTCTCACACAGGCATTTAGTTGGCCACTCTGAGAACAGGATGCTGGACTAGATGGGCAATTGGCCTGGTGCAGCCAGCTCTTATGTTCTTAACCAGCTAAGTCATATTTGGAGCAGACCCAGTGAAATCAGTTGACTTAAGTTAGTCATGACTGATTAAGTTAGTCAATTGATTTCAGTGGATCTGCTCCAAATATGACTTACTATTTCAATCTCACTAACAGTATGAAATCTCTCTCCCCCCCCCCCCAGCTTTTACCAGCACAGGCTTTGACTGCCACACATCTCCAGTATTCAGTCCTGCCAACCCAGAGACTTCAATAGAAGATTGCTTAGCTCATCTGGGAGAGAAAGTATTCCAAGAATTGAAAGAACCTCTTCAAAAGGCATTAGAGACCCTACTTAGCAAGTGAGTTCTCATTTGCTTTGCTCAGCAGGGAAGGTACTTGCTCTTAAAATTCTCACAAATACAGTAATATTGATTATGTGACTATATTTTGGCACAACTATTTCTAAACCTGATTCACTTTCCTTCCTTAATTATGCACTTGATATGAAGTGAGCTAACAATTTCCCATCATTTAAACTTATGAACATCAGTACACTACAATGAAAACAACTTCCTTCAAAGCCACTGCTTATTCTGATAGCTGTAAATGCCCGAATGTTTTCCTTATTAGACAGTAGTCAGGGTAGAGTCCTTCCTCCTAAGTGTTTAAAATCTGGATGCTGTACTACAATGCCATGGGGCTAATATTGATATCTCTATATTTTAGGTACCCCAGATGTTGCCAAACATATATTGGGTGCACTTCTGCTATTGGAACTACTTCCCCATTCTCATAGTGGGAGCGCTTCTGGCCTTTAATAAGAGGGACAAGTAGGAAGTAATAGAGAAATTGCGTTGAGGTAGCACAGACACGTGTTTCATGTAAGTCAGTCTGCTTTTTTTTACATATAGCAGGGTAGACCCTCAATGTTGACATGAGATAGGGAGTAGGTCATTTCATTGAATTATTCCAAATGAATATGTAGAGCTGGTATATTATAAAACAAAAGGACTGACATTTGATTATGTTAGTAATACAAGTATCAGAGGGATAAGATAATTGATTCCACAATAGCTTAATAAATTTGGCAGTTCCTGTTTATTGTAAAGCTGCATAGGATTTTGCCATATTGATTACAGCCAGCACTTTTTACCTCACTCTGCTGCATGTAGTGGCAATGTATAGAAGTTCAGGTCTGAAAAGCAACTTTTTTCATAGTTTGAAAATAAAACACAATAGAAAACTTTCTATATTCTACTATGCCTGATCTGAAAGTTGAACCACTCATGTTAATAATACAAACTATCACATCTTTATTTACGACAGTTCTCCTTGTGTAGACAGTCCATACCATTCAGAAAAGCAGTTGTAGAGCAAAAAAGGGAAACAGAGCTTTTTGCCAGTATTTATAAGCCCTTCTTACATAAGTCAATATTGAAAGGTACTGAGATACTGTATACAAGCAGTTCCTTGAATTATTATTTTTCTAAAACTGTCACAAACATTTGGTATAAATTTGACTTCATTACACATCTCTGCCAGTACCAGGCTTTGTTCATTTTAAGTTAAGATACAGAAAATCACAGGAACACTTTAAGACTGCTTTGCCTAAATCAGGGGTTCTCAACTTTCTCCCCACGGGGCCCACTTGACATGGGTGAAAATTACTGAGCCTCACCAGTCAAAAAAGATGGTGCAGAGGCAGAGCCAGTCACAACATGGTGATAGATGGAGGCAGAGTTTGGCATAATCAGCAGGCAATTACTGACATCACCTTCTACAGATACCTAATACATATTTGGAAATTACAAAATTCTTTCCCACTGTATTTTTCTTGTGGCAAGGATTTCCACAGCTCAGCTTTCCTCAATCTTAAGTACAGATGTTTGATCTTGAGGTATTGTGACAGACCCCCAAGTTAGGAAGAATTTGCTGATCCAGAGGTTCTAAGGGGAGAAGGCTTTTTCCTTTATATTTTACTCTCCCACCCTTGCATGTGTCTCTATAGTATTTTTATCCATCTTGCCATTTCTCCTTGTTAGATCTTATCCCCCCCGCCCCTGCTCTGAAACCTGCCAGCTGTTTTCATCCCTCCTCCCTGGTTCTTTTTACTACCTTCACTTATTTATGCTAATAGTTTTTCTCTCTTAGCCCATTCTGTTGTATTCCCCACTGAATTATTCTTAATAATAAATATATCTTTTCTCATCTAAATTCCTTTAACAACACCTCTGACTCTTCCTCTTAGACCAGCCATCTTTACTCAGCATGCAAGGAGTGGCTGGGGAAACCCAGGCAGATGGGTGGGGTATAAATAATAAATTATTATTAAATTATTATATTGCATAGCTTTTTCTATATTCATACCTACTTCCACAGATGACTTACTGGTTCCCAATAGCTTGGAGAAAGATGGAGACTTTGATTGAAGTTGTATGAAAGCATTTGTTTTCAGCATTGGGATTTTTTTTTTTTTGCAACAGTCCCAATTTAATACTTTTTATTGGCTCCCTCCCAAGATCAAGCTGATGCCTTTAATATAAAGTTTTTGTTGTCAGCTGAAAGTGTTTCATTTCCTTAGAGCAATTTGTTGAAACGTGCTGAATTTGGGAGTTGTGCCTTAAATGTAATTTGTGTTAGGTTGGCTTTTAGATGCTATTTTGAATGGATGGGTTATAGATTCTTAATTATACATTGCCTTATATGTGCAGTATTGAGATAGAAGGAAGTCTCAAAGATTAGAATACAATTGTGAAAAGGATCAAAAAGCCTAACTCCCAGGCCACTATTTTATTATGTTTATACTTTGCTTTTTAGCTAGGATTCGCTCCCAGATAACTATAATGCACATACTGCTGTGAAATGAGCCAGAGTCTGGCACCTTGTTATGTCTGAACCTGGGCTTGTGGTTTGCTTCTCTCCAAACAAACTGGGGGTTGTAACCAAGGTTTGTTCTTGGTTTCTGCTGGTGAGTGAAAAACCTGTCTCTGGAGCTAGATTGTGATGGCTGTTCTACACATGCAGCTCATCGCTGGTGTTTTGATTCTTTTAAGATCTTTGAGTTAAGAAATTGCAGCACAAGTGGAAGCTTCTGTATTTGGTAAATTTAATTATCTAGCAGATTGATCAAAATCTATACCAAATGATGTGTAAAAGTTATTTAATTGTCATACACGTGGTTGTTCTGTGAACATGTAGATGCTTTCAAAAATCTGCAATATAGTCTTCTATTGAAACTGTAAGTCATTTATATTGTGGACATGGTAATATGAAGGTTTCCAGCCCTCGTGTACTGAGTACAGTAGACAGATGTAGCAGACCAGCTGTCCTTAAGCTAGACTCAATAAATGCATTTAACCCTTGCTCAGGACATCCTCATGAAAGAAGTAGGAAAATGCGGATTAGGGGAAAAAACCCTGCTAAGCATGGAGTGTTCTGTTTGTTGAAAAACAACATACAAAGGTCAATCAGAAGGAAATATATCCAGTAGCATCTCATGCGGCCAGTGCTGGAACAATTTAGTCCTATGTAGGACTAAAAATTTCACTTCTGTCCTCCACCTGCATGTTAGAGGTAAAGATATATATATATATACATATACATATACATATGGAAACTTTCCAATCACCTGGGATGAGCTGGTTAACCTGTCACTTTAGGCTGTGATGCACTGGGTGAAAATAGTGGCCAGTTCACTTCTTTCCCACTTCTGCTGCACTGCAAGGGCCTAAACCATGTTTTGGCTTAGTGTTGTACCCAAACCCTGGTTCATGGTTTGTTTTTCCCAAACAAATCACAAGCATTTGGTTTCAGCCTGTGGTTTGTATGGAGAGAGACAAATCTTGAGTCTGGGTTTTGAGGTAACACTATGCCAAACCATGGCTTAGCTCCCAGAAGCAGTGGAAGAACAAACTGACCACAATTTTTGCTCCATGTACCAGCATACTGCATGTTTTACTTTTAAAACATCCTTAAGCTTAACTGTGATTTAAAGGTAATATCACTCTTACATAGTTTAAGCAGCTTGATCCTGTCCTTATTTAGATGTGTTTAGTGGGGCTACTTCCAGGTAAGTGTACATAGAATTGTGACATATGCACACAGTAATGGGAGTTTCTCCTCTCTCTCAGATTTTGCATTCAGTCACATGTTCAGTAGGTGGGCAAGAAAGAATTGTTACTATATCTTAGTATCCAGTCAGCAGACCAGACCCAGATCTTGCCCACCTGTTAATCACCTGACATTTTATGACACAGAATAATTCAGACTTGAAAATAACAATTGGGAGTGCAATCTAAGTGGACTCCCAGTTCTCCCCTTCAGCTGCAAATATCTTGCTGAGCCATCCCCACAGAAATTGGGCCTTGCAGTTGCAGTGTAAGCACCTGCTCAGACACCACTGGCTCTGGTTTTGGCTGTGCCTCAACAGGTTTCCTGATTGCAGCCATCCCATGGAAGTCACTGACCACAATAAAAGTAGTACTAAGGTGGCAACTCCTCAAGGAGTTCAGCTGTAGTATTCTAGTATTAAGTTTTTTGTCAGTTGTCTGCATGAGCTGATTCAACAAAAATTGCACAAATCATTTCACCAACTCTGTAATCTAATATTACTAGAATTGACATATCTCTCTGTGTTACTATTACCATTTCAAGGCTGTGCAGAAACTGTTGAAAAGGAAGTTATGCCTTCTTGTTTTGCCTTTTAAAATCTTGTGTTTTGGTTTTATTTGTACAGACCAGTAACTTACAAGGAATACAAGGAGAGGACACAGGAAGCATCAGCTCATGCCAGTGGATGGAGCAAGGTACTTGCCAAATCACCCTCACTTTGAATTGACTAGATATCCATTATAGACCTGTGCCAATTTAAGGAATCAGTACTCTGTTTTATCGGCCTCATCTGTACCGTACTGCATGTTCCAGGTTTTATTAGCACTTAAGTATAGGAGTAAGTGTAGTTGGTACATTATTACTATGATATTTAATATGATTCTGCAGTCAAACAGCAAACAGAAAGTCAGTATATGGAGGTTCTCCTCTTTCTCTTTTTAAAAAAGCAAAATTCTAGCCCTTTTTGGTGGTAAAGGGCTAGAATTTGGTGGTATGATTGTGTGTCATCTATGTAGCGAAACACCATGAGAGGGGAGGCTGAGCAACATTTCAGGTAGTGATGATGGGTAATACCTCAGTTTTGTTTATAGGACTTTCTTCCATAATCGTTAGAACCAGAATAAATAAAATAAGCAAATATATGCACATACTGAATTTAGTTATTCAAATTTCTTTTCATAATAGTGGATCTGAGTTACTTTCTGGCAAAACCTGCTTTACTTTGAATAGAGAGTGACCATGGTCTCTCTTGTAGGACAGATTTACAGGCAGAATTACTTTTGAAAGCTCAAATAATAGTAGTAGTGACTTGGAGCACTTTATCCGTTTACATCTGATAGGCTAGGCCACATTCCTTCCTAGAAAACTGGCTTTTCATCTTCATGTCTTTTTGGGTCTCTGGGATCAGCTTAAGCCATGTTCTTGATGTTGGGCTTCCACTGAAAGAAGTTGACACTGCAACATGGTTGCTTGCAGACTTTAGGGTGATGCCAGTGTGCCATGCACTTTATTGGCTGTCTCTTGACTCCAAGTCTGCTGCTGGTGTTCTTAGGAAAAGCAGCATTGGTCCAGCATAACTTTGGGAACATTTCCTCCTGTATAAGGTCCCTTGCTCTTCTTGATCAGCTTTATTGGATGTCCATTCTAGTGTTATGCGAAAAGAAGAAAAAAATTTCTTTACTCACTTTCTACCTTCCCATGCATAATTGTACAAACTTCTGTCTTATCACTCCATAGTCACCTTTTTTCTAACTAAAAAGTCCTAAAATGCTGCAACCTTTCTTCATACAGGAGTTGCTTCGTCCCTTTGATCATTTTGGTTGCTCTTTTCTGAACCTTTTCTAATACTACAATATCCTTTTTGAGGTGACCAGAACTGTACACAGTATTCCAAATGTGATCACACCATACCTCTACCAGTCTTTTTAGAAAATGCAGTGTCTGCAATTTATAGACTTTTCTGTAACATCTTTTTGACTACATACTCTAACAATATGATTGCTGATGCAGATAAAGCTTGCAAAACAGGTTGCGTTGAAAACAATCTTTATTGGAATTACCACTTTTACCCAGTGGCTATTTTTCTTGAAAACCTGCCCTTTAACAGAGGATTTTGAAGGGAAATGAAAAGAATTAAGAACCCTTCCATCCTATACAGTTTCTAAACTGATAAACTAAAGGAGAATACAAAGGTCACCATGAGAAATCTTAAAAAGTTTTGAACTTACCTTCAAGGAGCTAAAAATGTCATTTGCTTTCTTGCAAACCAAATGTTGATTGGATTTTTTTATTGAGTATCTTCTAGGTTGAAAGGAAGTAAAACAGCTATAGTTGGAAGGTGGCAAATGTTCCTCTTTTTTCAAAACAACAAAAAACACTTCATTCTGATAAAATCTTTTCCTACTGAGTTACAACTTTTTGATACCAGAGCTGGAATCCAAAGAAATACTTTGGCTCACAGAAAGGGTGGTGTTAGTCCAGTGGAATTTTTCACTTTCAGCAACTGATAACCGTAACACATCAGAGTAGCTTACAAACTCTCCTTAGTTTCAAAATAAGGTCACTTGATATAGGGAGCTATTGTTTAAGGAAACAAATTGGGCCTGAAAGCACTTTCGGACTCATGGAACTCGTTTACGGTTATTGGAACCTGGCCTAGGAAACTCAAACTGCTCTTATGGCTCTGAACTTCTTATGGCTCTGAACTTGTAAGTACTGTATAATTCTTTTATACAGCATCCACAACAGAAATTGAACGTGACATTTTGCATTAAGGAAAAGGAAATTTGGTGTATGGGTGAGAGACAAACCTTAGACTGAGCAGGAGGAGGCAGAGATGCAGATGGTTTTCATTCTTTCCTTTGTAGGGGATAGGGTTCTCCATTGGTATAGTAGTGGGGCTGATGGGTGTATCTCTATTAGTGCTCAAATTGCATTTTCAGTAGCATTTTTCTTCCCACCCCAGCACAGACTTCTACAACTTTATCCATGTCCCATATCCACATGGATCTCCCTTTGCCAAGCATTTGGTGTTGTTGCTGTGGTTTCCTTCCTCTCCCTATAATCCTTCAGGTCATGGTTACAGTCCAACATGGTGTGTATTTCCATAGAAGTCAGCTCTGGGGTATTCTATGGGGGTTACACCCATGTAAATGTATACAGGATGACAACTTTCCTGAAGACATGGGTTCCAAATGCATTCAGAGAGAACAAATCACGACTATTTCACTCTAAATGCATAGTACAGAAGGAGCCAGTTGTATCCAGTTTTCTGTTAACAGAAATAAGCCCATCTTTTTCCTTGTGAAGCACTCATAGACATTTCAATCTCATAGAAGCTGCCAGGTTCTTAAAGGGTTAGACATACAGTACATCAATTAGTTTTTAATGAATGTTTTCAAATAGATTCTTTTCAGCCCATCAGATATTTATTTCAGGTACTAATTGTTCCAATTCTATTTTATGATTGAATGGAAAAGATACTGTCACTTGGTGCTATGCTTGCTAAAAGCCCGTAATGAAAGGGCTTAGTATCTTGGTGGCCCTATGGGAGAGAGCCATAGTTACCACTTGTGTTAGGGAGCTTATTTGGAGTAAAGTGGACCTCTCTGCGTTGAAGCTTCAAGACTCCAAGACAGCATTGACTTTCTCTCATCACAGATATTCACATAAAAATACCCTTTTAGGTGCTAGCTAATTTCTTTCAAGTCTATTGGAACATCTTGCAAGAGAAGATAAATCAGTATTGACTCTTCTTTGGGATAAAGTCAAAAATAGAGAGTGGTATCGCTTGGTAATTCCAGAAATTTGATCAGATAGTGGTGATTTAATTGAAAAGTCACTGTTAAAGAAGGTACAGAATGTTACCCTGTTGCCAGTAATGCATTCTTTGCATTTGAAAGTCCTTGAAGCTGATACTGAAATTGTTTTTCTTGGTGTTGTATGGAGTGTTTGAAGATTATAATGTTGCACAGCAGCAAAACTTTCCAGTCCACTTTACGTTGGGTCACTTGAAGAAGGGATACCTAGGTCCATTATTCTCCTCCCTTTCAAATTGCTGTTACCATCCTGACTGCCTGTTCATTTTAAACAGTGGAGACCCTGCAACAGTAGCAGCAACTCATTTACCTGCCCAAGAAGTAGTGAGAGGTAGGGAATGATGAGTTGAGAACTCATTGCCTGATTCTTGAGACTAGATTGATCCACTGACTAATCTGCTTTTTGGCCAGGGTTCTGTGTTCTATGTATTCTCTTTCTTAACTGAGTACTTGAAAAAGATTATTAATATTTATATTTATATGGGCTTAATGTTGCCTCCTTCAAAGCTGCCCTCCCACCATGCTTGTATCTCATGTCCATGCATGCAAAATTAAAGTACTTACGCAATAAATATATTTAGCACTCTTTGGCGCAGTGGCAGGATTTTCTTCCAAACTACTGCAATTCCTGATCATGTCTCTTCCTCGCCTACCCTTTCTTCACTCTTTACTCCCAAGGTTTTAGTGCCTCTGGTGATCCTTCAGCGATTCCTGATGGAACTGACAAGACAGGGCAAAGAACCACTTGGGGCACTGCTGAATTTTGGAGTGACCTACCTGGAAGACTATGTTGCAGACTATATCATCCAGCAAGGTGGATGGGTAAGGAAGTTAAATGTCCAACTGTATCTTCCTCCAGGGTTGATGAACAGATATGTGCATCTCTCTGTACAACAGTTGTATTTAAGATTTACTAACTGTTCAAAGGAAAGCAGTGTTGATTTTTTGGTCCATAGCAGAACATATAGATATTATTTAGGATAATGAACAAGAACAAAGGTAACAGCATTATTTTTAAATTGATCTTAATTAAAATGCATTGGTCTTCATATGAGTTTAGTTCTGTTTTCGTGGGGCAGCAGACTTGAGCTACCTCACAGTCATGAACAAATTCAGGTTATGCATTTAGATTGAGCTTGTTTTAATTTTATTGAATTTCTCAGAGTGCTTTAAGTTGTATTTCTCTAGATTCCTGTGTGAAATGGGTTCTACTTAAAGTGCTATTTGAAAATTGTGTTTTGAAGGTACAACGAAACCCTCTAAGAATATCCAGGCCCCCTCCCTCCCATCTGTTTCTTACAACTTGATAGTTGAACTGGAGCACAGTGAGCATACAGATTATTCCTCTCTGGGAGATAGAACACTGCCAGATTTAAACAGAATTAATCTGGGATTAGTGAAATGACTCCCAAGTTGTTTTTATTCTGAAAGTAAAGCTGTTCAGTGGTTAGAAAATCTAAATAGCAAAAACATACTAATAACCTTTAAAATTATATATTTTTCATATTTTGATTTTGTAAAGTGTACTAGTAGGGTGCAATCAGTGCTTTTACCAGGGGCTTTCCCCTCGCCCTCATCTCCTTTGTGCCTTTATTTTCTCATACGAATAAATATGTTTCTTGACTGTACAAATTTCATATTTGCCTGGTGCAAGAGCTGGTGTTTAGATTATGCCTTTATGACTTCCACTTCCTGCAGAATAAACAATGACTCCTACATCTGGTTATGCTTTGGGCCTTGATTTAATGAAATGTCTTAGATTTTTTGTTTTTGGCCAGTAGATAACGTCTTGCATTGTGCCGTCCTGTTTCTTTTGATGTTTTGGTACCCTCAGAAGACTGTGTTCCATACCTCAACGACTTCTGTAAAGCCTTTTATAAACATGCGTGTCACAATGCATAGTTGCTTCTGAAAACACACAGCAGCCTAGCTGTGTCTAAGAGGGAGGGAATGTTCACTGTGTGACTGTTTGTAGTTGACTTGGCAGTTCCATGAACCATGCACTTATCTATTCACCTCTAGCCAGGCATAAAATTGGACTGACAGAAGCTGCATAACCAACAGGGCAGAGCTATTTTTGAAATGGTGCAGGAAAGGTGAAGAAAGAATTGAAATGGTGATAATTTTTAAACTGAATAAAAGTTGCCATGATTAACTACTCTGTGGTTAAGAGTAAGATCTTGGGTATTTTGATCTTGATCTTCATGTCATTATGCACAAGGTTCAGTTTTGTGGCTGGTACCTAGTCTTATTTTGATTTGGTTTAACAAATTTGTGTTTTAAGAAACTGAGACTGCAGTATTTCAAGTTTTCCTGAAACATGGTACTACCATTAAGCAATGCTTTTTGGTCATGTTTAAATACTTGAATAGGGAAACTTCAAATTAATTGCTCTGTTTGGAAGCTCAGAATGCACAGCAAATGTTCTTGCTGGTCTTCACTAATGGTAATACAGCAGAATTGGAGAATTAGCTGTGGTACTGCCCCTGAGCTGCTTAATCCCAATGTGTAAGGTTCAGCTAGACCTCCTAAATTTCCAGTCATGGTGAACCTGTCCAAGGAAGAAGAAACAACAATGTGTATTGGGGGGTAGGAGATAGCTTAAAAGCTGTTTAAAGACTAAAATCACTTAAATATTCATCTACTCCAGCAGAGACAAGGAATGGATTAGTTAAGAGTGTCTTAACTCTCTGTGTTCCATTAGTCATGAAAGAGTATGTCATGAGGGTCTCCCAGTTCCTTGCACAAAAGTCACAAATAGTCTTTCTATAGATTTAGAACTTTGTGAAAACATCAGGTCTTTCTACAGAGGAAGCAGTGGCAAAAACGGTACAACCTCAGGAGCTTTAGTAAGTGGAAATAATCCAGACCGAATGAGCTATTTTGTAGACTAGGAAAATAATTAGACTGAAGTAAAAAATAGTCATGCAACATGGAACACACTTGGAGCAATAAGATACTACAAACTGAATATATAGAATCTTAATATTGGATTCATCACCCAGTGCCATCATTGTGTAATGGAACGTCAGTCAAGAGTAGATTTCCTGATATTTGGAGGATTTTTGCAGAAATGGCAACCTTTAAGAAGAATATTGGTTCTGGGAATAAGTCCCGCAGAACTCAGCTGGGCTTGTTTCTAAATAGACCTGCATAGGAATATGCTGCAAGACTATAAAAGTTAAATGTTGCACATTTAAAAAGGTAATGCCCTCCTTTTCATTGTTCTGATGGTTTCCAGACATTTTTTCTATGTTGCTTTTCCTTTTCTAATGAGAAGTTGTGTTGCACACATTTTGAGTGTGAGCAGTGAGTAACGAGTAACGTTCTTCAGTGAAATCTGCATTAAGTCTGCTTTTGTAGTAATTTCAATATCAGGAAGAATCAAAATGCAGTTGCAGTTTCTAAGTTCTCATAAAGTTTTGCATATGTAAGCAATAGCTTCTGACCTAAAAGAAACAGAGTCATGCAATGTTGTTGGTTACTGAACTTGAAAAGGATTATAAGAACAATGCAGAATATATACTTTTGCTTTACTTCTCTTCTTGTAAGGCAGTAGATTGGTTTGCTTTGAATTCATTTTCAAGGTAGCAGTGTACTTCTTTAATCATAAGAGGCAGAGATCTAGCTCTGAGCATTTTTGTAGACATAGCTTGCTCTCTAGACATTGTTGATGGAAACCAGAAGAGTCACAGAAAGGTTCCATGTTTTCCACTGGGTCAAAACAAAAAACGTTCATTCTAATTTGGCAGCAGCTTAGCTCTACAGCTTGCCCTGAAGCTGTATTAGGGCACAAACAAATTGATGTGCAGTGCGCATACTCCCTCCCCTTTCTCTATTCACTCTCCCTCTGTTTGCTGTGTCTGCTGCATCAGAAACTTCTCTTGGAAAAGTGCAGAGTAAGAACAGTCAGTTTGGGTAAGACTTTACTACTGAAGTAGTATAATTATGCTTTAAAAGTGTCAACCTTGTCCTAATTTCCAGTGTTTCATCCACATTGAAAAGGACTTGTGGGAGATCTGAGAAGAATAGAGATGACTAACTATTTTTGCTTAAAAGTTGTTATTCTGCTTTGTCACCAGTTTACATGCTTGTGGCTTGCTCTGCTTTAATAATCTCTGCATGAAAGTATAATTAAGTGTCTTCGGAAACTTGCACAGCCATTTGACTTGTAAAAAGCGAACTAGAAGCTGCAATGCACAATTAAAGTCTAAAGTATTGCTTTCCTTGCCATTGTGATTGTGATTGAGTTTATAGAATGATACGGAAAGCAGGATACTTCCCCTAGTGCTTGACTCTGGGTTTTATTTTCAGTCTTGGCATTGTTGTTGTCTTTAGAAGTGTAAAGTAGTCGTTCAGTTTCTAAAACTGAAGTTGGTGGTAAGTAGCTGTGTTTTATACTCTGATGGTAGTTGTATAAGAACAAACTTCATTTCCGTTTTGAACTTGATTTGTCATTCTTATTAGAAAGACAACCAGGATCTTGCACCAAGGTTTGTTTGCTTAACAAAATTTATATTCTGCTTCAGTGTAGTAAAACCTCTAAGCATCTTGCTCTTCAGACTATTAATAGTGGCATACTTTCAGTGAAAAAATAAAATTTTCTGGTTCTTTATTCCAAGATTTGACTCTGGATGACAAGGGAGAAATCTTTAGGCAATGTATTAAAATAGCAGCATGCTTTGTTGGAGAGTTCGTTTTGTAAGAGAGTAAAAGAATGTACCTTTATTCAGACTTCACTTGCTTACAGAAGTGAGATAATGGAATCCAGGATAACATAATGGATGGTGTAATTTAAAAATAATAATTGCTGGAAGGGATATATCAATAAATGCTAGCTGGAGATTTGTAGGCTTGTGAGACATTATTGTCTTTTATAGAGGAGTCTACTGCAGATTTCAGTATCAGATAACAATTCCTGTTTTAGATGGCTTACCTCTTGACTTAGTTCCTCCTCTCTGCTTGAAAATGGAATATTGTGGACTGTAATATGTAGTACATAACATTGTATTTGACAAGGGGAGGTCCTATTTAATAGGTTAGTGTTAAGACACTCTTAACTAATCCATTCCTTTTGTATGCATTTCTAAGTGAAATGAGCAAGTGTTTGTTTTTAGCAGCATGGGTAGCGTGACTGATTAATTTTAGATCTACCTGATACTTAGCATTTTTACTCTTGACTGTTTTGAAATACTAAAACAAATCATTGGGATCCTGCATATGCAGTTTAAATTTGTTTATATTTGTAACCTGTTCCTATGTCCAAAGTCAGTGAATGAAAAGCATAAGAATCCTATTAGGACAAAATAAAGTTGGGCTTAGAGAAGACTCCATAACCTTCAGCACTCTCTTGCTTCACTGCATACTAGAGACAGCTTCACCCACCTTCCTCGGTGCCTGCTATCCCACACACTTACACTCTTCTGTGTCTCAACCCCTTCCATAGTGTCTATTTCTCCCTCTTATTGAGGTTGTTCCTACTCCTTCAGCTGACACCTAGGGGAGCAGACTCTTAACCTATTCTTCTCCCCACCACCCCCAAGCCTGGAGAGCCAACCTCTTCAGGAGCCTGTACTCTCAAATTTGAGATTGTCTAAGATGTCTTTTCCTTCATTGCTACTTAATATTCCATGGCTCTATCTTTTCCATTATTTCTTTTTTTAACTGCTAATTCCCGACACATTTGAAAGCTGTTAAACTGTACTCTGAAGACCTTTGTGTGACCTTCAGATAAGAACAGCACTGTTGATGTACAAAGATTAAGTATAACACCTCAAGTGGCATAAATTAGCCTGTTCTGTGGATCATGTGGTACAGATAAAAGGATTCTGTAGCCTGTGGTGCAGTTTGTGCTGAAATTGAGGTAACAACAACTTTCCTTCATGAAGCTAAGAAATCTCTTTGAGTAGTATTGCTGGCTAGATGTAACTGAGAATTCCACACTCATTGTTGGGGAAGGGCTGTAGCTCAGTGGTAGAGCACATGTTCTGCGTGTAAAAGTGAGTCAGTGTCAACAGTACTAAGAAAGATGGACCCAATGATCTGACTTGTTATAAGGCAACTTACAATGTTCTCATTTGTAGTATACACAGCTTAATGTTATTCATCTTGGGGCATAATCTTTCAGTTCAGATACTAGATTATTTAATGAAACTGCCTAGGTAATTGCATCAGAGTGTCTGTCTTCAAAAATTAGCCAATTTTTTTTTTTTTTTGCAGAAACTTAGTAATTGTAGAATGATCTTCTCTGGGCAAGTTTTGTGTCCTCAATTAAGTAAAATACGGGGCCAAAAAGGTTAAGTTGTATGAAACAATATAAGCGGAATGACACTGGGAGTAATATTAACTCAACTCTCTAGAACTAATATTTCAGAAGTTAGGCCTCTGGTGCCTAACACATTTTTTATTCTTTCTTAGTATTGATTTATTTTAAAACATACTCTACTTGTTTTTTTTTTTTTAAAAAAAACCTACTAAAATATCTTTGTTGGCAAAACTTCTTTGCTGCTACCTGTGCAGATCTCTTCTCAATATTCCTTTGGTTTTCTGATGCAGGGTCATTCTTGATTAGAATATCACAAACATCTGATGGGAGGGCCTTTCTACATTATGGTACTCTGTGTTCTGATTTTTGTTTTACATGACTCTGGTGCTGAAGCAAGGGTGAATAGTGCAAGCTAGCCTGGAGCTATGGAGAGGGCAGAGGAGTGGGAACAATTCATAGCAGAATAACATGTACTCTTCACCATAAAGCTCCTGAGCTCATGAGACAGCTTGATCAGCACGGAAAGAGGGTGGATGGGGATTTACTGAGTAATTACTTTCTGTGTGGCGGCAGTCCAGCCCCTGATGCAGCTTTCTGCATGTGCCACATTCCATTAGCACAGATGGATAGTTGTGAAAGGCAGCCATCAACAGAAGCTCTGAGAGCTTTGCTTGAAGGATGCCTGAGTGGTTCTGGTTAGCAATGCTTCAATATTCTTTGTATTATAACATTATCTCTCTATACAGATACCAGATTATTATTATTTTTTTAAAAAGTTCAATTAATTCAAATTGGCTTTGAATTTTTATAAGTTATGAAGAAATTGTGATATGTGTATGGGTGACTCCTGAGGAATAGATTTCTAGAAATAAAAAAGTAACTCCTATGTAGTACAATTTCAGTTGAGGCACTTTCCTAATAGAATCAACACTCACCATAGAGTATGTGATAGATTGCTACAGAACTACAGTTGTACTTCGGAAGTCAAACGGAATCTGTCCTGGAAGTCTGTTCAACTTCCAAAACGTTCGGGAGCCAAGGCACAGCTTCCGCTTGACTGCATGTGTATTGTGAAATAATGTACATCAGATTCATGTGTTATGCTCATAACAGTCCTGTGAAATAGGTTAGGGTGAGTGATCCTGACTTTTGTGTGCATGCACACACATAGAATTTCATAATAGTAGAGAACTGAATCCAGGTCTCTTTCCCATATCTAAGTACAATACTTTTGTCTCAAACCAGACAGAAGACAAGTACTGTTCAATACTTAGTTTTGACAATATGCAAACCTCTTTAAGTATTAAAGTTTTGTTGCCTCCCCGCCCCCCGCAATAATTGCATGCAACTGCACTCTGATGGAAACCTGTTGTATCCATTGGCTGTTCATATATGTAGCAATTATACGTTCTCTGGGTCGTTCTGAATTAAGGCTACCATTCTTCTGTAATGTGGTTGTATCATGTAAAATTAAGTTCTGCTAACTTCGTTGATTATGTGCATTTTTCTTCTAGGGTACTGTTTTTAGTTTGGATTCTGAAGAAGAGGAGTACCACGGAATAATTGCCGAAGATAGCAATGACATCTACATCCTAACTAGTGACAACTCAGGCCAGGTGAGCCCTCCTGAGTCACCTACAGTGACAACATCTTGGCAGTCGGAGAGCTTGCCAGTTTCTTTGTCAGCTAGTCAGAGTTGGCATACTGAGAGCTTACCTGTCTCGTTGGGGCCTGAGTCTTGGCAGCAAGTGGCTATGGATCCTGAAGAAGTGAAGAGTTTGGACAGCAATGGAGGTGGGGAAGAAAGGAGTGAAAATAACTCTTCAAACTCTGATATTGTTCATGTTGAAAAGGAGGAGATACCAGAGGGGGTTGAGGAAACAGTGGTGTCAGAAGTGGTCCTGCAGGCTGACCCTGCAAGGTCTGCTTCCCCAGAACCTCCAACTGCATTGCTGGAACCAGAAGCTGAAATTGTGTCTCTTAAAAAGCCAGGCCCCTCTGCACCTTCACATAAGGAACACCAGAAAGAGGGGAAAGAGGTGCTGCTGCCAGAACCTGAAGCTCCAGCCTTGAGTAAACCTGTGCAGGAATTAATTCAGTCAGAAGAAAAAGCTACCCCCAAACCTGAAAGAATACTGCCTCCAGAAGAAGAAATAAAGACCAGAAAAGGAAGCTATTCTGAAGAAAAGGAAGAGAAGACTCCTGCTGGAGAGGAGAAACCCATCCTCTTACCAGAAGGCAAATCAATTCTACTTTATGGTGGGGCAGCTGCAGTGGCCATTCTAGCTGTGGCAGTAGGTGTAGCACTAGCATTGAGGAAGAAGTAGTGAATGCCTCTCCTCAAGGAGGTAGCGCCTGAATCTACACTTGGTTGCATTGGCTGAGGGTTGTGGTGCCTGCTGTTAATGGGAAATTCATGTAGCAAAAGGGTGATGGGGCAAGGGTACACTATAAAGCTAAGCCTGGGGACAATCATGTTTTTAGTGGACTGGTATTGGATCTTCCTGTTTAACATATAGGGGTGTCATTTTGAAAACCCCTGCACATTTAATATGTATGTATAACACAGAAATGGGGATGCTTATACACTGGAAACCGGCACAGAACATTCCAGGGGAAAAGGAAAGTTTGTTGTTATCCCTGGAGATTTCCCTTCCATAAGCTGCTCTTGCAGCTTCTTGGTTCCCCTTTAACCTCTTGAATGAGAGGCTCAGTGTAGCATGAGGTTGGTAGCTCTTTTGTCTTGGCTTCCTCAGGTATTGCACAGCTCCTCTTGACCTCCCAAATCTCTTTTCAACCCCAGTGGGTTAGTGCTTCTTCAATACAGTGGTACCTTGGGTTAAGAACTTCTTTCTGTCTGGAGGTCCATTCTTAACCTGAAACTGTTCTTAACCTGAGGTACCACTTTAGCTAATGGGGCCTCCCGCTGCCGCCGTGCCGCTGCGCGATTTCTGTTCTCATCCTGAAGCAAAGTTCTTAACCTGAGGTACTATTTCTGGGTTATCGGAGTCTGTAACCTGAAGCGTCTGTAACCCGAGTTACCACTGTACCTCTTTGCTTTATACCTTTTCTACCCCCTCCTATATATTTAATGAAATTCTTAAAGCTCTTTAATGTTGGGTGGGTAAAGCAATAGTCTCCCATGCAGGGATGAAATTATAAGAGTTTGGTGGGAAGACATATTCTTTGATCCCTCATGTGTATCTGATCTCTGCTACTTTTGTGTTTTCCCTCTCCCTTTGCCCTTTTAATGCATCCTGTTTTTTATATCTGTTTAGTTATCAAAGAGACCCTTTTATCATTCTGATGAATAAAAAGGAGAAATGTTCAGCAGTTGTAAGCTGAACTGGCACTACTTGCAAAGTCAAAATATAAGCACCTGCTTTGGACATCTTTTCCCTCTTGTGTTTGTACAAATTCAAGAGTGAAAGATGCTTAGCCTTAAATTGACCTTGACCACTGATAAAAAGCCAAGCACAAGGTCTTCAAAGAAATGAAGTCACGTAGTTCAACCGAAGCAGCATTGTGCTGTCCCTCCCAGTTGTTTGCCTGGTTTTGGCTGTAGAGTGAATGGTGACCTGAAAACCAGTAAGTCATGTAAACTTGCCAGATAATAGCTACCTGTGGAAAGTTTATTTTTAATCCAGCCAGGTATGATTTCTACCCAAGAGGAATGAAATAAGATATGTCTTATCAGTGTTTGGTGCTCTGTGTGTGATGGAAACAAAATTTAAATATTACTCTGTTGGTGTTTGCTGGCTCTATGGAGTGGAAGCTCTCATGTCCTTCAAGCGATTGCTGCAGCTTGTTTGGGCTGCTGAGATGTGTATAAATCAAAAGTTAAAAAAAGACCTTTTTCAAACTTTTTAAAATATCCAAGCTCCACCATAGTACGACATATTCAAACTTTCCCCCTCGTTATTCTGCTAACCAAAGGATGCCGAATGAACCCCTCCCCCCCTCTCCTGGTGTACTAATTGGATATGATTACCTGTCTGGCAATCAGGTACCTCTTTACTATAGTGCTATTTAGGAATGTGAAAGTGTTGAGTAGTGGTTTTCTCTAGTTCCTTGCCATAGCTGCCTTTTCCAGTTACCCTCTGCAGAACAGATGATCAGGAAATTCCTAAGATTCCCTTCAACCACATTTGTAGGCTGAACTTCTCCATTCATGTATTGTAAATAAAAGAATCATCATCTCAAATTAACACATGTATACTCATCATGTGGCAGTGGTGATTTTCTTCTTCTCCAGTGCTTGTGTTAACACGTTACATTTTGGAGGCAATGTCTTGGCAACATGTGGCCTATTCATTATGACCTGTGTTGAATTTTTTTGTTGCAAAAATTCTGAAAGGCTAAATTGCTTCTTAACAAACAAAAAAACAATTTCAATTCATTTTAGGGGTGTGATAGTAAATAGAATATGCTCTTTTGCCACAGGAAGCATCCTATAGCCATTCCTAGAATTCATAGACAGACTATGTAGCAAATTGCTACAGGTCTCAGTGTATGTGATGCAAGTAAAAGTAAAAGTAAAGGTACCTCTGACCGTTAGGTCCAGTCGTAGACGACTGTGGGGTTGCGGCGCTCATCTCGCTCTGTAGGCCAAGGGAGCCGGCATTTGTCTGCAGACAGCTTCTGGGTCATGAGGCCAGCATGACTAAGCCGCTTCTGGCAAACCAGAGCAGCGCACGGAAACACCGTTTACCTTCCCGCCGGAGTGGTACCTATTTACTTGCACTTTGACATTGACTTTACTTGCTAGGCAGGCAGGAACTAGGACCGAACAACGGGCGCTCATCCCATTGTGGGGATTCGAACCACCAACCTTCTAATCGGCAAGCCCTAGGCTCTTAATTAGATGCAATTTAAAGGGAAAGTAAGGTGAAAGACTCTTAAGAGTCTTTGAGCTTTAGCCTAGTTTCATTTTTAATCCATTCACCTTTCGAAATCTCAAATTTATTATTACTTATTTCATGTTGTTGTAATTGCTATTTACTCCTGAAACTTTACTGGGCAGGCCCTTATTCAGTGTAGTTTTGATTTACATTTCATGAGTGATAGTTGCCACTATGACAGTCTGCATTCCTGTTTACCATAAAACTGTCTTCCATCTTACTATAATGGTCACTTGATTGTTTGGAGCATCCAGGATGTCTAATGGCAAAAGTAATTGCAGTCAGCTGTAGTTTTAGCACAGTAGCCAAGTTGATGAGGGTTTGGCTCTAATGATTGTGAAGTTGGGAGGAAGTATCCTTACACACGTTGTGGTAGAAAGCCTTGGTTTACTATCGGTTGGCTGTTTGAGAGGAAGCCACTGCCAGTCTCGCCTCCCTGGTGAGTATGCATGTATAATACATAGTTTGTGCACACAAGGGGTTATCTTCCCACATTACATGCACACCTACAAATGTTGTATGTGAAGTGTCCTCTAACCATATGGGAATTTTTGCTTTTTGATTCAGCAGGATGGGAACTTTGCCATGGCGGTTGGGAGTTGCTGGTTAGGTAATTTCCAATGCTTTTTTCTAGTGCTGTCTTTGTTACCCATTTTCCAGAATAAAGTGCCTCAGTGTATTCCAGTGGGCTTTAACAGTTTTCCTTTTTTATATTTGCCTGCTTTCTATTTTGTAGCCCTATTGTCCAATAGTGAGTATTCTTGAGCTATAGCTCCAAAAGCCTTTGGGGGAAAACCTCCCATGCTGGAGGAAGGTAAAATAAATCATAGCTGCTATGTCATTAGATATTAGCATTGTTGCTCAATAGTACCATTTTTGGTTCTCAGTATTTAGAGATGCACTAGTATTAGACCAATTCAACCGATAATAGATGGGAATGGTCTATAGCTCTCAATAAATTTGATGGTTTGAAATGGATGTTGTTTCATCTGCGTGAATAATTGCAAAACTCTTCTTTCTCCACTACATACCCTCTTAAATATGAGTTCTGCATGCTTTGAAATAAGCCCCTCCCTTATCTGCTAGGGCTATTGCCAATACAAATTCTCATTTTTCTAGTAGGCACTACAAATTAATTAGGATAAACCGGTACTGTTTTTCTTTTTCCAATACTAAGGTCATGTGTTTGGCCCGGGGGTGGGCAAGAGAGACAATGGGCAACTGTAGATTGGTATTCTTCACCTGTTAATTTCACTAGTTTCAAAATGCTAAAAAGAACGTTAGATGAAAGATTAAAGGGTGTAGAACTGTGAACTGCCACTTTCAACCATTGACCAGTAATAATCTGTTCTATTTTCTGTAGATTTCTGAAATAAGTGTGTGTGGGGGTAGTCTTTTCCTGAAGATATTAGGGCTTCAAGATGAAATAGGACTTGGTAAAGGTGTCTCATACGATAATTTCTCTTATTCTGTGATATATAGTCATACATTTATTTAGTTGGTTCAGATGAATGTCTGTTTTTAGCAGTGAGATGGATGCTTTGAAGCAGTGTTATTTCACAGCTTTTCTTGAAGCATCACTAGAGAAGGGCTAGTTTGTTTATAAATTAAAAACTAACATTCTATACTCTGGCAACAGTACTTCTCAGGGTTAATGTTCATATAGCACAGGCAACAGGCTGGAGTCTATATGGTTTTTGGAGCTGCAAACAATAAACTATTTAGGAGAAATCATGAACATATGTGTTATTGTGTTAGCAGTAACAGGCATATAGGTGGACTTTTAGAACTGTATTGCATGTGAAAGTGTGTCACCTAGAGGTACCCATTTATATACTGTACTATTTATGAGCAGGGTGGTCTACAATTCTGCATTGGAACACCTAAAGTTATTAGACTGTACCATACAAACCAAGCCACAAATGCACATTCAGACAACAGTGTGGCAGGTGACTGCCATTGAAAACCTCTTTCCACGGCTAGAAAGCTGAGTTTGATTGCATTGTTATTCCTTAAGTGATGCCCTCTAACTACTGATTATGAGGACTTAAAGCAAATTTTGTCTAGGAACTGTCCTAGCAGTATAAACTGTTACAAACCAATGCAGACTTTCAGACATTGCTCATTAAGTAGAACCTATTTTACCCCTGATAATGCTTTAAGTTATGTTGGAAGAGATTGAAACTTGGTTGCACTCTAAAAGATTATGGATTTTGATTGTGAGAGCAAAAGAGATGAGATAAACGAAAGACTATGTAACAAACCACAATTTATAAAACCGTAAAAGCAACTCATCAGCATATGGGTTAAAAGCCTATTTCAATCCTGTTCATACAAAAGCATAGAGGGTTTGAGTTATGACTAGAGGTATTAGAAAAAAAATTGTTTGCTTCTAGTGAATTCCTAAAACAATTGGTTGATTTTCAATAATAAGCAAATTTGCATTCTGAAAGACTGATGTGACATGCAAATCAGTTAAGTGTTCAAGGAACTGTATTTTTCTAATTCCTTATGCAAGTACAGCATTTTCAAAATTACTGTCTGAAGCCTTTTGTGCCATTTGATGAATTAAAAAAACTTGCTATTTCCAGTGTTAAAAAGGAGTTACCAGCTCCCCCATCTACTGTTTATAAATTGAAGGGGTATGTTTATTTTTTCTCTGCTGATGGCGCTTTGTTGTAAGACCCATGCCCCTAGCCCTCAGTTGCACTTTAATAAAGTCAGTTTTGAAGAAAAGATGTGTGGTATTTCCTTCTGTTTAGTACAGGTGTGGGAAAGCTGGTGGGCCTGAGGCTTGAATATGGCCATGCACAGCTCCCCATCTGACACACACAGCACTTTTCGGGCTCTAACCCCCACCCCATGCATGCCCACTACTGCTTTTGCCAGTCTGGAAAGTGTCACATGATGCTTTTTGCTTGTCTGGAGAGAGGAGTGGTGGTATAAAACTTTTTGATTTTTCTGTGGTACGGTAGCTGTGTTCGAGCCACAGGAGTTGCACCTGTTATTCCACCCACTTTTCCTCTAACACCAATATTAACACACTGGCTGCTGGTAATGTCTTCCCTTTAAATTCTGAAACAAGAACTGCAGCTAGAAAGAAAAGGGATTAGGAATACAGGATCAATTTTTTAGATCTTAACCTTT